>NC_064638.1:1243247178-1243952178 GCF_023864345.2 Schistocerca serialis cubense
ACAAACACAGTATATATTCGAGAGTGGTCAACTATTATTGTGGTGACGGCGGCTACAAATGCCTGTAACGGCCTTCGGCACCAATGCCCCCTCTCGACAGACCAGAGAAGTCGCACATCTCCATCAGCAAAGACAGGCGAGCGTAATGACCCTCGATACGTGCACTCGAACAGTTTATCTTGGTGAGAAAAATTTATGATTTCTTCGTTGCGTCTTCGTGGCGCCGGGCAATCGCGAATTGTCATATATCTGCCACCACAAATCAGGTATTTATAAACTTTTATGTGACAACTGCCCACAGTTCTACATAGGCCAAACTGCAAGAAGTTTCAGTATAAGATACCGTCAGCGTATGAATGTCTTCCGGCTAAATAATTTTGATAAATCCACCTCTGCAATGCATCTTAAAGACCATGGTCGCTCAGCCACAGCCATTACAGAAGACTACAAATACTACACACTGTGAACAAAGGAAAGAAAATGAATATGTTTGAAGAACTAGAAATTTATATCCATAGCTCTAACTCACCAGATCTTATTCTCAATGAACAAGTGGAGCTTGCAAACAAATCTTATCTTCACGAATTTCATGAAATATTCAAAAACAGAATCTAATTACCCTCTGATATAGTAACAAAGTGGTATTCTATGGAAATTCGATTTAGCAGTCATACAACAGTTCAAGTGTTATTATCATAATTTGTAATAGTCATATTGTAAACACAAGCTGTAACTGTCATTGTAAAATTTGTAATAGCTTTCAAAATTTCATGTGTGCAACATCATTGTACTTCCTAGATCTAAGTTCTCTGACAACAGTGTGGCTCAAAACAGTTCTAGCTGTCATTTTTTAATTTGTAGTAGCTTTTAGTAATTTCATATATGTAGTATCATTGTACTTCCTAGATCTAAGTTCTTCGACAAAAATGTAGAGTAAAAAAAAAACTGCATAATGTCTATCAAAAAACTTCGCAGTCTATAATAGCTTTTTAAGTTTCTGTGTGTGCAACACCCTTGCACTTCCTGTGGCTAAGTTCTTTGACCATAACCTACATGCATCTGTATGAGCAACATCTTTCTTTACATCTGCTACATCTAAGTTTCTCGACCACAGCCCACATGTTTGTATATAAACATAGTGTATTTCACGAGTGCACATCGTAATAGTGAAATAAGAAGATAAACTTTATAAAACTGAAATATTGACGTGAAAATGATAATAAGTGTGCAACTAGGAGCAAAACCGCCAGAAGAGCCTAACTATAATAATGATGCTTCATCTTTATGTAGGTGTAACGCTGGAAATGCATATCCTCCTATTTCCATCTATTGTACTATAAATTTTTTCCTTATTTTGTTACCTGGATATATGACATTTCTGTGCCTTTATATATTGTAATTGTTTTACTATATATATATATATATATATATATATATATATATATATATATATATATATGCATTTATGTCGATGTATAATTGGTTTGTTTTGTAAATATTATTTGTATTTTTACGCTGGGTCTTGCCTAGGGAAAACAATGCTATCGAACCATTACATCGATAGGTCGTGTGGAGAACCAAAGTGTTTACGATCTTTGAGAGTGTGAACTCTGCCGCGGGGAGCGCAAGCAGAGAGAGAGTCTGGCTGGGGTAGGCGGTGGAGCAGGTGTGTTGTGTGATGCTCCCGCGAGTTGCCGCGCTTTCGGGGTTTGGCAGCATGTAATTGCGCTCGACTTGCTATGATAGTTTCTGACACGATGTCGCGGACGGGAAGCATTAGCTGGCGCACATCAAGAGCCCGTTTCGCCTGTTGACCGTGTCGAGAAGAAAGCGCGCCAACATCCAGTTTCTGCAACAGCGACGGCCGACAATGAGTGACTGTCGCTACCTCCTCGACCGACGACTTCAAACCTTCAATCAACCAACAAGGAAGACTGGAAGCACGTAAAGTTTTAGAACGGTATGGCAGACCTCAGCTTTTAAAATTGTTGCATCACAAAATTACAGCAACTTAGCATGAACCTTTGTTGCTCATTGTCCCAATTGTATTACCAAGCAGGGTCCCTTCCTTTTCCGAAATGAACTCGAGTGTCGTTGAAATTCAAACGCCAGCATTAAAGTAATATCATTGCATTTCACTATTTTAATTTCAGAGTTCAGTTAAAGTATTCATAGCTAGCTACAATACTTAGATTACACAAGCACAAATTAAGGGTGCGAGTTTTGTTACCATATTTTAGCTTAACTGTGACTGCAGCTCAGCTTGGTACGTACTAAATTTTACTATTGTTAATTGTTCAGAATCATTTAATTATTTCTAAATTGCGTAGATTCAAGTAGGTTTTGAAATGATTGTTGAGGTAGCCCAATACTAACCGTATTTTACTGAATTTCGATGTACTTAAGAAACAAAGCTCACAATTAATTTCAGTCACTAAATTAACTTTCAATTTTCCGGTTTTATTAATTCTTTTGCTAAATTAAGTCAGAGTGTATCGAAATTTATTACTTCTGACAAACATTCATTTTTCACACTACACGTGTCGACCTTCAGTTGCCACGCTTCTAGTGCTAATTATATGTGCAATGAGCTTTCTTTTTCAGTTACTATAATAATTGTCCCTAGGACTGGCGACCGTAATTTTCCCCAAATCTCAAATACTTAATTACCGCTAGTTAATTGTTGACATAACGGCCGCACATTTACTTTCTTTATTAACTTTACCCCTTTTCAAAATTAATTTCCACCAGTTTCACTTGCATTTTTCCTTTCCTCCCTCTTTACCGACAGATTAGCTTCGGTGACGATTGCTTTTCCGAAATTTCCATTAGGTACACGCGGTTTAATTTTTCGCTGTCATTAAGGTCGATAAGTGAGGGGGAGGTTACATAGGTACAGATATATTTTCGTCAAATGCTGCCTTGCCACTTACAATTGTCCCGCTTGTATCTGTTTAGTCACCAGCAAGTAATTTTTTTTGCATTTATACAGTAATCTCCAGCGGTATAAACATGTACATGAATGTATAAACACCTTAGGTAGCGGATATTTCTTTACACCCTACAATGGAACAGTCACGGAGTTCGACAGCATCCACTATGGATAAAATTCATTGAACATCATTACGTTCTTGTTGTTGTGGTCTTGAGTCCGAAGGCTGGTCCCAATGCTACCTTGTGGTCTGTAAGCCTCTTGATCACCGAATAACTACTGCAACCTGCATTCTTTGAATCTGCTTACTGTATTCATCGACTGGTCTCCCTCTTTGATTTTTATCCACCCCCCTCCCCTCACTTCCCTCCATTACCAGATTGGTGATCACTTGAAGTCTCAGAATGTGTCCTAACAACCGATTCCTTCTTTCAGTCACGTTGTGACACAAATTTATTGTCTCCCCAATTCCGTTCAGTACCTCCTCGTACCTAGCCACCAGCAAGGTTGAACCACCTGAAGAAGTCGGACAGTTGCTCTGAGGAAATATTGAGCAATTAGCACAGCGTGATCGAGTGGCAAACCCGTGAAGACTATTTACAACATATCCTCCGGGAAAGCTTGAAGAGTCACACCTCCTCAATAGTTAAATAGCCTATCCACCCAATTTTCAGCATTCTTCCGTAGCACCACTTTTCAAATCCGAGATCCACAGTTTCAAGGGTGTACCGAGAATACCAAATTTCTAGCATTACCACTCACCACGAGCAACCTAGTGACCGACGGCCTGCACTTAACGACCAAGAACAGGGGCGTTTGCATAGAGCTCTCAGTCCTAAGAGACGAGCAACACTCAGTGGCATAACCGCGAAAATCAACGTGGGACGTACGACGAACGTATGAGTTAGGACAGTGCGGTGAAATAGGATATGTCAGCAGACGACCCGACAAGAGTGCCTCTGCTGGGTCGTGACCATATCGGTTAGACCCTAAACGACTGGAAAACCGTGACCTCGTCAGATGAGTACCAATTTCAGTTGGTAAGAGCTGATGGAAGTGTTCATGTGTGGTGCAGATCCCGAGAAACCATGGACCCAAGTTGTCAACAAGTCACTGTGCAAACTAGTGGTGGCTCAATAATGGTGTGGGCTGTGTTTACGTAGAATGAGTCCTCTGGCCGAACTGAACCGATCATTGACAGGAAATTGTTATGTTCGGCTTCTGGGAGACCATTTGCAGCCATTCGTGGACTTTATGTTCGCTAGCAACGATGTCTTGTCTGTTCGCGATTGGTTTCAAGTACATTCTGCACAATTCGAGCGAATGATTTAGCCATCCAAATCACCCTAAAACCAATCCCAACGGATATTTATGGAACATGGTCGAGAGGTCATTTCGTGCACAACATCCTGTACTGGCAACATTTTTGCAGTTGTAGACGGCTATGGAGGCACCATGGCTCAATATTTCTGCAGTGGATTTCCAGCGCTTTGCCACGTGGAGTTTCTCCACTACGCCATGGAAAAGGAGGTCAGACGCCTCATTAGGAGGAACCCCTGACTTTCGCACCTCATTGTATTAAACTGATAGTTCGACAATTTTCACATCTGTCAGCAGCTACTGTTTTTGGAACTGGAATGACTAGATTCTGCTCGAAGTCTGATGATGTATCATCTGACTCGAACATCTAGATGCTCGCGTATCACGTCGTTTTTGGAAACCCAGAATCTACTCTGTAGGAATCAACATGGATACCGGAAACAGCGATCGTGTGAGACCCAACTCGCTTTATTTGTTCATGAGACCCAGAAAATATTAGATACAGGCTCCCAGGTAGATGCTATTTTCCTTGACATCCGGAAGGCGTTCGATACAGTTCCGCACTGTCGCCTGATAAACAAAGTAAGAGCCTACGGAATATCAGACCAGCTGTGTGGCTGGATTGAAGAGTTTTTAGCAAACAGAACACAGCATGTTGTTATCAATGGAGAGACGTCTACAGACGTTAAAGCAACCTCTGGCGTGCCACATGGGAGTGTTACGGTGTAACCTCCCCCCTCACTTATCGACCTTAATGACAGTGAAAAATTAAACCGCGTGTACCTAATGGAAATTTGGGAAAAGCAATCGTCACCGAAGTTAATCTATCGGTAAAGAGGGAGGAAAGGGTTACATCTAAATGAAAGGAAAAATGCAAATGAAACTGGTGGAAATTAATTTTGAAAAGGGGTAAAGTTAATAAATAAATTAAATGTGCGGCCGTTACGTTAACAATTAACTAGCGGTAATTAGATATTTGAGATTTGGGGGAAATCACGGTCGCCAGTCCTAAGGACAATTACCATAGTAACTGAAAAAGAAAGGTTATTACACATATAATTAACACTAGAAGCGTGGCAACTGAAGGTTGACACGTGTAGTGTGAAAACTGAAAGTTTGTCAGAAGTAATAAATTTCGCTACACTCTGACTTAATTTAGCAAAAGAATTAATAAAACCGGAAAATCGAAAGTTAATTTAGTGACTGAAGTTAATAGTGAACTTTCTTTCTGAAGCACATCGAAATCCAGTAAAATACGGTTAGTCTTGGACTACCTCAACAATCATTTCAAAAGCAACTTGACTCTACGCAATTTAGAAACAAGAGATTTAACTTTGAACTTGAATTAAATGATTCTGAACTATTAACAATAGTAAAATTTAGTACGTACCAAGCTGAGCTGCAGTCACAGGTAAGCTAAAATATGCTAACAAAACTCGCACTCTAAATTTGTGCTCGTGTAACCTAAATATTGTAGCCAGCTACTGAACTTTGAAATTAAAGCAGTGAAATCTAATTATATTATTTTAATGCTGGCGTTTGAATTTCAACGACACTCGGGTTCATTTCGGAAAAGGAAGGGACCCTGCTTGGCAATGCAATTGGGACAATGAGCAACAAAGGTTCATGCTAAGTTGCTGTAATTTTGCGAGGCAAATGGAACAATTTGAAAAGCTGAGGTCTGCCATACAGTTCTGAAACTTTACGTGCTTTTAGTCTTCCTTGTTGGTTGATTGAAGGTTTGAAGCCGTCGATCGAGGAGGTGGCGACAGTCACTCACTGTCGGCCGTCGCTGTTGCAGAAGCTGGATGTTGGCGGGCCTTCTTCTCGACACGGTCACCAGGCGAAACGGGCTCTTGATGTGCGCCAGCTAATGCTTCCCGTCCGCGACACCATGTCAGAAACTATCATCGCGAGTCGAGCGCAATTACATGCTGCCAAACCCCGAAAGCGCGGCAACTGGCGGGAGCGTCACACAACACCTGCTCCACTCGCTACTCCCGCCAGACTCTCGCTGCCCTGCCCGCGCTCCACGCGGCAGAGTTAACACTACCAAAGATCCTACACACTTTGATTCTTCACACGACCCATCGATGTAATCGTTCGATAGCAGTTTTCCCTAGGCAAGACCCAGCGTAAAAATACAAATAATATTTACGAAACAAACCAATTATACATCGACATGAGTGCATAAATATATATATACAAACAGTAAAACAATTACAATATATAAAGAGACAGAAATGTCATATCTTGAGGTAACAAAACAAGGAAAAAAAATAATAGTACAATAGATGAAAATAGGAGGTATGCATTTCCGGCGTTACACGTGCCCCACATTGTCTGAGGATGTTCGTGTAACGTAAACAGACTCAGAAAATGTCCCAAAAAAGAAACAGCGGAAATGCATATGCTCAAAACATCAACAAAAGTTAGCATTCGTCTAATTAACCATAAATCAATTTTTAGACCATAATAATTGAGTGGAGACACTCCTAATCTTATTCCACTCTGTCACCTTGCACAAAATAAAACAGGTTGACAACATATTAAAATTCATAGAAAATATAGAAAATGGTTTAGCTATTCCAAAATCATTAAAATTCGTAACACTATGAGAAATGGAATACTATTTGCAAAATTAATTAGATTGCATGGTCATAAAAACAGGTAGATCAAAATACGCAAATAAATAATTAAATAGACTACACATTTTATATAACCTTTTCATAATTAATATTCTCGTCACGAGAATCTACTTAACGCTAAACAAGAAAATAATATTCAGTACATCGAAAAAAACATAAATATTGACAGCAGAATTCTTTCACATCAGCTGTCCGGGAAGAAAAACTATTCCGCCTTTCGTACCCGCAAGTACAAAGAATGCCGACAGCGGCACAAGAGCCGACAGCGGCACCGCCTCGCCAGTATTGTTGCGCCCGCCTGTGCGGCACGCTTGATCTCACTCGCCTGTGTAACGGCATTTCCAGAACGTCCGTTTCACTGAATTCTTTCGGTAAAACTCACTCCCGAGTAATCTCAAGGAGTCCATAAACACTATCACAGTGGATAACTCAACACTGTCCATCATCACACCCATGTACTAGCCTGAAACTTAAAACAGCGTCTAAGTACATCGGCAATGACTAGTAGAACACATATTCATGGAATCTTACAGCTATTTACAAAATCATATTTACATTCCTTAATCTACTGTGACTCAGCTGAAAACTTAAACTAGCAGCTTGGATTTTTCAATTGATAAATAATCACTTTCTCTTAAATCATTTAGTCAAAATTAATTACTTATTAATTACAACTTCTTTAATGTCCTCTTGGTCAGGCAAAAGCATGGCAATCTAGCAAACCTTAAATCTTACACTCTATATTTACATGTTGTACAAATTACCCTATCTGTGGTACTAATCAATCCTTGGTTGGTACAATTTCAGGTCTACAATGTTTCGTATACCTAATAGCTTTCCAGAGCTTGGATACTCTAAGCAATAAGCATTTGTGTGAGGTATACCAATGACTTTATATGGTCCATTATAAACAAACTTAAATTTAGAGATTTCATTGTCTATCTCACTCGATTTCTCATGAGCTTTTACAAGTACTAAGTCTCCGATTGCAAACTTAGCAAAACGCGCTTTAGCGTCATGACGACGTATGCGAGCATCAGCTTTTAGCTTCATTACTTCTCGCAAACGATCTTTTTTCACACCAATACTAATGTCAATCCGTGGAGGGAATTTGATTACCTCTTCCACTAAACTTTTACTTCTGTCATCCAACAGGATTTCCTCTGGAGAAAATCCCGTAGATTCATGTCTCAAGGTGTTCATAATTCTCTCAAATACTGCTACATATTTGCCCCATGCCCTATGGTTGTGATGGCAATAGGTACGGCAAAGTCGGCCTAGCTCGCGCATATACCTCTCAGCGGGATTCCCAGCCGGACAATAAGCTGAAATATGGATCACCTCGACCCCATTACTTTCCATGCCTTCATTCCACAACTTAGAAGTAAATTGTGCCCCATTGTCTGATAGAATCGCCTTGGGCTTGCCAATATGAACAAAATAATCGTTCACAAGCTTGCTATAGACCGCTTTGGCTGTAGCTTTCCTAATCGGGTATAGTTTGATGAACTTGGAAAAAGCTTCTAGCACTACTAAAATGTAGGCAAAGTTTCCTGATGACTTGGGCAAAGGTCCGTACAAGTCCACGCACAGTAACTCAAAGGTGTCGTTAGGCCTTATACTTTGCATAGGACCACGACTCGTACAGTTGGTAACCTTCACCTTCTGACATAAATCGCAAGTTTTCACTCTGTCAGTAACTCGTTTTAACATGTTGTTGAAATGCACTACTTCACTCAGCTTTTCCGTACATTTCTTTGGTCCACAGTGACCATACGCCAAATGGTAGTGGTCTATTATTTCCGTGACGTATTTGCTGGGCCAGCATACCCGCCAAATATTACTATCTTCACCCTTACGTATGTACAAGATATGATCGTATATCTTGTAATACTTCCTTAATTTCTCTCCTTCTGGACTCTTTTCATCATATCGGGTTTTCACCATATTTAAACAACCATCCTCGTTCTGATGACGACGTAGATTCTTACAAATGTTCATTATTAATTTACGTCCCTCAACTTCTTTAAAATAGTACAATTTGACCACTCCATCTGCCTCATCTTTCAATAGACCTTGATTAGACTCGGGCAACCGCGACAGCGCATCCGCTACGCAATTGTCGGTCCCTTTTACGTAACAGATGTCATAGTTAAATTGCTGTAAATACAGCGACCACCTAGTCAGTCTTTCGTGAAGTAGTTTACAATCCTTCAGATAAGTGAGCGCCTTATGGTCCGTATGAATAATCACCTTACGGTCCTATAGGTAACCCTTGAACTTCTTGAATCCCCACACGATAGCGAGACACTCTTTCTCAGAAATCGTGTAGTTTCGCTCACTTTTTGATAAAGTTCGACTCGCGAACGCTATCGTCCGGTGTTCCTTATCCTCTCCTTTACCAACTTCTTGGAACAGTTCTACCCCCACCCCGTAATTCGACGAATCCGTTCCCAGATGGAAGGGTAGCGATAAATCAGGATGAAATAGTATGTTAGATCTTAACAACTCGTCTTTTAATCTCTCGAAAGCGGTCCGACACCCGTCAGTCCACACAAACGGAACATTTTTGCGTAAGAGGTTATTCAAATTTTCATCATTAAACACTTGTCCTTTTACAAATTTACGGTAAAATCCTGTGAGCCCTAGAAAACTTTTTAACTGTTTCCTAGACTTGGGTGGAGGACAATTCCTTATTGCCTCTAGTTTCTCTGGGTATTTCGTAATACCAGCAGTGGTAATTACATGCCCTAAAAATTTCAGTTCCTGCTTCACAAATTCGCATTTTTTTTTAGCTTTAGAGTCATTCCGCCACGGCGCAATGCTCTAAAAACTTCATCTAACAGGTCACAATGGTCATGCCAAGTGGCATTGGCCAACAATAGGTCGTCAACATATACAGTTAATCTTGAACTCAAAGCCGGTCCTAGCACTTTATCTAGGGCCCTGATGAATACGGACACAGATATATTAAGTCCAAACGGCAGTACTCTATACTGATAACACCTGCCCGCAAACAAGAAGGCGGTGTATGGCCTAGATTCTTCTTCGAGTTCTATTTGCCAGTAACTAGCCGTCAGATCGAGGCTAGTCATGAACTTAACGTCATGAAAACGTTGCAAAATCTCCTCCACACTCTCTGGTCTGTCTGTTTCGCGTTGAACGACCCTATTCAACGTGCGTGCGTCAATCACAATACGCACACTACCACCCCGTTTTGCTACAATGACCAAACCGTTATTATATGGACTCGTACTTCTTTCAATCACTCCCCATTCGATCATCTTATCTATCTCCCGTTGCACTGCTTCCTTTTTGGACAGCGGTATAGCATACGGTCTCACGAAGAATGGTTCGTGCGGAATTACGTGCAACTTGCATTTATATCCTTCCACAAGACCCGGTTTGTCTGAAAACACACTCTTATTCCTCCTTATTACTTCATACAGGCCTCGTCTTTGTTCGTGTGTTACGTTTGACACACCGTCTACAATACTTTCCAATTCACTTTCTACACTATTGTCAATGCCGAGATTCCTCACATTACAGTAGTTCAAATTCATTCCTACGCCAATGTCATCCGGCCAGTTAACAATGTGTATAGGCTGGTATTGCCTATGCACACCGTCTCCTGCCTCGTCAAAACCAACTACCATTGTTTTATCTAGTGACATACATGTCAAAGTTTTGCTTTCGCAGTTAATCACTGCACGGTACTTTAATAGCCAATCTAACCCGATAATTACTTCCGTAGCTAAGTCTGGCACGACGACAAACTCTTGTTCAAATCGTGCCCCACATATCTCGAAGTTGACAAAAATCTGTTTTGTGACCGGTTTACTGGCCTTCCCAGTAGCACCGATAATTTTCACTCCTGTTACTGGCATAACTACGATGCCAGGTCTGTCTTTCAGTAACTCAAATATTTTCCCAGATACAGCACTCAATTCTGCACCGGTGTCAATCAACACGTTTAGTTGTAGGTCGTGCATATTAACAGACACTACTATCTGTCTACACTTGTCCTCGACTGTTTCTTTATTTTCCCACAGTAAATCCTCGTCTATATCCAGGTCATTCCAGAAAAAACCATCCGGCTTTGATCCTAAATCCGGTTTATCTGGCGGCTTTTTCAGCCTCTGTTCACATACAGTTTTAATTTCAACACGTCTGTCCTGAGGCTTAGTCTGTAGCTTCGCCTCCAATACCGAAACCTTTTCCTGTAACTCGTCAACTAGTGAGTGTTGCCTTGCTATCACTTCACTAATTGTCACCTTCGTTGATTCCTCTTTGGTCAGATTGATCTCATCTGCCAATCTACCTGGAAGAATGTGCCCAGTAGCATCTGAAATTACTTCCTCTGGATCTGCGCAACCCACACTGCTACCGTCTGACCGTATAACGTCAGCTCTAACCTCATACACGCTGTAATCTATGTGCTTTTCTACCAATCGTGCCCGGCTATCACTAAAATTTTCGTAATCTTTCTCCTTAATACTCTCGCAACGTTTAAACTGGAGGTTTGCGTCGGATGGATCGGCTACTTCTATCACTATAACTTTCGGTAAAGTCTGCCGGTTAGGGCCAGAACTTTCCGTTACTACTTCAACATTCAACTCCTGCGGGACGAAACACGACGCATCTTGCTCGTGCTCCCCATTAACATCAACTATTTCTAGTAAAGTCTGCCGGTTAGGGCCAGAACTTTCTATCACTTCACAATCACTATCTTCCTGCGGGACGAGACGCGGCAAATCCTGCCCGCGCTCCCCATAAACACTTCTCCCGTACAGGCCCCTATAATCTCTTAGTTCGTCGTATAAGCGACCGAACTGCCTTAACCAGACCTCATCCCTCTCTGCATCTCCTCGCTCGATGACGGACGTTTTATCCGACATCTGATCTTCTTTCAACACTTGCGAATCATTCTTAAACTCAATCTCCAGTTCCGCTGTGGGTATTACAGCTGCCACTTTATAATCGATTTCCGGAACACTACTTAAATTGTTCTCACTGACAGTGAATGTACTTCCTACTGCCGTGTCTACAGCTGATCTACTACTTGTGGGCGCACTCCTTTCTCCTAACACTGGCACACTCTCCCGCCGTTCATTATTCCATGCGGAATTTTCATAACGACGACACCTGGGTTTTCTCCTGTTATTGGGACGCCAAAATTTCTCCACGCCCGGTCGGCCCCTCACCGGCGCGGCTAATGGTTTCCCTGTCTCGTCCCAGCAGATACGCTCCCCGGATATTGCTGAGGCGACTGGTCACACCCTCTGGCGTTATTACTATTCTGCGCAGCCCGTATCACGCTAGTATGATACTGGTTTCCGTCATTCCGGTTATTATTTGCATTGTACCGATTGTTATTACGGTCCGAACCATTATTGTTATTGCTGCCATGGTTGCGGTATGCATTATTCCCATTGTTATCGTTGTTGTGGTTGCTGTGGTACCCGTTGTTGTTACCACGGCCTCTACCACTGTCGCGATTATTGCGCCAATTGTCCTCGTCCTCCACTCTTTCCAGGAAATCATTTATTGTCCTGTAATTGCTTCCTACGTAGCGTTTTGTATCATCTGGAAGCTTTTTGTAGAGTTCCCAGACTATTTCGGATTCCGTGCGGCGATCACGCAAATATTCCAACTTGCGGATCCAGCCCTCACAAAACTCCTTCATCGAGCCGCGCGAATTCGCATCGAAAGGCCTCGATACGACAAATTGGCGCCAGACACTTTGCTGTTTTTGCTCTGACCAGTATTCAGCCAGAAACAAATTTTTAAACTCGTCAAAAGTCAGGTTCGTAATGTTGAGGTTTAGGCCCCAACGCTTGGCATCACCAGCCAACACATCAATAACCGCATTAATTTTTCTCTCATTAGTCCATGATCTGGGTAAAACTCTTTCACAATTTTTAATGAAATCCGTCGGGTGTATACCGCCTTTTTTCAAGGGGTCGAACCGCTCCTCTTTCGTCAACAACTCAGAACTATGTGCACAGATTGGCACATAGCTCTGTTTTTCGTCAAGTTTCCTTTCTAATTCCGACACCCTCGTAATCACTTGGCAAGTGGTTGTCGCAAGCGTTTCCACTTCCCTCTTTTTCTCTTCGCAGGTGTTAGCCTGCTTCGTCACTTTGGTATCTACTTCGGATACTAAAGCCTTTAAAGTTTCCACCTTCTGTTGATCCTCTTTTCTCACTAATTGAATTTGTTCCGTCACCTTATTCTCGATGATCGGAGCAACTGCGTCTCCTACACTTTTCTCGATTCTGCTAATTTCGGAATCAAAACGAGTATTTATGCTCGCAATTTCCGCCTGAACGCCTATCATTTCCTGTTTAAGGTTACCGATTTCGGTATTAATCACGACAATATCGTCTTTGATTTTATCAACTTTTGTATTAACAACTTCAACATTGTTGTTAACAACATTAATAGCTTTGTTCTGATTGTCTAGCATTCGTTCAATTTTTTCAGACTGAGCTACTTGCTTGGCAGCCTGAGCTGCTTGCTCGGCAGCCTGAGCTTCTTGCTTGGCAGCCTGATCTTTAATTTCTGCCGATTGACTCTTGATTTCTTTAATCAAAACATTCAATAAATCAGTTAAATTCCCGGAAACCACCGGTTTTACTTCCGTAGCGGCTTCCTCTTTCATTGTCCCCCCGTATTCGTCATCAAGGGATTCAGATTTGATTTTCACTTCCGATTCCGAAACATTTTCTAAAGTCTGGAATTCCATTTCAGCTCTTTGTTGCGTTTCGGCGGTCGCATCTTTCATGCTAGCCGCCTGCCCCGGAACAATGGGTACCGCTGTGCGCGTTTCCCACTGTTCGACCGATTGTTCCGTATCTAAGTCTACCAAATTCTGGTAATTGTTGCCTTCACTCATTTTAATAATTTTCAATATAAATGCAAAATCTCAACTCTAATTAGGATTCCTCACACGAATATTCTCGCTGACGTATCGACCATTTCGTAACCAGTACTTTGTTACGAGATTTGCACAATGCAAAATTCGTGTCCAGAACAACCTCAAATCTGAAGATTGTCCTGTCACCAGGTCGCCACATGTAACCTACCCCCTCACTTATCGACCTTAATGACAGTGAAAAATTAAACCGCGTGTACCTAATGGAAATTTGGGAAAAGCAATCGTCACCGAAGTTAATCTATCGGTAAAGAGGGTAAATGCAAATGAAACTGGTGGAAATTAATTTTGAAAAGGGGTAAAGTTAATAAATAAATTAAATGTGCGGCCGTTACGTTAACAATTAACTAGCGGTAATTAGATATTTGAGATTTGGGGGAAATCACGGTCGCCAGTCCTAAGGACAATTACTATAGTAACTGAAAAAGAAAGGTTATTACACATATAATTAACACTAGAAGCGTGGCAACTGAAGGTTGACACGTGTAGTGTGAAAACTGAAAGTTTGTCAGAAGTAATAAATTTCGCTACACTCTGACTTAATTTAGCAAAAGAATTAATAAAACCGGAAAATCGAAAGTTAATTTAGTGACTGAAGTTAATAGTGAACTTTCTTTCTGAAGCACATCGAAATCCAGTAAAATACGGTTAGTCTTGGACTACCTCAACAATCATTTCAAAAGCAACTTGACTCTACGCAATTTAGAAACAAGAGATTTAACTTTAAACTTGAATTAAATGATTCTGAACTATTAACAATAGTAAAATTTAGTACGTACCAAGCTGAGCTGCAGTCACAGGTAAGCTAAAATATGCTAACAAAACTCGCACTCTAAATTTGTGCTCGTGTAACCTAAATATTGTAGCCAGCTACTGAACTTTGAAATTAAAGCAGTGAAATCTAATTATATTATTTTAATGCTGGCGTTTGAATTTCAACGACACTCGGGTTCATTTCGGAAAAGGAAGGGACCCTGCTTGGCAATGCAATTGGGACAATGAGCAACAAAGGTTCATGCTAAGTTGCTGTAATTTTGCGAGGCAAATGGAACAATTTGAAAAGCTGAGGTCTGCCATACAGTTCTGAAACTTTACGTGCTTTTAGTCTTCCTTGTTGGTTGATTGAAGGTTTGAAGCCGTCGATCGAGGAGGTGGCGACAGTCACTCACTGTCGGCCGTCGCTGTTGCAGAAGCTGGATGTTGGCGCGCCTTCTTCTCGACACGGTCACCAGGCGAAACGGGCTCTTGATGTGCGCCAGCTAATGCTTCCCGTCCGCGACACCATGTCAGAAACTATCATCGCGAGTCGAGCGCAATTACATGCTGCCAAACCCCGAAAGCGCGGCAACTGGCGGGAGCGTCACACAACACCTGCTCCACTCGCTACTCCCGCCAGACTCTCACTGCCCTGCCCGCGCTCCACGCGGCAGAGTTAACACTACCAAAGATCCTACACACTTTGATTCTTCACACGACCCATCGATGTAATCGTTCGATAGCAGTTTTCCCTAGGCAAGACCCAGCGTAAAAATACAAATAATATTTACGAAACAAACCAATTATACATCGACATGAGTGCATAAATATATATATACAAACAGTAAAACAATTACAATATATAAAGAGACAGAAATGTCATATCTTGAGGTAACAAAACAAGGAAAAAAAATAATAGTACAATAGATGAAAATAGGAGGTATGCATTTCCGGCGTTACAACGGGACCATTGCTTTTCACAATATATATAAATGACCTAGTAGATAATGTCGGAAGTTCCATGCGGCTTTTCGCGGATGATGCTGTAGTAAACAGAGAAGTTGCAGCATTAGAAAATTGTAGCGAAATGCAGGAAGATCTGCAGCGGATAGGCACTTGGTGCAGGGAGTGGCAACTGACCCTCAACATAGACAAATGTAATGTATTGCGAATACATAGAAAGAAGGATCCTTTATTGTATGATTATATGATAGCGGAACAAACACTGGTAGCAGTTACTTCTGTAAAATATCTGGGAGTATGCGTGCGGAACGATTTGAAGTGGAATGATCATATAAAATTAATTGTTGGTAAGGCGGGTACCAGGTTGCGATTCATTGGGAGAGTCCTTAGAAAATGTAGTCCATCAACAAAGGAGGTGGCTTACAAAACACTCGTTCGACCTATACTTGAGTATTGCTCATCAGTGTGGGATCCATACCAGATCGGGTTGACAGAAGAGATAGAGATGATCCAAAGAAGAGCGACGCGTTTCGTCACAGGGTTATTTGGTAACCGTGATAGCGTTACTGAGATGTTTAGCAAACTCAAGTGGCAGACTCTGCAAGAGAGGCGCTCTGCATCGCGGTGTAGCTTGCTCGCCAGGTTTCGAGAGGGTGCATTTCTGGATGAGGTATCGAATATATTGCTTCCCCCTACTTATACCTCCCGAGGAGATCACGAATGTAAACTTAGAGAGATTCGAGCGCGCACGGAGGCTTTCAGACAGTCGTTCTTCACGCGAACCACACGCGACTGGAACAGGAAAGGGAGGTAATGACCGTGGCACGTAAAGTGCCCTCCGCCACACACCGTTGTGTGGCTTGCGGAGTATAAATGTAGATGTAGATGTAGATGTAAGAGCTTTGTCACGGCTGTCTCTGCCATGGCTCTCAGTAGTTCCGACTGATTGTCGTCTGGTGCCAGAGGCTTTGCGCTTTCCATTACGTTCGGCAAGAGGAGGGAGCAGGTGTAAAGGAGGTACGGAATTTGGCAGCTAGTACGCCGGCGCTGCCGCACTTGTAGATGGAGTGCGCAGGCGTTCGCGAGCTGGAAACGCAACACGCTTATCACGCAGAAGCAGAGATAGGTCCCTGACACACTGCGGGGGCTGGAAAGGCCAGAGCGACGCCGCGCCGGCCGTGGCGACCGCACCGCCGCCGCCTCTTGTGCTCAGTCCGAGTCCCGTGGGGCTGCGGGACTCCCCGCAATCGATACCTACCGACTTATCGCTGACGTCAGCGCGGCTGCGCGCTCCCATTGGTCGCAAGGTCACGGCCGGCCGGGATGGGATGGGACTCGCGGCACGGCGCGCCTCGCGTGAGCAGGCGAGCGTTGTAAAGGGGCCGGTCCGGGGTGCGAACGCAGGACCCTGGCGGAGCGACGGCGCAAACGCGCCGGCAAGTTGCGCTTACCGTACACGTACGGAATGACGAGAGAATTCCGTCGCGTAGGAGAAACAATAGACTACGGCTTTCCATTTCTTTGAAGTACATTTGGAGAAAGTATTACAAGATTCAGATGATTTGGTTGAGGTAGCACAAATAGCGTCTGTCGTGACAGTGCTACTTTGTAGGGTTCAGTGACAGTTGTTTTAAGTTCTTGGATAGGTGTTGTGGTTTTCGATCCGACTACCAGCTTGATGCAACTCTTCACGTTTGTATTTCCTGTGCAAGGGTCTTCATCTCTGGATAGCTAGGACACTCTACTTCCTTTTCAGCCATAGTTGTTCTTCTTCCCCTACCACTTGTACTACTCTCCGCCTCCTCACACACACACACACACACACACACACACACACACACACACACACACACACCACACGCACACACTCACTTCCCGCAGATACCAAACTGACGAAATTTCTTGATGTTGTAGAACATTTATCCTCAACCGACCCCGTATTTTAGTCTCATCTAATCTTCAGTATTCTCCTGTGGCCCCAATTTCAAGAGCTTCTAATCTGTTGTTGTCTGGACTATTAATTGTTTATATTTCTCTTGTATACGCTGCTACACTCCAGACAAATACCTTAAGAAAAAACTTCCTGTAATTTAAATCTATAGTCTATGGTTACAAGGCGGCCACTGTGGCCGAGAGGTTCTAGGCGCTTCCGTCCCGAAACCGCGCCGGTGCTACGGTCGCATGTTCGAATCCTGCCTCGGGCATGGATGTGTGTGATGTCCTTAGGTTATTTGGGTTTAAGTAGTTTTATGTCTAGGGGACTGATGACCTCAGATGTTAAGTCCCATAGTGCTCAGAGCTATTTGAACCATATGGTTACAAATTTCCATTTGCAAAAATGTTTTCTTTGATATTATCAGTTTGTATTTCATACCCTCTCTACTTCAGCCGTCAACATCAATTTTTCTTCCCATAGAGGAAAACACATTTACTACTTTTAAGATCTCATTTCCGAATTTAATTTCCTCAACGTTACCTGATTCAAGTCGACTACACTCAATTGCCCTACTTTTTCAACTTCTGTGCAGTAAAGTCAGCACTGATGTAACTTTCTTTAGTAAATATTTTTCTTTACTAAATGTCACGTATAATCGATTCCTAGAAGACTAAAATTGATAATGATGTTACGAATTTGGATACAAAGCAGGAACAGCTGATATTATTTCTCAAATTTCGATGACTGCTGAAGACGCACCTTTCATATTTTTTAGTATCTACTACTTCCAACCTTCTACTCGTTTAGTCTCTTGTCCTCTCTTTCTTTACTTCCATATCTAACTCCGCTCTCTCTCTCTCTCTCTCTGAGCAAGAAAGGAAGATTCATCGCTCGTATTTGAGCAACAGTCACCATCAACAACACAAACATTGCATAAAGTTCTACAAACACACTCATTACAGTAACAAGATTTTAAACATGGCTGCAGCAGCAACTGTTAAAATTCTTCACAATAAAGGATGGCAGCCAAAAACAGTTGCAGGATAGATATTACAGTAACCTATGCCGGATACACATACGGCAGTTTTCTCACACTCCCGGAGATAAAATTACTACTGAGCTATAGGAAGGACAGTTTTTCCGATTAGCCAGCTGTAGCCACTCTTCGGGACTCATAGTCAACAATACCGTTCGACTTCAAAGTACAATAGAACTCAAAATTGTTGTTGATTGGGACATACTGGCCACAGACATCGTTAGTGTTTTGAGTCTTTAAAATGTTTCTCTTAACATGAGATGGCGATTAGATTTCCTGCTGCCAGCTAAACTAAGTTTCGCAAGGACCTCCTGAGGCAACAGGAATTAATTGTTATTTGAGTTCGAATATTTTTGTTCCTAACGTTATCGCAACAACAACATTACGCTAGTATAATGTTATTATACTAGTAAAATGTGACATCATCACTTAGCAACACTGCAGGGATCCCGTAATGCTGAAAAAATTGGTTTATTTCAGTGTTAGTTTGCACATTACAGTTATCTGCAAACAACTTTGTGTTCAGGATAACCATAACTGTGAAAGTACATCTTGTAGAATTAAAACCGCAAGCAGCAGTATGTAACATCCTTTATTTGGAACTACAACCGGTTTGTTAACTTAAACCTACGTCTTTATGTGGGTATATTAGTTACGTCATATCAGACTCAAATGTGGGATGGATGGAATACCCAACATTCACTGTCCTGTAATAGTAATACGCCAAGTGAGCGTACTGCCAAATTGTAAATGGCGCCCCTGACATCCCCCGAAAATCGAGCTGGAACCGAAATTCCAGAACAACTTTTCATAGCGCCATATGAGCACCAATTCAGAGCATTATTGACTAGAAATTTCTGTCACCAGTTTTTCTATAATAGTATACAACTAGTAAGAAAACTTAGCGGCAGACCTTCGGGAATTATATGCTTATACAGAGCAGAGGAATGAAATGTTTATCAACAGGCAACAGGAATGAGTGGTTATAGAGTTAACAGGAGTGTAAATCACAGGAGCTACTCAGCAGGTCCTCGGTTAGAGAAGATAAACCTCTTTGCCAAGATCGCTGATGATAACCTTAATTTTCGAGGACTGGTTTCGGTAGTCATTTTTATCATCTTCAGATCTCGACAGACAGGTTATTGCACATTTCTTAAAATAATCTGTCTGTCGAGATCTGAAGATGGCAACAATGACTACAGAAACTGGGTATCGAGAATAAAGGTTATTATTAGAGGCCTTGGCAAAGAATTTTATCTTGTTTATTAGCTCAGATCGCCACTTGCCGCTCAAAGTGAATACACTGAAAAAATCAGCACGTTATGTTTGCCGGTGTAAAATGCGAGACACCATTTACAGCAAATATAAATGTTACAAATAAGATGGGGATCTGAATAAGTTCTCCCAGTGTACCGTGTACCAACGAGGCACCATTCCTAAATTTACGACTGTTTTGTTGCCAAATATGCTGTGACATTCATAAAGGTTGGAGTCCTGAGTTTTTGTAAGCGCCAGTTTTCGGCGAACACAGTTCTTGATAAAATTATTCAATCATATCGCTGACACATCACCCTGTGAAACACGGGCAGTCACTCTTTGGACCCCACATTTTTATAACAGGATTTCTGGACAGACCAACACAAATTTCTTGTGTTACGCATTGTCTAATTGTGTTAGTAGATTCACCTCTCACTTCGAAATAACACGATTGGAACCCGGAACTGGAAAACATACATCCTCAACTGTCAACGCACCATATTGAAAACCTCCCCTTACTTGTAGATTTACTACGACAGTCTCTTACTGTTACTCTCAATAATAATTATTACTTGATGAATTCGATGACAAATTTCTTTAGGACATCTGTTCACATAGTGAACACCTATTTGCATTCAACAATTGCTTATTTATTGTCTGATGATTTTAATAAACTTCCCTTCGAAAAAGACCCATAAATTAATTTATTGCGTCATTCAGCTATCAAATACCGTTTCTGGCAATAGTTTTTAATAACTTTTATAACTTAAACCGTAAGACAGTTAGAAGCCTAACATCAATTCTGTATGAGAGCAAGCGCTGCACAAAGGCCAGGTACCAACCACCTACTCGCTCTATGTAGCCAGAACAGCTGTTTAAAAAGGCGTTTTAAAACCGAATTCTGACTCTTCGATGTTATCTGAGACCTCTTCCTGTGCTACAGCAATGGACTTACAAAATAATATATTTAAATAGAGGGAAATAAATTATTCCCGAGAGCATGGTAGTTCAAAACCAACTGTTCATTTCCTCTGTCCTCACAAACGACCAGAAAGACAAAACAGTGAACAGTTCATAAATACGTAAATCATGAGTCGCACCCGAATCGCAACACATCCGATTTCCACGGAAACAAGTAAAGTTTATTTACTTCAATTACATCCCACCAATTCCATCTTCTATCTCAATATGACCCCGAGCTGTTCAGTCTTACAATATACACTCCTGGAAATGGAAAAAAGAACACATTGACACCGGTGTGTCAGACCCACCATACTTGCTCCGGACACTGCGAGAGGGCTGTACAAGCAATTATCACACGCACGGCACAGCGGACACACCAGGAACCGCGGTGTTGGCCGTCGAATGGCGCTAGCTGCGCAGCATTTGTGCACCGCCGCCGTCAGTGTCAGCCAGTTTGCCGTGGCATACGGAGCTCCATCGCAGTCTTTAACACTGGTAGCATGCCACGACAGCGTGGACGTGAACCGTATGTGCAATTGACGGACTTTGAGCGAGGGCGTATAGTGGGCATGCGGGAGGCCGGGTGGACGTACCGCCGAATTGCTCAACACGTGGGGCGTGAGGTCTCCACAGTACATCGATGTTGTCGCCAGTGGTCGGCGGAAGGTGCACGTGCCCGTCGACCTGGGACCGGACCGCAGCGACGCACGGATGCACGCCAAGACCGTAGGATCCTACGCAGTGCCGTAGGGGACCGCACCGCCATTTCCCAGCAAATTAGGGACACTGTTGCTCCTGGGGTATCGGCGAGGACCATTCGCAACCGTCTCCATGAAGCTGGGCTACGGTCCCGCGCACCGTTAGGCTGTCTTCCGCTCACGCCCCAACATCGTGCAGCCCGCCTCCAGTGGTGTCGCGACAGGCGTGAATGGAGGGACGAATGGAGACGTGTCGTCTTCAGCGATGAGAGTCGCTTCTGCCTTGGTGCCAATGATGGTCATATGCGTGTTTGGCGCCGTGCAGGTGAGCGCCACAATCAGGACTGTATACGACCGAGGCACACAGGGCCAACACCCGGCATCATGGTATGGGGAGCGATCTCCTACACTGGCCGTACACCACTGGTGATCGTCGAGGGGACACTGAATAGTGCACGGTACATCCAAACCGTCATCGAACCCATCGTTCTACCATTCCTAGACCGGCAAGGGAACTTGCTGTTCCAACAGGACAATGCACGTCCGCATGTATCCCGTGCCACCCAACGTGCTCTAGAAGGTGTAAGTCAACTACCCTGGCCAGCAAGATCTCCGGATCTGTCCCCCATTGAGCATGTTTGGGACTGGATGAAGCGTCGTCTCACGCGGTCTGCACGTCCAGCACGAACGCTGGTCCAACTGAGGCGCCAGGTGGAAATGGCATGGCAAGCCGTTCCACAGGACTACATCCAGCATCTCTACGATCGTCTCCATGGGAGAATAGCAGCCTGCATTGCTGCGAAAGGTGGATATACACTGTACTATTGCCGACATTGTGCATGCTCTGTTGCCTGTGTCTATGTGCCTGTGGTTCTGTCAGTGTGATCATGTGATGTATCTGACCCCAGGAATGTGTCAATAAAGCTTCCCCTTCCTGGGACAATGAATTCACGGTGTTCTTATTTCAATTTCCAGGAGTGTAATAAGAAACCTCCGCTAAATATACACATTAAGTCCCAAACATCTTCTACAAAAATCGGAAACAGACTGATGATATATGGATGTCCATCTTATCACAAGGTCGAGGGACATCAATTGATGATATATATGAGAAAAAGTACGATAACAGGTGTATCTTGGGAGTGTCTTTATACCGAAACTACGGGTGTGCCAGAGTAAAGACATCCTGATATACTGCTGTGGTAGCACTTTTTCTTATATAAACTGATGGTAATTCCACTCTTGCATATTATAATCCTCTTGCGAATTTTTGCGCAATGAAATCGCGCAGGGCTCAATTTTGTGGCTACTCCTGTTCCTTCCATATGTAAATGATTTTCCTATTAAAATTTGTCAGCCGAATTAGTACATTATGTCAGAAAATACTGGCGGTATGACAATTGCCACTAGAGAGAAAGCAAAAGAAGAAATTGTTAATGATGCTTTTAGAGGAACTGTCAGCAGATTCTCTGATAATGGACTCCCCCTTAATTTTTGGAAACCACAACTATACTCAGTACTATACGACAAACAGTTGTGCAAACAATTGATGTAGTGCTAGCACAGAAATCACTTAAAAGAGTAGAATGTCTCAAAAATTTTGGTTGTAATCTTTATGAGAACCTGAAGTGGAAGATACACCTAATTCTCTGGGCAATTCATCACGTATTAGTTATTCACAGTAAGACTAGTAGTAAAAATGCCCTTTATTACGCATTAGAGCTGTCAGTGGCTCAGAATGGAGTTCAGTATGCAACAACAAAAATTATTATCATTTGCCCAGAGAAATAAAATGTTTGACAGGTATAAAACCAAGTTTTAAATATATCCTAAAATCATTTCTTCTGGACAGCTCCTTAACGACGTTTTATTAAAAACTAGTAACCTGTAAAAAGAATCGTCGTGTTAAGTTTAGTTGCATGAGGACGACTTAAAAATAATATGCTCATCGATGTTAAATTTAGGTCAGTGTGCACGTTAGGACATTGTCATTCTGTAGCCATCCACTGAAACTAATCATGTACGAATATCCTGTGAGCTAACTCATTCTGCGTCATTTCGACTTAAATAACGTTCATATTATCTTTGTAATATTTAATTAAACTCTGTATACTGGAGAAAATGGCTTTCATCCCTTGAGGATTACCACCAACATCGAACTTCAGAAACACGTAACGTCTTCGACCCAGAAGCTCCTGGATTCACTTCCTACTCCCTGAAGGGCTCTCATGCTTTGTGAGCTCCAAGCAACTCTCGAAATTGTTTTAGTATTGATTCCTTTCGATTCCTTTCACGGAGAATGATAGGGTGAAGACTCGGGGGGAGGGGGAGAACCATTAGAAAAAGATTGAACAGTCAATGAAATTGTAACATTTTAAGTGTCGGGGTGTGGAATGTCAGAAGTTTGAACACGCTGGGGAAGAAAGAAAATCTGAAAAGGTAAAGGCTAAGGCTCATAAAGATACAGTAGGAGCCAGAGAAGCGAAATGGAAAGAAGACAAAGATTCTACTTCAGGCTAGTGTAGGGTGATATCAGCAGCAGCATTCGTTATGAATGGAGACAGTAAATTACTCCGAACAATTCAGTGATAGGGTTGTTCCCACCAGAATCGATACCAACAACAGTAGTTAAGTTATATATATCGCAAGCAGACGATGAAAATATAGGAAAGTGTATAAGGATACTGAATGGGTAATTCAGTACGTAATGGGAACGCTGTTGTAACGGATTGGAACGCTGTTGTAGGGGAAGGAACAGAAGAAAGGGTAATGGGAGGTCACGAGCTTAGTAGCAGGAGAGAGGGAGGAGAAAGACTTATTGGATTCTGCAATAAATTTCAGTTATCATTAGGAAATACTCTGTTCAAGAATCACAAGATGGGATATACATGGAAAAGTGGGAAAACAAAGGAAGTAGGTTACAGTACACTTGTTGGCCCACTACTTGAATACTGCTCACCGGTGTGGGATCCGCACCAGATAGGGTTGATAGAAGAGGTAGGGAAGATCCAACGGAGAGCAGCGCGCTTCGTTACAGGATCATTTAGTAATTGCGAAAGCGTTACGGAGATGATAGACTCCATCTCCGTTACGGAGATGATAGACTCCAATGGAAGACTCTGCAAGAGAGACGCTCAGTAGCTCAGTTCGGGCTTTTGTTGAAGTTTCGAGAACATACCTTCACCGAGGAGTCAAGCAGATATTGCTCCCTCCTACGTATATCTCGCGAAGAGGCCATGAGGATAAAACCAGAGAGATTAGAACCCACTCAGAGGCATACTGACAATCTTTCTTTCCACGAACAGTACGAGATTGGAATAGAAGGGAGAACCGATAGAGGTACTCAAGGTACCCTCCACCACACTTCGTCAGGTTGTTTGCGGAGTATGAATGTAGATGTAGATGCATATACTGGAAGACTCTAGTTAGATTACGTCATGCTCAGGTTTGAGATTCCGAAATTAGCTATTGGATTGCAAGAGATACCCAAAAGCACATACACCCAGATCACAATGTAGCAGTTGTGAAGAGTACACTGAAGTTTAAGAGATTCTGGAAGAAAGTGAGATATTGAAGTACTGAGGAATGAGGAGACGCGTTTGGAGGTCGCAGTGACGTGGATACTGCGATAAGGGGAACCAGAGTAGACCGCTCAGTTAGAGAAAAGTGGACATTTCTATACAGGGCGGTCACAGAAGTTGGAAACAAAACGTTGGTACAAGGGAGGCAGCTGAAAACAAACTATGGGTAACGTAGAAATATTTCAGATGACCGACGAAAGAAGGAAGTACAAAAATGTTCCGGTAAATTCAGGAAACAGAAATATGAGTCACTAAGGAATGATATAAATGGGAAGTACAGGGCAGCTGAGGTGAAATGGCTACATGAAAAGTGTGAAGAAAAAGAAATGATACTCGGAAGGACTGACACAGCATACAAAGAAATTGAAACAATATTTGGTGAAATTAAAAGCAGGAGTGCAATGGGAATTCCACTGTTAATTCCACAGGAGAGAGTGGATGGATGGAAAGAGTACAGTGAAGGTCTCTATCAGGGAGAGAACTTTTCTAGTGAGTGATAGGAGAAGAAGCAGCAGACGATATGGAAGAGATAGGGAATCCAGTATTAGAGTCAGAATTTAAAAGAGCTTTGGAAGAAGGAATCGACAATATACATCAGAATTTCTAAAATCATAGGGGAAGTCGCAACAAAACGACTATTCACGATATGTAGTAAAATGGAACAGCTACAGCCATCCATACTACATTAATTATTAAATGACTACCAGTTTCGGTGCTTCAGTACATCAAGCCTTAACTAACGCTGAGGGGGGTAAACTCCATTCATATACACGAGTCGGTGGCCAACTACCATAAACTCGTTTTCGCAGACAACCTGTAACAACGATGTTGTGTCCCAAACTATCCTCGGTTGGAGACACAACATCGTTGTTACAGGTTGTCTGCGAAAACTCTTCAGAGTACCTGGCGAATATTTCGTGTATAGTTGTAACAAAAAAAAAAAAAAAAGTCTATGAGCACTATGGGACTTAACTACTGTGGTCATCAGTCCCCTAGAACTTAGAACTACTTAAACCTAACTAACCTAAGGACATCACACATATCCATGCCCGAGGCAGGATTCGAAACTGCGACCGTAGCAGTCGCGCGGCTCCAGACTGTAGCGCCTAGAACCGCTCGGCCACTCCGGCTGGCTTGTTGTAACAACGAAAATGCAGGATGCATGGCAGCTACTACCGATATGTAAATTTTTTTCTGAATTGTATGTAAACATTTGTAATTTAAATGCTTTCTTTTATTAAGTAAGGACATTGATTCACTGTATGTGTACATTTAGGTAGAATTCTGTTGACGTTTCATTGTATTTATCTGTGTTTTACTGTGAAACTAATAAGCTCTGGGAAAAAGCCAAAGGAATTGTTATTTGCATCGACTAGCAACGATAATAGCAATGCTTGTGCGTTGTAAAATCTTTGGGTAGGGGGTTGTTGCGCAGAGCTCGCGGAGAGAGCGGGATACGGGTTAAAGCGCTGGTAGTGTGCGGAAGTGTATTAACGCTCTCGCAGCAGAGAGTACCCACCATTTTCGGCGGCATCATGTGCGCGCGCCGGCCAGATGTCTACAGCAGGAGTACGGACAGTGGACGGGCGGAAGAGGCTGTATTAATTACGATTGCCCGTTCCTATAATGAGCCGTGGCTCCACAATATGCTAACATCTTCAACCCCAGCAGCAGTTCCAGCAACACAGTTTCGTTGTCGGCTCCGAGTTTCGTCGTATGCACAGCACTGATGTAAGACTGTTCATTGGTAGAAAGTATTAACGGCTAACCCAGCAGCACAACTGAATGTGATTTGATTGATAATATTCATTTAAATAATAATCAGTTAAACTCAGGTCGATTGTGCCCACATTGCCCGCAGACATTGTTACCAGGCAGGATGCTTGTTCCTCTTTTTTCCTTATTTACTAACTGAGTGTCATAAGAAACAAATTGAGTAGTTACAGCCAGTTTGTTAACGAATAATTTCTCTTTTAAGAATTTTAGCCTCAGTCTACTTTCAATTAACTGTTATACAACAGAGGCTTCAGTATATGACTAAAGTAAAGCAATTTCGTTCTTCAAGTTTGAGAATCAATCACTGGAAAAAATCCAAATCTAAAGAAATGCACAAATTAAGAGTGCGGAAGGTTCATTTATTTTAAATATACCTTGGAGCACGTGACTGTTTGGTTTGGTACGTATTCTAGTATTTAATTCTGTTCTAGTCAGTAAAAAAGGCTCAGTTGTTCAGACAATAATTCGAAATCCAATTTGCAAAATAAGTAACGACAAAGTAAAAAGTGCTTGTTTTTTTCCAAATTTCTTTGATGACGTTATGCTGCGGTCGCTGAAAGTCATTGTTCACGTAACGAAGTTCAGTACAGTACATACAGTTTAATTACATATTTTCAAATCATTACTCTAACGCCTTTTTCAAAATTTAATGCCAAACATAACGTGAGAGTAACTTCTCAGTTTTCTTAATCATTACATACTCACTCAAAATTAGTGTAAAAAAATAAATAAAAAATAAAGAACGTGGCAACCTTTAGTTGCTACGTCAGTGTTTAATAATACATGTTTTTCTTTCCCATCATCTTGTACAGGATTTTGGATGTAAATTGTTCTAGAGGGCTGTCAATCGTTAATTACTTCCTTTTCGTTCATAAGTGTAACTTTTGGATTCATGATCAGTGGTACCCCTCTCTGTTCAGTGTTGTTCGTGAGTGAATGAACAAAATAACTTTCATTGTCCAAATTATAGCTCTGTTCGGTTTAATTACTTTTTATTTTTAGAACGCTTTCCATCAGAAGGATCGGTTGTACACTTTCCCCCTACTTATCGGTATCACTTCTTCGGGAAAGATAGCCTTATACAATTAGAAAAAATCCATTAGGCATACACGCGATCCACGGTCATATTTTATATCGCATGCAGGATAGGCCGATTAGTAAAAGGGAGGTTACATAGTGATCACGAAATTGACTTACTCTTTTGCTTGTCGTTGAAGATTGTTTAGTTTGGGGATTTTGCTACCGTTATTGTAAATCTCTCTGCATTTAATAATATTATTTCTGTCTGTATTATGCTGGTTTATCGTAGGACCACTTTCTGTTTATTTGTAATTCAGTTTCATTGATAAACACTCTAACAGAATTCTCTGATATCGTCTACATCAATAGAAGGCTTTTTATTATCTCTAAATTTGTTTTTTACTCAATATTTCTTTTTATTTTATTAATTCGCAGTTCTATTCAATGCATAGATAATGTGACTGCAGGATGATAGCTACAGATTATTGTTTGCAGCGATTTAGTTGCTGGGCATGAAAACAGACCTGTGCGCCTCGACTCTATGACGTTATCGAACTATTCTTGTTAAACAGAGTCGTGAACTGCCCAGTTACCTAAGGTAAATGCAAAGTCGCAGTTGGTTTCCTCGTTTGGAATGCAGTTTAGGTAAGCTACTGCTATTGACAAGGGATTTCAGATCGATTCCGTATTCCTGGATTTCCGGAAGGCTTTTGACACTGCACCACACAAGCGGCTCCTAGTGAAATTGCGTGATTATGGAATATCGTCTCAGTTATGTGACTGGATTTGCGATTTCCTGTCAGAGAGGTCACAGTTCGTAGTAATTGATGGAAAGTCATCGAGTAAAACACAAGTGATTTCAGGCATTCCCCAAGATAGTGTTATAGGCCCTTTGCTGTTCCTTATCTATATAAACGATTTGGGAGACAATCTGAGCAGCCGTCTTCAGTTGTTTGCAGATGACGCTGTCGTTTATCGACTAATAAAGTCATCATAAGATCAAAACAAACACCAAAACGATTTAGAAAAAATATCTGAATGGTGCGAAAAGTGGCAGTTGACCCTAAATAACGAAAAGTGTGAGGTCATCCACATGAGTGCTAAAAGGAACTCGTTAAACTTCCGTTACACGATAAATCAGTCTAATCTAAAAGCCGTAAATTCAACTAAATACCTAGGTATTACAATTACGAACAACTTTAATTGGAAAGAACACAGAGAAAATGTTGTGGGGAAGGCTAACCAAAGGCTGCGTTTTATTGGCAGGACACTTAGAAAATGTAACAGACCTACTAAGGAGACTGCCTACACTACGCTTGTCCGTCCTCTTTTAAAATACTGCTGCATGGTGTGGAATCCTTACCAGATAGGACTGACGGAGAACATGGAAAAAGTTCAAAGAAAGGCAGCACTTTTTGCATTATCGCGAAATGTGGGAGAGACTGTCGCAGAAATGATACAGGATTTGGGCTGGACATAATTAAAACAAAGGCGTTATTCGTTGCGACGGTATCTTCTCACGAAATTCCAGTCACCAACGTTATCCACCGAATGCAAAAATATTATGTTGACACCAACCTACATAGGGAGGAACGATCAGCACGATAAAATAAGGGGAATCAGAGCTCGCACGGAAAGATATAGGTGTTCAAAAATGTGTGTGAAATCTTATGGGACTTAACTGCTAAGGTCATCAGTCCCTAACCTTACACACAACTTAACCTAAATTATCCCAAGGACAAACACACACACACACATGCCCGAGGGAGGACTAGAACCTCCGCCATTACGAGCCGCACAGTCTATGACTGCAGCGCCCAGGACCGCTCGGCTAATCCCGCGCGGCGATACAGGTGTCCACTCTTTCCGTGCGCTATACGAGATTGGAATAATAGAGAATTGTGAAGGTGGTTCAATGAACCCTCTGCCCGGCACTTAAATGTGATTTTCAGAGTATCCATGTAGATGTAGATGTACTCAGCAGACTTTTCGTTAGGTAACGTCGCACGTTCAGACAACCAGCCCAAGAGCTAGACCTAGAAATGATACGCTACGAGTCTATAAGCGTGGCTGCAGCTTCCGCGGTGACTACGTCAACTGGTGTTTTCTGAAAATAGGAGGATACAATGTAGCGGGTGTGGGAGCGCCATGAACCCGAATTTAAACTGTCGCATATAAGATGCCGCAGAGACACGTGCGGCCAGTTGGCAGCGTTAAAACGGGCGCGATATGTCGCAGCAGTTTTCAGAGCGCATCTTATTATAGTGTACGCTCCCCTTCTATTTCCTTCTGGTCGGCAATAAATTCGTCGTCGCGAGGTACGCGACGAGAAATACGCAGCCGGCAGAAGTAGGACAGGCCCTCTCGCCTGGCGGGATGCCCGCAACACGGAGAGCCGCTCCCAGGCGGGGGCGCTGGTACACGGGCTGTTGACCCGGCGAGGTGCGAAACTGGTGGAAACCGCGATTTCGATGCACCAGTCGGTTATTACATGCCTGCGTACGGGCACCGCGCGCATGATTTACACAGAGTACTTCGCTGTGTCGTTACGTCAGAGTGAGACAGGAGAAGACGTGTTTAGTCACGAGTTCAACCTAAACGGCGCTCAAAACAAAACAGCACGTCTTCATTGACGAGTGTTATGGTAAGCACAAATCGTGGTAAATGTGTGTGGAATTGTTTCTACAAGAATGAGATTTTCACTCTGCAGCGGAGTGTGCGCTGATATGAAATTTCCTGGCAGATTAAAACTGTGTGCCGGACCGACACTCGAACTCGGGATCTTTGCCTTTCGCGGGCAAGTGCTCTACCAACGCACTTGCCTGCGAAAGGCGAAGGTCCCCAGTTCGAGTCTACGTCCGGCACACAGTTTTATTCTGTTAGGAAGTTTCAGCTTCATACTCTATACGTCTCGCGTTTTATGTTGCCACGACGTCTTCTACGGGAGCCAGGAGCCTTGAAAGTGAGGCCATGGGCAGGAGAGCTTCTGTGAAGTTTAGAAGGTAGGAGACGAGCTACTGGTGGAAGTATAGCTGTGAGGTGGGGGCGTGAGTCGTGCCTGAGTAGCTCAGATGGTAGAGCACTTGCCCACGAAAGGAAAAGGTCCCGAGTTCGAGTCTCGGTCCGGCACACAGTTTTGATCTTGTTTCTACAAGAGTTTAAGACTGGAAGTATTTTCTCAAAATTTCCATAAATGTCTGAAACGCAAATATTAGTGGAAATATAGCTCGAGATGGGTTTTGTAGCGAATAAAAGCGGTAACTAACCGCAGACAGTTCGAAAACATTGGTGGAGTGAATGAAAACCCGGGAAAATGCCCGACGGATTGACAATGCCGTTTATCCGTGCAAGTGGTTCAAATGGCTCTGAGCAATATGGGACTTATCCAAGAGATCGTCGTGTCGCAACGGTAGCATTGAGGACCTGCATCCCCATCCTGACAAATTTACTGCTACGCAGGAGTTAACGGTCTGAACGTTCAGAAGAAGTTTCGCGGAAGGACCTTTGCCAGCGGTTTCTGACAACCAAACCACCAGATGTCAGACACTGATATCGGTACATCTCCATAACTTGGTCTGTGAGCTGGTAGAGCGTTGTGTTAAAGTTCCCGGTGTTTGTTTTTTTTTATAGCTTACCCGTGACATTGTTACATGGGAGAACATTTTTGTATCATAAGAAAATGACGTTTCGGAGTCCGTACGAATGTGGTCAAGATCCGTAACATTGTTGGTGTAAATAAAACATGTTAAAAAAAGTTGGTAGAGCGTCAGACTGTCGTAGTAAAGGTCCCGAGTTCGAAACCCAATGCGCCGACTTTATTTTTGTTTTTAAAGCTTATGCGTAAATTGCTATATGAGAGAACATTTTGTGACACGTAAAAAGGGCGTTTCGGAATTTATGACAATTTTCCAGAAGTTACATATCTGTTTCAAGCATAATGCTGTGTGCTGGCTCTTTGACAAAAAAAATTGAACTCATCGCCCTGACTATTGTTTATCTGACAATAACCTTGCAATCTGTACTATGGAGTTACCCCAGAAAATGTTTCTGTACTACATTACCGAATGGAAATATACGAAATATGTCAGGATGTTGACACATTTGTTTCTAATATTGGCAGCTATATAAGGAGAAAAAGTAGCTGCACTGAATTGTTTGTAAAGCTTAGTAATACGCTTCTTGCAGTTCAACTTTTCACGAAGATGCATACCCAAAAATTTGAAGCATTCTACCCTACTTACTGAATCCTACTCATTTACCACATCAATTGTTTGTATGAATTCATTTGTTGCACAGAAACGAATGTAGTGTGTTCTTTCAAAATTTAAGGAGAGTCCGTTTTCAGAAAACCTGTTCTGGCGTAACCACAAGCAGCGGAACGAAGACGAAGAACGGAAAACCAGAAAATCCCATAGGCACCCTATTAGCCACGAGTGGGCAGGATCTAACATCTGGCGACGGTGTGTTACAAACAACCTCCGTGCCTAACGGCCACGAACTTTTGTTATTTTTTTGTTGCTGGCGTCACAATTTACGCTCGTTTTTCCTTTGCAGGGGACGCATATTGCTTTAACAGTTTCTTGTCGTTTTTGCTAATCAGTGTTTTCAGGTGAGCATTGCAGAAAATTTCTTTCTGCCTATATTTGCCTATTCGTTGCATTTGTGTCTCCCAACATGCCGCCCCCCCTCCCCTCTCCCCCTCCCAACTCTCACCCCCTCCCCCCACTTCACCTGACCCGGCCCTTGCTCAGGCGCCGCAGCCACAAGAGTTAGATGACACACGGCTAATGCAGATGTTTCAGTTCCATACACACCAAGTATCTACCCTGCTCAACACGGCCGGCCGCTGCGACCGAGCGGTTCTAGGCGCTTCTGTCCGGAACCGCGCTGCTGCTACAGTCGCAGGTTCGAATCCTGCCTCGGGCATGGATGTGTGTGACGTCATTAGGTTAGTTACGTTTAAGTAGTTGTAAGTTCTAGGGAACTGATGACCTCAGATGTTAAGTCCCATAGTGCTCAGAGCCATTTGAACCATTTTTTTGCTCAACACGATGCAGCAGCAGCTACTCGTCAACGCCGCGCTACCGACAGAACAAGCACCGCCTATTACAGCTGCTATGCCATCTTTTCGACAGTTTAGTGAACAAGAAAAGGCATGGGTCGAGTGGTTATCACAGACTGAAGCGCACGTCATCGTTCGTAATGTTGCAGGTACTGTGAAACTTCCCTATCTATTATCCACGTTAGGAAGTGCCGTGTTCAGATTAATTCTGTAGCGCCACATTTAAAAAGTTTCTCTTCTTTCTAAACCGTTTATCGTCAATGTTACACTTCAGTACGTGGCTACACTCGAGATAAATACCTTCAGAAAAGACTCCCTAACACTTAAATCTACATTTGATGTTAACAAATTTCTCTTCTTTAGAAACGCTTACGGTACCCCACGTTATAGGAACGATGTTCATGTCACGGACAGCGCTGCCCGTCCCGCCGGAGATTCGAGTCCTCCCTCGGGCATCGGTGTATGTGTTGTTCTTAGCATAAGTTAGTTCTTACAAGGGAACCTCCCCATCGCACCCCCCCTGAGATTTAGTTATAAATTGACACAGTGGATAGGCCTTTAAAAATTGAACACAGATCAATCGAGAAAACAAGAAGAAGTTGTGTGGAACTATGAAAAAATAAGCAAAATATACAAACTGAGTAGTCCAAGTGTAAGATATGCAACATCAAGGAGTACGTAAGCTGAAGAGCGCCGTGGTCTCGTGGTTAGAGTGATCAACTGCGGAACGAGAGGACCTTGGTTCGAGTCCTCCATCGAATAAAGTTTTACTTACTTTATTTTCGCAAAGTTACGATCTGACCGTTCATTCATTGACGTCTCTGTTCACTGTAATAAGTTTAGTGTCTGTGTTTTGCGACCGCACCGCAAAACCGTGCGATTAGTAGACGAAAGGACGTGCCTCTCCAATAGGAACCGAAAACATTTGATCGCAAATTCATAGGTCAACCGATTCCTCCACAGGAAAACACGTCTGAAACATTCTATACGCCACTGGTGACGGCATGTGCGTCACATTACAGGAATATGTTGTCGACCCACCTAACTTGCACACTTGGCGAATGGGTAAAAAGATTCTTCTACCTTGCCCGATTTAGGTTTTCTTGTGGATGTGATAATCACTCCCAAAAAAGTGATGAAAACATAAGAGTTTGTCACATAAATGGCAACAAATGAATGCAACAGTTTCACAGTCGCACAGTTTTCCCTGTGCTCTGTCAAAACATACTTTTTTAACGTTTTCAAGTTTTTCCGTGTGTAGACCGTCAAATCCTGCATGTGTCCAAGCAAATATGAACATGTCCTGGAAATTTGGAGAGCGAAGTTGATCATTTCTGAGTGTATGAACTTTTATAATTGTCTGAAAATAAAAAATTAAAACTTTTCACTCGAGGGAGGATTGAACCAGTGACCTTCCGGTGCGTAGCTGGTCACGGTAACCACGGGACCACGGTGCTCCTCAGTGTACACGTACCTTGATGTGGCTTATCTTGCACACGGACTACTCAGTTTGTATATTTTGCTTACTTTTTTCGTAGTTCCATACAACTTCTTCCTGTTTTCTCGATTGATCTGTGTTCAGTTTTTCATGGCCTATCCCTGTGCCAACTTATAACTAAATCTGAGGGGGGTGCGATGGGGAGGTTCCCTTGTTAGCATAAGTTACTTTAAGTAGTGAGTAAGACTAGGGAACGATGGCCTCAGCGGTTTTGTCCTATCAGACTTAACACACATTTGAACATTTGATCAATGATGTTCAAACCGTACTCTGCAGGATTTGTGTTGTTATTAGTATTAGTGTCACGACTTGCCGTTAGGCGTCGCCACTGGTAAGGCGATGCAGCGTAGAAATACAAGCATCAGTGTTCATTGTCGATAGCCAACCTGTGTCCGAACAATGTGATCACGGCTTTTCAAAATAGCAGTAGTAGTGGCGGTGCTCCTTGCTAGTGTCGACGCATTAGAGAGAAACGGAGATGCCCTCTTCCCACTCCTGGTGGACCAACATGATTCGGAAGTTCGAATTAACTGACGATTTTGGAATAGCTCCTAGCAGACGCCGACGTCCAATTGCACCACAAATTCTTGATGCTGTTAGTGACCCCATGGCTGAGAATGATGGGCACAATGTGCAGTCTTCAAGCAGCACGAGCTGTGTTACGGCAGCTGAACGTTCCCTGGTCCATAGTTCGAGAAATGCTGCAAACAGTTGTGAAATGATATCTCTAGTGCGGTTCCAGGCTGTCGTGGAAGCAGGTAGTCGTCACATTGACGAACGTTTGTATTCTAGAACGTAAACAAGGTACGCAATTAACAGACGTTATCTTCTCATGTGGAAATTAAAATGTGTTTCTTTCAATGGTTTACTCGTTATTCCCCTTCCGCGTGTCCTTACAAGTTTCATTGTCCTACTATCACTCGTTTTTCATGTGTGTACAATTGCTTGCGAGTTACGATCGTGACAATATATTGTTTATTGACCTCCTTCATGGTGTAACGACCAACTCTGAAGTATCATGAGCTATCCTTAGGAAACCGGAGATACTACTTCAAGAGTGTTCTTCGTCAGCAAAATCCAATGAATTTCATTTTCAGCATGACAACGCAAAGCCTCACACAAGTCCCCGCACCAGAGAGGAGCTCACAAAACTTCATTGGACTGCTCTCTCTCATCCATCCTGTTGTTGTTGTTGTGGTTTTCAGTCCTGAGACTGGCTTGACGCAACTCTCCGTGCTACTTCATCTCCCAGTACCTATTGCAGCCTACATCCTTCTGAATCTGCTAAGTGTATTCATCTCTTGGCCTCCCTCTACGATTTTTACCCTCCACTAAATTGGTGATCCCTCGATGTCTCAGAACATGTCCTATCAACCGATCCCTTCTTCTAGTCAAGTTGTGTCACAAGCTCCTCTTCTCCCCAACTCTGTTCAATACCTCCTCATTGGTTATGTGATCTACCCATCTAATCTTCAGCATTCTTCTGTAGAACCACATTTCGAAAGCTTCTATTCTCTTTTTGTCAAAACTATTTATCGTCCACGTTTCACTTCCATTCATGCTATACTGCCCCGATATCGTACATTCCGACTTCCATCTGTGTAGCCCCATGAGGGACGCGCACTGCGGGAAGCAGTACTTTTATGGTGGGAGTTCTTGATGTAGAAAGACGCTGGCTCCGGCGCCGACTAGTAGAGTGGTGCCGCGCGGGTATACAGGTGCTCCCATTAAGGTGGCGTAAGGACGTCGCATTGAACGGAGACTGTGTTTAAAAACAGATTTTTGTAGGCAAAAATGTGCGGAATAATATAGTGTCTCGGAATCATGAATAAAACGAACCTGATTTCAGAAGGAGAAAGAAATGTGTTGTATTGGTTAATGAACGGCTCTCGTATTTCGGCATCGCATGCAGCTCTTAGTTTAAAATGCTGTGATAGCTTCCTTCTGGCGGAAATGTTCCGGAGCTAAGACAGTCCCCCATTCTGATGTTCTGTAGGGTGTTAATCGGGAGGAATTCTCAGACGCAAAGAGAATACTAATTAGGATGGGTACTTGGAAGGTAGGATCGGTAAAGTAGAGCAAGACATTCGAAAATCTAATGGTACGAAAAAGGAACTCCGACAAATATTTTAGAAATCAGTGAGGTTTTATGATCAGGTAAAAGATCTAAATCTACACCTCTATACATACTCCGCAAGCACCCGTACGGTGAATGGCGGTGGGTACCTTGTATCAAAATGGCTCTGAGCACTATGAGACTCAACTGCTGAGGTCATTAGTCCCCTAGAACTTAGAACTAGTTAAACCTAACTAACCTAAGGACATCACAAACATCCAGGCCCGAGGCAGGATTCGAACCTGCGACCGTAGCGGTCTTGCGGTTCCAGACTGCAGCGCCTTTAACCGCACGGCCACTTCGGCCGGCATACCTTGTATCACTACTAGTTATTTCCTTTCCTTTTTCACTCGATAATACAGCGAGGGAAAACAACTGTCCATATGCCTCCCTATGTGTTCTAATTTCTCGTAATTTATCTTCATGGTCCTTACGCCAAATTTATGTTAATGGCAGTATAATCGTTCTGCAGTCAGCTACGAATCACGGTTTTCTAAATTTTCTCAATAGTGTACCTCGAAGAGGATGTCACCTTCCCTCAAAGGATTATCTAGCAGTCCGCCTTTGAATTGCTTCATGTCTTCCTTTAACCCTACCCTGTGCGGATACCAAACACTCGAGCACTACTCAAGAACAGGTCACACTACCATCCTATATGTGGTCTCCTTTACAGATGAACTATAATTTCCCAAAATTCTCCCAATAAACCGAAGTTGATGATTCGTCTTCTCTACCACAAACCTCATACGCTCGTTCCATTCCATAACGCTTTGAAGATCATACTGCTTAACTACCATCCTGCATGTGGTCTCCTTTACAGATGAGCTATACTTTCCGAAAATTCTCCCAATAAACTGAAGTTGATCATTCGTCTTCCCTACCACAATCATGACATGCTCGTTCCATTTCATATCGCTTTAAGGATCATAGTGCCTAACTATAAATGCTCCTATTCTTATTGGTTGACTTTCAACTCTGAAATGACTTTCTCAATCAATCACAGAGGAACTTACAGTTTAACTTCACTCCAAACTACGATGCATGTTGGCATTTTCCACATTAACGAACATTTTCAGAGGTGAAAGAAGTGATTAATGATCATAAAATACCTAGGACTGAACGGGGGTCGTTCCGCATAGTTTAGAATATGTAGCTTGGTAGTTAACCATTTTTCTATTTCTTACTTTTTGTATTTCAAGCTGCTTTTCTTTTTCTTTATTGGCAGTCCCGTGTAGAATAATTGTTAATAACATACAAATAAAATGGCAACAGTACAGACCACTCAAAATTGAAATTATTCTGAAACGTAGAAAAGCTAAAGAAGGATCAAACTGAGTTACTCCCATACTCAGGAAATTAGTATTAAGGGCTTTTCGGGGACACCAAATTGCCATCCTGCTTTATTGGCAATCCCGTGTAGAATAATTGTTAATAACACACAAATAAAATGGCAACAGTACATACCACTCAAAATTGAAATTATTCTGAAACGTAGAAAAGCTAAAGAAGGATCAAACTGAGTTACTCCCATACTCAGGAAATTAGTATTAAGGGCTTTTCGGGGACACCAAATTGCCATCCTGCTTGAGTCCTAGCGTAGATGCTTTGTTGTTACCTTCGTCCGACCTACGAAATATCATGTGTGTACCAGTCGATTGTATATGACGATATTTCATGTGCAGTGTCATATTTGTATTTTATGAAATATCATGTGTGTATCAATCGGGTGTATGTGACCATATTTCATGTGCGGTGTCATATTTGTATTTTATGACGGTGAGAAAAAGAGAGCGGGTGAAATCCGATGCCGACATGTAACCTATTTCTCGCGAAAAGCACAAGAGCACCGCTGAGCTTAACATGCTCATCACATGTACCTATTACAATAATAAATGTCACATGACCTTACTCCATAATACACTGCGAAGAGGTACGGAATTTAGCTCTAAACATTGGCGCAACGTCTAGAAATCAGAAACTGTCATACAACTCAGTTGCCCGAGTCAGCCAAATACTGCTGGTGAAAATTCCTTCCACTACCAGGATCTGATTCGACCATCACAGAGTTCAGCACTACTCTACAGACGTGCGTTAGCGATCTCGATTACTGGGTTGGGGCCAACAAAGAATGGACGGAAGAAGATGGTCTGAAGTAGATTCGTCATTGAACTAAAGTAACTTGCACACTACAGAAAAATAACATGTGACTTTAGGGGGCACAGAATAAAAAGCAGATCGGGGATCGTGTCGGGATATGCCATCGTCCAGGCGAACGGCTGGATAAGTGTCCGCGTTACAAGGCCAGAATCGAGCTACAGTGTTTAGAGGACAATGTCAGTGGACTAAAGTTGATGTCTTGACCACCAAATTTACAGAAATTGCTCCACTACTAGCCATTAAAATTGCTACACCACGAAGATTACTTGCTACAGACGCGAAATTTAACCGACAGGAAGAAGATGCTGCTATATGCAAATTATTAGCTTTTCAGAGCATTCACACAAGGTTGGCGCCGGTGGCGACACCTGCAACGTGCTGACATGAGGAAAGTTGCCAAACGATTTCTCATACACAAACAGCAGTTGACCGACGTTGCCTGGTGAAACGTTGTTGTGATGCCTCTTGTAAGGAGGAGAAATGCGTACCACCACGTTTCCGACTTTGGTAAAGGTCGGATTGTAGCCTATCGCGATTGCGGTTTATCGTATCGCGACATTGCTGCTCGCGTTGGTCGAGATCCAATGACTGTTAGCAGAATATGGAATCAGTGGGTTCAGGAGGGTAATACGGAACGCTGTGCTGGATCCCAATGCCCTCGTATCACTAGCAGTCGAGATGACAGGCATCTTATCCGCATGGCTCTAACGGATCGTGTAGCCACGTCTCGATCCCTGAGTGAACAGATGCGGACGTTTGCAAAACAACAACCATCTGCACGAACAGTTCGACGACGTTTGCAGCAGCGTGGACTATCAGCTCAGAGACCATGGCTGGGGTTACCCTTGACGCTGCATCACAGGCAGGAGCGCCTGCGATGGTGTACTCAACGACGAACTTGGGTCCACGAATGGCAAAACGTCATTTTTTCGGATGAATCCGGGTTCAGTTTACAGCATCATGTTGGTTTGCATCCGTGTTTGGCGACATCGCGGTGAACACACATTGGAAGCGTGTATTCGTCATCGCCATACTGGCGTATCACCCGGCGTGATGGTATGGGGTGCCATTGGTTACACGTCTCGGTCACCTCTTGTTCGCATTGACGGCACTTTGGGCATTGGACGTTACATTTCAGATGTGATACGATCCGTGGCTCTACCCTTCATTCGACCCTTGCGAAACCCTAAATTTCAGCAGGATAATGCACGACCGCATGTTGCAGGTCCTGTACGGGCGTTTCTGGATACAGAAAATGTTCGACTGCTGCCCTGGCCAGCACATTCTCCAGATCTCTCACCAACTGGAAACGCCTTGTCAATGGTGGCCGAGCAACTGGCTCGTCACAATAAGCCAGTCACTACTCTTGATGAACTGTGGTATCGTGTTGAAGCTACATGGGCAGCTGTACCTGTACACGCCATTCAAGCTCTATTTGACTCAATGCCCAGGCGTATGAAGGCCGTTATTACGGCCAGAGGTGGTAATTCTGGGTACTGATTTGTCAGGATCTATGCACCCAAACTGCGTGAAAATGTAATCACATGTCAGTTCTTGTAAAATATATCTGTCTAATGAATATCCGTTTATCATCTGCATTTCTTCTTAGTGTAGCAATTTTAATGACCAGTAGTGTACTTGTCCGTAATTTACGGGAACTGCCTGGTCTGTGCATAGATATTTACTGCGACACGCCTCTAAAAACCTTCCTAGCACTTATACAGTCCACGCCGCGAAGAATTATTGCTGCGTTTCGTTCAAAAAGAGCAACGGCACACTAATTTAGAGGAGGTAATTATGTTTTGGCTCATTAGTGTATGTATGCATGTGTGTATGTGTATGAATTTCTGCATGGGAGTTTTGTACACCTTGTCTAATATTTTCACTTCATTGTTAAGACACAGTAACAGGTAGCGTGCGCGACTGATCAGGTCCTTTCGGTTATTGCTAAATCGTAAACTGGAGCTTTGTGCTGGGAACATGGTACCCGTCTAAGCATGAATATTAGTTACGTGGAAAAGTAATGAAACTACCGTTCATTTCAGTCCTGGAAATAAATATGTCCGGATGGAGTAATAGTGACATTGGAAAACTGTGTAGCGAGTCTATAGCAAACTATATGATGTCTGTAGCACGCAATAGTGTTCGTTTACGTAGTTGCACAATGTTTTCAAATGCGTCTTCGTGTAGCTATTGTTTGCTTTGAATTAGATTCCAGACCGTTACGTGACGCTACCATCTCGCTTCTTCAAGCCGCAGCTACGTCTGCTTATCGAAGCCGTGCGCTGCAAATAGTCGAGCACGTGAACAACAGGAGGTTGCGCCTTGACCTTTAGGCAACCCATCACTCACGGCGGCTGTGCGTGTTTGCATGGTCGAGTGTTCAGGCTATTCCCTTAATCGAATTGTCCCACGACATCAGATCATATCAAGTCGTCACAATTTGTGCTCTGTAGCTACATATAGACATTAAATTTTCTTATCTATGAAATGGGGATAGCCCTCCCAAGCAAGTCTTCTTTTATTCGAGATTTACAACATGGAAAGACCCTCTCTGCTATATACCAGGATCATATCTGAAGAAATTATTGAGGTTTGATCTCAATATTTGCTAGTATCCTTCGCAGTTTTACGGCAGTATCTTATTTCTATCGAGGTTATGCAGCACTCAACCGTTTTGAAACGAGGTATTTTTCTCTTGTCCGATTGGCACGATTTGGAAATTCTAGTCCTGATGTCAAGAAAGCTTTGATGATAAATTAAAATTAAATTTCCTAAGGTGAAATGATGAAAATTTCTTTAAGCTTACAAGCAATGCTTACATGTATCAAATTCTTGTCGGGTTTCCAGCCGGATCAAACTGTCATCTGAACACAATATTTCAGCGGCCAGGTGGACAGCTTAAATATTGTGTTCAGATAACAGTTTGATACGACTGGAAACGCGACAAGAATCTGATATACTAATACGGTGGGAAAGTCTACACAGTCACATCAGTGCTTACCTGTTTTGCAGAGTACTGATGCATCACGAAATAACACGGTAAAACAGAGAAATTCAGGGCATTGGAGACTTAATGCTAGCAAGGTGGAGTCTCAATACTTCACACGAATTTGAGAATCTTAAAACTTCTGTAATTTAATTAAAAGTTATTTTTGTGAACGAACGGAATTATTGCTTGTCAACAACGTCAATACTGAAACGAAGTTAACAGCAGTATGTCAGTGCTCTTTTGGTGGACCAGGATTCTGGACCATGAAGCTCACAGCTTAACTTAAGTTCTGGGACAGGAACACAACCGATCGGCTTTGTTGAGGGTCTGTTAATACTGACTAAACAAAGCAGTACCTCTGCAGGTGGGAGTTTCCCTAATATGGAGATGAAAATAAAAGAATCGGGCAAACATAAAAAGAAATTGTTTCAGTGAGCTGAAATTGGAATACTTCTCCACAACGAGAAAAAGAGAAATCAACAAAAGAAAAGTCAGTATTTTCATGCACAACAGATAGTTGCAGAAATATATCTTGGCGTAACTGTTGTCGATAGGTTCAGATTCAGTTAATCACATTTGCTCGAAAGACGCCAATTTACTCGAAGCACGTCATGATTTGATATACAAAATAAATACACCTAGCATCAAAAACAGCCAAATTTTCCAAACTGACTTCGCTTCAAGGCTTTAAGGTTCGTCTACAGAAAAATAACATTACCATACGCATCTTCAATGTAGCTTAACGTTTCAACAAGGCACTACACTTACAGTACGTGCAAGTGAGTATAATGATTAATTAATATCAAGACTGTCAAAGCCCACATAAGGGTAACAAATGATTAAGAGCCAGGAAATAGAGACTAAGGACAAAATGCAAATAAGAAACCATTCAAACACTGAAGATTACCTAATGAGCAATGCGTGTTGGAAATCAGAATCAAAGATTGAAAAGAATGAACAAGATAATCGAATGATGAAGTGACAAGAAATCAGAATCAAAGATTGAAAAGAATGAACAAGATAATCGAATGATGAAGTGACAAGAGTGGAAGATGGAACACTTACTGTGTTGGAAGTGAAATGGAGTTCGGTGGGACAGGCAGTCAGTGAATTGCTGAAGAATGAACCTAGGAATTTCTGGGCTGTAATAAGAGATAAGAAAAGTGTTACTTAAAATCCGTCTTGCAAATTTTTTATTCATATGGCCGGTTGCGGTTCATTCAGAACCATCTTCAGATCTGTAAAAATAATGATACTAATTTACTATTTCACGGAAGCAAATCTTTTCCATCCTATCTAATCAACATCAAATGTACCAGAACGTACCTGATATTTCAGTTACAGGAGTAACCCGTCCAAATCCAGCAACTTTCACATGCTACGTCACATAAAATTGGTTGGCAGAGTGCACGTCATTTGCATTAATTATAACACTATTACCGACAGGTGGCGTCTGGTATATTTGTCACATTCCATTTGCACATACTGTATTCAGTAGATCTTTTTTTCATATTAAAAATACTTAATTAAAATATGTAGATGTCAAGGTTAAAATCTGTACTTGTCAGAATTAAAAAAACAGTAAAATTATCATTTTTATACGACCTAAAAAGCATAGGGCGATTTATATATCTATGGTGCTGATGTGAACTTGTTTTCCTCTACGGTCTGCTTCCGTGGTTCCCGCCATTTCGGTCCGCTCAGTCGTCTGATGTCCATCGCCGCGGGCAAGAGGGCCGCACAGGAGGGCCCCGTCAACGACGCCAGGCGCTGCACGCGTCTTCCGGCTTCTCCACCGTGCACCATCTCTCATCCCTCGGCCTGGATCTCCACACGCAACAGTTGTCATCTTAGTAGGTCGTCATAAATGCTAAAATAGGCGTTATGATTGAATTCGCTTTGCTCGTTGAGGATTAAATCCGGTGAAAGTTGCTGGATTTGGACGGGTTACTTCTGTAACTGAAATATCAAGTACGTTCTGTTGATTAGATAGGATGAAAAATATTTGCTTCCGTGAAATAGTAAATTAGTATCATTATTTTTACAGATCTGAAGATGGTTCTGAATGAACCGAAACCGATCATATGAATAATAAAATTTGCAATCAAGACGGATTTTAAGTAACATTATAAAATCACTGATTGCTGTTATCCCACAAGACATTATGTCTGTTTTTGCAAAGATAAGAAAAGAGTGACACACTAACATAATGTAAGCAGATGACCAGAGAAATCATGCAAGAGTAGTGTGGATGCACACTGCTTGAAACCAGCGATTCTTAACCTCTTTCAACTCAGAAGCAGCTTCCTGCCTCGGAACGGTGATCAGCATCATATCTCTAAATTATGAGTTAAAAGTATTAAAAAAATGAAGCTATTATTTTATAGCACAGTACAAAATGTACACTGCAGTCCACAAAATCCAAACAAATTCTATGAGTGGCTACTTTTATGAACTGCTCTCAGTTTCATGTTGATTTCTACACTTTGATTATAGGCTTATTGGCTGTTGGATATATTATATTGCTAAATTCTCTTTATCCCAGTATTAATTGTGACGTGTGCAAAAATATGGTTCAAATGGCTCTGAGCACTATGGGACTTAACATCTTAGGTCATCAGTCCCCTAGAACTTAGAACTACTTAAACCTAACTAACCTAAGGACATCACACACATCCATGCCCGAGGCAGGATTCGAACCTGCGACCGTAGCAGTCCTGCGGTTCCGGACTGCAGCGCCTAGAACCGCACGGCCACCGCGGCCGGCTGACGTGTGCATTAAGAGCTAGAATATGAGGACTCAGAACTTCCAATTCTCAAGCTCATTAAAAAGTAAGAAATGGTTATCGATCATTTTCTTTATCTGTTTTTGAAACTTTCTAGTTGTACCCTTGAGTAGACCCTTAAACACTATTGACTGTTTTTATTACGCTTTAGTTTTAAATTTAGAAGATGGCCGAATTTGGCCAAAACACTCACAAATGTTACATAGAAAGTAATCCACAGTATTCTGTTCAAACAATAAGAAATTCTTCAGTTTAAATCAGAAACAATGACATCGATATTGCAGAAAGAGTGCCCATAGCATTTTTTCAAGTCAATCAACAGCTCTTGCAAAATTCACGGAAACCCTCCCACTCTATTAAAATGGTGGTATTTGAAGTGCACATAGATGATGAAATCCAGTTTGCAAATCATTTTTAAATTGTTTTAGGTGTGATCCAAAGGAATCTATGTCTGCATCTGAATGTTTGTCTACGTCTTCGCGTCTAATTTCTTGAATATTTAGTAAGCTAAGATAATTTCAACCCGAGTTATTGTGAATGTTCAGTTCTGCAAAGGATAAAGGAACAAAACTTTAGCCTTAATGAAATTCATTTGGTCTCTTCAACTTTTGTAGTCCTGTCTTCCTCAGTTGCGTGTAATATTACGGTATATTAATAATTTTTACTTATGGACCGTCTGACAGCAACTGAATAAAACACAATTTTAGTGCCATACGCGTTTCGCCTTAATTTTCTGCATTGCATCATCAGTGGCCTGGAAAATGTACATATGTTTGCTATTGAATTTTTAATAAAGGAAATGATAAGATAAAACAAAAAAACTCTTCCCCCTTCACCATCTGGACACACACACACACACACACACACACACACACACACACACGCACACACACACACACACACACACACACACACACACACACACATAAGCAGAGCCCACAAAAAAATTGTACCACACAAACACACACACACACACACACACACACACACACACACACACACACACACACACACATACACAAACGCACACACAAATGCATACACGAACAGGACACAGATGCTTCAATAATTACACTCGAAAGTTTGGCAATAACATTCGATCTTTGGCAAAAACATTTGACAGTCGGCAACAGAAACCAAAACATTGCATTGAAACAAGCGTTCAGTTCTTAGTGCTGTCGAACGTGGGGAAAAAACCGCCAATTGGCATTCATGAGAAGAACAACACCAAACATGCAACAGGAGCGTAATATGTAAGAAATTGTCCACGCAACCTATAAGCACAGTTCAAAACATTACTACTTGACAGGAAATACCAACCACCAGAACTGTTTATAAGCCATTGGTACAGTGTCGAAAATGTAAATTCAATAGCAAACATATGTACATATTCCAGGCCACTGATTATGCCTTGCAGAAAATAAAGGCGAATCGCATATGACACTAAAATTGTGTTTTATTCAGTTGCTGTCAGACGGTCAATAAGTAAAAATTATCAATATGCCGTTCATTTGGTCCCTTTACAGGCGTGTGCTGATCTCGTTGTGTGTGTCAAATACATCTGGAAGATTAGGAAAATTAAGACGTTGTACTTTGGTTCCATCTCAATGGCTTTAGTCAATCGCCAGAGGAACATTATTGTATCTCAAAGTTTGTAGACAGATGGTAAGCACTTTGGGTGCAGGGGAGGATGTTATGTTTCTTAGTTATTATCCTGACACATCTTGTCACAAAAGACGATCGTTCAATAATAACATAAATGACGTACCAGAGAGATTCAATCAATCTCATATTTAATTGTAGGTTGGCTTACTATAACGTCAGCTGTAGTGGATTTTAAACCAAACACGGATACATCGCCATCAAACTTCGACCCTTTATTGGTTAGAAGAGCCTTTCGTGCTGGTTGTCTAACTACTGCAAAATAACAGTTCCTTCATTACCTCGTCACTCACATTAATATACCAGACGTAGACTACGAGCGATGTGTCGCTGTCTCTAGCTGTTAATGCCGTAATATGCATAAGGAACTCCGTTTTTGAAGATATGCTAAAGCTCTTGCTCCACATCAAAGGCCACATGGTTTTTCTCTATACTCTGCAATAGCGCAAAAGAATTAATTTTCATCCGGCCGCAAACATCTGGCCCCCAGCAATTTCTTTAACTGCTGTTAATACAAGTGTTTCTCCGATAGCATATATTTCTCACATTTCACTATTAACAACAAGACTTAACAGGAAGAAAGGACGCATTCCTCTGCATTGAGTATAGGTTTTCCAAATAAATTTTCTACCCTGTTACGTTTCTCCCTCTTAGGTTTTAAAGCTTGGGAAAATGAAACTGACATACACACATTGTTAGAATGCAATTTTATAAAGTGTTCACTTAGTGCTGAAAGCTTCATTGCTTCATCTTTTCACAAATGATTGGCAATACTAGCTCTCCATTTTGAGGCAAAAGCATTAATCCATATTAAAAGTATTTATTCAAGTACTGCAGGCACTTCTATTTCTCAGCAATTTTGAGAATATTTGCTTCCATAACGTACCTACGAATTGCATCATATTTTTACTGTGCTAGACCAGACATAATCTCAATGTATCACGACATACAAGCCGTCTTAATACTCAGTATGTAGTCTTTCTTGTGTTACTTTACAGAAAGATAACGCCAAGAAGACTTCAAGAATACGGCACAGCTTCTGGCCTTAACATGTAAGAAATATAACTCTTGGAACTTGGGGGAGGGGGGCGGGCGGATACTTTTGAATAGATAGCTATGTAATTCGCCAACGGCCTTGCCCCAGTGGTAACACCGGTTTCTGTCAGATCACCGAAGTAAAGCGCTGTCCGGCTGGGCTAGCACTTGGATGGATGACCATCCGGTCTGCCGAGCGCTGTTAGTGAGCGGGGTGCACTCAGCCCTTGTGAGGCAAACTGAGGAGCTACTTGGTTGAGAAGCAGCGGCTCCGGTCTTGTAAACTGAAATACGGCCAGAAGAGAGGTGTGCTGGCCAAATGCCCTGCATATTCGCATCCAGTGAGGCCTATGGGCTGAGGATGATATGGCGGCCCGTCGGTACCGTGGGCCTTCCAAGACCAGTTCTGACGGAGTTTACTTTGTTTTAGTTTTTATCCATGTAATTCACACGTTTAAAAAAAATTGAAATAATATTCATTGTTTAAAACGATTTCCTAGGCCAGATTCCGCAATTGTTTTAAATTTTGTCAGTAAAACTTAACCTGAAACTTTAAGTGTTACTAGTAAGTGGGACTTTTCACAACAAATGTCATTTTCATATTTTCAAGTTCAGGACCCATTTTACACATTTAACGTATTTAAACTTTATTGCGAATAAAAATCAACGACTATTAACGAAATATGTGTTTCTTTTAACATTTTGTGGTGGTAAAGAGGCACCGCTCCCCTCGTACACATTATGGGAAAATGTGTTAATATTTCAAAGTTCTAGAGTCGAGTTATGCTTCTATGCCTACTTAAAAGTATTTTGTTAATAAAAGTTAAGAACAATTACCGAAATTTGTTTTTGCACTATTTTTTGGTGAACACTAAATACCCACCGCCCCTCCCATCCTTGTGAGTACATGTTATGGAAAATGTGGTGGTATTGTTAAGGTTAAATGGCTGATCTCCAAATTTCCCGCCAAGTGTATCAGATGTGACACTTCTGTGTAACCAATGGCATCACATACCACCACGACTGATGCTTGGGTCGTATGATAATGATGAATGTAGTGATAATGTTTGTTCTTTACACAGCCTTCAAACATTGATATGTCCATCGTGATGCTACAAGCAGAACATGCACTCACCTGCAAGTCAATGTAGATATACTTCTGTGTCCAGTGTTGTTTTGTGTGTCGGCACCAACCTCCACTGCAACGTCAGTGGAAACCCTGGCTGGGAACTCTATGCTGACAGCCCGTGGTGTTTCAGACGTCATCACACTTCGCACGTGGATACTTGTATTAGTGCAAAAAGGCCCTGGCTCAAGGTGTGTGATGTAGATATATGATAAGTGGTTGAATGAACAGTCCGTCCGTCCTCTCTGGCGCTTGTCGCGTGGGGCCGTTGTGATCCCGCACAGCGCTGAGTACAGCCCCCCTCACCCCATACCTTCCGTATTCGCTTGCCATGTAATAGAACTATGGTGCCTTAAACACTGCGTCAATAGCGCCGGTTCTACTGCTGTCGATCTCTGATAGGTGCTGTTAGACGATTCTCTTTCTTATATCCATTACACAATCTTCTCACAAGTAACCAACATTAACGTGATATCTCTATCAGAAAATCTCTGTGTGATTTTACCTTACATGTAGTCTGTAGATTGCGTTGCGCTGAAATGTTAACCATTTACATATGCAAGAATGTTGTACACTTCACACCATCTGGAAGTTTATCAGACGTACCTCCATGGCGTTGCAATGTTAATGGCCAGTAGTGTGATTATTGTTAAAAAACTGTATTTCAATATGTCTTTGTATTTGCACTTATTTTTATTATTTCTTCAAGTCTCATTTTTAAACTAAATAGTAATTGAAATATCATTTTCATCAGTGGTGCTGGAGTCATGTATTATCGTATCAAACTTAACGTAACTACAGTAACTAAACATCCATGACCATTGCGAACAAAGAACGCATTCACTCTTATTCCACTATCCTTTACATCGTCCTACCATTCCATCCCTTACAACTCAAAACGTCTAGGTTAAAGACCTTTGCATTTGACAACATTTATTTGTTGACAAGGAATGCCAGTATCAATTCAGTGATCACTAGCTCACAAGACGGAAGAAGAGTCGAAAATAATTTTGTAGCAATCCAAAACACACGTTAGTATCCATCCACTACAACAAGCCGCACAGTGACAAAATACTATCTCCCGGCAAATTTATTCATTTCTGTTCAAGAGTACTTAAGGCGACTTCATTCTTAAATGGAAAAGGAACTCACAAGAGCGTCGAAAATAATGTATAAATTTTTCATTCCTCCTTTTCAGTGTTAAATGTTGATGACTCATCGTGAAAATTTATTGCAAATTACTCTCTAGTATATGCGACATCACAGCTCTTTTTCTGATCTTTATCTCTCAGTTTATCCTTGGTTAATGGTTCAGTCTAAGATGTCTGCGGGTTGTGTGTCCAAGAAACTTGTGGTTTCTATAAGAGCATTTTATGGACAACATCATATTTACCCTCAATTCTTTTAGTATTTAGGTATTAGTTCCTATTTCGATCAACGATATTCACGCTAGTTTCCTAAAGCCTATCATTCAAACACGTCATGTAGAACTTTTGAATGACTGTTAACAACATGGGCCTCGTAAAACTCTTATATTTTGCTTTCCTCGCAAGTATTGTTCTTCTTACTTCTTTCCGTGTACGGTTGTCTGTCATCTTCAGAGACCTAAGGCCCCAGATACACTAATAATCTCTCTCACTTAACTATATGATTGGCAAATATATTTGTTGTTGTTGTGGTCTTCAGTCCTGAGACTGGTTTGATGCAGCTCTCCATGCTACCCTATCCTGTGCAAGATTCTTCATCTCCCAGTACTTACTCCATATATTATTAATTCCACTATTTATACTGTGATTATTGTGGTCATTACAATTTTCTTTTTGTCATTTTTTATTTCAACTTTTGTTTTCACTATGAATCTTTCTGTTTGAAACTATTTTGGTTGTGTACGAGGCAAGTGATCATATGATCATATGTCGTGGGTATAGATGTCCTTTGGAACGAGAGGAAATAAAAAAAAAATGGAATAAACATGAAAAGTGAGTATGAACAGGTATAGCAAAATGTAAGAGTGCAAAGTCTGTATTGCGAAAACATGGCGAGTAAAGAGCTTAGTCAAAAACTTTATTTTTGAATAAAAATCCTGGATTTTCTTACAAGGGTTGAGACCCTCGTATTTTGAAAGTAGAGATGCAGAGAAAAAACTGGAAGGTGTCAGTAAAAGATTGTCACAATCATTAGAAATTAGAAAGTAGCACCAGTGTTATTGCACAGCGGGCAAGAGGAACACAACATACACTGCAGAGCGCCGCCACCACACAGGCAGAACCACTCTCCGCGTGTCTCTCAGTGCCATGCAAAAGGCTCCAGCTGACGCCCACACATACAGACCTTTTCCTGATTCTGTGCCACTTCCTCCAGTGCTTCGAGTACGTCCGTCGGTGGTGTGGGCAGGAGCCAATAGGGAACATCCTCAACTATGGGCTACTTCGCTTCCGCCTTGTACGGGCGGACATGGATATTAAAGTTCCTTCCACATTAAAACTGTGTGCCGTACCGAGACTCAAAATCGGGACCTTTGCCTTTCGTGGGCAAGTGCTCTACCTACTGATTCACCCAGGCACGACTCATGAACCGTCCTCAAAGCCCTACTTCCGCCAGTACTTCATCTCCTACATTCCAAACTTTACAGAAGCTCTGCTGTGAAACTTGCAAGACTAGCACTCCTGGAAGAAAGTACACTCCTGGAAATTGAAATAAGAACACCGTGAATTCATTGTCCCAGGAAGGGGAAACTTTATTGACAGATTCCTGGGGTCAGATACATCACATGATCACACTGACAGAACCACAGGCACATAGACACAGGCAACAGAGCATGCACAATGTCGGCACTAGTACAGTGTATATCCACCTTTCGCAGCAATGCAGGCTGCTATTCTCCCATGGAGACGATCGTAGAGATGCTGGATGTAGTCCTGTGGAACGGCTTGCCATGCCATTTCCACCTGGCGCCTCAGTTGGACCAGCGTTCGTGCTGGACGTGCAGACCGCGTGAGACGACGCTTCATCCAGTCCCAAACATGCTCAATGGGGGACAGATCCGGAGATCTTGCTGGCCAGGGTAGTTGACTCACACCTTCTAGAGCACGTTGGGTGGCACGGGATACATGCGGACGTGCATTGTCCTGTTGGAACAGCAAGTTCCCTTGCCGGTCTAGGAATGGTAGAACGATGGGTTCGATGACGGTTTGGATGTACCGTGCACTATTCAGTGTCCCCTCGACGATCACCAGTGGTGTACGGCCAGTGTAGGAGATCGCTCCCCACACCATGATGCCGGGTGTTGGCCCTGTGTGGCTCGGTCGTATGCAGCCCTGATTGTGGCGCTCACCTGCACGGCGCCAAACACGCATACGACCATCATTGGCACCAAGGCAGAAGCGACTCTCATCGCTGAAGACGACACGTCTCCATTCGTCCCTCCATTCACGCCTGTCGCGACACCACTGGAGGCGGGCTGCACGATGTTGGGGCGTGAGCGAAAGACGGCCTAACGGTGTGCGGGACCGTAGCCCAGCTTCATGGAGACGGTTGCGAACGGTCCTCGCCGATACCCCAGGAGCAACAGTGTCCCTAATTTGCTGGGAAGTGGCGGTGCGGTCCCCTACGGCACTGCGTAGGATCCTACGGTCTTGGCGTGCATCCGTGCGTCGCTGCGGTCCGGTCCCAGGTCGACGGGCACGTGCACCTTCCGCCGACCACTGGCGACAACATCGATGTACTGTGGAGACCTCACGCCCCACGTGTTGAGCAATTCGGCGGTACGTCCACCCGGCCTCCCGTATGCCCACTATACGCCCTCGCTCAAAGTCCGTCAACTGCACATACGGTTCACGTCCACGCTGTCGCGGCATGCTACCAGTGTTAAAGACTGCGATGGAGCTCCGTATGCCACGGCAAACTGGCTGACACTGACGGCGGCGGTGCACAAATGCTGCGCAGCTAGCGCCATTCGACGGTTCCTGGTGTGTCCGCTGTGCCGTGCGTGTGATCATTGCTTGTACAGCCCTCTCGCAGTGTCCGGAGCAAGTATGGTGGGTCTGACACACCGGTGTCAATGTGTTCTTTTTTCCATTTCCAGGAGTGTATATTGCGGATACACGTATTATCCACGGTCTAGGGGATGTTTAGAAAGTGAAATTTTCCTTTGCAGCGGACTGTGCGCTAAAATGAAACTTCCTGGAAGGTTAAAACTGCGTGCCTTACCGAGACTCCAACTAGGGACGTTTGCCTTTCACGGGCAAGTGTACTGCCGACTGAGCTAGTCTGCCAGGAAGTTCCATATCAGTGCACACTACGCTGCAAAGTGAAAATTTCATTCTGAAAACATCGTCTAGGCTGTGGCTAAGGCCTGTTTCCGCAATATCATTTCTTCCAGGAGTGATAGAGTTGAAAAGCTTCGCAGGAGAACTTCTGTGAAGTTTGGAAGGTAAGAGATGACGTACTGGTGGAAATAAAGCTGTGAGGACGGGTCATGGGTCATGTTTGGGTAGTTCAGTCGGTAGAGCACCTGGAGACGAAAGGCAAAGGTCCCGAGTTCGAGTCTCTGCCCGGCTCAGAGTTTTAATCTGCTAGGAAGTTTCATATCAGAACACACTCCACTGCAGTGAAAATTTCAGTATCAACGTGGTTATTCTTGACGACAGGCTCATAACACAGACACAGTTCCACACCGACTATTAGACAATGCCGATCAGTGCGTGCAATCAGTTCAGACAATACTCTGAAACCTACCTTCCGATGTAACAGTCACTACTTACGGAGAACTATGACCTGTAACATAGAGCCTGAAAACATTACTATTTGTGATACTTAAAATATTTAGACCAAAGTTATTTGTATAATATTCTATTATTTATTACAGTGTTAGTACGTATTTCACATTTCCCAGGAAATATTTACTAAGAAATCATGGCGTGCAACGGCAACGTTAAGGAAATATAGCAGGAAAACATTTTTCTTCTACTTTGGATGTCTGGACTGAATTAGGAGCATTTTCCGTAACTACATTCACAATACTGTTAACACAATTACGAAAGTGCAATAGACGTACTGGCATTGTTTTACGAAATTTAGACCCAGCCAGTCACCAAAATTAAGCTAAAACACAGCCAGGCATTTGGAATGAGATCTCTAAGAGGAGCTATCTGTGTAGCAGAAGACTGAGAAACAACCATGGCAGAAGACAATTTAATCCATACAACTTCAGATAATGAATTGATAATGAATTACAGACGAAAAGGTTTAATACATGTGAGACAGATAAGAAATGATCGACAAATATGACAATTAATGAACTCCAGATCCCAGGAGGAATATAAGTTGGGCAGAGCGAAAAGACGTTGGCTGGAGAAAGTCTAACACATGATTCATGATTGAAGATGGTGTATATGAAAAAGTAGGTAAGACACACGAAATAACTGCAGTCTGCGATCAACTACCAGCTCGCTGTGCAGTTAGAATCTCTGGCAAAACTTAGCTTTGTCTATGGAAAAAAGTATCATTCTTTCTCCGTAGTGTGGCCCTAACTGTTGAAAAGCCGGCACCGTCCGTGGCTTGTAGCCAGGTCTGCGCCTGCAGTGCCTGCGACACACCTGTCCGCGCTGCGCAGCAGGTTGCCCATAGTTCAGGCGCCAACCGCGCAGCAATTTGCCCAGTCTGAGCGCTCGTCCCTTCTCTCCTGCAATTCGGCCGCCATTTTCCCTTCATTTGACTTATACTACCGCCTTCTGACCATTTTTAGTGTCTCACCGTGTACTGTGTTGAAACTTCGGGGCTGTATATGCCATTATATGGCGTACGATTGTAAATATGTAACGCAAGAGAACTTCGTCCTCCTTCGTTAGCTCTGAAGCGGTAAGCGGTTAGTAAAAAGCGCTCGTCATTTGGGTTTTCAAGAAGGCTTACATCAATGACACGTACCTGTTGCATAACTATGGAACACTTTTTATTACTGTTTGGAGAGCGGAAAATGTGGATTTTGCAAGTAGCAGCTCCATCACATGTGAAAGGTCCATCTAGGATCAAAGTTGGCGTTTGCCACCAACTACTATCATAGTTGACGGAAGAAATCACCTACGCAACGACCGAAAGTGAATACACAGAGATGTTAGAAGGAGGGTTCTACAAGAAGGTCATGTTATTGTTGCATCAAATGTCAGTATTATCTGTGTATTGTAGTCAGTCACAGCTTTTGTACATATCATACTGGGAACTAATTTGACAGGTGTATGTCAACAAAAGGATGCTTCTATATGCGTTGTGTGTATGTATTGTTTTTATTTTAATTTTTAAGAATGAGAATTGATTAGTTGCATGTACTCGTAGTTATTAATATTATAATGCATCTTTAATGAACAAGTCCCAGTTAATGTATAGGTTTTGTGTTCAGCACTTCTCAGTAATAAAACACGTCGTAGAACACTCGGTATCTAAATGCTCGTATACCTACGCCTATTTTTCTAGACGTTACATATTTGTATAATCCCTGTTAAAAAGAATTTTGAAGGAACTGAAAATGTTGGATTTTAAGGAGAGGAATTAGATACTAAAATTTCCTTCACTTATTACCACGGGTGCGTTTTTCCGTCTACCTCTAGGACTTCGGACCTTCTTAGACCTGAGATAAATGGTTTGTTATTGCAGACGGCTCGAGTGTATTAATTTCTTGCCTATGTATAACTAATATAGGTAGGATAAAGCACACCGTGGAAGAACGTTGAGTTTTTCTACTTTGAAAGCGAGCTGCCATTATTAAAAGATTCAAGAAATACACATGAAATGAAAATTATTAATCGGGACAGCTGTTGTTAACTCAAAGACGCCAGGAATCCCGTTATTTCCTGGATTTACTCTTAGCAAAGGTGACAGAGTACGCCGAGGGGCAGCTGAGTCGCAGTTCCACAACCCAGGGCGCCACCAGCTGGCGGTGCGATCGGTCGCACAATTGCGATCATGACGCAGGCGCAGAGCGCATATAGCGCACTAACAAGCTGTGTGATGTTGGTAGCCGATCAGTCTTCGATGGCTAACTGGCAGGTGCGCGGATTTAATATCGTGCTTATTAGTAAATGACGACCGTCTACACCCTCGAAAAATCATCTAGTACACTGATCACTGTCCGATTGCACGATCATTTGACAACATACTGTCTTCAATGAGGGACAACCGCAGTCTTAAGTAGACATCTTGAATAATAACCGCTTGGCTGCCCTTGAAAATAATTCATTTAACGAATGGTTTACCTAGGCTGCGAAACCAGTCGTTAAATAAATTATTTACAAAAGCTACCAAGCGGTTATTATTCAAGATGACACTTGAAATATATCAAAAGTACCATGAATCCAGTGCAATTACGCAGGGAATATCCCAAGAAAACTTGAAGCAGGTGGTACACCGATCTACTGGAAGAACCACGACAAAATTTATTTCTTTTATGAAGACGACAACTCACAAAACAAATTCGACTGATACTTGAATGTTGCACGGTAGGTTGGAACCATTACCATATGGGTATAATATTGGTTATTTTACGCCCGACGGCAACTTAATGTCTGGGTTGATGGGAACTAATACCAGGTGACTGGTCCCATGCGTCGGTGACGCCTTGACCCTTTCATCAGGCCATACCAATTGACATATAGGTATTTTACCAACAAAACGAGCGGTCTGGGGATGTACAATTTGATGCAGGCCTCTCCTAACATCCAAGTAGTATACAAGTCAGCCACCAACGTAATTCATCCTGCCAGGTGTGCAATATTGCAGGTCCGGAATCCTGCAAGGCAACGTTCTCGCTTTAGTGGTTGATCGCGTTGCTATGCAAAATAGCACGACACGGCTTGTTCACAGTCAAGTATTTGTCAGGAGCCTACCACCTGTCACAACGCACCCAGCCGGAGCCAGTATAATTCTTTCCAGCTTAGCTGGTAACAACATTCATTTGTCTTCGTGCGTTTGATCGACGTCGCATCCGAACCAGTCATCACTTCAATTTACGTCTAAGTTACTCAGACTCATAGAAGAATGTTCCCGGCTAGGCAAAGCCGCTGATCTACAAGCCGTCTGCTACATCGGTTGGTTCTGGGATTCGGAAAGAATCCACCGAAGCCGCACAGTGGATACCATTGCCTTACACACCAGAAAATCTCAGAGCGTCCTGTATCTGAAGGGGTCCCTGAGCCCATCTCGCCAATGTCACAGAGTGACGGAGGTATTCGTCCGCTGTTTGGCTTCTCCTTACATCATCAAGTTGACAAGGCAACTTGCAGCAGCGAGATCGCTGTCCCTTACAGCTGCCACTGTCTCACCATATTGTTGGGGATGACACTTAGTGCCCACTAGCCGCGACCAACACTTGGCTTAAAGGGAGGCACAAAAGAATGTACTTGGTGAACAAGCAGTTGACTCCATACTCACAAGGGAACCTCCCCATCGCACCCCCCTCAGATTTAGTTGTAAGTTGGCACAGTGGATAGGCCTTGAAAAACTGAACAGAGATCAATCGAGAAAACAGGAAGGAGTTGTGTGGAACTATGAAAAAAATAAGCAAAATATATAAACTGAGTAGTCCATGCGCAAGATAGGAAACATAAAGGAAAGTGTAACCTCAGCAGCGCCGTGGTCCTGTGGTTAGCGTGAGCAACTCTAGAACGAGAGGTCCTTGGTTCAATTCTTCCCTCGAGAGGAAAATTTAATTTTTTATTTTCAGACAATTATTATCTGTCCGTCCATCCGCCCGATGCGAGGTAACTACGCCGTAGTATGGGGACGCTACACCTAAACAAACATCGAAATACACTTTTTTGGGAGTGGTTGTCACATCCACAAGAAAACCTAAATCGGGCAAGGTAGAAGAATCTTTTTACCCATTCGCCAAGTGTACAAGTTAGGTAGGTCGACAACATATTCCTGTCATGTGACGCACATGCCGTCACCAGTGTCGTATAGATTATATCAGACGTATTTTCCTGTGGAGGAATCGGTTGACCTATGACCTTGCGATCAAATGTTTTCGGTTCCCATTGGAGAGGCACGTCCTTTCGTCTACTAATCGCACGGTTTTGCGGATCTGTCGCAAAACACAGACACTAAACTTATTACAGTGAACAGAGACGTCAATAAACGAACGGACGGATCATAACTTTGCGAAAATAAAGAAAGTAAATTTTTCACTTGAGGGAAGACTTGAACCAAGGACCTCTCGTTCCGCAGCTGCTCACGCTAACCACTTTTTTTTTTTTTAGACGCTTCCCCCTTTTTGGACCACTTTTTTCCCTTAAAAAGCCCCTTAGGAAAATGGAACTAAAAAATAAATAAATAAAAAAATAAAAAAATAAAAAACCTAAGTGCCACCGCCACTTGTCATCCTATAACAAAAAAAAATCTGATCCACTTCAGGCGTTGGCTCCTGAGTAAACCCACCCCAGAGAGCTGCCTATAGACCAGGGGAAGTATGGGAATCAAGGATAGGGCTATCCGTTGCCACTTTTTCTTTTTTTTTATATGATTACATTTAGGGAGCGTGTACAAATGAGAATTCTAGTAACTAAGTGTAACAAGTAAGTGTTACAACAACAAAGGTGGCATAAAAGAGTAATCAAAAAAATAAAAATATAAACCACTGATGTAATTCTATCTAAAAGGTTCTTCAATAATGTAACTGGTTCCACTTGAGGCCTTGCCATCGTTATCTGAAATCTCCAATAGCGCCTTTGAAGGGCATCTGCAACGGAGGCATTCTGCTTCGCTAGTGCCTCAAGGAAAACAGTATCCTTGCAGCAGCTTCTCTCTTCCTTTGGTCATGGCTGACAAGGCAGAACGTTGAGCCGTTAGTGTGATGCGGCACAGCACATTAACCACAGCCTGGCACTCCCCAGCTGAGTGGGTGGTTAACGAAAACGCTGCGTAAATAATTTGCGAAGAGCGTACGGTATTTCGGTGTGCGTTCGAGGGCATTGTGAGCATTTTGTAGGAACCACCAGTAATCAAGCTGCTCTTTCTCTCCGTCGCTAAAGATGTAGGCGACGGTAAGTCCTTTGAACCATGTAAGCACATGATATTTTACAGCCGGAAAGTAATTTTCATCGGGACAGAGTAGGGTCTGCGGGTCAATCATATCAGGTGTGACCCGGAGGTAACAAGCCAATATCTTCTGTGTTAGTCGCCAAACTCCGGACGATGATGCGCAAGTAAAACGATGTACATCGGTATCCAAAAGGTGACAATCTGGGCAATAAGGGGAGTCTGCCAGTCCAATAGTGTGAAGTCGCTGGCGTGTGGCATATTTTTTGTTGGCGATCTGATACCACTTCGAACGCACCGTGGATGACAGAAAGTGGTGGTGTATCGTTTTCCACACTCTTGGCCAGTGAACCGTAGGGTACTTGTTTTCCACCACGTTATGGTGAACAGCCCGCAGAAGGTTGGTATAAAAATCTTTCGCCTTTGGTGGACGTGTGGCGGAGAGGTTCAAGCTGACATAGGTGTAATCAAGAATGAAGGTCGACACATGGGAGAGCTGTGGTGCGACGTGCGCAAGCGACACCGGCGGGACGTGAGAGACTGGCATCAGAACCTGTAGTAAACGACCCGTGAGAGAGGTATATTGAATTTTCCATCGTTTCCTCATGTTGCTCATGTAAAGGGCAGCTGCTCTCGCCCTGACGTTGACCAATCCCAGCCCTCCTTTGTGCACTGGGAGGGTAAGAGTGTCGTATCGTACTTTAAAGATATGACCTGCGGAAACGTAGTAACTGAAGGCCGCCTGAAGCCGGCGACCTATCTGCAGCGGTAGTGGGAGGACCTGTGCCACGTGGTTGAGTTTGGATGCTACGTAGAGGTTCAGGTATTCAACACGTTGTAGCTGATTCAAGTCCCGGAGCAGGTTCTGTCGCACCATTGCGCGTATGATCTGTAGTAACCGTCGGTAGTTTGCTGCAGCTGTTTTACGTACATCTTTCTTGAACGTGATTCCCAAATATCGCAGATCAGAAACTGGTGGGAGGGGAGCGAGGGCTTCCGGTCCGAGACCACGCCCAATGTCCAACGCCGCCGACTTGTTGATGTTCAGAAGACTGCCTGCGGCCTGTCCGTATTTCTCAATCCAGGTTAGTACGCTTTGAACTTCGTCATTGGGACGAACCAGCAGTAGCAGGTCGTCAGCGTATGTCCTATAGCGAAAGGTGACGTCCCGCAGCGTGATACCAGATAGGCGGTGGTTAAGGCCCCCTAGGAGTGGCTCGAGTGCGATTGCATAAAGGTAGGTAGAAAGGGGACAACCCTGTCGTAGAGACCTCTTAATGGGTACTGGTCCTACCGTCCTTCCATTGACCTGGACGTGTGAGCTGGCTGCGGTCCAAAGACGCCGTAGGGTGTCGATGAGGCGCGGGGGGGAACCCCATACAGTCCATCACTCGTAGGAGGAAGTTGTGGTGCACTCTATCAAAGGCGCGGTTGAAATCGACGGAGACGCTCGCCGCTCTCAGACGGCACGCAGAAGCGATCGCTATTAAGTCCCTGCATACACCGGTGGCCATGTGTATGTTGGCTTCTCCCCCCTGCGACGTCTGTTCTGGAGCGAGGATCATCGGCAAAGTCGTCTTAATACGGCCCGCCATAATCCTGGTGAAAATCTTGTAATCGGCGTTCAACATTGTAAGCGGCCGATAGTCGTTAATCGATAGCCCTCCACCTGGCTTGTGTACTGGTATGAGGAGACCTTCTACAAACGCTGGCGGCACAACACAGTCTGGAGACATAAGTTCGCGGAACATTAGAACCCAGCGAGGCATCATGATGTCACGGAAAGTCCGGTAGAATTCGATGGGCAATCCATCAGGTCCAGGAGATTTATTGGCCGCACCTTTGTCCACGGCGTCTTCGACTTCTTCGAGTGAGATTTCCTCTGTTAGTGCATTCACGGTAGCCTCGTCGATAGTACGTGTTATCTGCTGTAACACTTCAGTAGTGGCCTCGTCAATGACTGTTCTTTCCTTGTAAAGATGACGAAAATGATCCTCCACCGCCTTTACTACGGTTGCTTGGGTCGTACATAAGCGACCGACGTGTGTCCTGAGTTGTGTGATTAAATGTTGACGTTGTCGACGCTTATCCGCCACAACGTGGTGCATAGTGGGTTCCTCTGCAACCGTTCGGTCGTGCCGTCGCGAGCGGACTACTGCACCTTCTAGTCGACGCTTCGTCAATGATAGTATGTGAGCCTTGATTCTGCTTTGGTCATGTTGTCTCTCCGGGGAAGGGGGTAAGGCGTCGAGGTCCCTCAGTGCCGCGTAGTAAAAATCGAGGGTCTGTCGATGCCACGCAGTCACGTCCTTGCCATATCGCATAAGTGTCCTACGGATTGCTGGTTTGGCACAGAGGAGCCACCACTCCAGGGTCGAGGTGTATCGTGGGTGGCGGCGTTCACAGTCAGTCTACGTTGCTGCAACTTGCCGACGGCAATCCAGGTCCTGGAGATGAGTTATATTGAGCTTCCAAAAGCCATTGCTGCGCCAGACTTGTTGGGGGCGTAGGTGTATAGTGCAGATATAGGCACTGTGATCGGAATAGGCTTGAGGCCATAATTCGGCGTCCACCACACCTTGTGTGAGATCTTGTGACACATATATGCGGTCAAGTCGGCTGGCCGAATGACTGGTAAGATGAGTGTGGCCAGAGCGGTTACCGTGGACTTTTTCCCACATGTCGCACAAGTGAAGTTTTTTGATCATCGCACCCAGTTCCGGACAAGGCATGTAATGTGGGATTTGGTCCTTGGGGTGAAGTACGCAATTAAAATCGCCGGCGAAGGCGCTGTGGTCGTATCGTCCTAGGAAAAGGGGAGCGACGTCTGTGGAGTAGAATCTGGCGCGGTCGTGACGTCTCGTGGTACCCGACGGTGCGTAAACATTAATGAATCGGGTGTTGAGTGCCGTAAATGCAATTCCTCGCGCGGAGGGAAGAAACGTGACGTCGGTAACTTCAATACCTACACGCACTAATATTGCCACTCCGGTGTCTGCAGGGCTACCGGGCGTCATATGTGTGGCGTAACCGTAAAAGTGCGGGAGTGCAGTCGTTTTCACTTCTTGTAGGAAAGCAAAGTCAACTCCCATGGCTCGTATGGTTTCTTTCAAAAGTTGGATCTTGACAGGAGAACTGATCATGTTGATATTCATTGTCGCCAGGCGGTAAGCCTGGCAACGCGTTGTTTGGGCGAGGTTATCCATGTTGAAGTTGGAGAGAAGCGAACATCGGAAGTAATGTCACCCCCCGCTAAACGCGGTCCTCCCTGTGCTGCTTATGCTGCATGATCCGGCGGCGCCTCAGCTGGCCGCGGGTCGGGATCTTGTGTCTCGACGTCCTCGGCCCACGAAGCGGGCGCGGATGTCTGTTCATGTTCCATAGCCTCGGAATGTTTGGTAGTAAGGGACCGGGCGACTTCGCTGCCTGCACTGGTACCTTCCCGCTGCTCACTGTTTCTGTCAATGGGCTGATGTTCGAAAGCTGCATGTTTTTCTGTCTGTTCTGCAAGGTTGGAGTCAGTGGAAACAGCCTCAGCTTCGCGGCTGGCTTCTTGAGTTGTCAGTTGTTCTTCCCCGGCCGAATGCGAACCGCTGTGTTCCGACACGGTCCGACGACGGCGCTTTCGGCGTTTCGGTGATCGCTGTTTCCGTACATGGCCTTCATTGTCAGAAGACGACACTGACTCACGCTCCGCCGGAACAAACGCTTCGGTCGGTACAATAAGGGAATCAATTGCCATCTTGCCACCGTCAATGTCCGTCGCGTTCGGTAGCTCCAGAGTCGTAGTACTATTTTCCACCACTGGCCAGATCAGCGGATCATCCAGGTTTTTGTCCGTGGAAAGTGATTCCTGTACCGCTGAAGCGGTCGGCAGTGTCTGTTGTGTGGAGAACGTCGTGAGCGCCGCCACGTAAGTCACGGGTAGAACAGTCTTCGCCGCTGGTGGTGCAACGTCCTTCGGTGGGAGTTGTGTGATCCGACGCTGGAGGCACTCGGAACGAAGGTGTCCTTCTTTGCCGCATCCGGAACACGTCTTCGGCTGGCCGTCATAAATAACTATGGCCCGGCATCCTCCTATCTGTAGATACGATGGCACGTGTCGTTGGAGATCTATGCGCACTTGGCGTACTCCATTGAGTACTGGATACGTCTTAAACTGGGTCCATTTTTCAGCCACGTGTTCGTGTACCGTGCCATAGGGGCGGAGCGCCGCTACAACTTCTGCCGCCGGGAGTTCAAATGGAAGTTCGAATATGCGGATAGTCCGCAGTCCCATTGCGGCATGGCCGACCTCGACGTTGCCAACATTGCCATCTGCGTGGCAGAAGCGGAGTTCTTGTTTCATCTCACGAAGCACCTTGTCGCATGTAGTTTCGTTTATAAGCTTTGCATAGACCGTGCTACTGACGATCGAAAAGTGAATGCCGACAATGTCGGTAGCCGGGATCTTGGCTTCCTCTTTTAAAAGCGTTCGACTTCGAGCGCCTTTGGTCGGGTAAAGTCGTTCCGAAATGTGAATTTCAAGGTTGATCTTCTGTATTGGTTTGCCATGGTCTTGTAGCGCTACGGCGTCACGTTAGTGTCGGCCGAAGAAAGTAAACAAGGCGCGCGGGCTCTCTCTGACAGCGGAGAGCACACACAGTAGCATGACACTGTAATTCTATCGGAGACAGCATAGGACTCAGATCTGTTGAATGGATCTGGTAATATCTTGAAAATAGTGTTTAATTCGAACATTAACGAAAGCAGAATAAGAGTAACTGAATGTAGTCGAACTAAATAAGGAGATGCTGACGGAATTGGATTAGGGAATCAGACACTAAAAGCCGTAAATGAGCCTATTTGGGCAGCAAACTAGGTCCGCAAGGTCGAAGTAGAGAGGTTATAAAAAGCAGGCAGGGAGTAGCGAGAAATGCTTTTCTGACAGATGATTATTTGCTTATTTGTCGAATGGGCTTTTGGCACACTGAAAAAAAGAATACATAGAGTATGGAGAATAGCATTTACAATATTAAATCCTCTAAACATAGAACATTTTGGTCTATATAGGTTACGTTTTTATTTTACTGTAGAAAATTCGGACTGAGGGTCTGAACTTTCCTGCAAAGGGCCATTCGTTTTGTCTCACAGCATGTTAGCTTTTTGAGGCACGTTAGAATGAATCTTATGATCAGTACATCGCAAGGCTATCTGATCGCAAGTGTTTGCTTGTCATGCAACGTTACCCAGGGTGCACGTGTAGCCTTCTGCTTTGTACCCCAGTGTCGAAAACGGAATACTTGGACTGGATGCTGCCATTCTCATTCTTCGTATTTCCATGCCTGTGGAAAACGTTGATTAAAATATTCATTCTATGGTGAGTCTATAGACATTTGACATAGAGCCAGATTCTACTGTGGCAGTGAAAGACATTCTGCGATATTAATCGATAAGACTTGCTTTTGTTCGTTGTGGCTTGATCGAAGGAAACATGTCTTGAGATTACTTGGCGACAGCTCACATAAACCAGGGAGAGGGTGAGGGGCACTACTGGATGTGACAAGTGGACTTGAAGACTTCTCGCCACAAATGCCTTGATAAATGCACGGATTCTTGAGTGGTCCATCCAGTCCACTTATTGTCACCTACAGAGCGTGTCCAAGATGTAATGGAAAGATGTATATTTTCGCACCACCTTTGTGCCAGTAATGTTCATGAACTGAAACAGTATGTGTTCCACACATGGCAAAGATTCCCAAGACATATATTTGCTTCCATACCACAAAGATTACAAGAGTTTATTCCGGCCTCAGGGGATCAAACTGAATTTAGTGACAGACACTTTCCATTGATATGGAAGTTCGATTGTTAAATGCCCGTCATCTGACAACTTCACCACACGTTTCGTATGCAGGGTGTCCCACTTAACGTTGTATTTCCAAAACAAAACAACATGTGAAAAATGCAATTGACCAGGGAAGCACCTGTGTCAGGGGCTTACACAATGAGCAGGAATGTACCATCCATAGAAGTAAACACACATCGCTTTCAGCATAAAGTTACATTTATTTAAACGGCGTCTGTACGTTTTCTCTACGGAAATGAAAAGTAGAGGTACAATTAGTGACGGCAGAGTTGTTATCACTGTCCTCATACCTTTCGAAATTGGTGGATTTTAAAGGACGACAACGGCGCCACAGTTTCTGCCGTAATGCTGAGAGCAAGTGTGGCCTACAGAAGACTTCAGAACAGTACAGTCGACCCGCGTTACGTATTACAGCATTACGCAGGAACTGTGGCGCAGTGTCTGTTATTGATAGTCTTTTAGAAGATGTGAGGCTTAGAGCAAATAAACCAAGTCTGCCATCACTACTCGTATTAAAAAAAATGTTTAAAGTGATGTTTGTTTACTTGTAGAGTTTCTGCATTTTTTTACATTTGGTTTCGTTTCGGAAATATATGAGGTGACAAAGTTGAGTGGGATACCCTGTACATCGAACTTTCTCTTAATGGTGCAACTCTCCCATTTCCATCAATACACTTTAACATCGAATATAAACTTTAGTTTAAGGAAGTACTTTCTGAAGGAATTTGTTTGAAGTGCGAAAGTGAAACGTGGGTGATATACAGTATAGGATTAAGGAAAATAGTATTTGAAATACAGGCGTATACTGAAAATTAGATGGGTACATGTGGCTGATGCAGATTTGTCGTCGCTGTACTGCCCATTCTTTAGTTGTTGGCTACCCGCAAACGCTATTACTACACCTTTCGCTTTTATGAACGTACATTTATACATTTTTAAAGCTGTTCAGTCAGCTGAAAATACCGCCGATTGTGAAATATGTACTGGTATTCGTATATAATTTCATCATTATTCATGCCTTCCGGCACGTTTCAATACGTGTTCTGTATGCTATTGCGACAGAGTTCCACAAAACCTATGGGTTTACGCGTGCAACGACATTCTTCAAGAGGTACTGTGTCGAAATGAATACGTTTACAAACAAGATTGTCACTGGCGACGAAATATGAATTGCTCATGTTACACCGCGATAAAATCAACAGTCCTTAGAATAGACGCATTCAACATTTCCTGAATCTAATCAGCCGCTGTGTAGCCCCGACGTAAAATCTAGTGACAATATTTCTCCCTGCAATTCAAGAAGTGCTACGAGGAAGCTAACAATGTCAAAGTCAGACGGTAGATTTCTATGGGAACTGGGTTTCAGAAACTGGTGATACAATACGATGAGTGCAGTCATGTAAATGAAAAGTCTGGCAGCAGATTTCCATTAGAATGGAATTCAGAAACTGGCCATGCGGTAAGATAAGCGTTCTAATATATATGAAAATTATGTTCAAAAGTGGGTAAGATCCAGGTTTTTGTGCAGAAATGAAGTTGTAATATTGTTTCTGTTTTATTTTACAGCGGTGTTTTCATTGAAAACACGCCTCGTACAAGGCACTAATCCTACCCAGTTTTGCGGCTCCACTGAAATATTTATCATTTGCACATTGAAGCAATATTTAAATTACTCAGGTAGCTCGTCTTGAATTGAGAACTCGTCAGAAACAAAACTATCCAAGTAAATACTAACCGTCATGTTAATTTGACTTTTGTTCAAATACCTTACGGGAATATACCTGGGTGGCGTCTTCCACAACCTCCGGTAGTTCGAGTGGTTAACACCCTTTCATTTTCGAAGCACAAATTCAACGAGAAAGCGCCGTACAAGAAAAATTAAACTCTCAAACAACACTCCTTCACACACACTGTAAGTACGCTGTTTAGGTTTTAATGTTGGTAACGCCACGTAGCGCTCTGTATGAAAATCACTGACTGTGCTGTGTGCAGTCTGTAGCTGGTTGGCATTGTTGGAATATTCGCTATTGTAGTGTTGGGTATTGTGATGTGAACAGCGCGTAGCGTTGTGCAGTTGGAGGTGAACCGCTAGCAGTGGTGGATGTGGGGAGAGATGCGTGACTTTTTGAGAGCGGATGATCTGGACGTGTGTCCGTCAGAAAAAGGAAATTTGTAAGACTGGATGTCATGAACTGATATATATATTGTGACTTCTGAACACTGTTAAGGTAAACACATTGTTTGCTCCCTATCAAACTCTTTCATTTGCTAACTATGCCTATCAGTAGTTACTGCCTTCAGTAGTTAGAATCTTTTATTTAGCTGGCAGTATTGGCGCTCGCTTTATTGCAGTAGTTCGAGTAACGAAGATTTTTGTGAGGTAAGTGATTATAAGTTCCAAGGGGACGTCCTGCAATAGCAACATGCTCGGCAGTTGTAAGTGTGTGTGATCCTTACGTTCTATACACTGGTCTCCTACGGTCCTTACGGTCCGGCCAACGTATGGCATACCACAGCTGCAAGAGGAACGGTAGATATCCGCCTTGCGCAGACTAAGATGAACCTTAATAGACACTAAAAGGTCACTAATGGTGGCCGAAATAAACACTAGTGTTTCCGCAGAGTAAGACCAATCAAGCTCGAAGTACACTACTGACCATTAAAATAGCTACACCAACAAGAAATGCAGATGATAAACGGGTATTCATTGGACAAATATATTATTGGATGGCGTGTACAGGTACAGCTGAGCATGCAGCTTCAATACGATACCACAGTTAATCAAGAGTAGTGACTGGCATATTGTGACGAGCCAATTGCTCGACCACCATTGACCAGACGTTTTAAATTGGTGAGACATCTGGAGAACATGCTGGCCAGGGCAGGAGTTGAACATTTTCTATCTCCAGAAAGGCCCGTACAGGACTTGGAACATGCGGGCGTGCATTATTCTGCTGAAATGTAGGGTTTCGCAGAGATCGAATGAAGGGTGGGTCCACGGGTCGTACCACATCTGAAATGTAACGTCCACTGTTCAAAGTGCCGTCAATGCGAACAAGAGGTGACCGAGACGTGTAACCAATGGCACCCCATAGCATCACGCCGGGCGATAGGCCAGTATGGCGATGACGAATACACGCTTCCAATGTGCGTTCACCGCGATGTCGCCAAACACGGATGCTACCATCATGATGCTGTAAACAGAATCGGCATTCGTTGTTGTTGCTGTTGTGGTCTTCAGTCCTGAGACTGGTTTGATGCAGCTCTCCATGCTAATCTATCCTGTGCAAGCTTCTTCATCTCCCAGTACCTACTGCAACCTACATCCTTCTGAATCTGCGTAGTGTATTCATCTCTTGGTCTCCCTCTACGATTTTTACCCTCCACGCTGCCCTCCAATACTAAATTGGTGATCCCTTGATGCCTCAGGACATGTCCTACCAACCGATCCCTTCTTCTAGTCAAGTTATGCCACAAACTTCTCTTCTCCCCAATCCTATTCAATACCTCCTCATTAGTTACGTGATCTACCCACCTAATCTTCAACATTCTTCTGTAGCACCACATTTCGAAAGCTTCTATTCTCTTCTTGTCCAAACTAATTATTGTCCATGTTTCACTTCCATACATGGCTATACTCCATACAAAGACTTTCAAAAACGACTTCCTGACACTTAAATCTCGATGTTAATAAATGTTTCTTCTTCAGAAACGCTTTCCTTGCCATTTCCAGTCTACATTTTATATCCTCTCTATTTCGACCATGATCAGTTATTTTGCTCCCCAAATAGCAAAATTCCTTTACTACTTTAAGTGTCTCATTTCCTAATCTAATTGCCTCAGCATCACCCGACTTAATTAGGCTACATTCCATTATCCTCTTTTTGCTTTTGTTGATGTTCATCTTATACCCTCCTTTCAAGACACTGTCCATTCCGTTCAACTGCTCTTCCAAGTCCTTTGCTGTATCTGACAGAATTACAATGTCATCGGCGAACCTCAAAATTTTTATTTCTTCTCCCTGGATTTTAATACCTACTCCGCATTTTTCTTTTGTTTCCATTACTGCTTGCTCAATATACAGATTGAATAACATCGGGGACAGGCTGCAACCCTGTCTCACTCCCTTCCCAACCACTGCTTCCCTTTCATGCCCCTCGACTCTTATAACTGGCATCTGGTTTCTGTACAAATTGTAAATAGCCTTTCGCTCCCTGTATTTTACCCCTGCCACCTTTTGAATTTGAAAGAGAGTATTCCAGTCAACATTGTCAAAAGCTTTCTCTAAGTCTACAAATGCTAGAAACGTAGGTTTGCCTTTCCTTAATCTTTCTTCTAAGATAAGTCGTAAGGTCAGTATTGCCTCACGTGTTCCAACATTTCTACGGAATCCAAACTGATCTTCCCCGAGGTCGACTTCTACCAGTTTTTCCATTCGTGTGTAAAGAATTCGCGTTAGTATTTTGCAGCCGTGACTGATAGTTGGGTAATTTTCACATCTGTCAACGCCAGCTTTCTTTGGGATTGGAATTATTATATTCTTCTTGAAGTCTGAGGGTATTTCGCCTGTCTCGTACATCTTGCTCACCAGATGGTAGAGTTTTGTCAGGACTGGCTCTCCCAAGGCCGTCAGTAGTTCTAATGGAATGTTGTCTACTCCCGGGGCCTTGTTTCGACTCAGGTCTTTCAGCGCTCTGTCAAACTCTTCACGGAGTATCGTATCTCCCATTTCATCTTCATCTACATCCTCTTCCATTTCCATAATATTGTCCTCAAGTACATCGCCGTTGTATAGACCCTCTATATACTCCTTCCATCTTTCTGCTCTCCCCTCTTTGCTTAGAACTGGATTCATCCGAAAAAAATGACGTTTTGCCATTCGTGCACCCAGGTTCGTCGTTGAGTACACCATCGCAGGTGCTCCTGTGCGTCATGGGTAACCGCAACCATGGTCTCCGAGCTGATAGATCATGCTGCTGCTAACGTTGTCGTACTGTTCGTGCAGATGGTTGTTGTCTTGCAAACGTCGCCATCTATTGACTCAGTGATCGAGACGTGGCTACACGATAAGGGGATAAGATGCCTGTCATCTCGACTGCTAGTGACACGAGGCCGTTGGGATCCAGCACGGCGTTCCGAATTACCCTCCTGAAACCATCGATTCCATATTCTGTTAACAGTGATTGGAGCGCGATACGATAAACCGCAAATGCGATGGGCTACAATCCGACCTCTATCAAAGTCGGAAAAGTGATGGTACGCATTTCTCCTCCTTACACAAGGCATCACAACAACGTTTCACCAGGAAACGCCGGTCAGCTGCTGTTTTTGTACGAGAAATCGGTTGGAAATGTTCCTCGTGTCAGCACGTTGTAGGTGCCACCACCGGCGCCAACCTTGTGTGAACGCTCTGAAAACCGAATCATTTGCATATCACAGCATCTTCTTCCTGTCGGTTAAATTTCGCGTCTGTAGCACCTCATCTTCGTGGTGTAGCAATTTTAATGGCCAGTAGTGTACACCTAGACAAGACAAGATCGCCGTAGGCTGAAATACTGCCTCGTTATTTTCATTAGTCACCAAATTCCTGATTGATTAATAGCGCACCGCGTGTCGGAACAGTCTTTCAGACGTCTGACGTTTGCTGGATGCCGCCTTCACGGTGCTGCAGCTTTAATGACTAGCAGTGTAGCAGGCATTCAGGGTGCACAAAGTAGCGCCGCTATATTAAGTGATGGGTCGTAACCGCGGCGCAATAAGTCCGCTAACAGGGAAGCTCGTGGGGAACGCAAATCGCATCCAGATGTGACGCTCCCGCGCGCGCGCCGCGGCCGTGTAAGAATAGCCGGCCGGCCGCCCCCTCGCGCCCCGCGCCACCACGCCGTGGCGCCGCCTCGGCAGCGTCGGCGTCGGCGTCGGCGTCGGCGCGGCGTGGCGTCGGCCTGGCGTCGCGGCGCTTGGCGTCGCGTCCGCGGCGTCGGCCGGCGTCGGCCGCCACCTGCCAAGCGGCGGTAAACACGCGCTGGACCGCTGCCACGGCGCCGAGTCGCCCGCATCGCGCGGCTGCTGGCCACTCGGCACGGACACTGCGCTACACGGAGCATTACACAAGGAAAACGCACAAGAGTTCGGGCCTTAGAAATGTTTTATTACGCTTTTATAACAAATGGAATCCATGTCTATCCATAACGTCCGGTTTTTATCCAAAATAAGCGTGTATGTTTCAAAACCTTCAATTAATCCAGAACAGTTACTGAGGTGTATCAAGATAAGAAGCGCTATGTATTAGGAAATATTCCATAAAAAAAATTCTTGTAGTGAGTTGGTATCAGTATTCTGCCGTCTCAAGAACTTCATCATTCTTACATCCTAACTTCCAACTTAAAGAGTTGCAAATTGTTTGCTGCATAGCTTTGTGTAATCATTTACACTACTAGCCATTAAAATTGCTACACCACGAAGACAACGTGCTACAGACGCGAAATTTAACCGACAGGAAAAAGATGCTTTGATATGCAAATGATTAGCTTTTCAGAGCATTCGCACAAGTTTGACGGCAGTCGCGACACAACGTGCTGACATGAGGAAAGTTTCCAACCGATTTCTCACAAATAAACAGCAGTTGACCGGCGTTGCCTGGTGAAACGTTGTTGTGATGCCTCGCGTAAGGAGGAGACATTTCCGACTTTGATAAAGGTCGGATTGTAGCCTATCGCGATTGCGGTTTATCGTATCGCACATTGCTGTTCGCGTTGGTCGAGATCCAATGACTGTTAGCAGAATATGGAATCGGTGGGTACAGGAGGGTAACACGGAACGCCGTGCTGGATCCCAACGGCCTCGTATCATTAGCAGTCGACATGACAGGTATCTTACCCGCATGGCTGTAACGGATCGCGCAGCCACGTCTCGATCCCTGAGTCAACAGATGGGAACCTTTGCAAGACAACAACCATCTGCACGAACAGTTCGACGGCGTTTTGCAGCAGCATAGACTATCAGCTCGGAGACCGTGACTGCGGTTACCCTTGGCCTGCATCACAGACAGGAGCGCCTGCGATGGTGTACTCGACGACGGACTTGGTTGCACGAATGGCAAAACGTCATTTTTTCGGATGAATCCAGGTTCTGTTTACAGCATCATGATGGTTACATCCGTGTTTGGCGACATCGCGGTGAACGTACATTGGAAGCGTGTACTCGTCATCGCCATACTGGTGTATCACCCGGCGTGATGGTATGGGGTGCCAATGGTTATACGTCTCGGTCACCTCTTGTTCGCATTGACGGCACTTTGAACAGTGGATGTTACATTTCAGATTTGTTACGACCCGTGGCTCTACCCTTCATTCGACCCCTGCGAAACCCTACATTTGAGCAGGATAATGCATGATCGCATGTTGCAGGTACTGTATGGGCCTTTCTCCATACAGAAAATGTTCGACTGCTGCCCTGGCCAGCACATTCACGAGATCTCTCACCAATGAAAACGTCTGGTCAATGGTGGCCGAGCAACTGGCTCGTCACAATACGCCAGTCACCACTCATGATGAACTGTGGTATCGTGTTGAAGCTGCATGGGCAGCTGTACCTGTACACGCCATCCAAGCTCTGTTCGACTCAATGCCCAGGCGTATCAAGGCCGTTATTATGGCCAGAGGTGGTTGTTCTGGGTACTGATTTCTCAGGATCTATGAAGCCAAACTGCGTGAAAATGTAATCACATGTCGGTTCTGGTAAATATATTTGTCCGATGAATATCCGTTTCTCATCTGTATTTCTTCTTGGTGTAGCAGTTTTAATGGCCAGTAGTGTACATTAAACTATCTCTTTTTTAAGCAAGGGCCCAAACATTTCTGCCTACTTCATAAATGAGAAACTATAATCCATTTTCGTTATCACCTGAAAAAAGTTAATAATTTTAACAGAGAAAGAGAAATACCTTGCAATTAATAATTCATAAACTTCTATAAATATTTTTTACGAGACATATGTATACTGACCTCTGTCGTTTAGTTCATACTATTTCGACACAAACAAATTCTCTCAATTTGTACGTTATTTCTTGTCTCCCATGGATATCATATACAACTCTGCTTATAAACGTATCGCAAGTTGTACTACGTGTAGATTTTATTATTGCTTCTTTTCTTTTCCTATGTTATTGCTCTTAAGCTGTTAATGACCTCTGATGTAAGTATTCAGTATATGGTTCCCGTGTATCGTTATGGCTTTTTGTATCTCCTCGTTTCAAATTTTTCCACTCGGTCCTAGGCGTCAATAATAGACTTATGGAACAGGTAGCCCATTTCACACATTTATGACGTGATGTATCATTTGATAAAGACATGAGTAAACAGAAAGAAAGCTACTACTTAAGAGCATATATGTGGCACAATTATAAGAACACTTAAGTGTAAAACAAGAAAAGACAGACAACTGAAATTTTATAAAGTCGTGGCAGTTCCCTCTCTATTATACGGGGGCGGAAAGCTGGACGCTGAGAGATAAAGATTTACGGCCACTAGAAGGGTCAGAAATGAAAATTCTAAGATCTGTGAAAGCCTGCACTAGGGAAGACAAAATTAGAAACGAACTAATTATGGAAGAATTGCGGATGCAAGCACTAACACAAAAAACAAGCCAGTACAAAAAAAAAAAAAAAAAAAAAAAAATGGAGAGAACATGTACTTCGAATGTCACCACAAAGACGTCCTAAGGTTGCAGTGGATTATATACCATGAGGCAGCAGAAGTGTGAGTGGTCCGAGGCTGAGATGCTGAGACCGGAACAGGTCCTGGACCTAAACCTGGAGTGAAGGAGATAAATGCTCTCAAACAGAAGGCCTTTCGTATCTGATTGGTAAAGATATTACTGCATATTTTCAACCAGTATATTCACTGATCTTATCTCGTAAAATATGTCTGAAATTGATTTGTGTTTTTAAAACAAATCTACTTTCTTCTACATATCTTTCGGCGAAACCAAACGCTGCACAAGTTTTCACCACGAAATAACGAAAGCCTTACAGAAAATTCTACTGTTAACTAAAGGCAAATTAAACCGTATTCCAGAAGTCGTCTGGAGATAGATGACGCTATCAGTCAACCAAGTTATACGTTAGTGTCAATATAGTGTTTACCATCCGGGCATGTATCACCTTTGGTATAAGTTGAGTGCTGTGCAGTTTTGAGGAATGCTATGATTGTTTTTGACATGTGTCGATAGAAGATGTGTATATTAATTTTCTATTATTTATTCTCTTTTACCGGACCGGTTTCAGACTTTATCAAAACCACATAAGGCTAGAGAACGCAATGTCTGACAAAAACAAAAAAAAAAGAAAAAAAAAAATGAAGCAGCCGGAAGGGAAGAAGGAAACTAGATGAAACATATCATTTTGAGAGGGTATGCAATTCTATTATAGTGATTAGAAAATTGAGTTAAATCCGTAAATTACTCTGCAATGTGAGCCCACTTGTCTGTCAAAGGGTGTCAAAGTCTTATTCTCTCCTGAAGCTAGCTGTCTCACTACTGTTATCCCTGTCAGACGTGGCAGTGGTTTGCCATTTCACTAGCCACGACCATTTCCAAAATATAAATTTATGTAATATTTCAAGTTTAGGAAAAGAATAGTGTTGAAGATCATATCTCATATACACTGAAGCCCCAAGGCATACGTATTCAAACACAGAGATATGCAAACAGGCAGAGTACGGCGCTGCGGTCGCCAAAGCCTATACAGTGTGGTCCATTTATCGTGACCGGGCCAAATACCTCTCGAAATAAGCGTCAAACGAAAAAACTACAAAGAACGAAACCTGTCCAGCTTGAAGGGGAAACCAGATGGCAGTATGGTTGGCCTGCTAGATGGCGCTGCCACAGGTCAAAAGGATATAAACTGCGTTTTATTAAATAGGAACCCCCATTTTTTATTACACATTCGTGTAGTACGTAAATAAATATGAATGCTTTAGTTGGACCACTTTTTTCGCTTTGTGATAGAAGGCGCTGTAATAGTCACAAACATATGGCTCACAATTTTAGACGAACAGTTGGTAACAGATAGGTTTTTTAAATTAAAATACAGAGCGTAGGTACGTTTGAACATTTTATTTAGGTTGTTCCACTGTGATACATGTACCTTTGTGAAGTTATCACTTCTGAGAACGCATGCTGTTACAGCGTGTTTACCTGTAAATACCACATTAATGCAATAAATACTCAAAATGATGTCCGTCAACCTCAATGCATTTGGCAATACGTGTAACGACATTCCTCTCAACAGCGAGTAGTTCGTCTTCCGTAACGTTCGCACATGCATTGACAATGTGCTGACGCATGTTGTCAGGCGTTGTCGGTGGATCACGGTAACAAATATCCTTCAACTTTCCCCACAGAAAGAAATCCGGGGACGTCAGATCCGGTGAACGTGCGGGCCATGGTATGATGCGAACCATTCAAAGAAACATCATCGATATGGGCTTGCGAAGCAGAGGGCCCACTCGTGTACCCTTGATGACTACACGATACAAAGTTTTACGCCTCGCCTGGGACCGTCAACACCGACAATGGACTGTTGGTGACTGAAAACATGTTGCCTGGTGGGACGAGCCTCGTTTCAAATCCATGGACCCTGCATGTTAGCAGGGAACGGCTCAAGCTGGTGGAGGTCTCTAACGGTGAGGGTCGTGTGTAGTTGGAGTGATATGGGACCCCTGATACGTCTAGATATGACTCTGACGGGTGACACGTACGTAAGCATCCTATCTGATCACCTGCATCCATTCATGTCCTTTGCGCATTTCGACGGACTTGGGCAATTCCAGCAGGACAATGCGACACCCCACACGTCCAGAATTGCTACAGAGTGGCTCCAGAAAGACTCATCTGAGTTTAAACGCTTCCGCTGGCCACCAAGAACATTATTGAGCATATATGGGATGTCTTGCAACGTGCTGTTCAGCAGAGATCTCCATCCCTCATACTCTTACGTATTTATGGACAGCCCTCTAGGTTTCATGGTGTCAGTTCCATCCAGCACTGCTTCAAACATTAGTCGAGTCCATGCAACGTCGTGGTGTGGCACTTCTGCGTACTTGACGGTGGTGTGTGGAAGTGGGGGGAGGGGGGGTGATGCTACACGATTTTAGGCAGGTGTACCAGAATCTTGGACTCGTCAGCGTATGTGGTTTCTTGATTTAGCAATTTATTGATGTAACCCGCATCTAAATATTATATTTGGTCCACAAGCTGCGAAAATTTGAAGCATATAGTGCATCACAAATCGGGGAGCTGAGCGGCAGCCATGCTCAACGCTAGTGGGCGATGTGCGCCTGCCAGAGACGTGAGCCCGCTACGTGGGCGGAAGCGAGACGCCTGAAAGGTTCTGCGAACTGGCGCAGGAGATCAAAACGGTTAGACGCAATTCTGGTGGGAAGATAGCAGCATGAACCTTTACTCGACATCAAATAGTGGGAGGAACAGAGTGGTCCTCCTATAATAGCGTGTTTTGTAGTAGGCAGAGCGACAGCAAAGTTACTACAGGAAGAAAGAAAGTTCATGAGTCACTTACAGCTCTGGCTCATCAAAGTAATTAAATTACGGAAGTGAGGAAATGTTATGGTTGCCCCACATGATCATTCAGTGCAAGAGGCGATTTATAAATTTGTAGTATAGTCTTCTTGTGAAAGCCAATTTACTTGCCAAGATTACTATGGTAACACGGTTACTGCATTAGTAGTTGTTGTGTCTAGACAAGACAGCCTAGACACAATGAGAGGAAGCCGAAAGGCACGCGCTAAGCTAAAGCAGGATGGCGTGAGGTCTGAAACAGGATACGTAATGAATGCTACAAAGAAAAGTACGTAGCTTCTGGAATACTTAACTTTAATCCATCCTTTTGGTACATCTGGAGATTGTGGCGATACAAGTGAGACTCTTTAGATACATGCAATGTTACTAATGGCGCCTTGCTAGGTCGTAGCCATTGACTTAGCTGAAGGCTATTCTAACTATCGGCTCGGCAAAGGAGCGAGGCTTCGTCAGTATAGTCGCTAGCTACGTCGTCCGTACAACCGGGGCCAGTGCTATTCCGTATCTCGAGACCTGCCTTGTGGTGGCGCTCGGTCTGCGATCACACAGTGGCGACACGCGGGTCCGACATGTACTAATGGACCGCGGCCGATTTAAAACTACCACCTAGCAAATGTGTTGTCTGGCGGTGACACCACATTCCTCCCCCGCAAATCGGCGAACGGTCGTGTTATAAGGCTTCCGCCCGCCGTGGGGAGGACCCCATGTTGACGTATGCGATGAGGTGGGGAGCCTAACAACAGACGAGGCTGTGTCACCCGCACCCGGCCATTCGGTCTGAGGGGATCTAGGAAACGCCTGAAAACCTAGTCCAGGGTGCACGTCAACATGCGGTGTATGCGTCCGTAAAGAGACAGGAGGGGTCGAAGGGTCGACCTCCATTGCGTCGGGGTACCCGACGCGCGATGACGTCATGTGGTCCGGAGCGGGCAAGAGGTCCATGGCGGAGGACGGCTGGTCACGGGAAGCGATCGGCGGCGCGTGACCCAGGGAGGCGCTTGGCGGCTGCAGCGAAGCGTCCACTGCGGGCGGCGCCGGCGGGAGAACAGGCGGCGGCGGCGGCGGCTGCGGCGGCGCGTCGCCATGGGGCAAAATGGAAGGCATCGTCGGTAACACCTGGGGATGAGGCGAGCCAGTAGATGGGTCCCCAGGGCGCTGACCGGACGGCACCGTCGCTGAAAGCAGACGGGGTGCGGCAGAACCCGTGCGACGACAGAGGCGCAGCTGATTGAGATGCCTCACCAGAGGCCCCCAAAACCAAATACATCGCGCGGCTGAGGCAGCGAAGAATGCGCCCTGCGACCCAACGCCGTGAACCTCGATAGTTGCGAGAGAATACAACGTCGCCTGGAGCAAAAGCAGAAGTCTGCCGCTGCACAGGAACCTGATGCGGCGGATGCAGCAAAGACATCAAGGTTCGATGAGGACGACCGTGGAGCAACTCAGCCGGCGAGCGACCATCTCGGGGCTGAGAGCGAGACGATGACAAAAAGAGCAACAACGCGTCCTCCCGAGAATGCGACTCTTTCAACTTCAACATCTGTGACTTGAAAGTCCGGACCAATCGTTCAGCGGCACCGTTTGACTGAGGCGAAAACGGCGCGGATGTGAGATGTTGAATACCATTGGCCTGGCAGAATGACTGAAATTCTGCGGACATGAATTGTGGGCCATTGTCGGAAACAATAGTCTGCGGAAGACCTTCAATGCAAAAGATAGCAGACAACGCTTGGATGGTGGCAGTTGACGTCGTGGAAGACATCCGGACAACAAAAGGAAAATTACTGAAGGCATCTACCAGAACCAACCATCGAGCATTCCAGAATGGACCATCAAAATCGATGTGCAAGCGTTGCCATGGCTTTTGGCCATGCAAAGACTTTCTGCGGCGGTGCGGATTGTTGTTCGGCACACGCCATGCAAGAAGAACACATATTCGTAATCGCAGCATCGATTCCGAACCAAGTACAGTGCTGACGAGCAAGTTGTTTCGTTCGCGCTATACCCCAACGTCCTTGGTGAAGAAGCTGTAAAACAGAGGACTGTAACGAACGTGGGACCACGACTCTGGACTGATCATTATCAGAACGCAACAACAAAACACCACGTCGAACAAAAAGTCTCTCCTTGTGAGCAAAAAATCGGCGAACCAACGGATCCTCGATCCAAGACTTTGACAACGGCCATTGCGTAGCAACAAAACGCAAAACGGTAGCAAGGACAGGGTCAGCAGCTGTGGCTGTAGCTACACGACGAAAATCAATCGGAAACGATTCGACCACGTCATCAGTTTCCACATCAATGAACATGCAAGCAAGTTCGGAAGAATCGAATGCTCTATCCTCAGCAACAGGCAAACGGGACAACGCATCGTCGTTTCCGTGCTTAGCAGTGGACCGATACAAGATATCGTAGCGGTACTGCGAGAGAAAAATAGACCAGCGAATGAATTTCTGCGCTGTACGCGGAGGTACAGGCTTGTTCGGATGAAAAAGCGACTTCAAAGGTTTGTGGTCTGTGATGATGGTAAAGTGATGACCATACAAGAAATCATGAAACTTAGTAACACCAAACACGAGAGCCAAAGCTTCTTTCTCTATCTGTGAATAATTGCTTTGCGCAGACGAGAGCAATTTGGACGCATAGGCAATAGGGCTATCATGCGACCCATCTCTGTGCGCAAGCACAGCACCGATCCCGAAATCCGAAGCATCTACCATCAACAAAAGGGGTTTCTGGGGATGGAATGGCGTAAGGCAAGTATGTAAAAGCAACGCCGATTTCAACTGGCGAAAGGCGTGTTCGCATTCCGTCGTCCAGACGAACGGAACACCTGTAAGGAGTAAGCGATGAAGCAGAGCAGAAATGGAAGAGGCATTGCGCACATTCACTCACACCTTGTGATTCTAAATCGTGTAATGTTCTTGCGACCTCATCACGCAATGCGTGAGGAACATTGCGCGCTCTGAAAAATTTCGGTTGCGCGTTGACTTTCAGTTCCAAATGTGCTTCATAGTTCTGAGCGCAACCTAAGCCCGGTGCAAAAATGTCTGCAAATTCTTCACACAGACGAGAAACACTGTCTGAAGGCACAGTCTGATTCACTGATAGGACCTGATTTACAATAGACAAGTTAAACAATTGAAATAAATCTAAACCAAACAAGTTCACTGCAGAAGAAGAACGAAGAACGTAAAATGACACAAGTTTTGTTTGTCCCTTATATGTTGCAAGAAGGCTGCACTGTCCTAACACAGGGATATTATGACCTGAATAACTATTTAACTTAACATTTGCGGCACGCAACGGAGGTTTGCCCAGTTGATTGTACGTGTCGTGATTGATCAATGAAACTGCAGCTCCGGTATCGAGCTGGAATGGGATCACTCTGCCTTCAAAGTCCAAGTCCACAAAAAGTTTATTGTCCTGCCGACGACAAGAGCGACTTTCACGTGCAATTTGAATGGACACTGGGACAGAAGCACTGGCGACTTGACGGGATTTCCGGCGACGTCGACGCACACTGTGTGTGGGACGAACACAGTCACTGGTAGAGACAGTGGCACTGGACGAAGTGGAATCAACTACATGAATGTCCATGGGCGAAGGTGTACGAGCCTGAGTATTCTTGGTTCGATTCCGGCGCGAAGGAAAGGGCCTGGAATGATGAAGAGTGTCTGATCTGAGCTTTTTCTAGCAAACACTTTGAACATGTCCTTTTTTATTACAGTAAAAACAAATAGCTTGGCGTGACGGGCAATTGTCACGCGATTGTCTAGTTGCACACCGCGGGCATGATTTCACTGCATTTGTATGCTTGCGCGGCACACGTGGAGAGCTAGGCGGCAGCTGCGCGGAAGAGCGCGAGGGCTGTTTATCGGTCCGTGCAGCGCGCCCGGCGGGCCGGTTAATGTGACACACGGCCGGCGAAGTTTCAAATGATTCCTGTGCAAAGTCAAGTGTGTCTTGTCTATTTAATATGTCTATCACTTGCTGAAGGGAGGGATTAACTAGTTTGAAAATCTGTTCCCGTATACGAACATCAGAAACGTTCTGTGCAATTGCATCACGTACCATTGTATCTGAATAAGGGAGTTCACATTCACACTCAAAAGCACAATCCCTTGTAAGGCCTTGCAATGTTGCAACCCACTCCCTATTAGTTTGACCGGCCGTACGTTTTGTACGAAAGAAAGTATACCTGTTTGCAACGACATTAACTGTTTCCTTGAAATAGGCATCTAAAGCAGACAAAATTTCTTCGTAGGTCAGAGTTGCTACGTCGCGTCGGGGAAATAATTTCACTATCACACGGTACGTTTGCACCCCTACACACGCCAATAAATGAGGCTGCCGCTCGTTACCTTGAATTCTGTAGGCGGCGAGATGAAATCCAAACTGGCGTGACCACTCCGTCCATGTTTCCTTAGCTGGGTTAAACGGCCTAAAAGGCGGTGCAACTGCGAGTTGTGGCTGCGGTAGCGGTGGAGCGGCGGCTGCCGCATCGTTTTGCAGTGCACGTTGACCCTGGACGAGCTGTCCAAGGGCATTCAATAACGCCTGCGTCTGCTGATTCTGCAAGCGATAAAATTCGGACAGTACATCTGGCGAAGCCATGACACAAGTAAATGTAAGCAATTGGAAAGAACAAGACCCTTTCCGTTGACTCGTCGCCAAAAATGTTGTGTCTAGACAAGACAGCCTAGACACAATGAGAGGAAGCCGAAAGGCACGCGCTAAGCTAAAGCAGGATGGCGTGAGGTCTGAAACAGGATACGTAATGAATGCTATAAAGAAAAGTACGTAGCTTCTGGAATACTTAACTTTAATCCATCCTTTTGGTACATCTGGAGATTGTGGCGATACAAGTGAGACTCTTTAGATACATGCAATGTTACTAATGGCGCCTTGCTAGGTCGTAGCCATTGACTTAGGTGAAGGCTATTCTAACTATCGGCTCGGCAAAGGAGTGAGGCTTCGTCAGTATAGTCGCTAGCTACGTCGTCCGTACAACTGGTGCGAGTGCTATTCCGTATCTCGAGACCTGCCTTGTGGTGGCGCTCGGTCTGCGATCATACAGTGGCGACACGCGGGTCCGACATGTACTAATGGACCGCGGCCGATTTAAAACTACCACCTAGCAAGTGTGGTGTCTGGCGGTGACACCACAGTAGTTTCTACAGTATGTATTGCCATATTCAGATCAACAAAAAGAAAATATGCCGAGGATACAGGCTTACAGTCATATGAAAAATGTAGTAGGGCATAAACAACAGCAGAATGACGAAAGTTACGTACCGATAAAACCAGACAGTTGCAGCTACACCATAAATGTTTTAACTAGCCTTTCACGTTAGGACTATACAATATACTGTAAAATAATAACTCTCATAAAGTTCACATCATACGGACGGATACAATACAAACTCAAAATATAATAATGAAACCTGTAATAAGTAAAATTTAATTAAAGAAGTACCATAAGAAAGTCGAGGCATTACAATGGTATGCCAGGTGTACTATCATAATGGCACAAACAAGTCAGACTTGTGCCACGTCATGCCTCTTCGTGGTATAATGCGATGTTGTATGTGGCAGATTAACTGAAGAATGGATTGGAATGTGACTCCGAACATCGGTTATAATTAACGTCATGTAGTGTATCTGCCATCTGGTGGTACCTCTCAGCACTAAATTCCTTTGTGCTCCAAATCCGGTCGTCAGTTACTCTCTCGCAGTCAATATTGCATTATACCACGAAGAGACAAGATGTGGCATTTATCTGACTTGTTTGAGCCATTCGTACTCCAAAACGTATACACATTATGATAGCACACCTGGCATATCATTGTAATGCCTCGGCATTTTATGGTATGTTTCTACTTAAATTTTACTTATTAGCGGCTTCAATATTGTGTTTTGACTTTGGATTGTATCCGTCCATATGAGTAGGCTTTTATCAGAGCTATTATTTTACAGCATATTTTATAGTCTTGATGTGACAGAGTGGTTTAAGCACTGTATGATATAAGTACCACATCCCAGTTTTGTGGGTATGTAATTTTTGTCATTGACTTGTGTGTGCCCCCACTACATTTTTTTATACGATTGTAAGCCTGTAACATCGTCAGATCTGAAGATGGCAATACATTTTACCGGAACTAGTAGTCGAGTAATTGTGATTAACATGGCGATCTTGGCAATCTTGGCTAGCGTGCGGAGCTGCTCCGCGCGCCGTGTGACGCTCCGCTCTTGGCGGTGTTTACTTCCGCGTCGCGGTGTTTGTGTCTATCGCGTCCAGTACTAACGGACACCATGGCGCACTCGTACCGCCCTGCAACGATCAAAGTAACGTTTCAGGCCGAACATCCACGACCCAGAGCTTTCGAAGTCGAGCAGTTCATACGTGAGGATCTACGTTTGAACCCCCAGGACGTAATCGGCATACATTTTTCCATCACTGGAATTGTTGTCTACATCAAGATGTCGACGGAGGAAATTTGCAATGACATAATTCACCGTCATGCCACCGGACTGAAATTTAAACACTCTCATGGACATATGGGTGCTGTGACAGTCGCCCACGCTGGATTCGGTCTCCGGACATTGCGGGTGTTTGAACTCCCGTTCGAGGTGCCTCAGGATGTGGTCATTGCCGCTTTCCAACCATATGGCACCGTCTTGGGTCACGTCGCGGAGAAGTGGCAAACATTTACGACCTACCCCGTATTAAATAAAAATTGAGCTGGCGAAACATGTCCCATCGTACCTGCTGATTGGCGGTGTGAGGGCCATCGTCATGTATGATGGACAGCCACGAACGTGCGCAGGATGTGGCCAGGAGGGACATGTACGTTCCGAATGCTTACACCGCCGTTTAATACAGACGCCGTTACGTGAAGAGACCCAGGCTTCGACGGTCACGTCCTTACCCCTCACCTACGCCAAGGTTGCACAGGACCCCGTCGTACCAATCTCGATAGCGCCAGCAGCATCGTCAACACCACCCGCCGCAGCACAACGCGCCGAGGACACAAGCACGGCGTCACCTCCAGTGCTCGCTTCAGGACCGTCCGGTTTGCAGACCGAAACCGATGTTCCTGTTGGAACCATGGACGTCGACCTCGGTGTCGTGCCGACGTCTGCCTTTGTCCAGACGGGTTCGGCGTCAGAAGACGGGCGACCACATTCTGATTCAGAAGGCCACATCAGAAAACAGCGGTCGCCTCGCAAACACAGGAAACGACGACGAACGCCGTCCGATGACGCCCTTTCTCAGAAGGCCCCGCGAGATGTCGACCTGATGTCTGACGGTGATCTCCCACATTGCGTCCAGTCACGCGATGTGGCAGCAACAGGAGCCCCTCCTGTGACGCCTACTCTCCCAGCCAGGGACGTGTCGTCGCCGTTGTCAACGAATGATGACGGCGATCCCCCTGCCACTCATGTTGCGGAATCCACAACACCCGTTCCGGAAGTACGTGACCGTCACATGTCCACGTCGTCAGCTTCCTGGGCCGATGACGTTGAAGAAGAAGCGGAACAGACTGCCAGCGTGTCTGCACAGGAGTCCACCTCGGCGACACTGGGGCTGGCGCCCCGCCAGTAATTATCACCACTGCGGGACCACCGGCGGGTCTCCACCTGCCGGCTACTTCTACCGCACGTTCTGCAAATACTGAGGATGGCCGCACACAGCAATATCGTATCGCCACGATGAATCTTGCCACCATTCGTGCCCCCCATAAACTGGCCATGTTCAGAGACACCATTTACTCTGCGGATGTTGATATAGCACTATTACAAGAGGTGTTTGTGGCTGACTTCCTAGTTCCCACCGGATACAACGCCCATGTTTCCCCCGCATCCGATACCGGTAGCGGCGTCGCCATCCTGCTACGCGACGGACTCCCTGCAGAGGACGTCATCTACCTCCCCACTGCGCGAGGTATGGCCCTCACACTGTTCGGTGTGCGTATTATTAATATCTACGCTCCGTCCAGCACTGGCCGACAAACTTTTTTTGCCGAAAGCGTCACACCCCTCTTCACCGGTCCGCAGGACGATTTGGTACTCGGTGGGGATTTTAACTCGACACAAGAGCCCGCGGACCAACTCCCGCGACATTCCCCTTGTGCATCTCTCTCAGTGGTCATCGACCGTCTCCGACTTGTTGACACATGGAAGAAGCTCCGCGGAATTCAACCGGGCTATACATTCTACACCTCTCACTCGTCAAGCCGCATAGATCGCATCTACGTTACCCGCTCCCTTGCTGATGGCACACGTCATGCGGAAGTCTGGCCCTTGGCCTTTTCAGACCATGATGCATACCTCTGTGACGTCACTCTCGCCCGACAGCAAGTGTGGCATAGTCGTGGTCTGTGGAAACTCAATGTCGCTCACCTGACCTCCTCAGACTGTCGCCGTATGGTCGAAGAAGCGTGGGCACGCTGCCACCATCGTCGAGAAGCCTATGACTCCACCTTATCATGGTGGCTCTCCTGTGCAAAGCCGACCCTCAGAAAGACTCTGATGAGTTTTGGGAAGGAATTAAAGGCGTGGCAAACTAATACCCTGCACTTCTACTACACCATTCTACGTGACTGTGCGACGATGCCTTTCTCGCCAGCCCGGCAGTCGATGGTCCATCGCACGAAGGCGCAGATCTCCTTGATCATGCGGCGTAACTTGGAAGGCACTGTAGTCCGTTCTCGAGCTTCTAATCGAATCCCTCAAGAACGTCCGTCGATGTACCACCTCCTTCAGGAAAGACAACGACGACGACGAGCTCTGATCCAAGTCCTCACTGATGTGGAAGGGCGCCGGCACGACACCCAACAAAGCATCGGTCGTGCTCTCCACGCTCATTTTGCCGGGCTATACGCAGCCGTACCGCATTCTGCAGCACTGATCACAGAAGTCGCTCAGCTCACTACGAACACCCTTCCGGAGGATGCAGTGCGTGACCTCCAAGACGACGTAACCACAGATGAAGTGGTAGATGCTATCAGGGCGGGTTCCGATAACAGGTCTCCTGGACCTGACGGTATACCCATCGAATTTTATAAAAGTTTTCAGTATTTGTTGGCTTCCACGTGGACGGCAATCGCACAAGAGCTGATGTCACCGAGGACAGTGGTCCCGAGCGCCTTTCTAGAAGGAATTATTATCCCCGTACATAAACCGCGCGGGTTATCGAGGGTCCAGGACTATCGACCAATTACTTTGCTCAACAGCGACATGAAAATATTCACACGGCTACTGGCATCACGACTCAAGAAGGTCGCACGTTACGTCACATCCTGCGACCAGACTTCCCTAGGAGGCGACAACAACATCCGTACGGCCCTTTGCCGTTACAGAGACATGATAGCATTAGCGCATCATCAGCGTCTCCCTGGCGCCTTGGCTTCACTGGACTTTAGCCAGGCTTTCGACCGTGTTGACCACTTCTATTTACGGACAGTTCTTCAGCATATGGGTTTCCCTGGCGGTATTGTAACAGTGGTTATGCGCCTGTTGCGTAGTGCAACCTCTAAAATCATGTACAATGGTCGTCTTACACCGTCTCTGGTCATCGCACGATCTGTACGGCAAGGATGCCCTCTTTCCACGATTTTGTATGCTTTCGCCTTGGAACCCCTGCTCCAGGGCATGCGCCAACTTTTGGAAGGCATGGCTGTGCAAGGCCACCGTTTTTGTTGTACAGCCTACGCAGACGACATAGTACTCTATCTGCACAGTGAAGATGAAGTACGAGCAGCACTGACATGGGTGGCGACGTACGGCGAAGCGTCGGGGAGCTGCCTGAACGTGTCAAAATCCAAGGTCCTGCTCATTGGTGAGGGCTTGCCGGAGAGATGCGCTGCCCCCCTTAGTGTCGCCGCAGGATACACTTGGTGTCTTGGACTTGATTTCACAGCAGACCTGCGCCGCTCAGCGGCTATCAATGGTAGACGCTTGCTACAGACAATCAGAGCAAATCTCGCAGATCACCGGCTACGAGCTCTCGACGTAATCCAACGCGCGCAATACGTGAACATGTATCATGCTTCCCGTATACCACACGTGGCTCAAGTACTACCAGTCCCAAATCTCCTGGCGCGACGACTGTTGATGGCTTTCGGCTCCTTCGTCAGCTCGGGGATGTTATTCAAGGTGCAGTATGAATCCCTTGCACTGCCACGAGACCGTGGCGGGGTGGGACTCATCCACGTGCCGACTCGTGTCAAGGCACTATACGTCAGCTCCCAACTCAAACTTTGGCATCGTTGCCCGCAGAGCCTTACTAGCCTCCTGCTTCACAACTTTGCACCGGCCTCCTTGTCCGCCCCAGTACTGATATCGACCATTCCAACCCCCTTTTATTACATCCAACGATTTTTCCTGGAGTTCAGTTATATCTACCGGTCGTTACCACTTACACGTTTGTACCTCACGAAAACAGTATCCGAATTGTTACAACAGTGCCGCCCGTCCAACCCCATCGAACGTAAGTATCCACAGTACGTGTGGCGACACATATGGAAGGCGATCCATGCGCGTTTTCTCGAATCAGACGTTCAATCAGCGTGGTACATCACCGTGAATGGCAAACACGTTAACCGAGATCGTCTGCACCGCATCCATCTCGCCGATTCATCCCTCTGCACCCACTGTGGCGTGGATGACACGGATGTCCACCGGTTCCACTGTGGCACAGCGCTGGACGTCTGGACACTTGCGCGGCGAATTTTGGCGTTTCTTACTCGCCAGACACCGGCTCAGATCGACGTCCACATGCTTTTGTACCCCGATAAGACTTTCTACCCCTCCGCCAAAACTAACTCTGTGAATTGGATCTGTGGCCACACGATACGCTATCTTTTTACTTCAGGCGACAAGTCTACGCTAGGATATTGGACTTATCTCAAAGAACGACACTGCGTCCTGATACGCAACCCACGCTATAAACAATATTTTTCTAATTTCTTACGGAGCACTTTCGATGACCCACCTAGTAGCTGGAATGTCCAAGCCCTGAGAAGCTGAAAACTGTATAAAACGAACCGAACTGAATAGATCTGCTACCCAGAACTCACGCCTACGCCATGAGAAGACGCGTTTGGACGAGCTGGCATGCTGTAGGCGGATACACTTCAGGAGCTCCTGTAAGAACTAGACTTTAACTACAAGTCGCATGACGACTTAAAAAGCTTCTCATTATTTCTTCCTCATAGTTTGTTCTTAAAGGAAAAAGAAATTTGATTTTGGCTTTGAGAAATTTTTTTTTGTTCCAAAGGATTGCTTCTTCGCCAACAAGACGAAGGAGACTCATTTTTGTTTACTGGAAGGAGAAACCAGTATAATCGGAGTCTTCGTTTTCTTTCGGAAAAAAAAACTTTTACTTATTTATTCCTCACAATTTGTTCTTAAAAGAAAAAGGAATTTGATTTTGGCTTTGAGAAACTTTTTTTGTTCCAAAAGATTGCTTCTTCGCCGACAAGACGAAGGAGACTCATTTTTGTTTACTGGAAGGAGAAACCAGTATATTTATTCCTCCCAATTTGTTCTTAAAGGAAAAAGAAATTTGAGTTTGGCGGAACCGCGCCACTGTAAAAAAAAAAAAAAAAAAAAAAAAAGATGGTAGAGCACTTGCCCGCGAAAGGCAAAGGTCCCGAGTTCGAGTCTCGGTCGGGCACACAGTTTTAATCTGCCAGGAAAAAAAAAAGAAAAAAAAAGTAGCTCAGTTGGTAGAGCGCTTGCCCGCGAAAGGCAAAGGTCCCGAGTTCGAGTCTCGATCCGGCACACAGTTTTAATCTGCCAGGAAGTTTCAAAGTTTCATTTGAGACTGATGTTTGTGTTAGTGTTTTGTCAGACGGTACTTCATTACCGATAACTTCATCCTGTGTGAAAATTAATATAAAACATGAACAACAATGGTCCCAAAACACACTTCTCTGGAGCACATCTGAAGTTACTCCTACATCTGGCAATGGCTCTCCATCCAAGATAAAATGCTGCCTCATACCTGCTAAGGAGTTATCGATATAGCTACTAGTTTTGATACCTCATATGCTCTAATTTTCGCAGGTAAGCTTTGGTTCGGTTCTAAGTCAAACTTTTATGAAATCAAGACGTACTAGTTGGATTTGCTTGCCTAGAGGCCATAGCTTTGAAAATGTCACATGAAACAAACGCGTGTTTGTTTTTACAACACGATCATTTCGGAACCCATGCTGGTTGGTACGAAAGAGGACAGTCTCTTAGAAATGAAATGAGATGATCGTATGGCATTGTTGGCCGGGAGGCCACATTCGGGGGAGTTCGGCCGCCGTATTGCAAGTCCTCTTTAGTTAACGCCACTTCGGCGGCTTGCGAGCCAATGATGATGAAAATGATGATGAAGAACACACAACACCCAGTCCCCTGCCGGGAATCGAACCCGGACGCCCAGCGTGGTACGCAGTAATGCTACCGCTACACTATGGAGGCGGACAGTCTCTTAGATATACCTCCTTATGTCGCAGCTCAGAATGCATTCTAAGATTTTACAACAGATGTTGTTAGACGACTGTTTTGTGCGTCACTTCTGCTACCCTTCTAGTAGACGTGTGTGACCTGTGCTTTTTCGCAGTCATTGTGTTTTTATTCACGGATCTGCGGTATATTAATGTTAAAATGGGAGCTAACTCAGCTTCAGATTGTATATATAACCAGAAAGGGTTCCCATAAGGCCCAGGATCCCTCTGTTATTTTAGGGACTTTGGCTGATTCTCAACAGCTGTAACACTACTACCTGTGTCACTTTTCCTTGCGCTGTGAATCAGATCTGTTGCTCTTGAATTTCGCACGATTTAAACGAAGGTGAAAAATAGGCTCGTGTCAACTGGTGTCGAGAAATGCTCAAAAAATTCGACCGAGCAACTAAAAAATCCGTACAGAACTCATAAAAGTGGATGAATCTAAAATATATTCATACCAGGCGTAAACTAACCAGTAATCAAGACGACCCGGAAACAAAACTAGTTTCTTAACGAATTACTTCCGAGACAATGAGAGCTTCTTTCTTTAGTTACACTGGACATCTGGCGACGTTTGGTGTAGTTCGTCAAAGAACAGTTAATATTGAATGGTATACATTTTTTTTGCCACAATTCATCACTGTACACAGAAAAAACAGCCGAAAACTTCATATTACTTTTATCTTGACAGTACCACGTGCCAACCCGAAGAATAAGACAATTGATTATTTGCCGAGCAAAATCAGCAAATAAAAATGTTCTAGTCTGTGTTTGCCTGAACTATCACCTAAAGACTTCACTTTCTTCTGTTATGTCAAACAAAAAACATAAACGGCTGGTTTCATCACCTCAAGAGGCTGCTGATTCGATAAAAAACATTATTTTCGAGTTCACAACACCGGCCAGGGAAAAATGTTTCCAGAATTGGTTCGTAAGAAATATATATATATATATACAGGGTGAGTCACCTAACGTTACCCCTGGATATATTTCGTAAACCACATCAAATACTGACGAACCGATTCCACAGACCGAACGTGAGGAGAGGGGCTAGTGTAATTGTTTAATACAAACCATACAAAAATGCACGGAAGTATGTTTTTTAACACAAACCGACGTTTTTTTAAATGGAACCACGTTAGTTTTGTTAGTACATCTGAACATATAAACAAATACGTAATCAGTGCCGTTTGTTACATTATAAAATGTTAATTACATCCGGAGATATTGTAACCTAAAGTTGACGCTTGAGACCTCCGACGTTCAGTTGCGTGTTGTAACAAACAGGGGCCACGGTCGGCGAGCAGCATCTGCAGGGACATGTTTACGATGACGACCGTGTTTACGAGTGTGGCTGTAGTGCACTGTTGTGGTTTGGTCTAGCTGTCGCAGTGTCCGCATGTAGCGCTTGCTGCTTGTTATTCTGCATTCGTCTCCGCACGCAGACCAACTGTAGTACACCGTGTTACCAGACGTCTGTGATAGTGTAGTGTTGTAGGAACTGTGACCATAGTGTATTCGAACTCTGAAAAGGCGGAGATGATACTCATCTATGGCGAGTGTCGACGAAATGCAGCTGAAGCCTGCAGGGTGTATGCAGAACGGTACCCGGACAGAGAGCATCCAACGTGCCGCACATTGCAAAACATCTACCGCCAACTGTATGCAACAGGTGCGGTCGTAGCACGCAAACGGGTCCGTAACAGGCACGTCACAGTAGAAGCGGGTGCAGTTGGTGTGTTAGCTGCTGTTGCCATGAACCCACACATGAGTACACGGGACATTGCGAGAGCCGGTGGACTGAGTCAAAGTAGTGTCATGCGCATACTGCATCGTCACCGCTTTCACCCGTTTCGTGTGTCGCTACATCAGCAATTACGTGGTGATGACTTTAATCATCAAGTGCAATTCTGTCAATGGGCATTAACAGAGAATGCGTTGCAGTTCTACCTGTTTACCGACGAAGCGGGTTTCACAAACCACGGGGCAGTGAATCTACGGAACATGCATTACTGGTCCGTAGACAATCCTCGCTGGCTCAGACAGGTAGAGCGGAATCATTGGCGACCGCCTCATTGGTCCTCACTTCATTGCAGGGGCTCAAACAGCTGCAACATACATCGCGTTTCTACAGAATGATCTGTCAACGTTGCTCGAAAATGTCCCACTGGAAACGCGTCGACGTATGTGGTATCAGCATGATTGTGCACCTGCACATACCGCAATTAACACTAGGCTGACTCTTGACAGGATGTTCGACGGGCATTTCATAGGACGTGGAGGACGCATAAATTGTCCAGCCCGTTCTCCTGATCTTACACCTCTGGACTTCTTTCTGTGGGGTACGTTAAAGGAAAAGGTGTACCGTGATGTGCCTACAACCCCAGAGGATATGAAACAACGTATTGTGGCAGCCTGCGGCGACATTACACCGGATGTACCGCGGCGTGTACAACATTCATTACGCCAGAGATTGCAATTGTGTGCAGCAAATGATGGCCACCACATTGAACATCTATTGGCCTGACATGTCGGGACACATTCTATTCCACTCCGTAATTGAAAACGGAAACCACGTGTGTACGTGTGCCTCACCCCTCATGGTAATGTACATGTGCGTCAGTGAAAAAGACCAATAAAACGGTGTTAGCATGTGGATGTAATGTGCTGTTCCAGTCTCTTCTGTACCTAAGGTCCATCACCGTTCCCTTTGGATCCCTACGTAATTCGGTGCTCTCCGATACACACGATCGAACAGCGGAGGAGTGGCACTCAAGCGTCAACTTTAGGTTACAATATCTCCGGATGTAATTCATTTTACAATGCAGCAAACGGCACTGATTACGTATTTGTTTATATGTTCAGATGTGCTAACAAAACTAACGGGGTTTCATTTAAAAAAACGTAGGTTTGTGTTAAAAAACATACTTCTGTGCATTTTTTTATGGTTTGTATTAACCAATTACACTAGCCCCTTTCCTCACGTTCGGTCTGTGGAATCGATTCGTCACTGTTTGATGTGGTTTACGAAATATATCCAGCGGCAATGTTAGGTGACTCACCCTGTATATATATATATATATATATATATATATATATATATATATATATATATATATTGAAGCACAAATTTTGGGAAACTGTAGAACGATTGGTACAATTTTGTATAATATGCAAAGTGTCGACAGTACGAAATAGCTTGAAGAAAACGATTTATTGGTATATAACCCGCACTAAATCAGAAACTAGTATACACGTGAAATACAGTTCGTTCATCTTCACAGGAAATAATGGCTGCTGTACATAGAGACTCTGAAAGTGATTCTGGATTTCCAAAAAAAATGTAACAGCCTTCCCTGCACGCACGTTTTAATCGAACTGCATGCTTGTTGACTATTACCTTAGTTGTGCGACTGGTTTCACGACATCTTGTCAGAAACATAACACTTCCTAGTAATTGGTGGGGAGTAATGTAGTCGAACTTAAGTAATATCAGGGATTCCTCAAGGATGTGTTACAAGGTCTCTGCTGTTCTTAATCTACATAACCCATTAACAAACACTCTCTGCAGCCCTCTTACATTATTTACAGATGATGGCGTCCTTAGCCGTCTAGCAAAGTCATCAGAAGATCAAAATGACATGCAAAATGATTTAGGCGAGATGTCTCGTGCCAAAAGTAGCAACAAGGGACCACAATTGCAAACAAATTGAAACCATCACATAGAAAATGTTCGGGTGAAGCCGAATTAAAGACTGCGTTTCGCCTGCAGAACGCTTGTAACGAGCTCAAAATCTTCTAAAGAAACGGCCTACATTACTCTTTCTTCTGAAGTTTTCCTGCGTGGTGTAACACATACTATTGACGAAGGACATCGAAAAAGTTCAAAGAAGGGCAGCTCATTTTGTATTATCGCTAAACAGAGTCAGGCGAGACTGTCATTAAAAGAATGGTCTTTTCGTTTGCTGCGAGCTTTTTCCATGAAATTTCAATCATCAACTCTACATTTACATCTACGTGATTACGCTGCTATTCACAGTTAAGTGCCTGGCAGAGCTGTCTCTTCAAGCAATCTCTCTACCGTTCCACTCTCGAACGGCGCGCGGGAAAAACTAGCACTTAAATTTTTCTTTGCAAGCCGTGATTTCTCTTATCTTATCGTGATGATCGTTTCTGTCTATGTAGGTGGATGCCAACAGAATGTTTTCACAATTGGCGGAGAAAATTGGTGATTGAAATTTCATGGGAAGATCCCGTCGCAACGTAAAACGCCTTTGGTTTAATGATTGCCACTCCAATTCACGTATCATGTCTGAGGCACTATCTCCCCAACTTCACGATAATACAAAACTAGCTGCCCTTCTTTGAACTTTTTCAATATCATCCGTCAGTCCCACCTGATACGGATCCCACATCGCACAGCAATACTTCAGAATACGGCGGACAAGTGTAGTGTAATCAGTCTCTTTATAGTAGATCTGTTGCACCTTCTAAGTGTTCTGCCAATGAATCGCAGTATTTTGTTTTCTCCACTCACAATATTATCTATACGATCGTTCCAACCTAGATTATTTGTAATTGTAATCCATAAGTATTTAGTTGAATTTACAGCCTTCCTTCCCCGAATGCGGAAATATTTCGTTAAAAACCGTTCAAAAGCCAAGATCGCACCAAATATTTTTTATTCAGGTTTCAACAATGTTTGCTGTCATCTTCAGGTCTTAAACATTTTTGCAGTAAAACATGTTCATTATACACTGAACCTCATGCACAAGATATTAAATGGATAAAACTCAGCACTTATAAAAGTTTGTCATCCACTTGATATCTTGTGCATGAGGTTCAGCACGAAATGAACATATTTTACTACAGAAAATGTTAAATACCTGAAGATGACAGCAAAGACTGCCGAAGCTGGTTGTTTTGAACACACAACATTGTTCGCGATCGTGGCTTTTGAATGGTTTTAACAGTTACAACAATTCGCTCTTAAATACTCTCATAATGTGAGAAAAATTCAATGAAAATACTTTGTTGACTCACAGCTACGCAGGAGGAATGATCACCGCAATGAATTAAGAGAAATGAGACCTCTCGCGGAAAGATCTACATCTGCATCTAGATCCATACTACACAAGCCACCTGACGGTGTGTGGCGGAGGGTACTTTGCGTACCTCTATCGCTTCTCCTTTCTATTCCTGTCTCGTATTGTTGGTGGATAGAAAGATTGTCGGTATGCCTCTGTGCGGGCTCTAATCTCTCTGATTTTATCCTCACGGTCTCTTCGCGAGATGTACGTAGGAGGGAGCAATATACTGCTTGACTCCTCGGTGAAGGTATGTTCTCGAAACTTCAACAAAAGCCCGTACCGAACTACTGAGCGTCTCTCTTGCAGAATCTTCCACTGGAGTCTGTCTATCATATCCGTAACGCTTTCGCGGTTACTAAATGATCCTGTAACGAAGCGCGCTGCTTTCCGTTGGATCTTTTCTATCACCGCTATCTGGTACGGATTCCACACTGGTGAGCAATATTCAAGCAGTGGGCGAACAAGTGTACTCTGACCTACTTCCTCGGATTGCATTTCCTTAGGACCCTTGCAATGAATCTCAGTCTGGCATCTGGTTTACCGACGATCAACTTTATATGATCATTCCATTTATATCACTCCTAATGCCTACTCCCAGATAATTCACAGAATTAACTGCTTCCAGTTGCTGACCTGCTATATTGTAGCTAAATGATAAAGGATCTTTCTTTCTATGTATTCGCAGCACATTAGACTTGTCTACATTGAGATTCAATTGCCATTCCCTGCACCATGCTTCAATTCGTTGCAGATCCTCCTGCATTTCAGTACAATTTTCCCTCGAGAGTGTGATAGTTGAGAAAATGGTTGGGTGAACTCCCTAACAAACAACCGTTAATTGCAGAGTAATCATCTAGACGCAGACGTAAAAATATTTTTCGTTCAGTGTCTTCGCAGACACATAAACCGCAGCTACCGACAGATATTGTGATGGACACAGACCGGCACGTGCAGCGCACGCCGCGCCCAGCTATCGGTGTCGCGGTAGAGATGGCGGATCGCAGAGGCGAGGCCGGTGTGCGCTCCTCGCCAGAAAGCGAGCAGCCGTTGCGCAACGCAGGAGCCAAACTGTCCCGCCTGGCACGTGCGCCCCCTACTCGGCCGGTCAGATTTGTCTTCTGCAGCATCTGCTGCCAAAGGGGGGGACCACTCAACGTGACTGCGGATCAGACGTCAGCAGAGCTCTTGAAGGTGCTCCGAGTCCTCTTAAAGCAGAATCAGTGTGGTTCTCGTAGATGGAAAATGATGAAGGGCGCCCCGGCGGAACAGTTCTGCGTGTCAAGCCACCAAGATGTCTTAGATGTGCTTTTCATTGCACAGAGAGTGGTAGGAGGTACTAGAGGCTGCGTAATGGCTCAAAAATGGCTCTGAGCACTATGTGACTCAACTGCTGAGGTCATTAGTCCCCTAGAACTTAGAACTAGTTAAACCTAACTAACCTAAGGACATCACAAACATCCATGCCCGAGGCAGGATTCGAACCTGCGACCGTAGCGGTCCTGCGGTTCCAGACTGCAGCGCCTTTAACCGCACGGCCACTTCGGCCGGCGCTGCATAATGCATTATAAAAATTGATACTTAATACATTACTGGCCATTAAAATTGCTACACCACGAAGATGACGTGCTACAGACGCGAAATTTAACCGGCAGGAAGAAGATGCTGTGATATGCAAATGATTAGCTCCTCAGAGCATTCACACAAAGTTGGCACCGGTGGCGACACCTACAACGTGCTGACATGAAGAAAGTTTCCAACCGATTTCTCATATACAAACAGCAGTTGACCGGCGTTGCCTGGTGAAACGTTGTTGTGATACCTCGTGTAAGGAGGAGTAATGCGTACCATCACGTTTCCGACTTTGATAAACGTCGGATTCTAGCCTATCGCGATTGCGGTTTATCGTATCGCGACATTGCTGCTCGCGTTGGTCGAGATCCAATAACTGTTAGCAGAATATGGAATCGGTGGGTTGAGGAGGGTAATACGGAACGCTGTGCTGCATCCCAAGGGCCTCGTATCACTAGCAGTCGGGATGACAGCCATCTTATCCGCATGGCTGTAACGGATCGTGCAGCCACGTCTCGATCCCTAAGTCAACAGATGGGGACGTTTGCGTTTGCAAGACAACAACCATCTGCACGAACAGTTCGACGACGTTTGCAGCAGCATGGACTGTCAGCTCGGAGACCATGGCTGCGATTACCCTTGACGCTGCATCACAGACAAGAGCGCCTGCGATGGTGTACTGAACGACGAACCTGGGTACACGAATGGCAAACGTCATTTTTTTTAATGAATCCACGTTCTGTCTACAGCATCATGATGGTCGAATCCGTGTTTGGCGACATCACGGTGAACTCACGTTGGAAGCGTGTATTCGTCATCGCCATACTGGCGTGATGGTATTGGGTGCACTGGTTACATGTCTCGGTCACCTCTGTTCGCAGTGGAAGTTACATTTCAGATGTGTTACGACCCGTGGCTCTACCCTTCATTCGACTTTGTGAAACCCTACATTTTAGCACGATAATGCATGACCGCATGTTGCAGGTCCTGTACGGGCCTTTCTGGATACAGAAAATGTTCCAATGCTGGCCTGGCCAGCACATTCTCGAGATCTCTCACCAATCGAAAACGTCTAATCAATGGCGGCCGAGCAACGGCTCGTCACAATACGCCAGTCACTACTCTTGATGAACTGTGGTATCGTGTTGAAGCTGCATGGGCAGCTGTAGCTGTACGCGCCATTCAAGCTCTGTTTGACTCAATGCTCAGGCGTATCAAGGCCGTTATTACGGCCAGAGGTGGTTGTTCTGAGTACTGATTTCTCAGGAACTACGCACCCAAATTGCGTGAAAATGTAATCACATGTCAGTTCTATAATAATATAAAATGTCCAATGAATACCCGTTTATCATCTGCATTTCTTCTTGGTGTAGCAACTTTAATGGCCAGTAGTGCATGTATCCAGAAAAGAACATCATAAACGAATTGTGTCCCAAGGAAGTCCAAAATGTGAAAGTATTCTCATTTCAAAAGTACAGCCAAACTGTCCCAAACATCTGTTAAGCCAAAACCTTATGAGTACCTTCTTGATAGCGTGTTGGTCCTCATTCAGAACGTATGGCATGGAGTCGACATGCGCTTGGTAGGTTTCCGCTGGTGTGTACACCAGATGTACGCGCAGCCCTTGCGGGTGTGGAGGTGGCGCATGTCTTTTACAGGGGCCTCTTATTAGTGGGCAGCACATCAACATGATTTTACTTTGCGGTGGATCCACAGCCACGCAAAAAATTTTGAAATATATAACCGCCACTTGACTGAACAGAAGATTTTATTCCACAATCCAGACCTCGGCCTTACGTATTATCGAGTATGAAAAATCATTACATTTCAGTAGAATACAAGCCATCGCAAAAATACACACATCAATAAAAGTTTTGCATCACCCCGGTTCCCAGAACTCCTGAAGATAGACGTTGACTCTGGATATTTTATCACAGACACTGTTACTTTGACTGTTAAGAGATGTCACTAAGCCCACCCAAAGATGTAAACAACCATGCATGAGCAGCGCCTAATAGACGGAGGGGATCCGACAGCCGATCAGTTCCAGTCATTCCAACAGGAAGGAGGTACACGGCTCGTGTTGTCTGTAGTTCAACCATGCCTAGACGGCCAGACGGTCAATATCGAGGTTCAACTGCGTCCGCATTGTTACTTTGTGCCAGTCAGGGCTCTCAACAACGGAAGTGTGTAGACGTCTCGGAGTGAACCGAAGCGATGTTGTTCGGACATTCTCAGGTCGCCCAAGGACTACTACTGCAGTGGATGACCGCTACCTATGGATTATGGCTCGGAGGAACCCTGACAGCAATGCCACCATGTTGAATAAACCTTTTCGTGCAGCCACAGGACGTCGTGGTACTACACAAACTGTAGACAATAGGATGCATTATGCGCAACTTCATTCCCGACGTTCGTCGCGAGGTCTATCCTTGCAACCACGACACCACGCAGCGCGGTACAGATAGGCCCAACAACATGCCGAATGGACCGCTCAAGCTTGACATCATGTTCTCTTCACCGATGAGTGTCGCATATACCTTCAAACAGACAGTCGTCGGAGACGTGTTTGGAGGCAACCCGGTCAGGCTAAAAGCCATAGAGACGCTGTCCAGCGAGTGCAGCAAGGTGGAGGTTTCCTGCTGTTTTGGGGTGGCATTATGTAGGGCCGACGCACACCGCTGGTGGTAATTGAAGGCCCCGTAACGGCTGTGCGATACGTCAATGCCATCCTCCGACCGATGGTGCAACCATATCGCCAACATATTGGGGTGGCATTCGTCTTCATGCACGAGAATTCGCGCCCCCATCATGCACATCTTGTGAATGACTTCCTTCAGGATCACGACATCGCTTGACTAGAGTGGCCAGAATGTTCTCCAGACATGAACCATATCGAACATGCCTGGGATAGATTGAAAAGGGCTGTTTATGGACGACGTGGCCCACCAACCACTCTGAGGGATCTACGCTGAATCAGCGTTGAGGAGTGGGACATTATGGACTATCAGTGCCTTGATGAACTTGTGGATAGTATGCCACGACGAATACAAGCATACATCAGTGCAAGAGGACATGCTACTGGGTATTTGAGGTACCGGTATGTACAGCAGTTTGGACCCCCACCTCTGAAGTGGTACAACATGCAATGTGTCGTTTTCATGTGCATTAAAAAGGGCAGAAATGATGCTTATGTTGATCTCTATCTCAATTTTTATGTACATGTTCCAGAGTTCTCATAACCGTGGTGATGCAAAACTGTTTTCGATGTGTATGTATCTTTGATTATGCACGCGCATTTTGTCGAAAGTAGACGCGAGAACATTTGTGTAATGGCTTAATTTACTGGCAATTACCACAACTTCTTCACTTGATATGGTTGTGGAATAAAATGCGTGATCAAATCACAGCTTTTAAACTTCGCTACACTGTGTATAAGCAGCTACTGACACAAACATAACTTATCCTATATCTTCGCCTTTACATTTGACAAAACTGGTTTTTATAACCGAAGATATATGTTTTCACGATGACTTGTGTTCTAATGAAGTGCAATGATTTTTAATACTTATAATACTTTATAATGGTGTAAAACTGAAATCTGGATTGTGCAATAAAACCTGTTGTACCATCTAATTGCGGTTTTCAATAAACATCAACGTGAGTTTACTGTCTTGTTCCTCTAATCACAGCAATGTAATTCTGGCCTTGTGACATGGACAGTTATCTCCTCTATCAGTCCTACCTGATAGGGATCCCACATAGATGAACAATACTCAAGAATTGGACGAAAAAGCGCCTTATAAGCCACTTATTTCGTGGTTGATTTACATTTCCTTAACATTCTTCCGATGAATTTGAGTCTGTTTTATGTGGTCGTTCCACTTAAGGTCGCTGTGGGTAGTTACGCCTATATATTTTACCGTAGACGCTTCCTCCAGCTGTTCGTCATCAGTAGTGTTGCTGTACGGTAGGGGATTTCTTTTTTCATATATGCGCAATATGTTACCTTTATTTACGTTCAGGGTCAACTACCAGAGCCTGCACCATTCATCAATTCACTGTAGGTCGTTCTGCAAATTCTTACTATCTTCTGGCTTTGCTACTTTGGTATAGACAACTGCATCATCTGCGAAGAGCCTTAAAGATCATCCGACGCTTTCTACTAGACCGTTTATATATGTTGTCAACAGCATCGGTCCTATCACTTTCCTGTGGTACTCCGGATATTACCTTGACGTCTGTCTATTTAGTTCCATTAAGAGCGACGTGTTGAGTTCTGTCTGCAAGAAAGTCTTGAATCCAATCGCAGGTCTTCTCCTATACTCATCAAACGGCAGTACGGGACGGTGTCAAATGCCTGAAATCAAGGAACATGGCATCAACGTTAGGACGCATTATAAAAAAGATCTGTAGGGTACTAGGAGTAATCCATCGAACTGCAGACCTATATCATTGACGTCGCTTTGCAGTAGGGTTTTGGAGCATATACTGTATTCAAACATTATGAATCACCTCGAAGGGAACGATCTATTGACACGTAATCAGCATGGTTTCAGAAAACATCGTTCTTGTGCAACGCAGCTAGCTCTTTATTCGCACGAAGTAATGGCCGCTATCGACAGGGGATCTCAGGTTGATTCCGTATGTCTGGATTTCCGGAAAGCTTTTGACACCGTTCCTCACAAGCGACTTCTAATCAAGCTGCGGGCCTATGGGGTATCGTCTCAGTTGTGCGACTGGATTCGTGATTTCCTGTCAGGAAGGTCGCAATTCGTAGTAATAGACTGCAAATCATCGAGTAAAACTGAAGTGATATCAGGTGTTCCCCGGGGAAGCGTCCTGGGACCTCTGCTGTTCCTGATCTATATAAATGACCTGGGTGACAATCTGAGCAGTTGTCTTAGGTTGTTCGCAGATGATGCTGTAATTTACCGTCTAGTAAGGTCATCCGAAGACCAGTACCAGTTGCAAAGCGATTTAGAAAAGACTGCTGTATGGTGTGGCAGGTGGCAGTTGACGCTAAATAACGAAAAGTGTGAGGTGATCCACATTAGTTCCAAAAGAAATCCTTTGGAATTCGATTACTCGATGAATAGTACAATTCTCAAGTCTGTCAATTCAACGAAGTACCTGGGTGTAAAAATTACGAAAACTTCAGTTGGAAAGACCACATAGATAATATTGTCGGGAAGGCGAGCCAAAGGTTGCGTTTCATTGGCAGGACACTTAGAAGATGCAACAAGTCCACTAAAGAGACAGCTTACACTACACTCGTTCGTCCTCTGTTAGAATATTGCTGCGCGGTGTGGGATCCTTACCAGGTGGGATTGACGGAGGACATCGAAAGGGTGCAAAAAAGGGCAGCTCGTTTTGTATTATCACGTAAAAGGGGAGAGAGTGTGGCAGATATGATACGCGAGTTGGGATGGAAGTCATTAAAGCAAAGACGTTTTTCGTCGCGGCGATATCTATTTACGAAATTTCAGTCACCAACTTTCTCTTCCGAATGCGAAAATATTTTGTTGAGCCCAACCTACATAGGTAGGAATGATCATCAAAATAAAATAAGAGAAATCAGAGCTCGAACAGAAAGGTTTAGGTGTTCGTTTTTCCCGCGCGCTGTTCGGGAGTGGAATAGTAGAGAGATAGTATGATTGTGGTTCGATGAACCCTCTGCCAAGCATTTAAATGTGAATTGCAGAGTAGTCATGTAGATGTAGATGTAGACGATCACTGCTGACGGAATCCGGTAGTCTAAGGACCGACAGTTTTGTAACCATTGGCGGAAATAAAAGAAGTTCATGCCACGCTTCGTGGATCACTGTTTCACTCCGCGACAATATCGCAACTTGTGAAAATTGTAGATGGTGGCTATGGCTTGTCTACGGCAAGTATGTTCATATGGATATAGGATGCAACAGCTATGAAGGGATGAAGGTACTTCCACGGGATAGACTAGAATGGAGAGTTCCATCAGACAAGTCTTCGGCTGAAGAATAAAACAACTGAACACATTTAATTTCAGTTTCACTGTCAGCCGATTGCCGAAATGAAATAAAGTATTTATTGTAAGAACTAACAACATATGCAGGAAAGATAACTGCTTGTGACTGTGGATCTACGTAGCAGGAAAAAATCCGAATCTTATGCGTCAAGCACTGCGGAAAGGTCTTAACATTCACCCAAATTCCAAATATTAGGACAAGTCTAGTAACAGAGTTATGAATAATCGTATCGCTGAGTACAACACGGCAGCAGAGTGAGTATGAAGCACGTGGAAGGGTCAGCACTGGCGCCAGTATGACGTGGCGGGGGAGCGGACAAGACCGAGGGGGATACAGGCGCCAGCTGGCCACGCTGTGTGCGCCGGTACTTCCCCACAGAGGCGAGCCTTCCCTGCATAGACACGGGGCTTCCCCTGCCTGTGTTGCCAACCTCTGCTTCCTCTTCCACACTCAGCACATCAGGTAGTTCCAACAACCACAGAAACGTGATTTCTAATGAGGATCCGAGACCATTCTTCGTAAAGGGAACTCTGGAATACAAAACGTCAGTCACATGCAAATTGTCCCCTTGCACTGTGGTGGCTGCTTGATAATCTTACACATGTCAGAAAAGAGTGTGTGTTTGTCATTCAAATAGCTATGTGCCGCATTTACACAAAGAACGTCCCGTTGGTTTCCCCATACATGTTCATAACTATTCAACACCACGTTTTCCTAGCAACATCATGTTTAAGTTGTTGTTATGATAATCAGTTCGAAAACTGGTTTGATGCAGCTCTCCGTGCTACTCTATACTGTACAAGCCCCTTCACCTCCGAATAACTACTGAAACCCACATCTTTTTGAGTCTGCAATTTTTACTCCCGCTCACTTCCTTCCAATACTAAATTGGTGATAGCTTGACACTTGAAAACATGTCCTCCTCAAATGATCACTTCTTTTATTCAAGTTGTACTACACATTTCATTTCTCGCCAATTCTTTTCACTACTTCCTCATGAGTTACTTGATGTGATTTATGCACGATGGTACGTCACTTCACTGCTCCAGCGTCCCGATAAACAGCTTCCGAAACGATGGATTGGGCGAATAACATAATGAATCGCCCGCCCACCAGATTTGTATTCAATGGACTTTCACCTGTTGTGAGGCCTGAAGACGGACAGCACCTGACCGAAACCGATAATCGCAAAAATAAAGGCTTCTTTCAGTCAAGACTATTTATGTTACTTATAATCCGTCTTGATTGCAATTTTTTTTATTCATATGACCGGTTTCGGTTCATTCAGAACCATCTTCAGATCTGATATTTCAGTTACAGGAGTAACCCGTCCAAATCCAGCAACTTTCACATGCTGTATTTGGACGGGTTACTCCTGCAACTGAAATATCAGATCTGAAGATGGTTCTGAATGAACCGAAACCGGTCATATGAATAAAAAAAATTTTTGCAATCAAAACGGATTATAAGTAACATTATACAATCACTGATTGCTGCTATCTCATCAGACATTATGTCTGTTTTTACAGAGACTATTTATGTTCATTTTAAAGCAACACGAATGGTTTTTTCTGAATCCACGCAGATTTTTTTGAACTAAGTCGTAATGTTTGGGATTAAAATACTCTCTGGGATCCTGCATTTACGATATAATTTTGTGTCTCTCTTCCTTTACGTATTTTTATATGCAGCAATATTTCGCGTTCCATTGTAGTCACGCCAGAGTATTCGCAGCGGAAGAGATTGCCGAAAAATTTGAGGTACGTAAGGCGCTAATTCACAGCATATTCAACGTGAAGTGTAATTCCTTTGGGGCATAGTGCCTTGTGAGGTTTTGTGAGTGTGAGATGACTTTCACAAAGCAGATGTTATCGGAATACATACTAGTTGCACTTGAGGATATCGCATTGTTCAAATTAGGTAATTATGTTTGTTTTCAGAAAACAGATATTCTATCCCTAAAGGTGTGTAGTACCAATGTCCACTGTGTCAACATTCATAGATTTTCGTAAGCCCTGGTCATTAATATACAACACCAACAAAAAACGTTCCAACACATGGGGCATGGTTGAAGTAACTTTTACATACGTCGATGACTGTCCATCGAAGATAAAATGCTGTGTCCTTTCTATTAATAAATTTGCCGTCCAGTCACAAATGTCGTTGCCATCCTCATACGATTGTACGTTCGGTAACACATGTATGTGGAGTATTGAGTCAAATACTTTTCGAGGGTAAAGAAATGTGGCAGCTACCTGACTGCCTTGAGCGATATTTTCGTAAACATTGCAGTGCGGGAGGAAGGAGGCCCATTCTGTTCGAGCTAAGTATCAGTTCTGCGATTGCAAAACAGACGGACGCCAAAGACATACGACAAGAGTTTTATGGGTCACTACTTGTACCCTTCTTGTAGACGTTTGCTATCTGTCCTTCGTCCCAGTAACTGATGAGAGTTTTTTGTTCCAATCAGGCTCCAATTGCCGCCTGGCGCAAAACTGAAAAGCGGCAAGTTATGTGTTCAGCATTTTCACTGTTTTCTGAGTAGTACCAGGACGTGCTGGAAAGTAATGCCTCCGAATATTCTGTGTTAAAACTCATAAACCTTTTTAAATAAAACAAACGTTTTTAATATTCTACATCTTTGCCTTCATGTCTACACATTTGCAGCCCTCCGCCGATAGAGGACATAGCATTGTAGCGCGTAACATGGCGGTGTGTAACATAACTACACTACTGGCCATTAAAATTGCTACAAAACGAGGATGACGTGCTACAGACGCGAAATTTAACCGACAGGAAGAAGATGCTGTGACACGCAAATGATTAGCTTTTCAGAGCATTCACACAAGGTTGGCGCCAGTGGCGACACCTACAACGTGCTGACGTGAGGAATGTTTCCAACCAATTTCTCATACACAAGCAGCAGTTGACCGGTGTTGCCTGGTGAAACGTTGTTCTGAAGCCTCGTGTAAGGAGGAGAAATGCGTACCATCACGTTTGCGACTTTGATAAAGGTCGGATTGTAGCCTATCGTGATTGCTGTTTGTCGTATCGCGACAATGCTGCTCGCGTTGGTCGAGATCCAGTGACTGTTAGCAAAATATGGAATCAGTGGGTTCAGGAGGGTAATACGGAACGCCGTGTTGGATCCCAACGGCCTCGTATCACTAGCAGTCGAGATGACAGACATCTTATCCTTGTGGCTGTAACGGATCGTGCAGCCACTCGATCCCTGAGTCAACAGATGGGTACGTTTGTAAGACAACAACCATCTGCACGAACAGTTCGACGACGTTTGCAGCAGCATGGACTATCAGCTCGGAGACCATGGCTGCGGTTACCCTTGACGCGGCATCAAAGACAGGAGCGCCTGCGATGGTGTACTCAACGACGAACTTGGGTGCACGCATGGCGAAACGTTATTTTGTCGGATGAATCCAGGTTCTGTTTACAGCATCGTGATGGTCGCATCCGTGTTTGGCCTCATCGCGGTGAACGCACATTGGAAGCGTGTATTCGTCATCGCCATACTGGCTATCACCCTGCGTGATGGTATGGGGTGCCATTGGTTACACGTCTCGGCCATCTCTTGTTCGCATTGACGACACTTTGAACAGTGGACGTTACATTTCAGATGTATTACGACCCGTGGCTCTACCCTGCATTCGATCCCTGCGAAACCCTACATTTCAGCAGGATAATGCACGACCGCATGTTGCGGCTCCTGTACGGGCCTTTCTGGATACAGAAAATGTTCGACTGCTGCCCTGGCCAGCACATTCTCCAGATCTCTCACCAATAGAAAACGTCTGGTCAATGGTGGCCGAGCAACTGGCTCGTCACAATACGTCAGTCACTACCCTTGATGAACTGTGGTATCGTGTTGAAGGTGCATGGGCAGCTGTACCTGTACACGCCATCCAAGCTCTGTTTGATTCAATGCCCAGGCGTATCAAGGCCGTTATTACGGCCAGAGGTGTTTGTTCTGGGTACTGATTTCTAAGGATCTATGCACGCAAATTGCGTGTAAATGTAATCACATGTCAGTTCTAGTATAATATATTTGCCCAATGAATACCCGTTTATCATCTGCATTTCATCTTGGTGTATCATTTTTAATGGCGAGTAGTGTATATTGTTGTTTGAGAAACACCTTTCTGTGTTCGAATTCCGAATTAGAAGAGTTTCTCCCATATGGGGCACCCTCTACTTCAGCATGATAGACGTAGACCACACACGAAAGTTGCGACATCTGCAACAATCCGACGCCTTGGGTTCTCTGTCACCGACCATCCTCCCTAGAGTCCCCACCTGGCCCATCAGATTTTCATCTGCTTCCAAAACGTAAAGAAAAGCCTCGAGGACTTCACTTTGATAGTGATGAATTGGTGCAAGCAGAGGCGAGGCTGTGGCTTCATCAAAACAGTCAAATATTTTACACTGATGGTATCAACGAACTGGTCTCCCGGCGGGCGAAATGTGTTCGTCGCTAGTGTGACTATGTTGAGGCATAAATAAGTAGACACCAAGAATAAAGATTTAGAATGTTAATAACGTTTGTTTTATTTAAAAAACTATAAGACTTTTCACATAGAAAATTCGGAGACGCTACTGTTCTGCACGCCCTTCAATATTTCTTAAATGTTTTTCTGTTTAAGAGTTTTAATGTCGCGTTTTGTAAATGTAAGTGTAAATTCAGGCAATCTTTAGCTAACTTCTTATCCATTTCTTTGTTTTGAAGAGCTAGGGACCGTTTGTTTTAGCCTTGTAAGCCAATCAGTCGGGATTCAACTATCGCCTGATACATACCTGCAGAGTGGCAAGTTACGTATTTGGCTTTTTCTGTGCTTTGTTAATAGTATACCTGTTTACTTCCATGTACGTTTTTTTTCTATTTAACAGATGTAATCTTGCGTTTTTCTGACTGGCGAGTGTAGAGTCAGGCAGCACAGTTGTCTTTCCTTCTGAACACCTAGCTACGCTGCTCATTAGTCGTCAGCCTCCATTGGTAACACGCTTGGACGATAGCATACATAGATAACTGCCTGTGATTTTATTGTGTATTTCGTCAGTTAGCCGTAGTAGGATGCGGAGGTTGTGTGCATGCTGTGTGCGAGAAGTTTCAACACCAACATTAACGAGAATTATATCTCTGTACTCGTCTTATTAAGCGTTTTCGGAAGGCGTTAGAAACTCATACTTGATTCAATATCTCTATCGATACAAGAGTTACGACCCTTAACCACATGCCAAAGTACATGCCACTTAGCTTACTATCATTTGCCGAGAAGCAATTTTCGACAGCAGGAAACGTTCACTAAATGAAAGTGACATTATGTCTTTACGTGACTCACTCTGTACATTCCATAACTATGTATTGACTCGTTCCAAAACCAATTATCTTTGGCTCACATGGTCTTGCGGAACCGGTAAATAAATAAACTGAAATTAAAAAAGAAAAGTAGTCTTACTCTGTATTTTTCAGCTACTGTGTAGTTAAGGTACTTCAAAAATCTGTTCAGCATGTGCGGTAGTTCAGAAATCTGTCCATCGATTTTTGATCCGCCTGTATTTGTAGAGCAGCTCCGTGGCCCAGCAGATGACACTTCTTGGCCGGGTACACACCCCCCTACGCAGCCAGTGGGTATGCCGCATCCCTCCTGTTGCTCACAGCTCTTGCGTCATTTTTCCCCACGCAGCTGCCGCGCGCGGTCTGTCGGCTCACGCACAGGGATTACGGGGGTGGCTAACGCAGCGGAGGGGCTCATGGGTGGGTGGGGGAAGGTCGGTGGATGGGGGGGGGGGTGCGCAAGAAACCGTGTCACGAGACCCTAGCTGCTTTTTGTTCCACCAAAGTGACGTAATAACCCACTCATAAAGCGAATTGGCAGGGTGAGGAGCAAACTGACTCACGTTTTAGAGTAGGCAAGGACGACCGTGGGAAAGAAACACGCAGCTGCGTTGAAGTTATCGATAAGTTGCGGCAGACTGGATGTGTTATTTCTACGTAATCGGAAAGTTACTTATGTAACCAAACTTTGATATATATATATATATATATATATATATATATATATATATATATATATATATATAGGGTGATCAAAAAGTCAGTATAAATTTGAAAACTTAATAAACCTCGGAATAATTTAGAGAGAGAGGTAAAAATTGACACACATGCTTGGAATGACATGGGATTCTATTAGAACAAATAAAAAGTTCATAAAATGTCCGACAGATGGCGCTGGACAGCAAAACGTCAGTAATTGCTACCGTGACGGGTCAGAGGTACGCCGATATGTTACAGCATCGCATCATCCCCAGTCTGACTGATAAACACCTGCTGGAACGTACGATGTTTATGCAGGTCGGCGCTCCACCCCATATTGCTAGACGCGTGAAAGATCTCTTGCGCGCGTCGTTTGGTGATGATCGTGTGTTCAGCCACCACTTTCGTCATGCTTGGCCTCCCAGGTCCCCAGACCTCAGTCCGTGCGATTATTGGCTTTGGGGTTACCTGAAGTCGCAAGTGTATCGTGATCGACCGACATCTTTAGGGATGCTGAAAGACAACATCCAACGCCAATGTCTCACCATAACTCCGGACATGCTTTACAGTGCTGTTCACAACATTATTCCTCAACTACAGTTATTGTTGAGGAATGATGGTGGACATATTGAGAATTTCCTGTAACGAGCATCATCTTTGCTTTGTCTTAGTTTGTTATGCTAATTATTGCTATTCTGATCAGATGAAGCGCCATCTGTCGGACACTTTTGAACATTTGTATTTTTTTTTTTGTTCTAATTAAACCCCACGTCAATTTGTACCTCTCTATCTACATTATTCCGTGATTTATTCAGTTTTCAAATTTATACTGACTTTTTGATCACCCGATATATAAATATAAATTCTGCCTCGAGCGAATACAGTTTCTTTCCTTTTCATTCATAGCTCGTCAGTGAGTTCATTTTATTTTTTATTAAATAACAAGTAACAGCTGTCACCTTAAATTTGCAAAGTGTCATAGTGACGTGGAACACAGGCCAACAGGCATTAACTCCGGCTAAAAATTCTTAAATACAGCAACAGCCTGTAGTGTTACGTTCTTTTAATTACTTTAATTGCTGGTCGACCAAGATTTGTAACCCGCATAAAAATTATCCCCGCCCGCCAAGAGAAAGCAAGGAAGGCGGTAGTGATTAAAATCTTGTTTGCAAAGCCGTTAATTTAATTAAATATCTGTCTCTGATCGGCAGAGGATGTAAATATGCAAAAGTCTTTGAAATTCTGTTACAATCCGTCCCTTCACTTCAAAATGCGACCAGGCTGTTTACCAAAATAGTCTTCACTTCCTGCTAAAATGTTGTAAGCATCCCTCTAGCTTCGCAGCAGGCAAAAATAACAGTAAATCACTCCAGTATTCTGTGCGTAAATAAGAATTTGCTACTTGCGATTAACATAAATTTTTATTCGGTTCGAAATAAATCCGTCTACAACCACCAACTACACAACAATCACTGCACAACTCCTCTTCATCCAAAGGTCGAATGTCTACAACATCGTCATTACAAATAATGGTGTTAGTTTTAATACTGAACGCAACGTCCGAGGACAAAGCGCGACCCCTTCTCCACAGAGCAAAGGCCTTCGGCGGATTTACAGCTGGTGACCACCCTCACATCTCGCTCTTTGGAGATTTCACATATTCTCCCGGTGATCGCCAGTTATACGAAAAGATACAGAACACAATCATGTAATTACAAACATCTGCGATAAAACATAATAAATCTTATGAAAGTATATGGTCCAGAGATCTTTTTAAGTGTCATCTATGAGGTGGCAGGGGTAAAATACAGGGAGCGAAAGGCTATTCACAATTTGTACAGAAACCAGACTGCAGTTATAAGAGTTGAGGGACACGAAAGGGAAGCAGTGGTTGGGAAGGGAAGGGTTGGGAAGGGTTGGGAAGGGTTGTAGCCTCTCCCCGACGTTATTCAATCTCTATATTGAGCAAGCAGTGAAGGAAACAAAAGAAAAATTTGGAGTAGGTATTAAAATCCATGGAGAAGAAATAAAAATTTTGAGGTTTGCCGATGACATTTTAATTCTGTCAGAGACAGCAAAGGACTTGGAAGAGCAGTTGAACGGAATGGATAGTGTCTTGAAAGGAGGATATAAGATGAACATCAACAAAAGCAAAAGGAGGATAATGGAATGTAGTCGAGTTAAGTCGGGTGATGCTGAGGGAATTAGATTAGGAAATGAGACACTTAAAGTAGTAAAGGAGTTTTGCTATTTGGGGAGCAAAATAACTGATGATGGTCGAAGTAGAGAGGATATAAAATGTAGACTGGCAATGGCAAGGAAAGCATTTCTGAAGAAGAGAAATTGTTAGCATCGAGTATTGATTTAAGCGTCAGGAAGTCCTTTCTGAAAGTATTTATGTGGAGTGTAGCCATGTATGGAAGTGAAATATGGACGGTAAATAGTTTAGACGAGAAGAGAATAGAAGCTTTCGATATGTGGTGATACAGCAGAACGCTGAAGATTAGATGGGTAGATCACATAACTAATGAGGAGGTACTGAATAGAATAGGGGAGAAGAGGAGTTTGTGGCACAACTTGACTAGAAGAAGGGATCGGTTGGTAGGACACGTTATGAGGCATCAAGTGATTTAGTATTGGAGGACAGCGTGGAGGGTAAAAATCGTAGAGGGAGACCAAGAGATGAATACACTAAGCAGATTCAGAAGGATGTAAGTTACAGTAGTTACTGGGAGATGAAGAATCTTGCACAGGATAGAGTAGCATGGAGAGCTGCATCAAACCAGTCTCAGGACTGAAGACCACAACATGCAAAGTGAAGCGACGAATGTAAATTTGTACCAACTTCAAGTTTCGAAGCTGGGCCTTCTGTCCACTAGGCAGATGCGCTAACCACTACGCCACAGCCACTTCAGTCTGTATATATACATCATAGATATTTCAGACTTAAAAAGGCCTTTGGACCCAGGCAGTGTCATTTGATTAAAGCACATACACTCCTGGAAATTGAAATAAGAACACCGTGAATTCGTTGTCCCAGGAAGGGGAAACTTTATTGACACATTCCTGGGGTCAGATACATCACATGATCACACTGACAGAACCACAGGCACATAGACACAGGCAACAGAGCATGCACAATGTCGGCACTAGTACAGTGTATATCCACCTTTCGCAGCAATGCAGGCTGCTATTCTCCTATGGAGACGATCGTAGAGATGCTGGATGTAGTCCTGTGGAACGGCTTGCCATGCCATTTCCACCTGGCGCCTCAGTTGGACCAGCGTTCGTGCTGGACGTGCAGACCGCGTGAGACGACGCTTCATCCAGTCCCAAACATGCTCAATGGGGGACAGATTCGGAGACCTTGCTGGCCAGGGTAGTTGACTTACACCTTCTAGAGCACGTTTTGTGGCACGGGATACACGCGGACGTGCATTGTCCTGTTGGAACAGCAAGTTCCCTTGCCGGTCTAGGAATGGTAGAACGATGGGTTCGATGACGGTTTGGATGTACCGTGCACTATTCAGTGTCCCCTCGACGATCACCAGTGGTGTACGGCCAGTGTAGGAGATCGCTCCCCACACCATGATGCCGGGTGTTGGCCCTGTGTGCCTCGGTCGTATGCAGTCCTGATTGTGGCGCTCACCTGCACGGCGCCAAACACGCATACGACCATCATTGGCACCAAGGCAGAAGCGACTCTCATCGCTGAAGACGACACGTCTCCATTCGTCCCTCCATTCACGCCTGTCGCGACACCACTGGAGGCGGGCTGCACGATGTTGGGACGTGAGCGGAAGACGGCCTAACGGTGTGCGGGACCGTAGCCCAGCTTCATGGAGACGGTTGCGAATGGTCCTCGCCGATACCCCAGGAGCAACAGTGTCCCTAATTTGCTGGGAAGTGACGGTGCGGTCCCCTACGGCACTGCGTAGGATCCTACGGTCTTGGCGTGCATCCGTGCGTCGCTGCGGTCCGGTCCCAGGTCGACGGGCACGTGCACCTTCCGCCGACCACTGGCGACAACATCGATGTACTGTGGAGACCTCACGCCCCACGTGTTGAGCAATTCGGCGGTACGTCCACCCGGCCTCCCGCATGCCCACTATACGCCCTCGCTCAAAGTCCGTCAACTGCACATACGGTTCACGTCCACGCTGTCGCGGCATGCTACCAGTGTTAAAGACTGCGATGGAGCTCCGTATGCCACGGCAAACTGGCTGACACTGACGGCGGGGGTGCACAAATTCTGCGCAGCTAGCGCCATTCGACGGCCAACACCGCGGTTCCTGGTGTGTCCGCTGTGCCGTGCGTGTGATCATTGCTTGTACAGCCCTCTCGCAGTGTCCGGAGCAAGTATGGTGGGTCTGACACACCGGTGTCAATGTGTTCTTTTTTCCATTTCCAGGAGTGTATGCTTGGAATGCAGGAAGGATCGCCCGTTACGCTCGATGCTTATATTTTATTCCAACACAGTTGGAGAGCTTTTGTAACGGTGTTAGAGTTTAGGGGCAATTCCAAGTGGGCGCGAATGAAATTTGGATTGAGAGGAGAGGAAGGAAACGGTCCATTGACACACAATCAACATGAATTTAGAAAACATCCTTCCTGTGAAACACAATTAGCTGTTTATTCACATGAAGTGTAGAGTGCTATTGACAAGGGATTTCAGATCGATTCCGTATTTCTGGATTTCCGGAAGGCTTTTGACACTGTACCACACAAGCGGCTCGTAGTGAAATTGCGTGCTTATGCAATATCGTCTCAGTTATGTGACTGGATTTGTGATTTCCTGTCAGAGAGGTCACTGTTCATGGTAACTGACGGAAAGTCATCGAGTAAAAGAGAACTGATTTCTGGCGTTCCCAGGGGTAGTGTTGTAGGCCCTTTGCTGTTCCTTATCTATATAAACGATTTGGGAATTTAGCCTGCCTCATACATCTTGCACACCCGATACACCAGTCTTGTCATGATTGTCTCTCGCAAGGGAGTCAGTTGTTCCGATGGAACGTCGCCTGCTTCCGGAGCCTTTTTTCGACTGAGGTCTTTCAGTGTTCTGTCAAATTCTTCTCGCTGTAGTATGATACATCTGTATCATACATGATACATCTCTATGTTCAAACATACAAAATAAAAAATGAATGTGAATGTACTTTTGAGATCGTTTTCTATAACAATCAAGTTTTACAGCTTTATGGAACTTTCTTGCATTCCGAGAATAATACAGCATTGCGTATGTAAGTGGGTGCACACTAGCCAAGCCTGCATTTCCTAAGAAAACAGTTCTCTGATAAAATTAAATCCCCGTGGCAGCAACTCAAAACGAGGAATGAAGTGTCAACACCTCCTTCAAACACATAATCCGGGAACAAAGGCAAGATGCTCGTGAGTCGAGCAGTGTATAAACACGTAAAACATAAGCCAGAACGTCAATGTGGAAAGTGGGATCGATATCCGAATAGTAGCTGGTACGGTTTAACAGAGGTCATGCAGTGTGGTGGTGGGTGGTTGTTTCGGGGAAGGAGACCAGACAGCGAGGTCATCGGTCTCATCGGATTAGGGAAGGACGGGGAAGGAAATCGGCCGTGCCCTTTGAAAGGAACCATCCCGGCATTTGCCTGGAGCGATTTAGGGAAATCACGGAAAACCTAAATCAGGATGGCCGGACGCGGGATTGAACCGTCGTCCTCCCGAATGCGAGTCCAGTGTGCTAGCCACTGCGCCACCTCGCTCGGTTACACGCAGTGTACTAAACAAGACGCGCACATGGTGTTGAAGAGCTGATGGTCCCTGCAGCCCACAATGACCCGTTTGGTCCACCCCAGATTATGATCGAACGTTTTTGACTAGTAACTGCAGCCAGACATGTAGGTGGGCACGTACACAAGATTTGCATGTTGTGTGGGACACTGGAGGTCTAAAGCGTGTATGTCTGCACCTGTACAGGATATCTGCCGGACTGAGCCCATTCATGGGGGTGGACCAAGTGAACCAATACCATATGAGTAAGCTGTGCAGGCATCCTCAGTCGATACCTCTGCATCTGAGATGGGTCGAAAAGGAGTGGTGGTCAGATGGTTGCAGTGATGGAAGGCTCTGTACTGAGTTAACGTGAATTGCAACCCATTTTCTGACACCATGGCGCTAGGTGCATCGTCAATTTCAAAAACCGTCTCAAGAGCACGAATGTTAGCAGGAGTGGCGGTCGGTTATATGTGTACAACAAATGGTAAGTTAGAGGAGACGTCTGCCACCACCAACAACATACTGCCCTAAAGTGGCCCTGGAGAATCGACGTGAGCTGTACTGCAGCTCAACGTTTTTCACCATGACCCTGCACTGACCATCACTGGAAGAGTTTCCAGCGATGATCAGTGCAGGGTCACGGTGAAAAACGTTGAGCTGTAGATACTTGATTGATGGTGCAGGCACGGACCGAGCGGCACGTGCATTCAGTGTCAGCATCGATGCTGGGCCATTAGGCGTTGCGCCTGCCCAATGCCTTCATGTTCATCATCCCTGGTAACAAAAATAAAAGAGCTGGAGGATGTGGAACTGGAGTAGGGGTGGAATGACTACCTGGAAATCAGCATCATCCGTGGTCAAAGTTAAGACACCCTGCACGGCACTGAAAAGGTAATATAACTCAAAATAATTGCAAAAAACGGGGTCGGCCTGGTGAGGGAAGGTTTCAAATATAATAAAGCAGAATGGAGAAAACTCACGCAAAAACATGGAGTTGAGAAAGTCCAAATTGGAGGGAAGTGCTACAAAGCCATTGAAACCAACTGTTTTGCCTTCGCTGACGATCTCGCCTGTTTAGCTTACACACAAAAAGACACAATAAAACAAATAGAATTACTTAAAGAAACTGCTGAAAAAGCAGGCTTGCAAATTTCATTTGAAAAGACAGAAATCATTACAAATATCAAAAATCCACCAAAGAAAATAACTACGAAATACGGGAAAATACAGGAATCTAAACATTTTAAATACCTTGGTGAACTAATTCAGCCTGTGGCAAAAGGTCATCCAGCCTGCAGGGCTAGAATACAAAAACTAGAGACAGCAACTCACTACTGCAGAGAAATGTATTCAAAAAAATGTATATCCATTAAACTCAGACACTACCAGACTGTCATTAGACCGCAGATACTATATGCATGAGAAACACTGGCAAATTTTACATACGCAGAACAGATAGAAAATCGTGAAAGAAGAATTGTGAGGACATTTCTTGGACACAGTAAAATAACAGATGATCAAGGCAAGCCTGTATACAGACTAAAAAGCAACAAAGAAGTGTATACGAAGTGCAGCAAAATTACAGACGAAATTAGAAAAAGAAGATACTCCTTTTATGTTCACATCATGAGGATGAACCCGAATAGGCTCACAAAACAAATTATTTATTTATTTAGCGTATGGCTAATACAGACATATCATGATATTACATATACATATGTACATATTGACACACAAGAAACTTAAGTATGTCTTTACAACTGAATATCCAGTCCTTCAATCCAGCGCACTGCATCTGGAGTTGCTAGCAGGAAGTCCTCTTTGGCGCCGTGATAGGCTCGAATCCTGCATTCACTGACAATGTGGTGAACAGTCTGGTATGGAGCCCCGCAGTCACAAGCTGGATCAGGCAGCTTGTTCCACTTAAAGAGAGCATCCCTGCATCGCCCATGGCTGGTACGGATTCTGTTGAGAGTAGACCACGTCTTGCGTGGTAAGTCGAATCCACTTGGAAGTTTAGCACCTGAGAAGATGTTATGCAGGTGCACATCTGTCATTGCTTCCCACCGACCTTTCCATTCTTCAAGAGGTTTGAAATTCTTAGCAATCACAAAACAAATATTTTCGTACATCGCAAATCTAAAAAATAAAAATTTATGGTTTATCAACACAGAAAGAGATCTAAAAGAAATGGACATAGATCAGGAAACAATATTTAACAGAAACCTTTTTAGAAAAAAACTGAATTCATTCACGGGTTTCGGTGTGAAAATTAAGAAGACTTGTGGAACTAAATGGTCTGAAGAGAGAAAAGCCACCTTCAGCGCAAGAATGAAAGAAGTGTGGACTGAGAGAAAGAAGACTTCACAGAAGCGCAAGAAATAACTGTTTTCACGGTCTTTAACGGCCAAATTTGTATAATAATAATAATAATAATAATAATAAAGCAGTAATGTGTTGAGCACATCTCAGCATCGGTTCAAAAATCTCCTTACGCGACATGCACAGGATATCGACATCGGAGAAAGACACTGTATATGACATCCAACGAACATAGTCCTCTTTCGGGATCCAAAGTGATAAGGCCGAACTGTTTGTAGCAACAGGGAAGGGCACGGATAGGAAGGGCAGTACGCGTTCACCGCTGTTGTGCTTAGATATCAGCGACAGTTCTCTATGGTGAGGAAGAGACCTGCGGCAGTAACACTGGATATGACGGCGGGCCCGCCAAAAACGAGGGTGAACCTAGCTGGCGTTATGTATCCTCGTTCACTAAAGATACGGCCACACAGGTGTCTAGCCCGAACTGCATGGACTGGTCGAACAAAGCCAAAGCCACTTTCCATGGAGGGAAGAAAACCGCCAGGTTCACGGCCATGACTGTGTACCGCAGTGTTGTCTTCATACTGCCCCTGACATCGCAGACTGTGTGCCGCTTGTTGACGTAAGAAGGCCAGGTGATGTCCGCCTACGTAACTCCGCGGTTAGCGCTGCAGATTGCTAACTGAAGGGGGCCGGGTTCGATTCCGAGACGGTCGAAGAACTTCTCCTCTAGAGGAGTTCGTGTTGCGCTGCCCTTGCGTTCGAATCGTCGTAACTGACAAGAAAATCGTCTCCAATACGCTATCGTAGCGTATTTCCATTATTTAGACGCCTGAAAAGGCCTGACCCAAAAGCCAATAAATTGATATTAGAAAAAAAAAGAGAAATGGACAGATGACCACATTTGCCGCAAGCCCAGCTGTCAGCTGCATGACGCGGGCATCGGCTTCCGTTATCCCCTCTGCCGCATTCTGGACAGTACTGAATGACCTTCGACCTGCGTGAAGTACGTCGCAACGGCGTGGAAGGAGATGGTTTTTGAACCGCTCGAACATTATGAAAAAGTTCATGTGATTCTTAGGAAGTAGCAGAATGGTCGATTTACTTAAATCTCTCACGAGACGCCAGCGATCCGGTCGCGCATGATCTTGGAACAGACTTAGGGGTAGCAGATGATGATACAGAATCATCTGTTGACCGGTATTGGAATGTGACTAACAACGTGGGAATGCTGTCGTTTGAGCTTCCGATGTAACCGCAAAACATTTCTTAGTCTGAAGTACTTCACCAAGACGAGAATGATATGTAACTAAAGGTTTTGCAGCGACCTACCTTTCAGGGGTAAGGTGCACAGTTACATCCCAATTTGGAGACTTAACAGTTCCAACACGTGAAGCTGCACTTTAGTATCCCAAGCTGGTTACCACTGACCATGTTTTTTACGACACTGATTAAACTGGAGTCTAATCGTTACAAGGTGCGTCTGCTGACCACAGTATTCGCCTTACATAACATAGAGATGTGTGGAAAACACCTCACTGGAGTCCGACAGTGATTTCAATTTTTGGACGACTTCGTATAAACGATTACTCGAATACAAAAGCAAAAGAATTTTCTGCCTACTAGAAACGTTACAAAACAGTGGAGTTGATGGAGATAGACTCCCCTGCTCTCCGACGACCCAGTGAATGTAGCGAAAGGTGTTGGGGGCGTAACTGCAGCTGAGACACAAGCTGGAAAAGAGCGGCTTTCTGCACTTCTTGAGCGGCGAACTGTTGTACCTGTAGCTGGTGCTATCAGAGTGACAGCTGTTACCGCCGAATTTCCATAAATTTGGGGTCCATGCCAAAGGAAGCTGTAGCAAACATATCGCAGTAAACCATACAGGATAAGGTCCCTTTTCCCTTAAAATGTCCACGTGTGGCTCGAAGACACAATGCGACAACAAAGGTGATCGTCAGCGGAGCACTGCACAGGGTGTCTCAAACCTTTGGGGCAAACTGAAACACGTGACACTGGGTCCACAACCGATTATATTGACTTAGGGAACCAATGATCAGAAATACATATTTGTTGTGTTACGTATATATTACAGCGTACTTGACATAACGACGAAACTCATAGTAATTGTTCAAAGTGACGACAGTGACTAGTTCATGCAGTATTGCAGCGGTACATGCAGTTCTGCCGCATTCTCCGGAAGATAGCGGTAGTCTGTTGTACACTGTAGCAGGTTGTTGTTGTTGTTGTGGTCTTCAGTCCTGAGACTGGTTTGATGCAGCTCTCCATGCTACTCTGTCCTGAGCAAGCTTCTTCATCTCCCAGTACTTACTGCAACCTACATCCTTCTGAATCTGCTTAGTGTATTCATCTCTTGGTCTCCCCCTACAATTTTTACCCTCCACGCTGCCCTCCAATACTAAAATGGTGATCCCTTGATGCCTCACAACATGTCCTATCAACCGATCCCTTCTTCTGGTCAAGTTGTGCCACAAACTTCTCTTCTCCCCAATCCTATTCAATATTTCCTCATTAGTTATGTGATCTACCCATCTAATCTTCAGCATTCTTCTGTAGCACCACATTTCGAAAGCTTCTATTCTCTTCTTGTCCAAACTATTTACCGTCCAGGTTTCACTTCCATACATGGCTACACTCCATACAAATACTTTCAGAAATGACTTCCTGACACTTAAATCTATACTCGATGTTAACAAATTTCTCTTCTTCAGAAACGCTTTCCTTGCCATTGCCAGTCTACATTTTATATCCTCTCTACTTCCACCATCATCAGTTATTTTGCTCCCCAAATAGCAAAACTCCTTTACTACTGTAAGTGTCTCATTTCCTAATCTAATACCATCAACATCACCCGACTTAATTCGACTACATTCCATTATCCTCGTTTTGCTTTTGTTGATGTTCATCTTATATCCTCCCTTCAAGACACCATCCATTCCGTTCAACTGCTCATCCAAGTCCTTTGCTGTCTCTGACAGAATTACAATGTCATCGGCGAACCTCAAAGTTTTTATTTCTTCTCCATGGATTTTTATACCTACTCCGAATTTTTCTTTTGTTTCCTTTACTGCTTGCTCAATATACAGATTGAGTAACATCGGGGAGAAGCTACAACCCTGTCTTACTCCCTTCCCAACCACTGCTTCCCTTTCATGTCCCTCGACTCTTATAACTGCCATCTGGTTTCTGTACAAATTGTAAATAGCCTTTCGCTCCCTGTATTTTACCCCTGCCAGCTTTAGAATTTGAAAGAGAGTATTCCAGTCAACATTGTCAAAAGCTTTCTGTAAGTCTACAAATGCTAGAAACGTAGGTTTGCCTTTCCTTAATCTCTCTTCTAAGATAAGTCGTAAGGTCAGTATTGCCTCACGTATTCCAGTATTTCTACGGAATCCAGGTGGCGGGTGATGAACAGCGTACACCCCTAACCACCAAACAGACGTACTGCGCTCAACTTACCTCATAGCACGCGTGTTACGTGACGACTGCATGTATCGCACCGGCGTATTTACCTGGGACGCACACACACCACTATCCCTGGTATCAGTTGTCCACCGCATCAGACAGCTTGTGATATGGCCATGGTGAGATGTGTTACTATGTACAGTGCATTACGTAGTGAAAGACGGGTGAGTTGCCCACTTGTACTTAATGCACGATGCGCAAGGATGTAGTGCCGGTAAAGCAGCACGAGTGTACAGAGAACACATTCCCTACAGGCGCTGTCCTAATCAGATGTTTTTCTCCGTGGATACCAAGATAGAAAAGACGGGGTCGTTCACGTCGCAGGGGAACGGGCAAGATTACCGCCAGAGACATGTTCGAATACCAGACTTTGAGGAAATGGTGTTGGATCGAGTCGTTGACCACCCAGCCCGTGAAATACATGGTTCGAACGATACAGCATGGAGAATAGTGGTCGTACAGGTAATACATCCCTATCATAAATAAAGCACAAAAGCCCTAGGATCAACGGATTTTGAGTCCCTTATTCACTTCTGTCATGGGTTATCCACTGCAACGCTCTAGCGCCGAAATTCTTGCAGTTTGTATCGTGGCCTCATTCATCTGTGGTATTTTCAACAGCTGCAACTGCGATGTCTGTAGTGAGGACAATCCCCATGCCACCCACGGCGGTGGTCACCAGCAATGATTCTCTGCCAATGTATAGGCTGACACTGTCCAAGATCACCTAACAGGACATTATTTGTGGCTCCCCGTTCGACCTGTTGTTCCTGCGAAATGTGCTGCCATTGTTTTTGAAGACTTTACCCGTTTTTGTCCGGGAAAGGTGGTGGTTTCACCACGACATGCCACATCCCACTTTGATGTCCGCAAGTGCCTGAAAAACACGTATCTTCGTCGTTAGATTGGAACGGGAGGTCTTGTCGTATGGGCAGCTGGTCGCCAGACCTCACGCCTTTGGACGTTACCCTCTGGGGTTGCGTCAAGACGTTTGCGTATGAAAACCCAGTGGTAAAGGATGAAGACCTGCCTGCTATGGTCCAAACTGTCTGTGTCCACATATAACAGACACCATTGATCTTTGAAAAGTGTGGCAGAATTTCATGCGACGTTGCCATTCATGTATTGAGACCGACGGTCGTCACTTTGATCAATTACTACGAGCTACGTCGTGATTATGCGGTGTATGCTTATGCGGTGTAGGCTGTGTATGTACATAACATAATAAATATGCATTTCCGACCATTGGTTTCCCGTCAGTTGTGGACCCTGTTTCAATTTGATCCAAAAGATTTGAGACAACTTCTACAGACACCAAGAAAGTAAGTCAGAAAGTCAATATCCAAATCTGGGTTGCAATTCCAGCTGCCTCTAGGCCAGATTTAACTGAGTTCTTGCTGCGTACTAAACAAGAGTGATTCGTGATCGCTCACCGAGCGTACTGCCATAGGTTTAGTTCAGGTGATCCTGTGATCGCGCCGGACAGATGCTAACTGTAGTGCCTCAAATTCAGCACCGGTAGCTTCCGCTGGCGAGGAATTCCTTCTTTTCTAAAAACTATGGCGTGGGCCCTCATACGCTTACTTTTGTATTATATTGGTGTTAAGATTGTAACGTTTGTGTTTTGGATGTTGTTATTCCGGTTACTATGGGTTTATTTATCGATTGTCATTTTTTATTTGTAGTTCACTGTTGCTATTTGAGTTTACATATAGTCGTTTTGCCATTTAGGGAGAGTGAGTGGAGATGTGGACGCTAGCAAATCGAGAAATCGGAACAATTCCGACATATACTTGCTTCTGAGTTCAATAGAAGGGTGACAGCATCGGAGGCAGCCAAATACAATTGCGCCGTGTACGGTTATAAAGTCATTGGTGGTGGTTGAGGTGGTGGTAAATTCGTATGGGACCAAACTGCTAAGGTCATCGGTCCCTAGGCTTACACACAACTTAATCCAACTTCAACTAACTTAGGCCAAGGACAACACAAACACCCATGCCCGAGCGAGGACTTGAACCTCCGACGGGGGTAGTCGCGCGAACCGTGGCAAGGCGCCTAAGACCGCACGGCTACCCCGCGCGGTTAACGCCATTGGACAGAGCACGGCAAGAACATGGTTTTCTCGGTTTAAGGAGGATTGTTTTGACATTAATGACCTTCCAAGTTCAGGAAGACTTTTGGGGTTCGATGAAGATTGTTTAGGCGCATTAATCGACAACGATCCACATCAGCGTACTCGAAAATTGGCAAATTTGGCGAACTGTGATCATCCTGCCATCGTACGACGGAGATCATACAAAAATCAGGTGCGTAGGTGCCCCATGCTTTAAGCCCAAATCACAAAGATCTGTGGGTGACTACCTGACCATATCTGCTTGCTCGTCATCAATTTTCTCATCAACAACACCAACCATTCCTATCCCGTATCGTTACTGGTCGCTAGAAATTATGTCTTTATGCTAACATAAGAAAAAAAAGGAATGATAGAGCCCCAACGAAACAGCAACTGCCCGTTCAAAGAACTGTGCGCATCCAAAAAAGATTATTCCACACGTCTGGTGTAGCAACGACAGTGTGCTGTATTGCGAATTGCTTTCCTAAAGTGTAACAATCACTGCTGGCGTATGTTGTCAACAACTGAGACGTCCTGCAGACGCAATCCAAAAACAACGACCAGGCAGACTGCGGAAGTGACTACTCCACGATAACGCCCACCCGCGTTTTGCTAGACTGACAAGAAATACCACAGAGGAGCTGGGTTGGGTAGTCATTCCGCACCCACCGTATTCACCTGATCTTGCGCCCTCAGATTTTCACCTTCTCCACTCTGTATTGAACAGTTTTCAAGCAACTTCCTTTCCGGATGAAAATGGGCTCCGAACATGGCTGGACGAGTTCTTCGCAACAAAACCGTGTGGATTCTATAGTCGTAGAATCTAAATGTTACATTAGTGTTGGCAAACTGCTGTAAATAGTGAAGGAGACTATGCCGTTGATGACTACAGTCTCTGTTATGTGCACCTGTTGCGTTTAGCAAGCTTATGGAAAAACTGCTGTGAAGTACTGCGACAAACCAATACCAGCACCTGCCAGCCCATATCTGACTGTGATTGTTTCCACTGGGATGCTGTACTTAAAGGGTCAAATGACATTGCAAATTCGCCTTTTGGAAAAATGTATTTAATCACCTCAAATAAAAAAGTGTTCACGGAACACATGAACTTCTACAAAATTTCTCCCTCTTTGAACTATCTCGAATGGCTAGTTTTAAAGTATAACGAGACGCGACCGTCGCTACAATCATCGGTCGCTGGCCGCTGTGGCCCAGCGGTTCTAGGCTCTTCAGTTTGGAACCACGCCAGCGCTACGGTCGCAGGTTCGAATCCTGCCTCGGACATGGATGTGTGTGATGTCCTTAGGTTAGTTAGGTTTAAGTAGTTCTACGTTCTAGGGGACTGATGACCACAGATGTAAAGTCCCATAGTGCTCAGAGCCATTTTTTTAATCATCCGCCGGTGATTCATAAGTCCAGAAGACCAAGGTGAGGGCAGTGTCTACATGCATAGAGTTAATACTGAACTGCAAGAAATGAGGCCATTCGGACTTGCGGAGGATACCGGTGACCTTTTTAGACGGACTAACCAATGAAATTCGATGTCCATGTTTATGTGTCAGTTCAGTGACATTATTAGTCGTTTTCAGTCTGCATACAGTGGTCTACTGGTTAGCATTGCTGCGTCATGCAATCCTTGGATGCCTGCTTCGATTCTCGGAAGGGTCAGAGAGTTCTTCACTCGGGGACTGTGTGTTTGTGTTGTCCTAAATATTTCATCTCATCTTCATCATAAAGTTGTGCAAGACACAAAATGGCATCAGTCAGGACTTGCACCAGGATACCAAACTACCCCAGTAGAGGTCTCCCGGCTATTAATGCCATACGATTATTTCGTATCATTTTTACAAGTTTCGGCTTTTCATTCACCATCTGACCCAAACAGTACAGCGGCGACACGGAGATCTGCAGTCTGTACATAACAATGTATTGCTTACATATCGCTGCGGTATTCGTTGGATATGATGGCTGCAAAGCTGAAATCGATTATAAATTTTAACAAAATTGAAAGGGGGATATAAGATGAACATCAACAAAAGCAAAACAAGTATAATGGAATGTAGTCGAATTAAGTCGGGTGATGCTGAGGGAATTAGATTAGGAAATGAGACACTTAAAGTAGTAAAGGAGTTCTGCTATTTGGGGAGCAAAATAACTGATGATGGTCGAAGTAGAGAGGATATAAAACGTAGACTGGCAATGGAAAGGAAAGCATTTCTGAAGAAGAGAAATTTGTTAACATCGAGTATAGGTTTAAGTGTCAGGAAGTCGTTTCTGAAAGTATTTGTATGGAGTGTAGCAATGTATGGAAGTGAAACATGGACGATAAATAGTTTGGACAAAAAGAGAATAGAAGCTTTCGAAATGTGGTGCTACAGAAGAATGCTGAAGATTAGATGGGTAGATCACATAACTAATGATGAAGTATTGCATAGAATTTGGGAGAAGAGGAGTTTGTGGCACAACTTGACTAGATCGGTTGGTAGGACATGTTCTGAGGCATCAAGGGATCACCAGTTTAGTATTGGAGGGCAGCGTGGAGGGTAAAAATTGTAGAGAGAGACCAAGGGATGAATACACTAAGCAGATTCACAAGGCTGTAGGTTGCAGTAGGTACTGGGAAATGAAGAAGCTGGCACAGGATAGAGTAGCATGGAGAGCTGCATCAAAGCAGTCTCAGGACTGAAGACCACAACAACAACAACAACAAACTATATGTGACCAAGACATGGACCTCTACAAGAATTTTTCCAACTATTGACTAAAGTAGCTCCAGTATGTTATCCGGGGGCCTAGAAACGACGGAGAGGCTCCGTCCCCACCGCAGCCGCAGTGGCCGACAACCCCACGACGACTACCGCAGTCCAATTCACCCCTCCAACGCCCCACACCGAACCACTCTTTCAGGGTTATTGTGCGGTTCGGCCTCTGGTGGACCCTCCCAGGTAACGTCTCACACCAGACGAGTGTAACCCCTATGTTTGTGTGGTAGAGTAATGGTGGTGTACACGTACGTGGACAACTTGTTTGAGCAGCAGTCGCCGACATAGTGTAGCTGAGGCTGAATAAGGGAAACCAGTCCGCATCCGCCAAGGCAGATGGAAAACTGCCTAAAAACCATCCAAAGGGCTGTCCGGCTCACCGGACCGCGACACAAGTCTGCCGGGCGGATTCGTGCTGGAGACCAGGCGCTCCTTCCTACTCCGGAAAACCGTGCGTTAGACCGCACGCCTAATTGGGCGGAGTCTTATAGGCACTCAAAGCCTGCCAGGTGTCGGTTGAGCCGTGCATTGACCTGTCACTAATTCGTAGCCCTTCTCTGTGTAAAGATTCTTGCGCGCGGAGCGGTTCAGAGGGAGGGTGCGTGTGAGTGGCAAACAGGGTTTTGACAGTAGGGGGCGGTGCGAGGCGGAGCGAGGTAAATGGCGGTTGCGAACTGAGGCGGTGCGGAGTTATCCCACAGCCTCCTGGCTCCCGTAGAAGACGTTGTGGCCACTCAGAAGCCCGGGACATGGGGCTACTGGTTGGAAAAGAGCCGAGCCGTCCGAAAGGCCTGGTCTGTCTGCAATAGGATCTGCTTTTGGAGGTGTGACAGTTTGCAATTTTGTCCGTCGATCTTCCTGCTGCCGCCACCAAGCGTCCCTTGAGGACTCACTTACTGTATAACCAATTTTTTCCCATGTGCTGCTTTAAGTGGTTGTTGTTTGATTAATTCGACTGCTAGTTCACGGCTCTGTACTACACGATCTCGCCAGAATCATAACGATCGCTAGTTGTGTTGACAGTGGTCAGTAATTGACTAACAAGGGGAGGCCGCCAATTGTGAAATTCAGATTCGATTCATACTGCGCATAATAAAAGCTCATGGCCAGAGGTGTAATGTGGCAAAGCACCAAGATGCACTTCTCAGCCGTTGTCGAGAAAATGGACAGTTAAAAGAAACCGTTGCGGTGAAATACCCTCTACGATTAAAAATTTTCAACAGCGTCGTGGCGCAGCGGTAAGCGCTCGGGTTTGTAATCCGAACGTCGCCGGATCGAATCTCGCACCATGCAACTTTTTTTTTTTAGTATTTGTTTTTTGTAATTCAAATATATATATATATATATATATATATATATATATATATATATATAAAATTACCGGCAATCAGTTGCAACAATTATACATATAATAAGTTGTTGAAAGTCGTTTGTCGTGGAAAAACTGGCGACTTCGAACATCATTATGTTTTCCGCAAACAAAGTTGTATTTCATAAATGTTATTAATTGTCTTCATAATGTTAACCATGTATAGTTAGCGGAAGACGTAGAAACGATATTCCGAAACAAATACGTATAACGTAAGTCAAACGTTCGAATTTGAATAGAGACCCCCACGAACACAAATTCGATGTGGCAGGTATGAAATATAAACTCCGTTACTCGCTCGTTACACTTGAAGGACAGATGTTGAATGGGCCGAAACGAGCCGCCGCATAACAGCGTAGTTGCCTGCTAACTTCGAAAGAAGGTAGATGCGGTCCCTAGCGCAACTTATAACATCGTCGAAAATCAGTGCGGACGGGAGAGCTTTGGTACACCCTGTTAAAAAAACGGAAAAATGGAGGCGGTACAATTGGAGAGCGATCCGCCTTCACCAACATGCATAAGCAATTCATTAATAGTATATATATATATATATATATATATATATATATATATATATATATATATATTTGAATTACAAAAACTAATAATAAAGAAAATTGCATGGCGCGAGATTCGATCCGGCGACCTCCGGATTACGAACCCGAGCGCCTACCGCTGTGCCACGACGCTGTAGAAAAGTATTAATCGTAGAGAGTATTTCACCTCAACGGTTTCTTTTAACTGTCGATTTTCTCGACAACAGCTGAGAAGTGCATCTTGGTGCTTTGCCACATTACACCTCTGGCCATGAGCTTTTATTATGCGTAGTAGGAATCGAATCTGAATTTCACAATTGGCGGCCTCCCCTTGTAAGTTCTATACAGGGTGAAAAGTATTTAAACAGACAAACTCTGGGAAGTTGTAGGGGACTTCAAAACAAATATTTCTTCCCTAATATCATTTTTTCCTAGGAGAATTATGTAAACTGGTGGAGGCCGTATTACGATCTTCAGTTGTTAGAGGGCGTATTACGCTCTTCAGTTGTAGGCAACTGCTGTCCACCAGTGTAGTAGTGCATTGTCTCTGTTTACTAGTGGAGCGATACACCTGGAGTAAGTACACTGATAATGTTGGTGCGTACTACGTAGCGCTCCACAACAGACGAGCTGCACGGCGGGTTTATCAGCAATATCCTAATCACCGTATCCCGCACCATAAGACCTTTGCTGCTGTGTACCAACGTCTGCGTGAGACCGGCTCATTTAGCAGATTAACTGGACAGGGACACCGTCGCACGGTAAGAACGCTGCAATTTGAGGAAGCTGTCTTGCAGCATGTGGAGCGGGATCCTTCAATCAGCACTCGTGCAATTGCATGTAACATGGGGAGGCATCAGACGAATGTAAGAACAGTCCTTAGAGAGCAATTGTTACTTCCATTTCATTTACAGCGTGTCCAGAACCTGGAACCAGTTGATTATCCACCCAGAGCACAGTTTTCGCAGTGGTACCTGGAAAGGTGTAAAATGCATCCTTCATTTCCATCCTCTGAGTTGTTTACCGATGAAGCAACGCTAGGGCGTGATGGAGTCTTCAACATGCACAATTCGGATGTTTGGAGTGAGGATAACCCACATGCCACAGTTACTAGCACTCATCAAGTGCGTTTCTTCGTTAATGTGTGGGTTGCTGTTGTTGGGGACTCTGTAATTGGTCTGTATCTGCTACCAAGGCCATTAAATGGCAGGCGCTATTACAACTTTCTCGCCAGAGCACTGCCAGAATTGCTGGAAGACGTCCCGCTCCCTACAAGACAACGTACGTGGTTCCAACATGACGGGGCGCCGGCATATTTCAGTCATCGTGTGCGTCGATTTCTGGACCGACGGTTCCCAGAAACGTGGATTGGCAGAGATGGTCTTGTACCATGGACTGCTCGATACCCAGATATGTCCCCTCTGGACTTTTTTGTGTGGGAACAGATGCGCAATCTTGTTTACGCAACTCCTGTTGCATCAGAAGAGGATCTGGTTGCCCGGATAGTAGCAGCAGCAAGAACAATTCAGGATACTCCTGGGGTTTTTGCCCGTGTCAGACGGAACATGATCCGACGGTGTAACCTTTGTTTACGTGCCAATGGAGGCATTTTTGAAAATCTACTGTAATTGAAATTGGTTTGTGTTAATGTGCTGTCTCTTGGTCATAAAAAAATGGAAAAGTGTTTGTTGGTTTTATTAATTTGCCGCCAGAGAAATCTTCCTCTACCGGTTTAAATACTCCTCAAGGGAAGAAATGACATTAGGGAAAAATATTTGTTTTGATGTACCCTAGAACCTCCCAGAGTTTGTCGATTTAAATACTTTTCACCCTGTATAGTAGTTGTTTTCCAGCCTTTCTGCATTGTAAGTTTTTCCCGGGTTAGTGGCATTTTTGGCGATTCTGAGATATTCTACGTATGATAGTTGTTGATGACCGTTTAACCCGTTGGCCTCGATTGTACTGGCGCTGCTCATTGTTTTCTGTTTAAAACGTTAGTGGTGTGGATATTGATTATCCCCTGTTGCATTTGCATAACTTGAACTGTAAATCTGAGTGGACCTACTTGCTTTTTGCGCATTGTCGTGTAACTTGGTTCCTTCTAGTGGAGAGACTAAAGTGCAGATTAACCGGTGCGATTGTAATTCATTTACCCTGGGATGTAGCTGTTCAATTTTTAAAGAAATGTGAGCGAACCTACTTACATTTTCTGGTACTACGTGCTACTTCTTTTGCGCTGTCTTCTGCGGCGTTGAATTTAATCATTGGTCTAACCTGTTTCTGGGACTCCGTGCGAGGGGTTTACCATTCCGTAAGAAGGAGAGGCAGATAACAACACAAATTATTCATGGCGTTCTTAGTTCTCTCACCTGAAAATTTTGTCTCGTCAACCTGTCACAAGCTGAATCCACACCCGACATTACGGTTGGTTGCTTAAACTAGTATTTAATTGCTATGTGTATTTATGAGAGAGTATTTTGTGTGTTATAGACGTGTTCTGCTCCTACGTTTAGCCTGAACGCCAGTGAGGCGGATGGGTTGACCAGTCGGCGCCAGACGTGATTCTGTGCGGTTAAAGCGATTTGTACTGATTCTCATGTTTTGCTGTATCTGTGATACAACTGTTATTCTGTAACTGCGCAAGATTTGGTACGTAGGACAACCGCGGCTGGGAGGCATGATAATAAATTTAGAAGGATTCGCTTCAATTGCACTAACATGTATTTAAACCACGACCAGTTTCGAGATTTTGAAATCCCATCTTCAAATCTATGAAATTACGGCATTTGGTAATGGATAACGTGCTGTCTGACCAGTCAGTGCAAGAATTCCGATCTTTGCATGTTGTGGGAAATTGTCTGCTGCTGTGCAGCCGCACATTAGGAACGCAAACCAGTACAACTAACGGTTGACGATCCTACCATGCGGCTGCCCAGCACTGACTGCCACGACCGCATGTTCTGCGTTACAAAATACTACAATTTCATACAACTTAAGATGGGATTTTAAAATCTCGAAACTGGTCGAGGTTTAAATAAATATTACCGCAACTGAATCGGATCCCTCTAAATTAATTGTTCTGTAACTCTTGTTGTTTGCGAAATTTTTGTTTAACTTTCCTTAGAGCGCTTAATCATTTCCATCTGGGACTCTGATTAGTAAAGTTATTTCTTGTTCTAAAAACTGCTTAATAATTCTTGAACCATTGCATTGAATTTGGTCCTCGGTTTACCATTAGCATTTCAGAATAATTGTTATTTTAAAGCTCTAATGAATCCTAAAGGCTCGTGTTCTGTGTTAATCGAGATATTGTTCTCATCGCTAAATCCTATGGATATTGTTTTAAATATTGTCTGAAGACAGTATTTAAATCTTGTTCTATGGTTTTAAATCAGTTGTAATATGTACTTCACGAATGGTACATAATCTCCATTTCGATCCACTCCTTCTACCCCTTGACCAACCAATAAATCGCGGGAGGGATACCGTCAGTAAGTGTTTGCGTGTTTTCGCGAAGCTCAGTGTCCGGATGCAAGGCCTTGAACTGAATACCACTCCGACGACTTGTAAGTCCGTAACCCATTCCGAAAATCCTACCATCGAAAGAGGGCCGACAGTTTAGTGTAAGGTCCAAACCATGTCTCGTTTCTGGTGAATCTCCACATTTTTGAGAGGTGACGGATAGACTGAAGACAGACTGAAATTATCTATGGGCGGACCAGCTTTCTGTCCCGAAACCTTTCGGTTTGCTGGCACGCGTTTTACTGCTAGAACACCAAGCCTGAAGGTGACTCTATATCTTAAGACTTTTTAAGAAAATCATCCTCTACATGTTTCACCGTTTCGATTTTATTCAGGATCTTCTAGACATAATCAAAACAACTACAGCTGGAGGCTAAAATCCCTGTTTAGTGAAACATTATTAAAAGAATAATTGTACATTATCTCTCAATTATTCGTTCATAAGTTGACGAACTGTAGCATGTAATGGTGTTGAAAAAATATGTGGGAACACTGCGAGAAATGCGTTCTTGAACATAAACGCAAGGCTATACATTGCTCGAGTATTTCACCATCCACGGCACCTGTGCAATGTCCTAAAAACGTTGCAGGTGTCAGTCGTTAGAACAGTGTTCTCTGTATTCGTGAGTTCATTACGTTGGAACTAAGGGAATTCGAACGTGGGATAATTGTTGGTCCTCGTATGTTGGGTGCAACGTAGGCGAAGAAAGAAACATTGGGGGTGTTGGGTGAAGATTTGGGCAGCCGTGTCTTGGTATTCCAAGGGCCCTACGGGGTTACTCTGCATGGTCGCATTACTGACAAGAATTGTCTGAACACTGGTTTATCAGATCTTCCCATGGTACGATGTCTGTTTCCCAAAGGTGGTGCTGTGTTCCGAGACAACAGGGCTCCTATTAACACGGCTCGTATCGTCCTGGACTGGTTTTCTGAGCACGACGGTGAACTGTCACATCTCCCCTGTCCAGCACAGTCATCAGTATTATTGAGCCTTTACGGCCTTCTTTGAAGAGATGGTTGCCTAATCTTGATCCAGCTTCGTCATCGTTACATGAACTTGCTATTATACACTGCTGGCCACCGTAAATGCAACACCAAGAAAGACAAGAGGTAGCACAACAAAATTTATTTTGTAGATAACATGTTGACCAAGTATCAAATGATTACGTAGCCAGAGTAGCCGTCATTGTTGGAGATCACCGCTGCCACACGTCTCGGCATTGAGTCAAAGAGACGTTGGATGTGTTCCTGGGGTACAGCAGCCCAAGCAGCTTCCACACGTTGCCAAAGATCATCTGGTGTGGCAGCTGGGGATGTAATCTGGGTCACTCGTTGAGCAACCATGGACCACATGTTTTCTATCGGCGAAAGATCCGGAGAGCGAGCCGGCCAGGGAAGCAATTCAATCTGGTTATTGACGAAGAACCTTTGGACAATGCGTGCCACGTGTGGTCGCGCATTATCCTGTTGAAATATGGCTGTGGCCGAGCCCTGAAGGTAAGGAAGGACAACTGGCTCCAGCACCTCGGATATGTAGCGCCGGCTGTTTAAAGTACCGGAAATGCGTACTAGAGGCGTGCGAGAGTAATATCCAATACCGCCCCATACCATAATACCCGGTGCAAGACCAGTGTGGCGGTGCATAATGCAGCTGTCCAGCATCCTCTCTCAACGGTGTCTCCATACTCGAATCCGACCATCGTGGTGCTGCAGAAGAAGCGTGCCTCGCCAGTAAAGACAACGTCATTCCATTCTGCCGTCCACATCTGTCTGTCATCACACCATTGGCGACGGAGACGTCTGTGGTTCTGCGTCAATGGTAGACGAAGCAATGGACGTCTTGCGGACAGACCACTCTGCTGTAAACGGCGTCGAATGGTACGCGCAGACACTGGATGATGCGTTACAGACGCAATGTGCTGTGCTATGGTTCGGGATGTCACTGAGCGATCCGTCACTGTCATGCGCACAATTTGCCTATCAGCACGTGCAGTGGTGCACCGAGGTGAATGCGATCGACCACGTCGGTCCGTCGTACCCTCCTGCATCCAACGGTCACATATCCGCATTACAGTTGTTTGGTTTCGTCCAACACGACTAGCGATTTCTCTGTATGATAATCCACAATCTCGGTAAGCCACTATCCTTCGTCTGTCGAACTCGGATACTTGATCAAACGATGTTCGCTGTTGTCTACGAGGCATAACTGATCGTCTTGTGAAACAACCACAAGGTAAACACACGTGCCGAACGTACACTCGTCGAAATCGCTAAGCCTTAAATGGCGCTATGAGGTGGCGCCACAGGCGCGCGTGATGTGCGTCTGCGCTGAAATTCTAATCAGTTGCATATCTCATCGCTGCAAACCCATGGTGTAAATTTCACTTGATTCGGATGCTTCCTTCAGGGTGTTGCATTTACGGTGGCCAGCAGTGTATTTAAGGAAGGGTGGAATAATTCCATTGAAAACTGTACAAGACCTATATGTACCCATTCCGAGACTATCGGAAGCTGTTCAGAATGCCAGCTGGTTTGCTACTCCGTATTAGGCGTGGCAATGTCTTGTGTTTTGCTGTTTTCATATTTTCGTCCCACCCCTGAATATCCTCTTTTACCTATGCTCCTTTCAACACGAAGGTTGCAGGCAAAAAACGTCTGATGAACACGAAGTCTGCTACATTCTTAAGTATGCAAATAATTACCGATTGTGCGCAGCCAAGCCAAACAGATGGGAGTAACACCATCTACATTTTGTATCTGAGGAAACTCATGCAGCGATTTTTCTCATTTAGAAACCGTTTATAGTATTTACATACTAATTGAGCACTCAGTGGTGTTTGGGCACGTAAATATTTCAATTCTATTAATCCGTATCCTCCTGACGACTTCCTCTCTCCATCACCTCCTTCCATTCTCCGTCCTTCTTCCCACTTTCTCTATCTACGTCCTCCACCCACCTCAAATCTCTGTCCATCTCCTTCTCTTTCCTTTCTCTGTCCATCATCTCCTCCAGCTTTCTATCTCCTCATCCCTTTCTCTGTCCACCACCCCTTTCACTGTCCATTTCCTCCTCCCCATCTTTCCGTCCGTCTCCTCCTTCCCCCTCTATTTCTCCTCCCCCCTCTAAGTCTACTTCTTTTCGCTTTCTCTCTCATTTTCCCCTTTCCCCTCTACCCATCTCCACCTCCCCTGTATCTCTGTCCCTCTCCTCCTCCCCCCTCTCGTTCCACCCGGCTCTTCCTCCCCCTTCTTTCTCCATGTTATCAGCTCCACTCCAACAGGAGGTTTCTGGCTCTTAGCCCCAACAGTATCTCTTTCTAGATAGTAAGTAATATGTGTGCCAATTTTGTCTGAAATCGATCCATGACTTTAGGAGACACTTTTTACTCACGGCTTTACCCCCATACGCATATTTAAAATATTTTACACGTATTTGTACATTACTTCACTTGCTCTCTTGCGAATTTCGCCGCGTAATTCGTTTTTACGCAACTAAATTTTGAGGACGTCGTATCTCCTTAACTATACGTTTTACAACAATATAATTTTGCTGGTAGATCCAGTGGTATATACGGACACTGTCTGCGTAATGAGCCGCGAATGGAGCTAGTAATAAGCAGGTAATCAATTAAAATATCATGAATAACGCTACACTTTTCACAGATCTCACTGTTTATTACGTCATTTCTCCTAAACTATGTGTCATACAATGATATATTTTTACAGTTACATTCAGTGACAAGTGCGACTACTGTTTTCCAAATGTGTTGCGAATAGAGTTATTAGTAAAGAAGTAATATACTGATACAGCAATTTTACTGCATGAACAGCGGAAATACGTGAAAAGAACGTTGCAAATCATTAAATCCTCCACTCTCAAATACTCGGTGAGTCTGGCTATTTGAGCGTCATTAACTACGCTTTCTTTTCATCTCCACGCCTTTGATGCGTGCTTTTTACCCCCACCGTGGTTTCTTCCAGACTGTAAGCGATATGTGTACATAGTTTTGTTGAAATCGATCCTTTGGTTTAGGAGGAGATGTGGAACATACATTTATATATCCACACTCATTGTGTACTAGCTGTTTCCAGCCACATGTTTCTCTGCCTCAGTTTGATTAAATGCAAAAGAAAGAAAAGAAAAAGCACAAGATCCTAATATATATGGGAATTGGACATCCGTGCTAATCACTTTCACCCGCTATCTCTATCGATCTCCTCCCACCCCTCTCTTCGTCCATCTCTTCCTCCTTCCCTCTCTCTCTCTGTCCATCTCTTCCTCCTTTCTGTCTGTCTTCTGCATCCACGCTCTTTCCATATCCTCCTGCACTTTGTGCCCATTACCTCCTCCTCCATCTCTATCGATCTTCTCCTCCCCTCCCTCTCTCTCCATCTCTTGCTGACCTCTCTCTTTCCCCCTCAGGTTACCACCTCCTTCCCCTTTCTCTGTTCATGTTCTCTTCCCTCCTCTCTCTCCATCTCCTCCTCCTCCCACTTTTTTGCCCATATTCTCCTTTCTACCCTCTGTCTACATTTCCTCCCATGTCTCTGCCCAGTTTCTACTACCCCCTCTCTCTGTCTGTGAACTGTGTTTATTTTAACTACAAATTCAGATTCTGTAGACTGTAGCAATTATATACACTCCTGGAAATTGAAATAAGAACACCGTGAATTCATTGTCCCAGGAAGGAGAAACTTTATTGACACATTCCTGGGGTCAGATACATCACATGATCACACTGACAGAACTACAGGCACATAGACACAGGCAACAGAGCATGCACAATGTCGGCACTAGTACAGTGTATATCCACCTTTCGCAACAATGCAGGCTGCTATTCTCCCATGGAGACGATCGTAGAGATGCTGGATGTAGTCCTGTGGAACGGCTTGCCATGCCATTTCCACCTGGCGCCTCAGTTGGACCAGCGTTCGTGCTGGACGTGCAGACCGCGTGAGACGACGCTTCATCCAGTCCCAAACATGCTCAATGGGGGACAGATCCGGAGATCTTGCTGGCCAGGGTAGTTGACTTACACCTTCTAGAGCACGTTGGGTAGCACGGGATACATGCGGACGTGCATTGTCCTGTTGGAACAGCAAGTTCCCTTGCCGGTCTAGGAATGGTAGAACGATGGGTTCGATGACGGTTTGGATGTACCGTGCACTATTCAGTGTCCCCTCGACGATCATCAGTGGTGTACGGCCAGTGTAGGAGATCGCTCCCCACACCATGATGCCGGGTGTTGGCCCTGTGTGCCTCGGTCGTATGCAGTCCTGATTGTGGCGCTCACCTGCACGGCGCCAAACACGCATACGACCATCATTGGCACCAAGGCAGAAGCGACTCTCATCGCTGAAGACGACACGTCTCCATTCGTCCCTCCATTCACGCCTGTCGCGACACCACTGGAGGCGGGCTGCACGATGTTGGGGCGTGAGCGGAAGACGGCCTAACGGTGTGCGGGACCGTAGCCCAGCTTCATGGAGACGGTTGCGAATGGTCCTCGCCGATACCCGAGGAGCAACAGTGTCCCTAATTTGCTGGGAAGTGGCGGTGCGGTCCCCTACGGCACTGCGTAGGATCCTACGGTCTTGGCGTGCATCCGTGCGTCGCTGCGGTCCGGTCCCAGGTCGACGGGCACGTGCACCTTCCTCCGACCACTGGCGACAACATCGATGTACTGTGGAAACCTCACGCCCCACGTGTTGAGCAATTCGGCGGTACGTCCACCCGGCCTCCCGCATGCCCACTATACGCCCTCGCTCAAAGTCCGTCAACTGCACATACGGTTCACGTCCACGCTGTCGCGGCATGCTATCAGTGTTAAAGACTGCGATGGAGCCCCGTATGCCACGGCAAACTGGCTGACACTGACGGCGGCGGTGCACAAATGCTGCGCAGCTAGCGCCATTCGACGGCCAACACCGCGGTTCCTGGTGTGTCCGCTGTGCCGTGCGTGTGATCATTGCTTGTACAGCCCTCTCGCAGTGTCCGGAGCAAGTATGGTGGGTCTGACACACCGGTGTCAATGTGTTCTTTTTTCCATTTCCAGGAGTGTATATGTAGGGTATTAGGCGTATATGCACAGACATTGTAATCATTGCTACTTTAATATGTATACACTTCAGTGTTCTGGCTGTTTTTTTTTCTCTGCGTTTAACAGGCTTCCCGCAAACACGTCACATAATTTACTACCTGGTGTTTCAATAACCGTCGTAACTGCATCAGTAAGTGGACTACGCCTGTCAGTATAAACGTTTGCGTCCATGCATCTGGATTCCGACACCGGTCATGCGATACGCGGGAAAATAAGCATTAAGGGCATGCTCTTGCCAAATATAGTTGCAGATACAAACCAACCTGAAAATTTACTACTCCTAATAGCTGTACGAACTAAACATTGACAGTACTGTTCGTTGTGGTGTGGAAGCAAGCAGGATATGAATGCTATATTGAGGATTTTCTTGGCAGTTCTGGAACACATGCAGATCGTTTCAGTAAAATTGCTTGCTGGAAGCTGCTATGAAAGTATTCGTCCTATCTGAAAGCTGACGTGCTCTATGGCTGTCAGATTGAAGGACCAGGCAGGCCAATCAAGCATCCATACATTCTTCAAGGTTTAGGGGTAGGGCATTGTATTATCCTGCTGGACTATGCCATTTTGTAGCCTGGTCATTAAGTGTATGACAGCGCGCTTTACCATTGTTGACACGTACTGAATCAGTACAATACTCCCTCCCGCTCCCCCCCCCCCCTTTCCACTCCATGAACCCAGGAATTAGAGAGGTATTGGTGTCGAGAATCACTGATTCCTGTGACTTTCTCTCAGGTCGTCTAAGGACACGTTGGCGTCGATCTGACCGCCAGAAACATATGGGAGATTCATCGCTGGACACTGACTAAATGTCTCAGGTTGCTCACGCTCTACATCATGCATGTCTCTGTTGCGTGTTTGGTGGCAGCGGCAAACGATGCACGGCAACTCGACATCACAAGCCAGCTTTCAGTAAGCTGTTCTCGACGGTTTGTGATGACACTCCGCCTCTAAACTCTGCATAGATTTCAGCCATTGGAAGTACCCTACGATCCTCACGTGGTGTTGTCCTTCTGCAGGAATCTATGTTTGTCCCTTTTTCCTACACTGTTGTCCAGCGTACGTTCGTCCCCACTCGTTCTGCAGGCATTGCATTACAGCCAACTATCTCTTCGACCTGTCCTTATGATGCTCTCGTATTCCTCACGATCTCTCTAAAACTCGCGAAGCTGCTCGTGCGCTTAGGTTTTTGCGATCTCCACCACGTGTTCCGGTAACACACTCTGTAATCATCATGTTTTCACACAGTTCTTCATCTGTAGGAATGCCTCTTCCCGAAATAAGATCGCATAAGAATGAAATTTTAATAAGTATGGTCCACAAACATGGAAATTCTGGAGTGTCAGTTTGGTATCGAAACCTCCTGCTTGCCTGTTTAGTTACTACTCTGCTCTACAGTGCTTCTACGACCTTGTCCTCATTTGTTACCTGCCTCCATTCTTCTCTGTCCATCGCTTTCGTTCTACAATTCCGGACTATCATTGCTTTGAGTCCTCCTCCACATTTTCAAGTCCCCTTTTCTGGGTCTTCCTCTTCACCTGCTCCTTTCGAGTATTACTATAAACGCTTGGAGTTTCTGGCATTCTCTGTGCACATCCAGGGCATTTTATTCTTCCTTCTTTGATTTTCACTACAGTAATCACCTGTCCAAAAGGCATATCTAATTATGTATTTGTCCTTATTCTCCAACTTCTCACAGACCCAAATATCTTTCTCAAAACCTTCCTTTCCTCCTTTGTGGCCATCATCTAACCTTCCGATCCATACACTACTAAAGGTCTTAATAAAGTCAGTCATTTCTGTGTTCCTACTAACATTTCTGGAATTGAACACATCGTGCAGGGAGTAGTAACATCGGTTTCCTCTTTCATTTCTTGAATTTTTACTGCTGTCCTGTTTTCTTCTGTTATCACTGACTCTAGGTATTTAAACTATTACACCCTCTAGTACCCATACCGTTGGTTTTTATTGAAGTGTGTCCTCTATCCCACCAGGATATACTCTCATCATATATTGTTTTACCCATTTTAACTTCCAATCCTAAATTCTGCGCTGTTCTTCCCGATGCAGCATAATTATCCCTCAAGGCCTTGATATTCCTTCCAATTAATGGTACGTCATCAGCGTATGGCATCATCTGTACCTGCCACTAAAATACTGTTCCTCGTGTGTTTGTTGATATTTGCCTATTTATCTTCTCTAGTGCTATGTTAAGGAGTAGCGCAGAGATCACATCCCCCTGCCGCAGCCTCCTTCCCACATGCAACTCTCCTGACTTCTCTTTCTCTAGTTTCACCCTGAAAACTGTGGCTTTCATGGTCATTTCGGTGAACATCACTAATTTTAGCGGGACTGAAAAACCTTTAATACTTTGGAGAATCTTATTCCTGTCCACGCTGTCGTGTGCTTGTTTATAATCAAGACACAACTGACGCAGTTGCTTGTCATATTCACAAAATTTGTCTGGCATTTGTCACAATAAAAAAATCTGTTCTGTTCTGGATCTGTTTTTCCCCAATTCAGCCTGACAATCCCCAAGTATCATTTACACCCGGTATTCTAGCCGGGAGGTTAAAATCTTACTTAACACCCGATACCTTGTACCGAAGAGTGTAATCCCATAGTAACTGCTGCACTCAGCTTTATCGCCTTTGTTATTAATGTGCGGATTACTTCCAAGCTCCAGTCGTTAGGCACATCATTTTCCTTTATCCATATTTCCTTTATTAATTCATTAACAGCCGTCTCCATCTTCTTGCCCCCAAAACTTTAATAATTCGGGCTCTTTACTGTCTTCTCCTGCTTCTTTATTATTCTTTAAGTTTTTAATTGTATTCTTCACTCCCTCTAAGATAATTCTTACTCCTATGCTTCTCATTCTAAGTCCAGTCCCTATTCTCCCTCATTCAAGGTTACCTCTCTGTTCCTTTCCCCTTTTCCATCAAATAACTCAGCAAAATATTCCTGCTATCTTTCCAGAGCCTTGCTTTTATCTCCAGTTAGCTCTCTATCTTTGTCCTTACAAAATACTACTCTCGGTTGTAATACTGCTTTTATTTCTCTAGGTCTTTCATAGAACTTTGTAACTCATTATTATCCCTCATTTCGTCCAACTGCTCTATCTTCCTCCTTTCTCACTGCCATTACTTCCCCTACATAACTTACCTGCTATTTTCCTCTTCTCATTGTAGCCATCCCCCTTGTCTTGTTTTACTTTGCAGTATTCTTTGTCTCGCTTCATTATTCTCTTGCAGTACCAGTGAGCATCGAAACATCTTTGCATATTAAAACTGTCTGTCGGATTGGGACTTGACCCTGAGATCTTTGCCGGACAAATTTTCTACCGACTGAGCCATCGAATTACTACTCACGAAACTCCTCAACAATTTTCCTTCTGGCAGTACCACTTATCCCACCTCCCACATTTCATTCTCAGGTTCGAATTACGGTCCCTCAAACTATAATCTACCAGGAACTTTCAAATCGACGTTAGCGGTATGTGTCTGTTATTCAGCAGATTACTCTAATTTTCTTACTTGGGTTTTGGTGTTGCTTTTGCAACTTTCAAGTGTTTAGGTAAGGCTCTTTCGACGAGTAAGCGGTTATATACGATTGCTGAGTATGGAGCTACTGTATCAGCATACTTTGTAAGGAACCTGACTGGCATATAATTTGGACCGGATGCCTTGTGATTTAAACTGCTTTCCTACATCGAGTATATCTACTTCTAAGCTACTCATGTTGGCACTTGTTTTGGATTCGATTTGTGGAATATTCACTTCGTCTTCTCTGGTGAAAGAATTTCGGAAAACGTGTTCAGTGGCTCAGCTTTAGTGGTACTGTCATCAGTGACATCACCATTGTTACGCTGCAGGTGAGGTACTGAATGCGTCTTGCCGCTGGTTAATTTACATATGACCAGAATCTCACTTTAAGGTAGTTGAATTCCTATAACAGTTTATAATCGTTATTACATCGCTTCTTTCGTTTATTAACGTGCTTATCGCGACATGACTTGTAAGATTCGTTGCGCATTCAGCAGTAAAGACTGCAACAAATTCTGAACCGTACGGCAGCCGCACTATATTCCTCGATACCCAAGAGCACATGCCATATTGCGGCAGAAATGAATCAGACTTGTGGGGGCTACCTAGCGGTCTGACTAAATACAATGTCGGTGACAGGCGGCGGCGTGGAGCGCTATGTAAGCACGAGTGGCTCCGGTCAGCGGCCAGGGGGAGTCCCCCTTTCCGCTCGGCGTATTGCATCGATTTATCGATAGCGGCAGCGCTCGCGCGGGGAGATAGCGCTCCGAGCGGACCGGCGGCAGATGTTACCCCAACAGCCAGGGACGTCGTGGGACAGAGGGTGCTGTGGCGACCGGCTGCGCGTCCTTCACTGCCGCAGCTGAATCACTGGGCTCGCCAACTGAACTCACTTCCCAATTACACGTCGTTGTAACTGTCGAGGAAAGCGTAAAAGACGTGATGCAGCCACTGAGAAGGGTTATAATTCCACACAACTACAGGGAATTGTAATGTAGTTTAAGCATCTACCATAGATTGTGAATTTAAATATCTACATCTGCATCTATGTGATTACTCTGCCATTCACAACAAAGTACTTGGCAGAGGGTTCAATGAACCACCTTCATGCTGTCTCTCTACCGTTCCACTCTCGAACGGCACGCGGGAAAAACGAGCACTTAAATTTTTCTGTGCGAGCCCTGATTTCTCTTATTTTAACGTGATGATCATTCCTCCCTATGTAGTTGGGTGCCAACAGAATCTTTTCGCAATCGGAGGAGAAAACTGGTGATTGAAATTTCATGAGAAGATCCCGTCGCAACGAAAATCGCCTTTGTTTCAATGATTGACACTCCAATTTGCGTATCATGTCTGTGACACTATCTCCCCTATTTCGCGATAATACAAATAGTACAGAACGAGCTGCCCTTCTTTGTACTTTTTCAGTGTCATCCGTCAGTCCCACCTGATGCGGATCCCACACCGCACAGCAGTACTCCAGAACAGGACGGACAAGCGTAGTGTAAGCATTCTCTGTAGTAGACCTGTTACACCTTCTGAGTGTTCTGCCAATGAATCGCAGTCTTTGCTTGGCTCTACTCACAACATTATCTACGTGATCCAATTTAGGTTATTTGTAATTGTAATCCCTAAGTATTTAGTTCAATTTACAGTCCTGAGATTATCGAAATATAAAATAAAAAAGGAAAAACATCCCAAATTAATTAACCATGGTACTACATTTGTCGATCATCTACACTAGGATCGCAGCAGACGGCTTATTGGCAATTCCTGATCGTAACCACCGGATCACCTCAGAATTAAAGAAGTTATATTTTTCAGGAAGCCTCTGTTGCAAAATTTAACATCTTTGACCTATGCTGACACCATGCGGGTGAACCCACCAAATCCTTAGAAGTGGATTTCCAGGAAACGCACCTCATCCCCAAATGTTTCCGAACCTACCGCGCGTCAGCCCTGAGATGATGTCATAAGTGAACTGTCTCTTCCGTCCACAGTCTCAATGGAGTTAGCCAGTGAGACGTAGCGGATCCCACGTTGCTGACCTTCCACAGCCAGCTCTTCCTGGGACATCAAATTGTCACGTAAGTTCTCATTCATACTGCTGGTTCTGCCATAGTTACCATGTTGTTGGCTACATATCCATTGCTTCAGGTCGCCCTCTGTGTAGAATTCCGGTGTCGATGAATCATTCCATTCACAGTACTCACTTCAGTACTATTGCGTTTAATCGGATTTCACGTGTGCAGTGCCTTTCTTTTCTAGATACTTTCCAAGTTCTCTCCCAGAGCACTAACAGTTACTATTTATTTATTTATTTGCTTATCATTCACTGCAGCCAGCTTCTAGATCGAAGATCCATTCTCAGTGTATCATTCTGGCAATCATTGAGGCCACAGCCGCAGTAAAAATGCAGATTTAGTTCGCCTTGTATCAAAGGTAATACCGTATTCAAGCTTCACGTACTGGATGAAGCTAGGAAAGTTTGCTTGGGAATATGACTGCTACCGTGGAACCAATCGCAATGAACGAAGGATGGATAAATGCAAGTGTTGCTGGGGAATTTCTGTTTTTAAAACAAAAAATGGGAATCCCCTGTATTAATCAATTTGAGCTTAGAGCAAGGAGGGAAGGAAAACGCACTCCGTCTTCAGGCCACAAGTGGCCCATCGGGACCATCCGACCGCCGTGTCATTCTCAGCTGAGGATGCGGATCGGAGGGGCGTGTGGTAAGCACACTGCATTCTCGGTCTTTATGATGGTTTTCTTTGACCGGAGCAGCTACTTTTCGGTCGAGTACCTCCTCAGTTGGAATCACGAGGCTGAGTGCACCCCAAAAAATGGCAACAGCGCATGGCGGCCCCGATGGTCACCCATCCAAGTGCCGGCCATGTCCGACAGTGCTTAACTTCGGTGGTCTGACGGGAACCGGTGTATCCACTGCGGAAAGACCATTGCCCCGAGGAAAGAAAAAAAGAGAAGAAATTTAGCGAGAAGGACTGAAAACTCCTGGGTTTGTCGATAATATTGTAATCCTACCAGAGACAGCAAACAGTTTCGAACATCAGTTGAGTGGAGTGTCCTGGAAACATGTTAAAAGTTGAATATTGTTAGAAGTGATACAAAAGTAATGAAGTGCAGTCGAATTACGAGGTTTTTTTCAATAAGTAATGCAACACGTTTTTTTCTGAAAGCGGGCTGGTTTCATTTAGGGTTCCAGTGAACCATATGATTCCCTATTCTTCTGGCTACAAAGGTCTATTTTCTACATGATATCCATTCGATGCGGCGGCCTGACGCCACCACACTGTGAGGGCCCCTTTGCCTGCAGGGTACCACATACTGGTCGACCTCGGAGTTAACGTCTTGCTACATCAATAACTTCCCCCTCATCCGCGTACTGCTTTCCGCGGAGTGCATTATCCAATGGGCCAGTCGGATGGAAGTCAGAAGGTGTGAGATCCCTGCTGTGGGGCGGATGAGGAAGAAAAGTCCAATGAAGTTTGATGAGCTCCTCTCGGGTGCTCGGACGCATGTGAGGCCTTGCGTTGTCATGTAAAAGGAGAACTTCGTTTGTATTTGTGAGGCGGCACACGCGCGGGAGTCGTTTCTTCATTCAGTTTCCTGAGGGTTGCGTAATAGACTTCCGAGTTGACTGTTGCACCATGAGGGAGGAAAGCGATCAGAATAACCCCTTCAGAGTTCCAGAAGATCATCGTCGTTGCTTTAGTGGCAGAGTGAGCAGCTTTGAACTTAACCTTTGCAGGAGACATGGTGTGGTGCCAGTCCATGGACTTCCGGCTCGAAGTGATGCACCCTTGTTCCATCTACTGCGACGAGGATCGACAATACTTTGTCATCATCAGCCTCATAAAGACCAATCAATTCAGTTCAAAAGATTCTTAGTTGCTCTTTATGACCTTCTGTTTGCGGCGAGGAACGCAGCGGGCAACGCCTGTGGGTACCCAATCTGGCGTGAGCAGTACTAACAAAGATGTCCAATTGAGCAGCGAGGTGTTTGGTTGTCGTCCGTCGATAATCTCGAATGAGAGTGGCGGCACGTTCCAACTCTGCAGGAGCCACAACTATGTGCGGTCGACCGGCAAGAGGCAGAGATCAAATTCAAATGGCTCCGAGCACTATGGGACTTAACATCTGAGGTCATCAGTCCCATAGAACTTAGAACTACTTAAACCTAACTGACCTTAGGACATCACGCACATCTGTGTCCGAGGCAGGATTCGAACCTGCGACCGGCGCAGCATCGCGGTTCCGGACTGAAGCGCCTAGAACTGCTCGGTCACAGCGGCCGGCGAGGCAGAGATGGGGCGAGTTTACGCAGACTTGTTGCAATGATGACTGACGCCACGCCCAATGACTCACCGTGCTTCTGTTCACTGCCTGGTCTCCGTAGACATTCTGCAAGCACCTATGAGTATCTATGATACCCTAGTTTTCCAACAAATGGACCTCAGTGACAGCTGTCTGTTTTTAAAGTACCTCCCTTAAAAACGCCATTTTAAAAGCTATGTATAGTGCTGACATCTATCGGAGCTTCGTGCAACTATAGGGGCTGAAGCGGGAATATTACGTGATGTCCCACAACAAATTCTGTATTTTCAAAAGAAACTGACGGACTAAAAAAAAAAAAAGTGTTTGCATTACTTATTGAACGCCCTTGATGCAACATGGATGGTGAGGAACTGAGATTAGGAAACGAAGCGCTAAGGAAGTAAATAAGTTTTGCCGTTTGAGCACAATAGCTATAATGGACTGACGAGAGTAAGAAAAGTGATTCTGAAATGAGAAATGTGTTAATATCTAATATAAATTTAAGTGGTTGAAACCTTTTTATGAAAGGTTTAATGTGCATTGCAGACTTATGCACAAGAGAACAGTACAGAAAGAAGAGAATAGAAGCTTTATAAACGTGGTACTACGGAAGAATTCTGCGATTAGATGGGTACATTGAATCATTAAGAGACTCAGGGTGGAATTAGGTGGTAAATACCTTTATACTGGGTGATACAAGAAGGAATAGGTCGATAGAACACACTCTGAGGCATCAAGCATAAGATAATTTCTTATTTCAGGAAGTATGAGAGTCGCAAATCGTAAAGTTTGACCGAAGCTTGAGGATTCAGGTTCAATGCAGGTCGCAGTAGTTATGCACGGGTGAAGAGTAGCTCGCAGTAGACTAACGTGGAGATTTGCTTCAAACCACTTCTTGGACTGAAGATCACAAAAATTGTAAATAGTTTCAATAGTGTGTTGTTGAGAGTTCTGGACCAAGTTCATTTTGCGAGTATAAATTCCAGGTTGCAAACCAAGAACCTAGTTCTCAACATTTCACAACCAAATTCTATATAAATACAATGAAAACAAAATGGCCAACAAAGTTGAGTTATGTAAAAACTTAGCAAATTACAGTAAAGATAATTTTAATTTAATTAAAGGAAAAATAAAAAAGTTTTTAAAATTTATTCAGTATCAATAACATAAATTGGACGATTTTTATTTGTTTTTTTATCTTCATAAATAAAATGTAAATTTACAATTTTACCTAATTTATCATCATCATTTGTAAAGATTTTAGTATATCGATCTGGCAGGGTAATTTTATATTTATCATCTAAAAATAACAAAACTTTCTCCCCAAATTTTGTTGGTAAAATTTCAGCTTTTGAGATAACAGATTTATGTTTTTTAACTTCTCATAATTTAGTGAAAACTACTGGAAAACAATTACTACAATTGTTAAGTTCAGTTAACAGATTTTCAATGCTACCACTCAGATAGGCAAGAAAATCACTTCACTTTACTTTTGGATAACCAGTTTTGGTTACTTTTTAATTAGGCTATTTTAACATTTTGAATTCTAGCTACCTTTATACAAATCTAATGTTTTTCCCCCTCTATAAATTGCAGCTTAAATTAAAATGTCTGCTACAAAGAAAAAATATTCTACAACAGCACTTTCGGGAAATATAGACAAATGAACCAACAAAAGATCTGGGTTAGGGTTACTTAAAGAAAATTTAAATAATAATAATCTTATTACAAATATTGGAAATATTATCTATAAAAATGGAGAAAAACAATTAAAATAATTTAATCCAATTACAGAAGATTTCTGCAATAACATTATGGTTGTTAAAATAACGGATTTTAAAGATTGTCGAAGGAGAAATAAGCGACTGAAAATGTCTTGTAAGAAAATCAGCATGTGGAAGTTTTAATAGAGTCTTAAGATCTAGGTTTTCTAAATTTAATTTAGCACTACAAGGTATTAAGGAAAAACTCCTTATTTATTAGATTCTATGTCACATAATTTGTGGGGTTGAATGTATTATTAATAAAGATCTAAACACATTTAAGAAAAAATAAAAAATTCCCATTGCCAATCCTTATAAAATAGAATTAGAAGATGTTAAATTAGGTACAGTACTGAGAGAATTACCGAAAGTTTTAACATAACTTAAAAAAGAACATTATTATCTCTTAGATTTAGATATAACACAAGGTTTTGCAGAAATTTTTAACAAAGAATACAAATATTAAATATTTACCAATTAATTTTGTTTTTCATATACAAATAGAAAAATATATAGAAAAATGTAATAGAATAGTTAAAAATAATAATTATGTCTGAAAAGATTGTTTAACTTTGGGAAACTCGAATTCGAGGGTAAAAATTTTAGATAAATTTATTTACCACACAACAATCTGAGGTGTAGATAAAAATTAAGATAACTACATTATAAATTTTTTAAATTGCCCAGACAAAAAATTAAAAGAAACATTTTTGTTTTAGCTAAAAATAATGGAAGTTCAAGATTACAAGCAACAATTGATAATTATGCTAACGAATATTTCAAATAATCCTAGATTTTGAAACATTAAAATATTGCTTAGAATTGATAAAAAATGGTAAAAAATATTTTGAAAGAGGTCCTTCTTATTCTGTTCCAATTACTAAAATGTGGGAATAATTAACAAATTCTTTACTAAATAGTTGTCTTCTTTTTAAAAATCTTCTACAATATGTTTATTGGGCCAGTAAAAATACTAAGAAAATAACAGGAACGCAAATAAAAGTAATAGAAAATAAAGAAGTAAGGGAAAAGGTAACTAAAACTGTTTTATCTGCTTTTAGTTTCAATTAATTATATTGAAATTTTAGAAGAAATGGGGGATATAATTTCTGTAAACGAAACTTGTTTTATAAAATCTGGAGGTACATTTTTTTCTAGATCCCACACCTTATTTTCTTCCATACACAAAAATATAAATGTAGAAGAATTTGGTTTAATAAAAACAACAATTCCATTTGTATCTAGAAAAAAAATATATTACCAATAAACTAAACCCACATCCTGTTAAGTAAATTGAACCAGTAATACAACATATTTACAATCTACGAAAAAAAGAGAACAAGAATTAGAAATATAAATATACAAGAAGGAAAATTTGAATAAATTGGGAAAAAACTTTAGCATTAAAGGAAGAGTACAAAAATATTTCAGAGATAAAATAAAAGCTAAAAGAAACAGAAGAAGAAATCAAAAATTATTTTAAATGGAAGTGGTCAGTTTTCCCAACAAATGGAATTTATAAAATTTACATTTTTGTTTTAAGTGATAAAAATACATTTCCTATGTTGGTGTGTTAGGAGAACAAAATGGAATAAAATTTGTTTACATTGTTAAAGGTCCAAATAAAGATATATTTGTACAAATTAAGAAAATAATGACTTTTCAGCCCTAGTAACAATTTGAAAGATGCATCGTCTCTAATCACTTTGTATTTTTTACCTTACAAATAACATCAGAAATAAGGCATTCCATAAATAACTGCTAATACTGCCTTATCAGTTGTCACACAATCAGTTTCATCCTTATTCAATTGTCTAGGGACATATGCCACCAGATGTTCTGTCCTATCAACAGTCTGACTTAAAATACTGCCCAAAGCATTGTTGAATTCAGCACACGCAAGTATGAAATTGTGTTCAAAGCTTAGGATTATTAGGAAAGTATATGATGCTAATATCTCCTTGAATCTCTCGAATGCTTCTTGACACGGAATTGTTCACCAGAAATTAACACCTTTTCGTACTGACTTAGTTAATGGCTGTGTAATTTGAGCAACTGCCTTCGCAAACGTATGATAGTAATTGCATAATCCAATAAATGATTGCAATCGCTTAGCAATTTGTGGCGTTGGGAAACCAAGTACGGCAGAAGTAATTCAAAAATTTGTCCTTACTCCATCTTGACTGATAATATGACCAAGATAACTTATGTGTGTTTCAGCAAAACAGCATTTCTTCACACTAAGTTTAAAGCATGCTACCCTCAGTATGCTAAACAGTTCATCTAGATGTTTAAGATGACCTTCTACTCTTTTTAAATAGGAAATTATGTGAAGGTATGCTAACAAATTATTGGTTTTAATCTACGAAGTACCCAATCTAATAGGTGGTGGGATGCAGCTGGAACATATTTCAATGCAAATGGCATTCTTAGATTCTGGAAGTAACCTGAAGGTGTTGTGAAAGCTGTCTTGGGTCTGTCTTCAGGAAACACTTCCAGTTGGTGACAGCAACTTCTAAGATCAATAGTTGAAAAATATTTACAAAAAATGGAACTTAACATCTGAGGTCATCAGTCCCCTAGAACTTAGAACTACTTAAACCTAACCGACCTAAGGACATCACACACATCCATGCCCGAGGCAGGATTCGAATCTGCGATCGTAACGGTCACACGGCTCCAAACTTAAGCACTTAGAACCGCGCGGCCACACTGGACGGCGAAAAATATTTACATCTTTGTAGGTTGTCTAATGTATCTGTAATGCTCAAGATCGGATATGCATCCGTTGTGGTTCGTACATTCAAGCAATGGTAGTCGCAACAAAATCGATATTTTCGAGTACCATCAACTGACTTTTTTGGTACATAGCAACATTTGCTGAACACAGGCTATCGCATACTTCATACTATCCTTATGTAATTGTTGATCTATAAATTCGTCTACTGGTGGCTGTACGCATTTTGCTATTCTGTATTGTTTCTTTGAGACTGGTGGATTATCGCCCATTGGTATCGGTGTTACGAGAATTGAGAAGATGGGTACCGACTGCCAGCAGTGACAGCAAAGCAAGAGGCGCGCATTAGGCCAGCGCGGCGGAAGGTACACAGAGTGCTGACGCGCCATACTCTATACTAGGCAGTTAGTAAACAACGCTTTGCTGCAGTCGCTGTTCAGTTTCCTATTCGCCGATTTCCACCAATGGCAAGCAATAAAGTAAACTCTAGTGGAAAAAGCCTATTCCCACCAATGATCACACCCGATGCAAAGACCAAATAAAGAACATCTAATACCCTTCCTCCTCGTCCCCATTTTCAATGGCAGCACTCCTCCATAGCATATAAGTAACCAAACTAGCGCTCATTCAGCAGTTAGCGGTACACCCTGAGGAAGGCATCTTGCAATAGTCGCTGAAACGTCGGAATTTTATAGTTTACAGTGGGGCCTCAAACCCAGAGGAATTTTATTGAACCCTTCAATGGTTGGAAATTAGTTTACATGTATCTGAAAACGTAAAAGGTCAAAAACTGTCATGTGAAATGATAAATAATATGCAACACTTCCAAAAAAAAAAGTTATATTGACTTATTCGTAAGGTGGGATACATGTGATCCACAAACATAACTATGTCCATGTTTTCGTGTGAACCTAAGATTTTCAAATTTCTGTATGGTGAGTGGTTTTATCAGGACGGAAAATACAGGAAAAAATATAATAAATCAGTACCAAGACACATTTATTCTCATACAACTGAAAACATAAAATATTGCACAATCATTTTCAACATAAACTTTTAATGTGGCTTTGACATATTGCTGACTGTTTTCTAAATTCCTTGAAGTTCTGTACGACATGTAAGACCCAGAAAGTACATATTATGTACAAACCAGCACAATTACAGATGAGTGTAGTAACGTTTTAAAAGAATCCCTATGATGTATTAGAAGAAAAAATGAAGTATTTCACACGTTCCCAGAATGGAGATGATGGTAATTTGAAGTACCTTTCGTGTAACAGATGCACAATGCCAGGTATAGACAAACGCCACCCCGTTTGATCTTTTTTTTCTCCTTTATTGTGATTTCAACCCCTGCCTCATATGAGCAGGCGAGGGCTGGCAGCAGCACAATCCGCCACTCTTCAGCTGAGTGACAAAATAGCTAATAAAAGGAGAAAATTATACACATAAAGGCGATAAAAAGGGGAACATAAAATCAGAGTAAGCGGAGACAATGGAGGGAAAATATACACTGACATAGAGACGTTCATTCAAGGACAATTAAAAAAGTCTACATAAAGTTAAAAAACACAGTTGGCAATTTGTACAGCACAAAAAAAGACACTGAAGTCACACACACAGGGTAAAAGTTTACCACAGTATTAATACACTCCAAAACAAGGGCACCTTAAAACCACTTTAAGAGATGAAGCACACATGTCAAAGAATAAAACCTTCTAGGAGGGATCTGCTGAGGGAGAGGCCTGAGGGGATGGAAAAAAGAGGAGAGAGCAAGGTGCGGGGGGGGGGGGGATGAAAGGAATAGGGGGCCCAGGGGGCGTACCAAGGGACAGATGGGGCAGGAGATGAAGAGGGAAGCCAAGGCCAGGAGGGAGTGCAGAGACACTGAACAAGAGAGGGAGGGGGTGTAGGTGGGGAAAAGCTGTTCAGGAGAAGGGAGAGGGAGAAGAGGGAGCCCCTGAGGAGGAGGCAGAAGAAAGGAGGGGTTCGTCAGTAGGAGGGGTAGACATCAGGGCGAAGTTCATCATGCAGAGGGGGTATGTGCTGGAAGTTGCACTGGGAAAGGAGGTGGAGGGTGTGTAAATGGAGAGAGAATGGGACACACCAGTAAAGGCATGGCAATGGGCTAGGGATGGAGAGGAAGGGGAACACCACAGGGTGGTGGGATCGAGTCGGAGGGCAATATACAGGGTGCGGATGTGTTCAAGGAAAAGGGGAAGGTTGTGGTAGGGGATGAAGTCATAGAGGATGCACATACGGGATGGAAGGTGGATATGGAAGGCGAGGTGGGGTGAACGGCACTCGAGGATTTGGAGGGCGTTACAGAACCTGGGAGGGGCGGAAATCCAAGCAACACTGGCATAACAAAAGATGGGGTGGATCAAGGATTTGTAGGTGTGAATGATGGTGGAAGGATGCAGTCCCCATGACTGGCCAGACAGGAGTTTCAGGAGGTGGAGTCCGTTGTGGGCTTTGTGTTGGATTGTAAGGAGATGGGGAGTCCAGGTGAGGTGTTGCTCAAGGGTGAGGGTAGCAGTGAGGTGAATAGGATGGCCGTAAATGATTAGGTAGAAATCATGGAAATGGAAGGAGCAGGAGTTCAGCCTATGATTATGGCCTGGGTCTATGAGGGATTGGTATGAAGGAACCACTGGTTTCACCAAGTGGTGAACTGGTCAAGGTGGGTTTGGAGGGTACGTGGGACCATTGAAGGATAGGATAAAGGGCTAGGAAGGCGTTGTCATCAGCAAATTGGAAGAGATGAACAGGTGGGGGAGATTTGGGCATTCATCAGTGAACAGGACATAGAGGAAAGGGCAAAGGACAGGGCCGTGTGGCACACCAGTGGAGGGATAGAAGGTCGAGGAGTTAGAATTGTGGATAGTGACATAGAAGGGGCGACGGGAGAGGAAGGAAGCAACGAGATGGATGAAATTGATGGAGAGAGCATAGGTCTGGAGTTTGAAAATTGCCCGGGTTGCCAGACATGGTCATAGGCGTTCTGGAGGTCAAGGGAAACAAAGACAGCAGAGCGACAGGAGTTAAGCTGGAAGAAAAGAAGATTGGTAAGGTTAAGGAGCTGGTTGTCAGCTGAGAAGGAAGGCCCCCAGGTTGGGGTAGAAGCAGTGGAAAGGAGCAAGGATGGGGGGAATTCCTGGAGGTGGCAGTAGGTGACACCATCATGACCAGGGGCGGTGTTGCGTTTGGAGTGGAAAACAAGTGTGATTTCATTTGTGGTGATGGGAGTGTTGATGTCTCAGGGGAGTAACTGATCCAAGTACTTGAAGCTAGGGGAGAGTGGTGGGACAGAGGTATCATTGCGGTCAAGGATGGTGGGGAACAGGTAGTAATCAAAATGGGGATTGTCAGCAATGGAGAAGACCTCAGAGAGGTGGGAAGCAAACTGGTTAGCCTTACAGAGTTTGTCAGGGAAGAGGCGATCGTCATGGAGGATAGGGTAATGCAGGGTCGGATGGCTACCAGTAAGGTGGTGGAAGGCTGACCAGTACTTGGAGGAGTTGACAGGGAGGGTGGAGTTGAGGTGTGTGCATGTCTGGCACCAGTCCCAATGTTTCCTTGCTGTAAGGAGGTTCTGGATGTGTTGCTGTAATTGCCAGTGGTGGATGAGTGCATCCCAGTGACATGTGCAGAGAAAGGAGCGGTAGAGCCTGTGGGATTCACGAAGAAGAAGGACGACCTGCAGAATAAGGGTAGAGCATTGTAGGTGAATGAGTTTGGTGGGGAAATGAGCCTCCACAGAATCAGTGATGGTCTTCTGAAGGAAGGAAGAGGGATGGGTGATGTCAGCAGGATGGTGAAATGTGAGGGGGTGGCTTTCGACCTGTGAGGTAATGGGTTCCCGGTAGGCATCCCAGTCAGCACGGCAGTAGTTGTGGACAGGTTTTGGAGGGGCAGCTGTGTGGGGGGCTGCAGGGGGGCCACAGGCAGATGAGATTGTGAGATGGACGGGCAGATGGTCACTACCAATGGGATCAAGGACGTCCATGGCAATACAGTCAAGGAGGTTGGGGGAAGTGAGAATAACATTGGGGGTGGAGTTACTTTCAGGATGGGTATGTTGTGGGAGAGGAACAAGGTCACCATTTGGGGTGGCAAGGAACTGATGCCACCGCCAAAGGGTGGCAGGGTCATGGCTGCGAATGTTGAGGTCAGCAGAAATCACATAGGTGGAGAAGGTATGGTCAACATGGGAGATTAGCTACAGGACAGAATAGATAATGGCACAGGTGATGGCCAGGGAAGGAAAAGATATGCTGAGGAGAAGGTGTTCAGTTGGGTCATTGAGGAGGGATTGTGACTGGACAGGGAGATGCTTGAGGTGGCCAATAGCGACCCCACATTGAGGGAGGGGAAGGGGATTGTCAGTGCAGTGAAGGAGATAGGGAGAGGTACGGACAACATGGTGAGGTTGGAGGAAGGTTTTATTAAGGATGAAGGAGTCAACCTGGTGCTGGGATAGAGTATGCATGAAGAGGTATTTGTTGGCAGGGAGGGAGCCAATGTTGAGGTAGAGGAGATGATACTGGTGATGTACCAGGAGGTGGGAGGGGGGAAGGAAGTGTGGCGAGGAGTGAGGAGTTAAACGAGGGTGTCGAGGTGGGTGAAGGTAAAATGGGCCTGGTTGTGGGAGTAGTTGGCATAGATATTTAAATGGAAAACAGAGCATGTTTCGAGGGAAATCTGCTGGAGGGTGTGGAGGCTCTGGAAGGGATGGATATTCAGGACGATGGTTAGGAACTGGATGATGTCTTCTGCTGTAGGGGAAGGTCAGAGGGAACTGTTGGGGTGGATGGGCTGATCGATGGGGCGAATGGGGACAGGGTTGGTGGGAGAGGGTTTTGCTTTGCATTTGGAGGAGTAGGTGGGATGGGGTTCACTGCAAGTGTTGCAGGAAGCGGAGAGGCAGCATTAGGACACTCTTTGAGGATGTGGGAGGCTTTCCAATGGGGGGTCAGGTGGGGGGGGGCGGTGTTATTGCAGTTTTGGGTGAGGTGGTCATTGTACAGGAGACTGCACTGGCAGCAGTAGGTTTGAGGATGGGAATGGGATGGGTCAGCAGGATGGTGGCAGTTGAAAATCGGGGCTCTCTGTTTGAGGAGGTGATTGATAGAGGAGGCAAAAGATATGCATGAAGAAGGTAGGGCCAGAAGCGCTGTAAATACGGCAGGCCGAGCGGACTTGCAGGGCGGGATGGGCATTCAGTTCCACTGACACCTCTGCCTCTGTGACCACAGGGCTGAGTTTTGTGATTACAATGATGAGGGTTGGTGGACAAAGAGGGTCTGGGGCTGATGAGGAGAGGAGGAAGTAAGGAATGGTGTGAGGGACACATGGGGGGGGGGGGGGCAAAGTTGATGTGGGGAAGACACCAGAGGAGATCAATATGAAAAGAGGGAGAGGAGGACTTGATGAGAACAGTGTCTCCGTGAGGGATAAGTTGAGTAATGGGTGGACTGGGGATGAATTTTTGGATTTCAAGGGTGAAGGTGCAGGCATCTAGGAATTTCGGATCAGGGTTTGCAAGGATGAAGGTATACAGGGTGGGGGCTGAGGAGGCAGGAGGAGGGGTGGTATCCATGGTGGGATCAGAGGGAAGTGTGTTGTGCAATGGTTCTTTGGGGGATGGGGTGGATGAGAGATCGCCACTTGGGCCCTTGGAAGGTTTTTTGGCGGGTGTGGCCTGGGAGGAGGGAGGAGGGACTGGATGGATGGGGATGTGGTAGGAGGCATGCCCCTAGCCCAGCACTGGGTATGAGGTGGCGACTGTGGCGTGGCGGGCGGTCACTCGGGCCATGGAAACAGGAGTAGTCGTAGCGGGGCTGGTGAGGAGGCGGAGTTCAGTGGGGGACAGCAGTGGGAGGGGTGGCAGGAGCAGGGGCTGGAGTAGGGGAAGGAGCAGGGGAAGGAGCAACATACAGGTGGGGATACAGGGATGAGGAGGAGACAGAAGGGGAGAAGACCGTGAGTAGGAGAGGTGGATGAGATGGGTTAAGCTCAGAGGAAGCACTCCACAAGGCTACAGTGCGGTTAGGTGAAGGCGAGGTGTAGATGTTGGCAGTAGTGGGGATGTTCATGATTGAAGGCGGCGTCCACTGGCGACGGGAGTCGCCGAAGTGCGAAAGGAACTAAAGCGGGGGCTGGCGGTGGCGGAGCCGGCGGTAGGGGCGAGCACCGGCAGGCGGCGACGGCGACGGCGGCTGGGCGGAGGCGGCGAGCACCAAGCATCGGCGAAGACCAGAAGGCGGGGGCGGCGGGGGTGGTGGCGGTGGTGACGGGCGGCTCCGGCGTCGGCGGCGGCGCCGTCGAGCACAGGGCGGCGGGTGGCAGCGATGGTGTGCAAACGGACGGAAGAACGACAGCTGCGACAGACGGACAGACGGCAATGGCAGCGGGCTCTTCCGAAGCGACGAGTACACCCTGTGTGTTGCCCAGGCAGAGTAAGTACTCGACGTGGAACTGTGGGGATCCAACCCTTGAATGCCGATAGATGCTCACAGCCATCTACATATCCATCCCGTAATCCACATCAGTTTTCTCCAAGGTCCGAATGCTACTTGCTAGATGATAGCACCGGACATAAGGGATATACAGGGTGAATCACGTAAGACGTAACACCCCTTTTATTTCGTGAACAGTTACACATATCGAAACGTTGTTAGAGTGTCCTGGGACACGTATTCCTTTTTATTTCATTAATGTTTTTAGTGCTGATGTCGACGGAGACATTGGAGCAAATCGTTTGTTTAACGAAACTGTGTACTTTTTTATAACTGCATTCGATAGTTCTTAGGAAGACAGTTACGGTGATATAGCGTTTGTTAATGTTGACGTTGAAACCTGTCGTAAAAAAATTTGGGAAGTATTCTACAATTTGAGATCACGGTGGCCAGAATTGTCATCAGCGACACCGCCAAACAGATATCTCGTGCTACACGGTGCCAGAACGTCGACACATTTGCCTGTTGACTTGCAGGCCGCGCTGTACTACACTGCAGGCCGCTCATTACTGCTTCAGCATTCATTGCGTCCAGATATGTGCACCAATGAAGAGAAGCTGGATATATTATTTTCATATGATGAATGTAAATGAAATATAAAAGCAATACAGCGTTACAGGGCTTTCTATCCGAATCGCCAATACACGAATTATTAAGATACAGACAGGCTGCTTGAACTTTAAAAAGAGGACAAGAAGCTGTTCTGGCTACGACGCTAATGAATCCGCACAGTAGTAGGAGACTATTGATAAGGAATGTGAAATCAGCCAGGCGTGTCTCATTTGCATTCTGCATCGACAGAATTTCCATTCCTGTCATCTATCAGTACATCAGTTACTCGACGGCCGTGAGTTTGAACGTCGTTTAGATCGTCGGTTTCTCCTTCAGCAACTGAGAGATGACCCTACGTTTTCCCAATGTGTGCTCTTTATCGATGGAGCAACGTTTATTAACCACGCTAATGTAAATGGCATAATATGCACTACTGGAGCAGCCGAAAATTCACACTGGCTTCGCCAAGTGCAACATCAACGGCCATGAAACGTAAACGTATGGTGCGACCTCATAGGAAATTACATTGTGGGAGCTTACTTCATATCCGGCGTTCTAAATGGACATTCATACGCACACTTCCTGACGAACATTCGGCCGGTTCCCTCAGAAGAGGTACCGCTACATATTCGGCAATGTAAGTGTCTGCAATGCGACAGCCGACGGTGTGGCCGAGCGGTTCTAGGCGCTTCAGTCTGGAATCGCGCGACCGCTACGGTCGCAGATTCGAATTCTGCCTTTGGCATGGGTGTGCGTGATGTCCTTAGGTTAGTTAGGTTTAAGTATTTCTAAGTTCTAGGGGACTGTTGACCTCAGATATTAAGTCCCATAGTGCTTAGAGCCATTTGAACCATTTTTGCATTGCGACGGTTGTCCAGCTCACTCGTCCCTTGTTGCAACGCAAATACTGAATCACAATTTTTCTGGTGTTGGATATGACGAAATTCTGTTGTCAAATGGGCTGCGAGGTTCTCCGATTTGACTCCTCTTGCTTTCTTTATTTGGGGAACACTCAAAGATAAAGTCTATGACGATCCCCAACTACGCCAGAGGATATGTGTCGTCGACTCGCCAGTGCATACTCTACCATATCATTAACTGTAACTACATCTGTTCACTTTCCTTTCGAACTGCGGTTGAAAATGTGCCCTTCAGTCCATGGTCCACAGTTTGACCACTTGCTTAAATAAAGGATAAAGTTATTTTTTTGGAAGGAAAATATATTTTATGTAATTTGTCTGGTTACTAAATCATTGTTAATAAATTGTTTATTTCATTTACGTATATACAAAATTGCATTGCAATGTCAAATAAGCCGACAGCGTGTATTGCTCGTAGCTAGTAACACTGTCATTATGCGCTTACGTTCAGCATGGAACGACGTTTCCTTAAGAAGAATGTTTATTTTGCGGTGTAAAGGTGGTCACCAAAGTATTTTTTATAAAATGTTTAGTGCAACGAATGTATTCCATATGATATAATTTAGGACAGTGTAAGCAGAGACATTTGTCTGACAGCATGTATTTTACCTCTAAGAAGAACACAGCCAGGTACAGGAAAACATAGGTCTAATCTTCCTCCTAACATGAAGGTATTTAATACAGTTGTTACTTTTTGCCGCGAATAAGAGCTCTTTATTTTTGAAGAATGAAGAGTTGATTTCTCTGTTTCAGCTCACGTAAAACTGTAAGGATACACAATTATGAAATAGTTTTCCTAACCGCTTTCAGATACGCTAGATTCTAGCCTATGTTGTATTTTCATGTACAATATTCGTAGGTGAACCTGCACCTAGGTCGTGGACTGGTTCAAAGGGAAATGAAGCTTCATTCTCGTAGCGTCGGCCTACGATATGCAACTCCGCACCCTTGCCCGAGACGACTGCTGGGCTGTCTTTGCTCGTCAAATGCCATTTCTGGCCACAGTGCTCTCACATTCTACGACTTCTATCAATTTTTCTACGACAGGTTTCAACTTCTACATTAAGAAAAGCGATATATCATAGCTGTTTCCTCAAGAGCAGTTTAAGAAGTATGTGGCTCCATTTAAAAGAAACGTACTTACTTCAGTACCTCAGTTGATACCAGAGCTAAAAACATCAGCCAAAGAAGAACATACTTGTCCCTCGACGCTGTAACATTTGACGAAACCCGCCTTTCACGAAATAAAAGGCTTGTCACGTCTTACGTGACTCACCATGTGTACATCGCAACGAGCATAACTGCCTATTACTGTAATGAAACATACGTATCCCAGCAACTACGGAAGGTATTGGAAATAGGCTTCCCAATGTGGAGCTTAACTAAAACCGCACTTTAGCGCCCAAGGTGGGACCAAACTAATGCACAGTACGAAAGGTACTTGACATACACTCCATCACACAAAGGAAGGAGCCTTCCACAGCATCCATGTCTCTCTGATTTCTAGGATCTTATTGAACTCGAGTGGTATAAACATTTCACAAAGAGGTCTCAGTTTATTGCTCTAATAACAGCAAATTGTGATATATCTCCGATAGACGATTAATAAAATTGTAAACATACCTTACTAGCCCATATCTCGAGAAATTACTGAATAAATAGATTCAGGGATTGTTAATATCTGCAGGCCGGTGTGGCCGAGCGGTTATAGGCGCTACAGTCTGGAACCGCGCAACCGCTACAGTCGCAGGTTCGAATCCTGCCTCTGGCATGGATGTGTGTGATGTCCTTAGGTTAGATAAGTTTATGTAGTGCTAAGTTCTAGGGAAAAGCATCATCCATACAATTCCGAAGACGGCAAGAGCTGACAAGTGCGAGAATTATCGCACAATCAGCTTAACAGCTCATGCATCGAAGCTGCTTACAAGAATAATATACAGAAGAATGGAAAAGAAAATTGAGAATGCGCTAGGTGACGATCAGTTTGGCTTTAGGAAAAGTAAAGGGATGAGAGAGGCAATTCTGACATTACGGCTAATAATGGAAGCAAGGCTAAAGAAAAATCAAGACACTTTTAGAGGATTTGTCGACCTGGAAAAAGCGTTCGACAATATAAAATGGTGCAAGCTGTTCGAGATTCTGAAATAAGTAGGGGTAAGTTATAGGGAGAGACGGGTCATATACAATATGTACTACAACCAAGAGGGAATAATAAGAGTGGACGATCAAGAACGAAGTGCTCATATTAAGAAGGGTGTAAGACACGGCTGTAGCCTTTCGCCCCTACTCTTCAATCTGTACATCGAGGAAGCAATGATGGAATTAAAAGAAAGGTTCAGGAGTGGAATTAAAATACAAGGTGAAAGGATATCAATGATACGATTCGCTGATGACATTGCTATCCTGAGTGAAAGTGAAGAAGAATTAAATGATCTGCTGAACGGAATGAACAGTCTAATGAGTACACAGTATGGTTTGAGAGTGAATCGGAGAAAGACGAAGGTAATGAGAATTAGAGCAAATGAGAACAGCGAGAAACTTAACATCAGGATTGATGGTCACGAAGTCAATGAAGTTAAGGAATTCTGCAACCTAGGCAGTAAAATAACCAATGACGGACGGAGCAAGGAGGACATCAAAAGCAGACTCACTATGGCAAAAAAGGCATTTCTGGCCAAGAGAAGTCTACTAATATCAAATACCGGCCTTAATTTGAGGAAGAAATTTCTGAGGATGTACGTCTGGAGTACAGTATTGTATGGTAGTGAAACATGGACTGTGGGAAAACCGGAACAGAAGAGAATCGAAGCATTTGAGATGTGGTGCTATACACGAATGTTGAAAATTAGGTGGACTGATAAGGTAAGGAATGAGAAGGTTCTACGCAGAATCGGAGAGGAAAGGAATATGTGGAAAACACTGATAAGGAGAAGGGACAGGATGATAGGACATCTGATAAGACATGAGGGAATGACTTCCATGGTACTAGAGGGAGCTGTAGAGGGCAAAAACTGTAGAGGAAGACAGAGATTGGAATACGTCAAGCAAATAATTGAGGACATAGGTTGCAAGTGCTACTCTGAGATGAAGAGGTTAGCACAGGAAAGGAATTTGTGGCGGGCCGCAGCAAACCAGTCAGTAGACTGATGACCAAAAGAAAAAAAAAGAAGTTTCAGGGGACTGATGACCTCAGAAGTTAAGTCCCATAGTGTTCAGAGCCATTTGAACCATTTGTTAATATCTGTTAACAAGATGGTAAGCACTAGTACTCGTTGTGACGTTACAGGAGAATTAGTAATGTACTTATTAATATAATGATCTACAATTATCAGCCAGAACATTTCGACCACCTAGCTAATAGCCAGTATGTCCACCTTTGGTACGGATAACAGCGGCGACGCGTCGTGACATGGAAGCCACGAGGCCTTCGTAGGACGCTGGAGAGAGTTGGTAGCACATCCGCACACACATGGCACCAAATTCCTCGGTGGAGGAATATGAGCTCTGACGCCACATGCAATTAAATGCCAGGCATGTTCGATCGAGAACGGATATGGGGAGTTGGCTTGGGGGGGGGGGGCGGCAAATTAACTGGAACTCGCCACTGTTCCTCGAACCATTCCATCACACTCCTGGCCTTGTGACAGTCGCATTATCTTGATGAGAAATAGCACAGCCGTCGGGGAACATGATCATCATGAAGGGGTGAACGTGGTCTGCAACCATGTACAGTACTCCTTGGCCGTCATGGTGCGTTGCACGAGCTCCACTGGACCCAGGGATGCCCACGTGAATGTTCCCCGGAGCCAACTTGTCTTTGCCCCGCAGTGCAGGTGTCAAGGAGCTGTTCCTCTGGAAGACGACAACTTCGTGCCTCCCCATCAGCATGATGAAGAAGGTATCGGGATTCATCAGACCATGCTATGCTCTACCACTGCGCCAACGTCCAGTACCTATAGTCATGTGCCCATTTCAGACGTTGTTGCGAAAGTCGTGGTGTTGACCTTGGCACACGCATGGCTCTTCAGTTGCGGAGCCCCATCATTAGGAGTGTGCTGTGCACTGCGTGTTCAGACACATTTGAACTCTGCCACAGTTCACCACCTCTCCTGTTTTACCAGTCTGCGCGACCTACGACGCTCGACATCTGTGGTGAGCGATGTCCTCCCATCCTGACGACGTATGGACGTGGTTTCACCTTGGTTTCACTACGTGTTGAAGACACTCATCGCAGCACTCTTTGAGTACCCGACAGGTCATGCTGTTTCCGAAATCCCGATGCCAAGTCTCTGGGCCATCATAATCTGACCTCGACCTAACTCAGATAGATCGCACGCCTTCCTCATTATACAAACTGACATCCTGCTCTCTGATACCACATAGCACTCACTCCTCGCCAGGTGACTCTGATATCACCTGGACGGGTTTATATCGATAGGGGTCGGTTGCCATAATGTTATAGCTGACCAGAGTGTATTAAGCTGTCACGCGCAAGAAGTTTATAACTTGACCGAATTTGAAAATCAGTAGGGAAGGGCACTTGTGTCCCATGAACCTAACTAGGTTCACTAAGTCTTTTGAACATAGAACTATCAAGTTAATCTATTGTTTGTCGAGTGATTGTATTAGGACGTGAAATACCGGAGAAAGTATAACAAGTCGGTACAAGACAACACCTGTTCTAAAATGGTTCAAATGGCTCTGAGCACTATGGGACTTAACATCTGAGGTCATCAGTCCCCTAGAACATAGAACTACTTAAACCTAACTAACCTAAGGACATCACACACATCCATGCCCGAGGCAGGATTCGAACCTGCAACCGGAGCGGTCACGGGGTTCCAGACTGAAGCGCCTAAAACAGCTCGGCCGCACCGGCCGGCCAACAACACCTGTTCTTAAAATGGTTCAAATGGCTCTGAGCACTATGGGACTTAACATCGGAGGTCATCTGTCCACTAGAACTTAGAACTACTTAATCCTAACTAACCTAAGAACATCACACAAATCCATGTCCGAGGCAATATCTGCGACCGTAGCAGTCGCGCGGTTCCAGACTGAAGCGCCTAGAACCACTCGGCCACCGCGGCTGGCGCCTGTTCTCATGAAAATGACAAACATGTAATACTGCATACAAATTTTCAGCATAAAGTTTCAAGATGGCTTTGATATAGCACCCACAAATGTACGGTTTTTCCTTTTTTTTACATTCTATCAGTTTATCTGGAATGGCGCTAGCTTCAGCTGATGTACAAACCAGCGGAATTTATGAGAAGAATAGTAAAATCTTAAAACAATATCTGTGACGTATATTTTGGAAACAAAACTAGGACATTCTTGGAATGAAGATAGTGATTTGATTTATGGCAGTTATTAACACAGCACCGCCCTTCTTGATCGTTCACAGCTGTCGATATAATCTGGCCATGGTCCGCAGTAATCCATTCCAAGTTCCAAAACCTGGTCTCTAGATGCTAACACTAGACAGAAATGAGACATTCCGCCAACTACGAAAAGTTTAATATGAAATCATAAACATCAGTCATATTTTGTATATACCAGTTGTATATAACATACCCTATTGAAGACCAGATGCAACAATCGTCTAATGGTTGATTAATTTTAGAAGATTACGCAAGTAAATGCTTAACTTATATTTACAGGTACTGGAAAACTAGAGAGAGAGAGAGAGAATCTGCAAGTGTGTCGCTCCAAAAGGTTGTGGCTTCTCAGTGTTGGTTATGGCTTTCCTGCTGTCTCAATTATTTTTCTTCCCCTGCGAGCATAAGTGAACAAGTTCGCGTAATCGGGATATTTCTACTGTTGTGGCTAGGAATGAATGTTATCAGTTTTGCTGCATCGTCTGTCTGATAAACTAACGTGTGGCAGGTTCATTCGAGCGTTACAAATCAGATCTTGCGCTAAATTTGTTCTCGCTGTTCATATTCAGCTTAATGAATACCATTAGTGTGGATTAACACGGAGTATCATTGAAGGCGACTTAATTGCTGTAATAAATGTGTTTCACGTAGCCAGTTATTACGAAATTACAGCTATATGGGGCTGTTTTCTGTTGCCGTTACGTACGTTCATGTATCTACCGAATGGATTTACGAACAGTATAGCCAAAATTACGCATAATAATGTTTAGCTGCGTTTACCTGACACTTGCTCTTCAAATTGTTACTGCTGTACAGTCATTATTAAACCTGAAACTGTTAGGGACGTCATGTATCTTTGGAGCAAAGGATTGAGGTATATAGTTACAAACGGTGCTGTTCTCTTGCTAGCAGTTATTGGCGAAGTCGGCGCTTGAAAAGTCTGTTGCCTTGGAAGAATTTTCTTCTGTTTTGAGGAAAACTGTGGTGACGCTGCTGCATGTTCATACATGCAAATTCTGCTGCTTGCCATGTCCTCTATCTTATACTCTTGATGTCTTTTGCACAATCTGACGTGACGACATTCAGTGCAATAAGATTAACGTGAATATGAACTGCTACATAGAACTTCATATCCTCAGGAGAGACCTACTAGGGCATCCAGTGGAGCATAACGAAGTATGACCCTTCAGGCAAAGTTACAACAATGATAAAATTATGAGGAAGTTTTGTGTACAGCACTAAACTATAAGCTCTTGTAGTGACACTCTCCACAAGGCACATTACTTGCAGATTCTGTAGACTATTTGCTCACTGTATCACCGACTGATATTTTAGGGTATCAGAGGGTGAGGTGTTAGTTAATGGGTCGATTTAATTAATTAGTCAACTAATTTGATATCAAAGGCTTGCTCGTACCAGTGAGGAGCTTTTCCAGATGGTCAGGGAGTTGGTGGAGGGATCGGATGTGAGGGCGTTTCTCAGAAGGATGCATTATCGTGAGTGGGTCACGAATCAACCTCCATGGGGTCGTAAATCAATTAACACATCAGTAGGTTTGGGGGGGGGGGGGGGGGAGAGACTCATAAATCAATAAAGTTTGTCTCTGAATGTATACAAACTGCACTAACAAAACATCAAGGCACCCCTGTTACCCCACTACTGACATGAAAGATATGGAGATCCAGTATTAGAGTCAGAGTATAACAGAGATTTGGAGGATTTGTGATCAAAGAAGCAGAAGGCATAGATAATGCTCCTTCAGAATATTGGGAAACGTTGGAGGATGTTGCAGCCGAAGGACTAGTCAAGTTGGTTTGCAGAACCTATGAGTCAGTTCTACCAACAGACATTGGGATAAGTATCATCTGCATGATCTCCAAAACAGTTAGGGGAGATAAGTTTCAAGAATTACCGCGCTATCGTTTTAACACCTTATGAAGCTAAGTGACCAACGAGAATAACATAGAGAAGTAAAAAAATTGAGGAATTGTTATATGGCGATCGAGATGCAAGACAAGAAAAATCAAGACACGTTCATAGTATTTGTCAAAAAGAATGTAAATTGTGAAAGATGTTAGAAATTCTTAGGAGAATAAGTGTAAGCTGTTGGAAAAGATGAGTAATACATAAGATAGTCAACATGCAAGAAGGAGAAATAAGAGTAGAAGACCAAGGATGAAGTGCAGGATTAGTGAGTGTCTTTCGTCCCTTACTGATCAACCTGTTTATCAAAGAAGCAACGAAAGATATAAAACAGAGATTGAGAAGTGTAATTAAAATCTACACTGCAAGGATAGTAGGATACGATTCGCTGATGACATTACTACACTATTATCATTGAAAATAAAGTAGAACTGCAAGACCCGTTGAATGCAATGAACACTTTAATAAGGACGCACTGTGATTTGAGAGTAAACTGAAGAAAGACGAAAGTAATGAGGCATAACAAAAATGAATTAGCAATAGAGTTAACATCAGAATTCGGTCTACAAAGCAGAGGAAGTTAAGGAATTTTGCGACGTTGAAAGGAAACAGGTACATGACCGACTAAACAAGGTGAACATAAAAAGCTAACCAGTACAGGTAAAGAGGGCATGCCTTGTGAAAAGAAGTCTAATGGTATGAAATATCAGCCTTAATTTTAGGGAGAAATTTCGAATAACATATGTTTATAGCTAACATAATGAATCAGGAGATTCTCCATAAAATCAGGGAGTAGATGGACATTTGCAAAACTTTGGCAAGGAGGAAGAATATCACGATCGGACATGTGTTAAGACATCTATCTACATATACGTGATTACTCTGCTATTCACAATAATGTGCTTGGCAGAGGGTTCAATGAACCACCTTCTTGCTGTCTCTCTACCGTTCCACTCTCCAACGGCACGCAGGAACAACGGGCACTTAAATTTTTCCGTGCAAGCCCTGATTTCTCTTATTTTATCGTGATGATCACTTCTCCCTATGTATGTGGGTGCCAACAGAATGTTTTCGCAATCGAAGGAGAAAACTGGTGATTGAAATTTCATGAGAAGACCCCGTCGCAACGAAACATGCATTTGTTTTAATAATTGCCACTCCAATTCACGTATCATGTCTGTAACACTATCTCCCGTATTTCGCGATAATACAAAACGAGCTGCCTTTCTTTGCACTTTTTCGATGTCATCCGTCAGTCCCACCTGATGCGGACCCCACACCGCACTGCAGTACTCGAGAACAGGACGGACAAGCGTAATGTAAGCAGTCTCTTTGGTAGACCTGTTGCACCTTCTAAGTGTTCTGCCAATGAATCGCAGTCTTTGGTTTGCTCTACCCACAATATTATCTATGTGATCGTTCAAATTTAGGTTATTTGTAATTGTAATCCCTAAGTATTTAGTTGAATTGACAGCCCTCAGATTTGTGTGACTTATCGCGTAATCGAAATTTAGCTGATTTCCTTTAGTACTCATGTCAATAACTTCGCACTTTTCTTTATTGAGGGCCAATTGCCACTTTTCGCACCATACAGATATCCTATCTAAATCATTTTGCAAGTCATTTTGATCATCTGATGACTTTACAAGACGGTAAATGACAGCATCATCTGCAAACAACCTAAGACAGCTACTCAGATTGTCTCCTATGTCGTTAATATAAACCAGGAACAATAGAGGGTATATAGCGCTTCCTTGGGGAACACCGGATATTACTTTTGTTTTATTCCATGACTTTCCGTCTATTACTACGAACTGGGACCTTTCTGATAGGAAATCACGAATCCAGTCGCACAAATGTGGCGATACTCCGTAGGCACGCAGTTTGATTAGAAGACACTTGTGAGGAACGGTGTCGAAAGCCTTCTGGAAATCTAAAAATATGGAATCAATTTGACATCCCCTGTCGATAGCACTTATTACTTCATTTAGTATAAAGTGAAAGGGTACAGTACCGCCCGACATTGAAAATAGGTACAATATTCTTCGTTATTCTTGTCAGAACACCATATTTTTCGTGATAAAACCTCAATTTCACTTAATACACCGAAGTCAGATACCAATGTAGGAAAGAAGGACAATTTATTTATTTAACTGATCACATGTGAACTCCCACAAAATAAATCCCTACATCCAATTTGATGAGATCTGTGAACTGAATGAATGTGTGGTCGTCTGCTAACCACAGATAGTGAATGTGCAATATATGATCATCTTTGAGACGGTCCTTTGGTCACCTTTGGTGGAACCAAAGAGATGAAATTTACCTGAGCTTTGAGAGCTTGAAATGTGGCTGACCAATACGGTAGCATGGTGCTCCCCCACATTGGCGGAGGTTCGAGGTGACCTGAAGAACGGCCATGTTTCAGCACTCTGGCGCTGGATCTTGTGTTGGAAAGACCTGTCTTCGGTGTGCTCCGTAAAGACAAAAGAGTGGAGAGAATGGTATGCATGTGGAATACTTAAGAATAGTTTGGAATAATTATTTCTCTATTTCAGGACCTTTTGGGGGGAAAATTAAATGACAGGCAGGTAATATTAACGGGATCGTAGTAATCTTCGGAAGTGAGCAACTGTCACAATGAAGCCACGTGTAGCAATAAGTTGAAATACTTTCGAGTGCTAGTACTAAGTGGAAATACTTCCGAGTGCTAAAGTCAAGCAGAATTACTGGCGTGTGTACTGTAAGTTGAAAATATTTAAGAAATAGCGTGTGCAGGACTTGAAATTAGAGACGAGTACTTCCACGTGGTGAGTACCGTGTGAGTCTCAATCTGTGTATGAGACAAAGGATAAAGAGAAGTACTCGTCCAACATATCATTTGATGACTCGCGTGTGTGACGAATATGTTCTTCATATTACCTTGCATGTTATGTTTCAGTGTGACGCTTGATTCAAACTCTGATACTCTGAGAGAGAAGTAAGGTGAGTCAGCCGTCTATCCAGCAACGCCACTTGGCTTGCATTGCACAGGAAGACGTATATATATCCTCCAGAGTTCGTGGTAGGAAAGATGAATGTGATCTTAATATTACCCTTGCTTGTTTTGTTTCCGTGTGATGCTAGATTCAAACTCTAATACTCTGAGAGAGAAGCAAGGTGAGTCAGCCGTCTATCCAGCAACGCCACTTGGATTGCATTGCACAGGAAGACGTGCATATATCCTCCAGAGTTCGTAGTAGGAAAGAAAAGTTACGAAGTGGGGCAGTGTCGTGTGAAACTGGGATGAATGCTAATTGAAGTGGGAAGCTGAAAGTGAAGTGATTCTAACGTTGTGACTATTCTTTGCGATGTATTGTATGTTGCCAATGTGATGTATTTCATGTAATTTAAGTATGTGTGGTTTGCATAGGAGAGAAGCAAGATAGGTTAAGAGCAGTGGATTATGCATATTCCTTTTTGTACCGCTCGGTCTGGAGTAAATTTTCGTGATGGTGGGTGTGAGAGTCGAAGTGTGAGATACAGCAAAAGATACACCATCCTATCCAGAAAGTGCACTGTAGCTTTAGATAATTACGAGTCCATAAGATAGAGAATCACAAATGTAAAGCCATGCCCACTGGGCGGAGTTTGTCATGTGTAACTGTTGTATAAAATGTAATGGTGTGTTTAGGTTATCTTTGAATCATAGTAGAACTTACCGGAATAAAAAAGATACCTACCCCCATGAACCATGGACCTTGCCGTTGGTGGGGAGGCTTGCGTGCCTCAGCGATACAGATAGCCGTACCGTAGGTGCAACCACAACGGAGGGGTATCTGTTGAGAGGCCAGACAAACGTGTGGTTCCTGAAGAGGGACAGTAGCCTTTTCAGTAGTTGCAGGGGCGACAGTCTGTATGATTGACTGATCTGGCCTTGTAACAGTAACCAAAACGGCCTTGCTGTGCTGGTACTGCGAGCCGCTGAAAGTAAGGGGAAACTACGGCCGTAATTTTTCCCGAGGGCATGCAGTTTTACTGTATGGTTAAATGATGATGGCGTCCTCTTGGATAAAACATTCCGGAGGTAAAATAGTCCCCCATTCGGATCTCCGCGCGGGGACTACTCGAGAGAATGTCGTTATCAGGAGAAAGAAAACTGGCGTTCTACGGATCGGAGCGTGGAATGTCAGATCCCTTAATCGGGCAGGTAGGTTAGAAAATTTAAAAAGAGAAATAGATAGGTTAAAGTTAGATATAGTGGGAATTAGTGAAGTTCGGTGGCAGGAGGAACAAGACTTCTGGTCAGGTGACTACAAGGTTATAAACACAACATCAAATAGGGGTAATGCAGGAGTAGGTTTAATAATGAATAGGAAAACAGGAATCGGGTAAGCTACTACAAACAGCATAGTGAACGCATTATTGTGGCCAAGGTAAATACGAAGCCCACGCCTACCACAGTAGTTTATATGTCAACTATCTCTGCAGATGAAGAAGAAATTTAAGAAATGTATGATGAGATAAAAGAAATTATTCAGATAGTGAAGGGAGATGAAAATTTAATAGTCATGGGTGACTGGAATTCGTCAGTAGGAAAAGGGAGAGAGGGAAACGTAGTAGGTGAATATGGATTGGGGGTAAGAAACGAAAGAGGAAGCCGCCTGGAAGAATTTTGCACAGAGCACAACCTAATCATAGTTAACACTAGGTTCAAGAACCATAAAAGAAGATTGTATACATGGAAGAAGCCTGGAGATACTGACAGGTTTCAGATAGATTATATAATGGTAAGACAGAGATTTAGGAACCAGTTTGTAAATTGTAAGACATTTCCAGGGGCAGTTGTGGACTATGACCACAATCTATTGGTTATGAACTGTAGATTACAACTGAAGAAACTGCAAAAAGGTGGGAATATAAGGAGATGGGACCTGGATAAACTGACTAAACCAGACGTTGTACAGAGTTTCAGGGAGAGCATAAAGGAACAATTGACAAGAATGGGGGAAAGAAATACAGAAGAAGAAGAATGGGTAGCTTTGAGGGATGAAGTGGTGAAGGCAGCAGAGGATCAAGTAGGTAAAAAGACGAGGGCTGGTAAAAATCCTTGGGTAAAAGAAGAAATATTGAATTTAATTGATGAAAGGAGAAAATATAAAAATGCAGTAAATGAAGCACGCAAAAAGGAATACAAACGTCTCAAAAATGAGATCGACAGGAAGCGCAAAATGGCTAAGCAGGTATCGCTAGAGGACAAATGTAAGGATTTAGAGGCTTATCTCACTAGGGGTAAGATAGATACTGCCCACAGGAAAATTAAGAGACCTTTGGAGAAAAGAGGGCCACTTGTATGAATATCAAGAGCTCAGATGGAAACCCAGTTCTAAGCAGAGAAGGGAAAGCAGAAAGGTGGAAGGAGTATATAGAGGGTTTATACAAGGGCGATGTACTTGAGGACAATATTATGGAAATGGAAGAGGATGTAGATGAAGATGATTTGGGAGATATGATACTGCGTGAAGACTTTGACAGAGCACTGAAAGACTAGAGTCGCAACAAAGCTCCGGCAGTAGACAACATTCCATTAGAACTACTGACAGCCTTGGGAGAGCCAGTCCTGACAAAACTCTACCATCTGGTGAGCAAGATGTATGAGACAGGCGAAATACCCTCAGACTTCAAGAAAAATATAATAATTCCAATCCCAAAGGAAGTGGATGATGACAGATGTGAAAATTACCGCTATCAGTTTAATAAGTCACGGATTCAAAATACTAACGCGAATTCTTTACAGACGAATGGAAAAACTAGTAGAAGCCGACCTCTGGGAAGATCAGTTTGGATTCCGTAGAAATATTGGAACACGTGAGACAATACTGACCCTACGACTTATCCTAGAAGCTAGATTAAGGAAAGGCTAACCCACGTTTCTAGCATTTGTAGACTTAGAGATAGCTTTTGACAATGTTGACTGGAATACTCTCTTTCAAATTCTGAAGGTGGCAGGGGTAAAATACAGGGAGCGAAAAGCTATTTCCAATTTGTACAGAAACCAGATGGCAGTTATAAGAGTCGAGGGACATGAAAGGGAAGCAGTGGTTGGGAAGGGAGTGAGACAGGGTTGTAGCCTATCCCCGATGTTGTTCAATCTGTATATTGAGCAAGCAGTAAAGGAAACAAAAGAAAAAATCGGAGTAGGTATTAAAATTCATGGAGAAGAAATAAAAACTTTAAATTTCACCGATGACGTTGTAAATCTGTCAGAGACAGTAAAGGACTTGGAAGAGCAGTTGAACGGAATGGATAGTGTCTTGAAAGGAGGATATAAGGTGAACATCAACAAAAGCAAAACAAGGATAATGGAATGTAGTCTAATTAAGTCGGGTGATACTGAGGGAATTAGATTAGGAAATGAGACACTTAACGTAGTAAAGGAGTTCTGCTATTTGGGGAGCAAAATAACTGTTGATGGTCGAAGTAGAGAGAATATAAAATGTAGACTGGCAATGGCAAGGAAAGCATTTCTGAAGAAGAGAAATTTGTTAACATCGAGTACAGGTTTAAGTGTCAGGAAGTCGTTTCTGAAAGTATTTGTATGGAGTGTAGCCATGTGTGGAAGTGAAACGTGGACGACAAATAGTTTGGACAAGAAGAGAATAGAAGCTTTCGAAATATGGTGCTACATAAGAATGCTGAAGATTAGATGGGTAGATCACATAACTAATGAGGAAGTATTGAATAGGATCGGGGAGAAGAGAAGTTTGTGGCACAACTTGACTAGAAGAAGGAATCGGTTGGTAGGACATGTTCTGAGGCATCAAGGGATTACCAACTTAGTACTGGAGGGCAGCGTGGAGGGTAAAAATCGTAGAGGGAGACCAAGAGATGAATACACTAAGCAGATTCAGAAGGATGTAGGTTGCAGTAGGTACTGGGAGATGAAAAAGCTTGGACAGAATGGAGTAGCATGGAGAGCTGCATCAAACCAGTCTCAGGACTGAAGACCACAACAACAACAACAAAAAAGATAGTGAAAAGAAAAAGATTGGTGGCCTTGTTCTTCGAATAGTGTATAGTCATTATATCTAGAATTTATAATGTGTGCGCCATTCATATTCAGTGCGATGGCCGCGTGTTGAGCAAAGCCGATGGGTAAGAAAGAAAATGTGGTATTGCCAGAGCGCAGTGAAAAATCAGAGTTGGGTAAATTGCCAAAGTGAGATGTGCGTTATCCGTTTCCGTTGCGTAATATTCAAACAGGAGAATAATTTGTAGCGTAACTGTTGGTACTAGAGCTCATAATTAGTCATTGATGTTGCTCGAGAGATAAGACTAAATCCACTAGCTTGGCAGACCACTCATCTTGCAGGCCTGACTGCTTGATACCACAGTATGAGCAAGACATGTGGGTGCCTCTCAAAAGAGCTAGTTGTGTTTCACAAGAACGATATTTTCTGAATCCGTGCTGACTATATGTCAATAAATCGTTTTCTTCGAGGTACTTCATAAATTTAGAATATAGTATATATTCTAAAACCCTACTGCAAATCGACGTTAGTGATATAGGCCTGTAATTCAGCGGATTACTCCTACTTCCCTTTTTGGGTATTGGTGTGACTTGGGCAATTTTCCAGTCTTTAGGTACGTATCTTTCTGTGAGCGAGTAGTTGTATATAATTGCTAAATATGGAGCTATTTTATCAGCATACTCTGAGAGGAACCTGACTGGTATACATTCTGGACCGGAGGCCTTGCCTTTATTAAATGATTTAAGCTGCTTTGTTACACCGAGGATATCTACTTCTATGTTTCTCATCTTGGCAGTTGTTCTTGATTGGAATTCAGGAATATTTATTCGTCTTCTTTGGTGAAGGAGTTTCGGAAAACCGTGTTTAATAATTCTGCTTTGGTGGCACTGTCATCAGTGACTTCACCGTTGTTATCGCGCAGTGAAGGTATTGATTGTGTCCTGCCACTGGTGTGCTTTATGTATGACCAGAATCTCTTTGGGTTTTCTGCCAGGTTTCGATTCAGAATTTCGTTGTGGAAATTATTAAAAGCATCTCGCATTGAAGTACATGCCATATTTCGAACTTCTGTAAAACTTTGCAAATCTTGGGGATTTTGCGATCTTTTAAATTTGGGATGCTTTTTTCGTTGCTTCTGCAACAACGATCTGACCCGTTTTGTGTACCATGGGGGATCAGTACCATCAGTTATTAATTTATGTGGTTTATATCTCTCCATTGCTGTTGATACTATCTCTTTTAAAACATTCCACAATCTTTCTACACTTACATGATCAGATCGGAAGGAGTGAAGACAGTCTCTAAAAAAGGCGTTAAGAGCATTATTATCGGATTTTTTTAAATACATATACTTTGCGTTTCTTTTTGATGGTTGTATGTGTTACGGTATTCAGTCTAGCAGCAACTGGCTTGTGGTCGCCAATCCCTGTATTCGTCACAACACTCACTATTTGTCCAGGATTATTTGTTGCTAAAAGGTCAAGTATGCTTTCGCAACCATTTACGCTTCGAGAGGGCTCATGAACTAATTATTCAAAATAATTTTCTGAGAAAGCATTCAGTACAATTTCGGATGATGTTTTATACCTGCCGCCGGCTTTAAACGTATAATTTTTCCAGCATATCGAGGGTAGATTGAAGTCACCACCGACTATAATTGTATGAGCGGGGTACTTATTTGAAATGAGACTCAAGTCTTCTTTGAACTGTTCAGCAATTAATAGTTTAGTCCGATTGTCAGGTATAACCTCTACCCATACTATTTCACATAAACTATCTACTTCAATTTCGCTACAAGCCATTCTACCTCCGACAGCCTTGGTTCAGAAACTGGAAATGGTCAGCCTGAAAAGATTAGATCTCTCCACAAATGAGGAACTGCGGTCACATCCAGGTAGATGTTTTTTGCCAAAAAATTGGCATGATTACCATGAGAACGACGCCTCCCTGAACTAAAATCTTCTTTTTTCGGACATGAGAGATTTGGAGTCGCTTATTGGCTCCTCCAAGGATATGCAAAGTGGAGGATTGCTTCCCCAGTGTGGGAACCATGGTGTGGTGTCTGGATTGGCTACCAGGCCAACAGAACAATCAAGAGGGGAGATTCAGAGAGCAGAGGACGGTTCGATTGGTTTCTCAATGTGGGGGCAGTTTCGTTTTTGCTAACTTGCCTCCCATGCTGAGGTTTACTGGAAAGTGGTTATGATTCTTTGTCTTATTTGTCTTCTGGTCCTCCCCTGGTTGAGAACTTCAGGTCTCTCCCTAGTGCGTGAGACTTGTTGTCTGTACTTGTGGTGGACTAGAAGGCAGTGGCAGTTTCCAGTTGTACCGACAGGGGAAATGCATATCATCTCAGACATATTGTGTGTCACAAGGGCAAATGTATTCCTTCCGAGTTGGCTGTCTGATGTTTCATAATTGCGGCATGCACTGCAGGTGGCGACTATTGGGAGGCGTAGCAGACGGATAGTGTTCTAGGAGGCATTCTCCCAGTTCCCCACTTGGAGGTGGTTGTAACCTTCGTATGCCGGTAGGCGCAGTAAAAGAAGAGTGACGTTTAAGGGGAGCCGGAGGTGGTCAAATCCAAAAAAATTACGATTTTTTTTTTGCTACCGAAAATTAATTGGAAAATTCCTCTTTAATGTAAACTTTAAATTATTGTTCTACTCGCTCTAGAAGTGGAGTTATTACCATTTTCCCCCACGCCTGCAGAGGAAATGGGCGGCCGCTGAATGCATCTAACACCCTCTCGTGACTTCCTGGCGAACTGCTTGGGATTTTCTCGGCCTGTTACGCATACAGCGCCTTATGTTACGCATACAAAGAGTGTGCAAGGGTTGGCTACATTGTTTTCTGTGACAAATGAAGCGCTAAGAGCGCGGAACATCGTCTCTTTGCTGTTTACCGTTTCGGATTAGTTCAGTGTTGCGCTTGTTGTTGGTAGTATTATACTTCTTGTGTAAAGCGTTGTTCTGGTTACGATGCCACGTTTTAGTAACCGTGTATATAAGAAGAGGAAGAACGTAGGGAAAAGAAAACTAACACTAATACCAAGTTGCGATACTACAATTATTGAAACAGTGCGTCCTTCTGCTAAGCAACACATGGCCGGCCATAGCCCTGTGACATCTTCTAGCAAATACTACATTGGGGATGGTTACTCCAAAGGTTTCAAGACTATAGAGGAACTGAAACCATATGGAAATGAATTTGTAGTTGAAAAGTTGGAATGCATTGGGCATGTGCAAAAGCGTATGGGTGCACGGCTTCGAAGGCTCAAACAAACTTTCGGTTCAAGTAAGCTCAGTAATGGAAAGACAATAGGAGGGAGAGGCAGGCTTACTGATGAGGTGATTGAACGTCTACAGAGATACTATGGGTATGCTAGTAATGTTAGTGACATGCGAAAAGCAGTGTGGGCATTGTTCCTTCATACTGCCTCTTCCAATGAATACCCTCAACACAGCCTGTGCCCAAAAGATTCCTGGTGCAAATATAATGCAAAAAGGACTATGATCACAAACATGGTTTGCCAGCAGCTGTGATAAATGCAATAAAACCAATTTTTCATGACTTAGCACAGGCAGAATTGTTACACAAATGTCTACACGGAAAGACGCAGAATCCTAATGAGAGCGTAAACAATTTGATTTGGAAAGTGATTCCTAAAAGGGTGTTTGTAAGCATAAAAACACTGCACTTTGGCATTTATGATGCAGTAGCAACCTACAACCAAGGGAACAGTGTGAAGTATGAATTTCTGAAGGCATTAGGATTTACAGCTGGGGTGAACACTGTACGAGCACTAAGAAATATTGACAGAGAAAGGATAAGAGGAGCAGAAAGAAGAGAAAGGCATATGAAGTATGATGGAACAACAGGCCAGAAAAGAAGACAGAAGAGGAAGCTTTTGGAGGATGAAGAAGAAGACCCTGATTATCCATCCTACAGTGCAGGAATGTATTGAGAAACTTTGATAGCCATTTCCCGTAAATTAGAGTTTTTCGAATATAAGGAACGTTTTCTCAAAATCCACTCAAGCTAGAGAGATGAATTTTTTATACAGCACTCCCAGTGGTCAAACTTACATTGTAACACAGCCATTTGGCAATATGTTGAGTAGTTTCATTTCAGTTTAATTATAAAGCAATTATTTGTAAAAAAAATTGGGTCATTAATAAAAAAAATAACTGGAAGGATACTAGAAAAGATACTCCAAAATCCGTCTGTCATAACTGCAATACTAAACCACTCTATATATAAAAAAAAATTCAATTTTTTCTATTTGGTAGTTTATTCATAAATGTTCCTCAAACTTAGTGATTTTAACATGGGCAGCATAGGCACCTCCAGCTCCCCTTAACCATTTATTTCTGCAAATACATCTCTCCTTTAGCGATGGTGCTCTGCCGCTGCTTGTCTAGTTGGGCCGCGAACGCCTGGCAGCTACTCAGGAAGTAGATGCTGCGTCTCCACCCTTCACACTCGAAGAAGTTTGCGCGTGCGTATGTGGCTTACATACGCCGGACTAGGAGGTCCTCGATCCACTCCCGTAATTGTGGCTCATCTCTGCTCCGCGATGACGGTTGCCGTATGGTCGGGAAGTGGACGGTGGCCTGCCGTGCAGGTAGGTCCCGTGGCTCCGACGAGGTGTCGGGAACACTGGCATCTCGGCCCAAGCCGACACGGAGGACCACCAGTCCCTCCCATCTGCGATGGAAGCTGAGAGCAGCGCCGAACTCGTGACTGGTTCTTACAGAGAAGATATCTCTCCGCCGGCCGGAGTGGCCGAGCGGTTCTAGGCGCTACAGTCTGGAACCGCGCGACCGCTACGGTCGCAGGTTCGAATCCTGCCTCGGGCATGGATGTGTGTGATGTCCTTAGGTTAGTTAGTTCTACGTTCTAGGGGACTGATGACCTCAGAAGTTAAGTCCCATAGTGCTCAGAGCCATTTGAACCATTGAGCCAAGATATCTCTCCGACGGCTGTTGGTGGTACGAGCAGGAATTCTACAACAGACTTATACCCAGCGTTAATACCGTGTCAGGGAATAGAGTTCGCGTGTCCTGTACGCCGTCGATCCTTCTGACCAACTCCCTTCAGAACTCTAATGCTGCAGTATTTATAATGTGAAATATCGGCTGGTGTTGATTCAACTTCACTTGTAATGACCGCATAGGCTTTCCCAAGACGAATGTATCAGCGAGTCATATCACGCCCTATTTGAGTAACACATTTGTTATACCAACAGACTGGTCTGTAACAATATTCTGTACGCCTGCTTGCGTTAGCGACGCGGCTTCTGACTTCACGGAATAAGATGACGTGATACCTCTCAATCGTACTGCTTTACTAAGCTACTGCTGATACTAGCTACCCAGTTCGCGCAAAGCGCTGATGTTCTGCTTTTCTGCCGGACCTGCTAACGTGGTGAAACGCCGTCATTTCGTTTCGCGCTTGTTGACACTCCCGCAAGGAACAAAAAGTGAACTAGGTCTCTGTACCACGCACGGCTCGTGTTCATACCATTTATGGTTTGTCATCTTCTATTATGGGTACTGCCGCCTCGTTTTCTTATTCCATTTACTGGCGTCACTAACTTCCTGCCTTACTTGCCCGTGAGCGGCAGCAATAGCGCGTATCAATAAGTGCACTGTCGTACCATCTCTGGAGCGACCGATAGTATTTCCAGGTCGTCGTCTGTCTGGCAGTCATTTGGAGACGGACCAGCTGTGCAGTCGGGGCGCAGCAGCAGTGAAGTCGGGGACGGAGCGCCGGTGAGGCGCCGACAGCCAGTGCTTGCCGACCGATGGCGACAAACATGAACTGTCCGACGGAGGGAGATTGGAGTGGGACGACCGTCGGTTGCTCGTTCGGTTGGCCGTCTCACCTGCCGACGTATACTTGGTCCTTTCACCGTTTCCAGGCCTGGGCAGTCGGTCGGTTGGCGTGGAGCAGCGAGGAAGTCTCCGTCGCACTTACTCTGGCCGGGGCCGCTGGCGGTATGCACGCGGGTTTGGAGTGTGAGGTGCTGCTTGCAAATGCTACGAAGTTAATCGCCCACCGATCTTGGACATGAAAGTTGAGTCCTCACTTAACCTACTATCGAGCCTCAACTGTTTACGTTTCTTCGTTTGTCGTGGTTGTCACTTGTGGGACATTCCCGCGAGCAACAAGGTGTGTGTATTCAAGTCGGCAAAGATTCCGGCTGTTTCCTGTGGAGCTTAACTTAATTTGCTCCCTGTTGTTAAAGTTGACCAGCGATATCTTCTACCTTGTGGCCGTTGACGTTCTGGTTGCCTGCCCTGGCCGTCGACGTAATTTTCGGCAGTGTATTTTCCTCGTCGTGTTGTTGCTGTCAGTGCGGCGTGTAGTTCGACAGCTGAGGTGTTGTCGGTCGTTGTGGGCGCCAATATTCTGTGTGTCGTTGAACTGAAATCTTGCGGTCGTTTTACTGGTTACGGGGAGCAGAACTGATTTTGTTGATTGGTCTGTCGGTTGGACTGCCATCAGATTAAGAAGTCACGGGACAGGCTGCCTGTCTCACCTAAACCAGCGTTAGTGTTACAATCCCAGGCCGACCCTTGGAAGCTTCTGAGCTCCGTTCCTTGTGTGTTACATAGTAATTTCCCTGTTTGGGTTTTAGTTATTTCGTTGATATGTGGCCTTCATCCGAGTATCAGTATCTCTTAAATTAATGTTCTTGTCTTGCCCTTAAGGCATGAGATTGTTATTCTTTTATATGGGGCCTTCAGCCGAATTTTACATGAGATGTTTTAAGATAAGACCTTCTGCCTTTTGATTGAAACTCTTCTTATTGCCTCCAGGCGAGTTCCATTAAAATTAAATAGCCAAGGTGTGGTGTCACCGCCAGACACCACACTTGCTAGGTGGTAGCTTTAAATCGGCCGCGGTCCATTAGTACATGTCGGACCCGCGTGTCGCCACTGTCAGTGATCGCAGACCGAGCGCCACCACACGGCAGGTCTCGAGAGACGGACTAGCACTCGCCCCAGTTGTACGGACGACGTAGCTAGCGATGCACACTGACGAAGCCTCGCTCATTTGCAGAGCAGATAGTTACAATAGCCTTCAGCTAAGTCAATGGCTACGACCTAGCAAGGCGCCATTAGCCTTACATAGCTTGTATCTAAACAGTCTCACTTGTATCGTCAAGAGCGATGTACCACACGGATGGATTAAAGTTAAGTATTCCAGAAGCTACGTACTTTTGTTTATAGCATTCATTACGTATCCAGTTTCAGACCTCACGCCCATCTGCGTGAGCTTAGAGCGTGCCTTTCGGCTACTTCCGTGGCGTGGCTGTCTTGCTACGCCACAACACAAGGCTTTCAGATTTAGAAAATATTTTGGGTGAAACCTCAAGAAGAACTTTGTATTTCAGTTTCTTGCTTATGCCTTGTGTCCTGCATTTTGAGTGTGGCTTTCAGCCGGTCTAGAGTTAATCAAAGGAGATCGATTAAAGTTTTGCGTGTTTTTAATCCATGTTGTAATATTCTGTGTTGATAAATAACGTTTGTACGTTGAGTGCAACTGACACCAACTTATTTTGGCGCCTTTACACAACCTAATCCGCTCTGTCCTGCTAGCTCAAGCATTTCAGTCTCGCAATTATGAAATTCTGCATTCAGCTGCCTGATACAGGTTTGGTAGCTAACAGCACCGTCATGTCTGTAAGGTAAATTGATTTGGCCAGACTTGGTTTGACCAGACCAGCGAACAGGTGGACCTCACACTGAAATCTGCAGGGATTTCAGGGCTCTGATAGGTAAGTTTCCCGCGTTCTGATGATCAGGAAGCGAGACCGCGTAGTATGCAAAGTTTCGTGGACGAGTCAGAACGTTACAACTGCCGCAGCGCACAGCTCCCCACCCACAACGCGCAGTTTTCTGCTGTGGCACGAATAAGGTGAAAGGATAAAATACTTCTGCACTGGTGTAGGGTTGTAAACGATGTTCAAGCTCCCTGTTCTCAGGTGGACCATAGTTTTAGATATACTTGGTTGTAGTTAATTCCATTTGAACAGAGTTGGGCCTCACAGTGGATTCATGTAAACAAAATCAGATTGCGTTGAAAAGGAGTTAGGTCAGGGTATAATTTGTATAGAACCTCAATGTATGCTTTGCCAATCAAACACTGTTCCTGTTCTGATTTGTAATTGTCATTTTTGTTTAAAATTTATCAGCTAGTTGTAGTTACAAAACGATTAATTAAACTTTTCATTATTTTGTAAACTTAAATACGCCTCTGTTCTGTTCATACTCCCTCAGCTATTCAATGCTTTTATTTTATTGTGGTGGTACATGTGTATACCAGTCATTTAAACTTTCATCTTATTAGTTTAGTTAATTTGATTAAGAAATTGAGTTCTCAAAGTAACCACAGGCATAGGGAACGAAAGTGGCATGTTTAAATTCACTAATTCATATATAAAAATTAAAGGTATAGCTCACGATTTGAAGGTTATTGAGAAGATTACACTCTTCTGCACGTAAAAATAATAACATTAGCATCACTCAGACATACACGAATATTTGTGATTAAAGCAGGTGACAGCTTGCAGAAGGAATTCATCTAAATATGAAATTAGACAAGATCTCTGTGAACTCAGTTTACTACTCACGGTCATAATTAAATTCACAATAAACAAATGGAACAAACGTTGAAGGCAGTAGGCCAAGGTATCGGCAATGTGTATAGCAGATCTGAGATGTGTTTCAAATGGACGCTTATCTGGGCAAAACACTTATATTCGTGAAAGTCATACTGTGATTGTCGAACGTTAATGCAGAGAGACAGAAATACTACAAACGTTTATGAATGTGCAGCTATTGGCAGAGTTGAAAGCATGCTGAACTTCTAACTGCAGGCCGGCCGTTGTGGCCGAGCGGTTCTAGGCGCTTCAGTTTGGAACTGCGCGACCGCTACGGTCGTAGGTTCGAATTCTGCCTCGGGCATGGATGTGTGTGATGTCCTTAGGTTAGTTGTTCTGTTCTAGGGGACTGATGACCTCAGATCTTAACTCTCATAGTCTTTAGAGCCATTTGAACCAATTTTCTTTTCTAACTGCAAACAAATCTTCAGAAAGAAGGCTGAAAATACTGAACGTGATTATAAATGATTCGTCGTTCCCTACAGTTTGCTTTTCTGTTCTGGCTGAGTCTCGCCGTATTCGTAATCTGCAAGAGGAGTGTGACATGGCCGCAAATCAGTCATTGGCTAGATGCGAACAACTCTTCTCTTTCTGCAACTCAGTTCCTCTCCGCGATAACAACTCTTCCGGGATCTACCAGTAAGCAGTAGTACGCTTCTTGTGACTATTCGTAAAATAAATAAATAAATAAATATAAAAAAAATAAAAACCTCTGTCATCCCACACATCTGGAGACGCACAGATCAAAAAACGTAGACACAGTCCCTTTGACTGTTCAGAGATGTCACTAAACCCGCCCAAAGATTTAAGCAACCACGCATGAACAGCGCCTATTAGACGAAGGGGGTCGGACAGTCGATCAGTTCCAGTCGTTCCACCAGGAAGGAGGTACACGCCTCGTGTTGTCTATAGCTGAACCTTGCCTGGAAATTCAATACCGCTGTTCGATCACGTCCGCATTGTTACTTTGTGCCAGGAAGGGCTCTCAACAGGGGAAGAGTCCAGCAAGGCATCTCGGAATGAACCAAAGCGATATTGTTCGGACATGGAGAAGATACAGAAGGACAGAAACTGCCGGTGACATGCATCGCTCAGGCCACCCAAGGGCTAAAATTGCAGTGGATGACCGCTACCTACGGATTATGGCTCGGAGGAACCCTGACAGCAATGCCACCATGTTGAATAATGCTTTTCGTGCAGTCACAGGACGTCGTGTTACGACTCAAACTGTGCACAATAGGCTGCATGGTGTCCATCTCCACTCCCGACGTCCGTGACGAGGTCCATCTTTGCAACCACAACACCATGCAGCGCGGTACAGATGGTACCAAGAACATGCCGAATGGACCACTCAGGATTGGAATCACGTTCTCTTCACCGATGAATGTCGCATATGCCTTCAACCAGACAACCGTCAGAGACGTGTTTGGAGGCAACCCGATCAGGCTGAACGCCTTAGACACACTGTCCAGCGAGTGCAGCAAGGTGGAGGTTCCCTGCTGTCTTGGGGTGGCATTATGTGGGGCCGACGCACGCCGCTGGTGGTCATGGAAGGCGCCGTAGCGACTGTACGATACGTGAATGGCATCCTCCGACCGATAGTGCAACCATATCGGCAGCATATTGATGAGGCATTCGCCTTCATGGACGACAATTGGCGCCCCCATCGTGCGCATCTTGTCAGTGACATCCTTCAGGATAACGACACCGCTCGACTAGAGTGGCCAGCATGTTCTCCAGACATAAACCCTATTGAGCGTGCATGGGATAGATTGAAAAGGGCTGTAATGGACGACGTGACCCACCAACCGCTCTGAGGGATCTACGCCGAACCGCCGTTGAAGAGTGAGACAATCTGCATCAACAGTGCCTTGATGAACTTGTCGATAGTATGCCACGACGAATACAGGCATGCATTAGTGGAAAAGGACTTGCTACTGGGTATTAGCGGTACCGGTGTGTACAGCAATCTGGACCACCAACTTCGAAGGTGTCGCTGTACAGTGGTACAACATGCAACGTGTGGTTTTCATGAGCAACAAAAAGGGCAGAAATGCTGTTTATATTGATCTCTAGGCCAATTTTCTGTACAGGTTTCAGAACTGTCAGAACCGAGGTAATGCACTTTATTTTATGTATGTGTAATCTGCACTGCTTGAGTTCGATGGTTGTCGTCGTTGTCGAGCTGTCCAAACACACCTCGACCTGACACTACACATACCTGGCATTTTCCTTAGCACGGGGTGAACGGCGATTCTACGGATTCGAGTGAGGGACCGACTGCCTGCATTTTAGGGCCCTGTGGCTTGTCCTTCATTCTCTGTGGAGTCCAACTTTCTTTCGCAGTGGCTTCCCATTTAACAATGCAGTTCGGTACTGGCAATCACTAGTACTGATTCACATCTCATTATCCAGTGGAGATTTCGACTTTGTCCACAGGTAATCCCGATACACAGCCACCTTTGTAATGTAGGCACAGTATATGTCAACATGTATTCCTAGCACAGTTTACTCTACCAATACGCGCCGTGGAGGCATTGCAAACTTAGACTGTGCGTGTCGTCATTTAACGGAAAGATGGGCTGGAGACATGTCCATCATAATTTACTGAAATTTCCCGAGATTTCACTTCGTTGACCATTCAGTATAGCAATTACGCACTGCAGCTTGCAATAGTTAGCGAATTTTGCTAGGTTGACCTCTGGTGAATTGGGGCTAGCGATATAACGAGTCTTTTAGTTACCACCTTCATCATGCTAGCCTTTTGGCCGAAATTGTTGTGGGTCGGAACTCAGAGAGTCGCCCTCTCGTGTGACCTGGGACAGCGACTACAGCGTCCCTGTACGAAGAATTGGGGGGGGGGGGGGGGGAAGGGCTCGTTTTTCCAACGGTGGCGTGCAAAATAAATCTTCCTACTGACGCTGGGATGCCCAAACGTATCACAGATTGTTGTTTAAGATGTAGGTAATATTGCTGCAATGCTCCGCCAACTGAGGCTTCGTTTTCACATACCTTGCATTCAAGTTGCTGGTACGAGAGCTGACTTGTTGGATGTGGCGTTATATTGAGGTTTTGAGAAACTGAGTTACTTAATGCCGCTTGGACACAGAGTCCCAGTCTGCCCTTTGTAGTGAGCCAAGTCAGTTGTAACTATGCCGCACTTACTTTCCTCTACACTAATTTTACGCTTTTTCTAAATCGTTTCCTCATTTAATTGATTTCTTGTTAGCTGCAGTAGTAATTATTCAATACCTATTCCTGATGGTCCGACAACTCGGGTGCCTAACTGTTAACTTGCACCGAGAGTGTTTACCATTATAGAGAGGAACTTGGAATCAATCAGATTTCTTAAAGAATTTGTTTGTTGAGTATATTCTCGAAATTATCAAAGTAAATAAATGGATAAAGTCAAAACAGGGTTTGGAATTGTGCGTAACCTATGCATAACACCCCTTTTCCTTTGTGAGGATGAAAACCCATCAGTACCCAGGTAAGTCTGGAACAGGTTTATTCAGTCTTGGAACGAGGAACTGTTAGTCCTGAATAAAGATACTGCGATTATACTACAAGTCATTTAATAGTACAATAACCACTGATTCTGTTCAAACAGCTCGTCGAATCAGGATTCCGTTATACGTTGGGGAAACATAGATCATGTATCTAATCAGACTGCGTTAATTACTCAAGCATCGGTACCGATAAAACGACATACAGGCTTCATACTTAGATGGACAGATAGAAACAGACAGACGGGTGAGTTACAAGTTGCCAGCAAGTTAAGTTTCCAACTGAGTTGGGATACAGCCCAACAGTCTCACTCGAACACTCAGCTGCGGCCCAGAGACATTTAAGATCAGTCTCGTAGTGCTGGCACATTTACAGCATCTGTTGGTGACCAGTACCTACAAATTATGGCTCCTGGGTGCTCTAACGTGGTCGCAACGGAAGTGCATACTGCGTTTTTGAAGGAAATTGGGAGAGCTGCGTCAATCCCACACAGTACAACTTTTTACGTACGATCATTTTGGCCTGTAAGTGTCCACTACGAACAAAAGTACAAACCTTCCAGCACCGTGTGAGCGAAGGAGGTGCACAAGGAAAGAAGGAAACAGGGCTGAACCTTAATGGTGGCTTGCGTTCATCAAGGTGACTTGTCTGGAACCTATGAGCGACGCGGAAGATGGTGGAGGTGACCAGGCGTCAGGCAAGGGGTCGTAGGAACCTGATTCTTCGTCACAGGCTCAGTAAGCGAGAGAGAGAGAGAGGGTCACGTAGATTTTCATCAAATTCCAGCGGCATGCTCGTCAACAGCAGTTATTGCTCACTACTGGCCTTAAAAATTGCTACACCAAGAAGAAATGCAGATGATAATCGGGTATTCATTGGACAGATATATTATACTAGAACTGACATGTGATTACATTTTCACGCAATTTTGGTGCATAGATCCTGAGAAATCAGTGCCCAGAACAACCTCCTCTCGCCATAATAACGGCCTTGATACGCCTGGGAATAGTCAAACAGAGCTTGGATGGCATGTGCAGGTACAGCTGCCCATGCAGCTTCAACACGATACCACAGTTCATCAAGAGTAGTAACTGGCGTATTGTGACGTGCCAGTTCCTCGGCCACCATTGAACAGACGTTTTCAATTGGTGAGAGATCTGGAGAATGTGCTGGCCAGGGCAGCAGTCGAACATTTTCAGTATCCAGAAAGGCCCGTACAGGACCTGCACATTCGGTCCCGCATTATTCTGCTGAAATGTAGGGTTTCGCAGGGATCAAATGAAGGGTAGAGCCACGGGTCGTAACACATCTGAAATATAACGTCCACTGTTCAAAGTGCCGTCAATGCGAACAAGAGGTGACCGAGACGTGTAACCAATGGCACCCCATGCCATCACGCCTGGTGATACGGCAGTATGGCGATTACGAATACACGCCTCCTTTGTGCGTTCACCGCGATGTCGCCAAACACAGATGCGACCATCATGATGCTGCAGACAGAACCTGGATTCACCCGAAAAAAATGACGTTTTGCCATTCGTGCACCAAGGTTCGTCGTTGAGTACACCACCGCAGGTGCTCCTGTCTGTGATGCAGCGTCAACGGTAACCGCAGCCGTGGTCTCCGAGCTGAGAGTCCATGCTCCTGCAAACGTCGTCGAACTGTTCGTGCAGATGGTTGTTGAAACTTCATGGCAGATCAAAACTGTGTGCCCGACCGAGACTCGAACTCGGGACCTTTGCCTTTCGCGGGCAAACTTGGAAGGTAGGAGACGAGATACTGGCAGAAGTATAGCTGTGAGGACCGGGCGTGAGCCGTGCTTCGGTAGCTCAGATGGTAGAGCACTTGCCCGCGAAAGGCAAAGGTCCTGAGTTCGAGTCTCGGCCGGGCACATAGTTTTAATCTGCCAGGAAGTTTCATATCTGCGCACACTCCGCTGCAGAGTGAAAATCTCATTGCAGATGGTTGTTGTCTTGCAAATGTCCCCATCTGTTGACTCACGAATCGAGACGTGACTGCACGATCCGTTACAGCCATGCGGATAAGATACCTGTCATCTCGATTGCTAGTGATACTAGGCCGTTGGTATCGAGCCCACCGCATCCATATTCTGCTAACAGTCATTGTATCCCGACCAACGGTAGTAGCAGTGGCGCGATACGATAAACCGCAATCGCGATAGGCTACAGTCCGACCTTTATCAAATTCGGAAACGTGATGGTACGCATTTCTCCTCCTTACACGAGGCATCACAACAATGTTTCACCAGGCAACGCCGGTCTACTGCTGTTTGTGTATGAGAGATCGGTTGGAGACTTTCCTCATGTCAGCACGTTTAGGTGCCGCCACCGGCGCCAACCTTGTGTGAATGCTCTGAAGAGCTAATCATTTGCATATCACAGCATCTTCTTCCTGTCAGTTAATTTTCGCGTCTGTGGCACGTCATCTTCGTGGTGTAGCAGTTTTTCATGACCAGTAGTGTACATTACAGAAAGACATACACCTGAAACAGCCAGAACTCACGTTCTAATAAGTGTCAATCAACATACAACTTCCACTCACACACCGCAGATATCGAGAAATGATCACGAAGGTAAAAATCAGAGAAAATTATGCATTTATGGAGACTCACAAGCAATCATTTTTCCTGAATCGAAAAGGCATGAAACCTCTCTCACTCATCTTAAAGTGACCAGTGAGGTAGAAATCTTGATATGGATGTATGTAATAGTCATGTCTTATATCTGCCGTACTCAAAGTCACGAATAATGCAAGATTTCCATTTTACACTTTTTATTTCATCTACCACTATTTTCGGTGTCTGGTGTGCTATTGTTTAGTGCGTGGATTCAGTTTCCTAGTGTAATAAATCTTCCATATAAATTACTCACCAGATATTTGTTTACTATTTATTTATTGCTTAATTAGCCGGACCAGATAAGCGACTTAAAGCCCTCTCTTACATCTAACCAGGAACAGCACTTACAAAAGACGTTACGCAATACTCACAATAATAATATTTCTGCTACTGCATCTCCATTACGTTAATTACATGGCAACTTCCTACTTTCGACTTTTCGAGGCAGATTTGTATGCATGCATTTTAAGAAATGTCAACACGAATGCTGACTTGTATTTAATCACAACCGGTTTCATTCCATTTCGCAGTGGCTAAAACGCTATTAGAAATCCAAAACTAAATGTCACACATCTTATAAAAACACGCTCCACGTATATTCAAACACTGGAGATCCAATACACAACGACTGTGAGAAGCAGGCGCTAATTAGTTCCATTAAAAGGAGTAAAATTGCATGAGTGAGTCGTCAACAGGATCACAATTGTTCACTAACATCATAATTCAACACCATTAACCATGATGGTGCTTGACCACGATGTTCGTGAACACTCTCCTGAACCAGTTTAATTGTCTTTAGTCGAACTGATTAGCACCTGCCTCTCCCTCAGTCATTGTGCGCTGGATCTGCAGTGTTTGGATTCAATTATGTGGCTTGTGTTCTCGTAAAATATACTATATTCAATGTTGGATTTGTAAATAGTATTTTGCCTACCATGAACATGGACTTGGACGGAAACCGCCTGTCGTGGTGGCCAAGCGGTTCTAAGCGCTTCAGTCTGGAACCGCGCAACCGCTACGGTCGCAGGTTCGAATCCTGCCTCGGGCATGGATGTGTGTGATGTCCTTAGGTTAGTTAGGTTTAAGTAGTTCTAAGTTGTAGGGCACTGATGACCTCAGATGTTAAGTCCCATAGTGCTCAGAGGCATCTTTTTTTTTTTTTTTTTGACTGAAACTGGTTGATGAATAATACACAAGTCAGCATTCGTGTTACTCATTGCTTAAAATTAAATAAGCAATAAACCAGACAGGTTTATGATATTGAAGTGGGGAGGGAAGACAGAAATGTGTTGTGAAGTGGAAGAACAATTATTATGTTTTTACTGAAAAAAGTAAATTACTCTTAATATTTACAGAAAAAGAACTCATGTGGCTGGCAGCTCTTGGTGAACAAACCCAACACAAAAAATCGGTGTGTCTTACTTGGAATGTTCCGCACAGGTGCGGACTTGGCTCGGTCCCGTATCATCTTTATTTTCTCCGCCGGCGCTGATTAATCACAACGTAATGGCGAAGTAATTGCGCGGCTCACTGCGTTTCTTAATTTCGAAACCGGTTCGGGACGCTCTCGGATTTAAAAATTGCCTGTCCGAGGTCCCATTTCTCTCGCTTCCGTTTTGTTTTGAATCCCTGGGCGCGCGCCAGCGTCCGCCGCCGTGCGCGGGGAGTGAAATCGTTCGCGCGGCGATCGCCAGATGGACCGGCGAGGAGAGGAGAGGCTCGGTGACGTCACACGCCGGCCGCGGCGCGTGGCAGCTGTCACGGTGACGTGGCGGGTGACGTGGCGGCGGCCGCGAATAGGCGCCGCGCGCGCGACGGTTATAGCCGAGCCCTGCCGCGCGGAGGGGGGCTGGGGGAACCGGGCGCCCTTTGTCCACGCGCGCCGAGTTACCCACAGCTTCCGTTTCATTTGCTCTCCTAATATTAACTGTAGTGTCTGGTGCCATCGTGGGTGTGCATGTTTTACTGCCGAGAGCGTCCTGATCCATCCCACTGGAAGTTTTGTTATGTAGTCCTTGTAATATTGACAAACAGAGGATTCTTTTTCTTAGCTCGTCACCTGCTATGGAAGTTTCGTCATGCTGCTAGCTCTGATCTTGAAAGTGCAACATGGAAAACTTCGCCTGATGTACAAGTGTACGGTCTTTAAATGATTTTCATACATGAGATCATCTAACGGACCTGAAGTATCTTTCCTTCAATAATACTTTTCCGAGGTGCCGGGCCTAGCAGTGTATTTAACACTAAATTCTTCTAATCTTCATATGTAAATGATGCTCTAAGCCCCCCCCCCCCTTTTCTAACTCCGACTTTTGCTGTTGCACATGGATTAAGAAGAAACGGGAACTGACTGTAATCGACCCTGCAAGTGGAGTAGAAAAGAGTTTGGCACCTGCAATAATTTAATTTGATACAAATTAATTAAATAAAGGAAAGTTTCATTAACGTAGTGAGAAATGAAAGGGTTGCTCTACCGATTACCATAGTGAAAGTTCTGTCCTAAATAACAATTTGATTTATTATGACTAAACTCAAAATCATAAACAAAACACATGAAACATTTACAATACATCAAATTGGATACTCAAATAAATGGTGTGAAGGTGAAGTTGTCCATAAACTAGATTGTGACATTTATGACGAAGTGGTATGTGGAGCCAATTCCTTGCAACTCAAATCTTAAGAGAAACACACAGCCAATCCAACATTAATTGCTGCTACAGTAGTGAGAACTCAGGCAATGAACATCCAAGACAGAACCACGTAACATAAGATGGGAACAGGCGCGCTCTGCTGAGCTCTGATTATCACAGAGAAATCTGCTGGTGCTGCGGACATACATTACCAAGCTGTCTTCTTAACTGCAAGGACACCATCTGGCGTACCAGAAGCGATGGCTCGTTGCTTCGACGTCCCGTCGTGGTGAAAATAATGTCGCGAGTATAACCTGAGACAAATCATCCTGGTCTGCTTGTTCCAGACTAAAGACTTCCTATCAATACAAATGCGCCTCTGAGAGAGACGAAGAAGGCTCGCCACACAATCACTGACGGTACAGTGATTGATTTTAACAAGCGAAGTCACACAGTAACTCCGATACAGTCAACTTTAGCCACAACTGCTCAAGACGGACAACATAGGCCGCTTGTACGCAGAACGCTCATTTGCCAACTGTACGCGGAAAGTTACGTTGAAGTCGAAACTTCAGCAGCTTCGTCAAACAGTTACAATTAAATTAAAGTATATTAGACAGTCAACGGAAGGCAGGCTGTCCAGAGCAGCGAGAGCTCAGTCTTGTAACCTACTCCGACCGAAAGGCGGGAGCCAACTCCCTCAAGAGCACCCGTACAAGCCGAACACAGAACATTCCCGCCCCCACGACAGTGGTCGTGGTTAAACGTTCCAATCGGTAACTCGAAAACCGGCGGAAAACTCCACTCTATTGCCGGAGCACTACCATTCCACCAATGGAGATCCTTGGTGCCAATTTCTGCGCCGATTTTGCTACGTCACGGAGCTACGCCCTGAGCAAGCCAATCACTATTACGATTTTGCAGAAAACGCGGGAATTTGCCCGCCAAGACTGCCTGGGAACACAAGTCATTCCCACGCCTCGCTGGTAACCCGCCAGGAAGTGTTTTCACTAAGTTTCTGCGAAGTAACGGAATCTCGAGCCCAGCCCCCTCTTCTGGTCCCTCTGGGCGTGTCGCTTCCGCTCTTATGACAATGTCGGCATATGGAAAGCATCCACTCGACTCCCTCACACTCGTCGGGTTAACCCTTTCAAGCTCAGCAGAACTCGCCTGTCACCGGACCACCCGGGTGACGAGAGACACTGCGTGGGAAGTCCGCGTGTGAAGGAATAGCAACTTTTCACCGCATGCAATTAGAGAGGAAAATCGAATTACTCAGAGTAAGATAGAAATATGAGAGGGGGCTCATGCCACCTCTCACTTTGAGGTGACAAAAGTCATGGGATACCTCCAACTACCATCACGGACCTCCTTTTTCAGGGTGTAGAACAGCATCTCGACCTGATACGGACTCAAGAAGTCATTGAAAGCCCCTGAAGAAATATTGAGCCATGCTGCCTGTATAGCTATCCATAACTGCGAGAGTGTTGCCGGTGCACGAACATTTGTGGTCCGGCGACATGGCGCAATGCCATCCATAAAAATTCCGTGTTGTTCGCGAACATGACGTCCATGATCTCTAAGCGGCCAAACATAAGCATTTTCAGTCAGTGATCTGTTCAGTTGGACCACAGCTCAAAGTAAACACAGCCCACATAGTTGAGGAGCCTCCATCAACTTGCACACTGCCTTCTTGGCAACCTGGGTCCATGGTTTCATTGCGTCCGCATCACATTCGAACCCTAGTTTCAGGTCTAACCAACTGTAATCGTGACTCATCTGACCAGGCCGCGATTTTTCAGTCGTCTAGGGTCCAACTGATACGGTCACGAGCCCAGCAGAGGCGCTGCAGGCGATGTCGTACTGATTAAAAGGCACTAGCGTCGGTCGTCTGCCACAGTAGCCCATTAACGCCAGATTTCGCCTCGCTGTCCGAACGGATACGTTGATCGTACGTCCCACATTGATTTCTGCAGGTATTTCAGGCAGCTTGCTTGTCTGTTAGCATCGACAAGTCTACGCAAACGCCGCTGCTCCTAGTCGTTGATTGAAACCCATCTGCCACTGTGTTGTCTGTGGTGAGAGGTAATCCTTGAAATTTGGTATTCTCGCCACACTGTCTGCAATGTGGATCTTGGAATACAGAATTCTGTAGAGATTTCGAAATGGAACGTCTAGCTCCAATTACTATCCCGCGTTCAAAGTCTGTTAGTTCACGTCGTACGGCTACAATCACGTGGGAAAGCTATTCAAATGAATTACCTGACTACAAATGACAGCTCCGCCAAAAAATGGTTCAAATGGCTCTGAGCACTATGGGACTTAACATCGATGGTCATCAGTCCCCTAGAACTTAGAACTACTTAAGCCTAACTAACCTAAGGACAGCACACAACACCCAGCCATCACGAGGCAGAGAAAATCCCTGACCCCGCCGGGAATCGAACCCGGGAACCCGGGCGTGGGAAGCGAGAACGCTACCGCACGACCACAAGATGCGGGCAACAGCTCCGCCAATCCACTCCTCTTTTATAGCTAGTGTATGCGATACTATTGCCGTCTATGTATGTTTATATCGCTATGCTCTGAGTTTTGTCACTTTGGTGTAAGTTTCAGTAATTGTATGTTAACCGGGGGCTAGAAATGACGGAGAGGCTCCGTCCCCGTCACAGCCGCAGTGGACCACAGCCCCACGATAACTACCGCAGTCCGCTTCACCCCTCTGCCGCCCCACACCAAACCACTCTGTCAGGGTTATTGTGCGGTTCGGCCCTATGGTGGACCCCCTAGGGAACGTCTCACACCTAACGAGTGTAACCCCAATGTTTGCGTGATAGAGGAATGGTGGTGTACCTGGAGAGCTTATTTGCGCAACAATCCCCGACATAGCGTAGCTGATGCGGAATAAGGAAACCAGCCCGCATACGCAGAGGCAGATGGAAAACCGCCTAAAAACCATCCACAGGCTGGCCGGCTCAGCGGACCTCAACACAGGTCCGCCGGGCAGATTCGTGCTTGGGACCAGGCGCTCTCTCCCAATCCGGAAAGCCGTGCGTTAGATCGCACGGCTAACCGGGCGGGCTTCAGTAATTGACATCTCTCCCCCCTAATAACATGTCCCGAGTACTATGTCCTCGCTTTGTAATATGCAGAAGTTCTTTCTTTTTCATTAGATATAGAATCGGGTAGCAGACGATGAGACTTACGCATATTCAGTAGTTCGATTCAACTCCAACTATTACTCCTGTGAAGGACAGAGGATATGAAGCATAGAATTGCTCTACACGAAATGCATTCGCAGTTGCGAACATGGACAACATCAGCTGTATAAAGGAACGACGACAGCGAAAATTTGTACCGGATTAGGACTCAAACCCGGAGTTTCCGCTTATAGCGAGCGGTTCGAGTCTGGCACAAGCTTTTATCATCGTCACCATTATACAGCTGATTGTCGTCCATATTCGCAAGTGCGACTATATTTCCTGTATTTGATGACGGCTGTGGTCACTGCCATGCATGTTCCTTAGGGCTTGCATGCATTTCTGAAGGATCACGGTATCGTACTTCTGAACAACACAGGCGCTGAAATATCGTTGAATCATTCTGGCTGTTCTGATTTTCATTTGCAAACTGATGTCTAACATTGTAAGGTGGCTATAATTTCGCACCTTCAAGAACTCACCCACATACTTTGCCGCGATCTACAAACACAGTTAGGTATCATGTGATAAGATGTACATCGTATATATGAATGCATAAATGAAACTGACATTGTCAGGTACGCCTTGTAAATAACTGTTAACGCTTATTGCATGAAAGGTGACGGAGTGTCTTTATTATAAAAAAGGCGTAATGAAAGATTGCCTGTACTAGTAGAGGTTGGAACGCCAGTGGAGATGAAACGGCAGGCAGAACTCAAGCTCTGGGTGGAAGGCCCACACAGGTGTTGGTCCTGCTTAAACTCAGGAAGTAGCTAGACAGACGTCGTGGCACCTGAGCTCTGGAGTAAATTAGGGTGACGGCCGGCCGCTATTGTAGTAAGGTCCGGAAGGATAACCGGATAATTCTTCCGAACGCTGAAAATCTTGGGCGCAGGTGACAGGAACGAAGAAGCGGCCCCTCGGAAACCATGCAGGCTGGGTTATTTCCAAGGATTTTTACCCAGAAGCGTACATTTGTACGAGTATGGGGTTTTCCTCGCAAACTTTCCGCGCTGGACGACAAAAGTCTAAAATATGGTTGGTCGGCGTTCGGAAGAATCTGAAGAGAGGGAGAATATTCCGTGGTTTCCGGAATATGATTCGCTTTCGGAATTACGATGGTGGGGAGACAAGCCTTGCTGGGAAGCCGGCGCTGGAGAGACGAGGTCCTCTGTCGTGAGCTCCCGTCTGTGACGGTAGCTCGGTATCACCTTTTGTTGGTACAGACGGACTTGCTGTCTTTGTCCTCAGTAGAGTTTTCATTAGAACAGTTATGAAATGTACTGTTGAGGACCTATACGATTCTGGACCTCACCTCTGGGTCGGAAGTCGTCGTTGAGTACGCAGCGTTCAGTAATTGAGAGCACTTCTTATACTTACGTTGAGACATTATCTCAACTCCGACCTTGTGGTTGGGAGTTCGAATTTCTCGTGTGTAGAACACGGAGTGGAGAAGACAGTATTAGAGGACCGCCTTCTGCCGTTGTAGTGGTTGAAAGAGTTTATTTGTGGCTGGAGGTCTTCCAACGTCGCAGAAGAGCACGAGAACCATCACTTCGACGCATCGGATGCAGTACATACGGTGATATCGCAGATTATTAGGGCTATAAAAGCTAAACTGCTGTGATTGCGTTAGTTTATTTCCACTAAGGTTCCACATCACCGTAGATCATCTTTGAAAGTAGTGTCTTCTATGGTTTGGTATGTACATGATGTCAGTCATTCCGCGTTATTGATTATAGACCGCGCAGTCATAATAAGGTGCAGAGTTGGGCAATTGATCAGTAATTTTACTTAGGAAATGTAAACTTTGTAATATAAAGGCTTTTTTTTTTAAATCTACAGTAAATATATAAGCAGGAACAACGTTTATCATGTAGTAGGATTAGTTGCCTTCATCATTAATTTATGTTTAGATTGTAATTTATATGTAAAAGTCCATTAAGAGATGCTAAGATCTGCTTCAGGGGGTAGTCAGACAGGGCCATATCTTCATTATAGCGTTTACTATTTTCCGTTGCGTACATTCCTTTTAGACCTGCCTGGAGTAGCATCTTGGAACATACATAATTATATTTCTTATCTTTTTCGATTATTGAATCCTAGATTTTATCTCCCGCTAAAAGTCACACAATTGTCCAAAATGTTGCATAAGTATTTGAAGAGGTACAGTACTACTGTTGTTTTATTGGGAGATTTGTTCGGATTTATCTTTTAGGCAGTACCATGATTTTCGTCTTAGGTGGGTTAATCCGAGGGGCGTTTCTTACTGGTTTCTTCCCATCAATCATGGTGAGCCATTTGACTCGTTATTACAGATGCAAGTTTCTAGAACTTTTGTCTAAACGCAAGTGGCAGGAAATTCAGTAAAAATGTAACCGCAGCACAGCGAAGCTTATTTTTCCAACTGGGGGGAATATGGAATGTGATGATCAAGACGGTCCTGCATGTCGTGGTTTCTGCGGAAGGAGCGTGTAAACACTGAGGGTATTCACAGACGGTTGATGGCAGTATGTGGTGGGTGCACCTCCACGAAAAGCGTTTTTGCAACTCAACAACGCTCGCTCCCCAGGAATGAAAACTATGGCTACAATTTCTGAGATGGGGTTCCAGGTATTGCCACACTCACCGTATTCTCCTAATTTCTACTGAGGTGGCCCAATGTGAGTAGCCGATTTTGATGAACAATCTCCTGCACGGACTTTATTTTACATTCCAGGAAACGAGAGTAGTTCTCCGCGACAGGCTCCATAGAAGTGGTACGAGAAGGACTTATATGAGGTAAAGGAGCCACTCCAGGAGAGGGTCTGGCAGTACCTGGAACCCCATTTCAGCGCTGGCAGCCATTATTTTCTGGCCCGTATGGACCTCCGTCGCTAATTGATTGTGAAGTAGCGGCTCCGATCTCGTAAACTGATATACGGCCTGGAGTCCGGTGTGCTGACCACATTCCCCTCCACATCCACATCCAGTGACTCCTGTGGTCTGAGGATGACACGGCGGCCGGTCGGTACCCTTGGGCCTTCATGGCCTGTTCGGGCAGAGATCAGTTTTTTATGGGCCTCCTTCCACAGAAACCACGCTGTCCAGCGGCGTCCTTGGAAATCTCACTCCATGTTGTACGCAGTTGGAAAAATGGTCTCTGCTGTGTAGGGATTGCATTTCTACTGAATGTCGTGCCTTCTTTGGGTAAACCAAATAACTACGTATTTGCAGTTGTGATGATGAGTCAAATGATGCCCCAGAATGACAAGAAAAAATAAAGTGTAAATCAACACGGAACCCTACTCGCAGTAAAGCCTACCCTCTCACCATGTTCTACTACAGGATTTATTATGTACAAAAGGGCAGACAGCTCGTTTGCTGCGATGTTAGTGACAGCCACATTTACGATTTTATGAATGTTGCTGTTGTGGTCTTCGGCACGAAGACTGGTTTGATGCAGCTCTCTATGCAACTCTGTCCTGTGAAACTCTACCCACGCAACACTGTCCTTCCTTCCAGTGCTAAAATGGTGAACCCTCGATGTCTCAGGATGTGTCCTATCAACCGATCCCTTCTTTTAGTCAAGTTGTGCCACAACTTTCTTTCTCCTCAGATCTGTTCAGTAACTGTTGGTTAGGTACGTGTCCTACCCATCTAATTTTCAGTGTTCATCTGTAGAATCATATTTCAAAAGAGACTATTCTCTTCTTGTCTAAACTGTTTATCGTCCATGTTTCATTCCCATACATGGCTGTACTGTCAGTTTTTCCATTCTTCCGTAAAGATTTCGTGGTAGTATTTTGCAACCATAAATTGGTAAATAGTTCGATAATCCGTCAGCAACTGCTTTCTATGGAATTGGAATTATTACATTCTCCGTGAAATCTGAGGGCATTCCACCTTTCTCGTACATCTTGCATACCCGATGGAAGAGTTTTATCACGGCTGGTTCTCCTACGGCTGTCAGTATTTCTGGCGGAATGACTCCTTTTCCGGGGGTCTTGTATTGACTTAGATATTTCAGTGTTCTGTCAAATTCTTGATTCAAAATGGTTCAAATGGCTCTGAGCACTATGGGACTTAACTGCTGTGGTCATCAGCTCCCTAGAACTTAGAACTACTTAAACCTAACTAACCTAAGGACATCACACACATCCATGCCCGAGGAAGGATTCGAACCTGCGACCGTAGCGGTCGCGCGGTTCCAGAATGTAGCGCCTGGAACCGCTCGGCTACACCGGCCGGTTGTCAAATTCTTCTCGCAGTATCATACTTCCAATCCCATCTTCATGTGTGATCTCTTCCATTTCTAAAAGACTGCTTTCATATCCCTCGTCTAGACCCTCCACATACTCCTTCCAACATTCAGCTTTCCTTCTTCGCTTAGAACTGGTTTTCCATCTGAACTCTTGATAGTCATACAGCTGATTCTCTTTTCTCCAAAGGCCTCTTTGATTTTCCAGTAGGAGTTATCTAACTTTCCCCTAGTGAAATATACTTCTGTTATTATAGCTTATCTGTTTTGAGCTGACTGCAATGTAATTAAAAAGAATTACACAAGGCACGTTACGCTTTTATTTACGAAGCATCATCTGTGGTATTCTGTAAATTGGATACACACGTTTGTACATTTATTTCTTAATTCTTATGGGTTAAAAACATCGTTTTCTTTATGAAGTTGGTCTGAAAGCTACTTACAGTGTAATTAATAAAACATTAAAAGTACAAATATAACCACAAGCTCCATTTACCTCTACCATTTCAATATTACACAAGGGGTTTTTGTTCAAATTATCATAGTCACACAAAGATCGAAATATGGACAAATGGGGTATCAAATTGATCAGCGTGGGGTTTACCTTTGCAAAAAAAATATTTAATTGCTTGAAAGAAATTAGTGTAATTCAGAAAAAATTAATCAGTGATTTGAGGGAAAATGGAAATATTTCACGAAGAGTTGCTGCTAGCTCAGTAAATGAAGTGACAAAAAATATAATATCACAGCATAAATTGAATCTGCTCTGCTTACTCTGGATCTATATACTCGTAACGATAGCAGAACTCGACCGAATTTACTTGAAAAAAAAAAAAAAAAAAAACTTGTATGTAATAGGCCATATGCTTTGTGGAATGATTTGTCTGAAAGTAAGAAATAAAATAGGTTAGAGAAACATTCGACACACCTTTGAATGACGCACAAAATCAGGTACAGTAAATGAGGTGCCGATTCAGAATTTAAACTTCAATGTTTAAACTAGAATCTTCGAAATTTAAAGAGTTCTAGAGCATATGTGTCTTTTGGAAATTCATTCAGTAGTCTCCTTACGTCAGTAAAGCTTCTCTACGCTATTTTTGTTTTATTGCCTTTAGACAAATCATTTCACAAAACGTTTAATTTCTTCAAAATTTTCTTTCTCTTAGTTCCGTTGCCACGTACAGCGTCAGAAATGTCGGGACGTAGTATGCGACAATGTGAGGAGGTTAGCAAGATACGGCAGCGAACAAATGGCTGGCGAGCGGAGTTCCTGCTGAGGAAAGAAATACGAATTCCGTCGAAACAGTTCTCGTTGACGTAATACCGTGCTTACGTCTGCGACCCCCATGGGCGGTCCCAGAAGCTAAAACTGGACGACACGCTCCCACTGCGTTAATTCTTCGGGCAACGGGTAGTGCGGGGGTGTAGCTGTGGGCGCCAGGTGAGGTGCTTGCGGCTGACAATGGCCTGTGGGGGCGGAGGGGGCGGAGGCGGCTGACAGCGTGGGCTGCGAACACAGCCGAAGTCTAAACCAGCTGCGAAGTGACGCCCAGCACTTAGCACGCCCTCTTACGCTAGCCGTTCTGTTCAGCGCAGTTCCTTTCGTGATATAGAATCTAAAGGTCTCACAGTCCAGATCATCTTCGATAGAATTCACTGGACTTAAACCGTAACTGTTTACTTCTTACACTACTGGACATTAAAATTGCTACACCAAGAAGGAATGCAGATGATAATCGGGTATTCATTGGACAAATATATTATATTAGAACTGACATGGGATTATATTTTCACGCAGTTTGGGTGAATAGATCCGGAGAAATCAGTACCCAGAACAACCACCTCTGTCCGTGATAACGGCCTTGATACGCATGGGCATTGAGTCAAACAGAGCTTGGATGGCGCGTACAGGTACAGCTGCCCATGTAGCTTCAACACGATACCACAGTTCACCAAGAGTAGTGACTGGCGTATTGTGACGAGCCAGTTGCTCGGCCACCTTTGACCAGACGTTTTCAATTGGTGACAGATTCGGAGAATGTGATGGCCAGGGCAGCAGTTGAACATTTTCTGTATCCAGAAAAGCCTGTACAGTACCTGCAACATGCCGTCGTGCATTATCCTGCTGAAATGTAGGGTTTCGCAGGAATCGAATGAAGGGTAGAGCCAGGGGTCGTAACACATCTGAAATGTAACGTCCACTGTTCAAAGTGCCGTCAATGCGAACAAGAGGTGACCCAGACGTGTAACCAACGGCACCCCATACCACATCCCGGGTGGTACGCCAGTATGGCGATGACGAAAACACGCTTCCTATGTGCGTTCACCGCGATATCGCCAAACACTGATGCGAACATCATGATGCTGTAAACAGAACCTGGATTCATCCGAAAAAATGACGTTTTGCCATTCGTGCACTCAGGTTCGACGTTGAGTACACCATCGGAGGCTCTCCTGTCTGTCATACGGCGTCAAGGGTAACCGCACCCATGGTCTCCGAGCTGATAGTCCATGCTGCTGCAAACGTTATCGACCTGTTCGTGTAGATGGTTGTTGTCTTGTAAACGTCCCCATCTGTCGACTCAGGGATCGAGATGTGGCTGCACGAGCCGTTACAGCCATGCGGATAAGATGCCCGTCATCTCGACTGCTAGTGATACGAGGCCGTCGGGATCCAGCACGGCGTTCCGTATTACCCTCCTGAACCCACCGTTTCCATATTCTGCTAACAGTCATTGGATGTCGACCAACGCGAGTAGCAATTTCGCGATACGATAAACCGCAATCGCGATAGGCTACAATCCGACCTTTATCAAAGTCGGAAACGTGATGGTACGCATTTCTCCTCCATACACGAGGCACCACAACAACATTTCACCATGCCAACTGCTACTTGTGTATGATAAATCGGTTGCAACCTTTCCTCATGTCAGCACGTTGTAGGTATCGCTATCGGCGCCAACTTTGTGTGAGTGCTCTGAAAAGCTAATCATTTGCATATCACAGCATCTTCTTCCTGTGTGTTAAATGTCGCGTCTGTAGCACTTCATCTTCGTGGTGTAGCAATTTTTTTGGCCAGTAGTGTAGTTACTTGTATCTTTGAAGGCCACTAAAATCTCTACTATCCCGGTCTTTCCTATGCCTAGCTAATTAAATGAGTTCCTGCCTCATGTGTATCCACACATGTTGCCGAAATGTGTGTATGTATGTTCTACATTTTCCCCTAAACCTCTGGATCGATTTCAGCCAAGTTTGGTACACGTCTGGTGAGAAGCGCTGTGCGTAAGAATCATTCACCTCCCAAAGGGACGGGGCTGGGAGTGAAACTGAACGTATAGAATCTTATGCAAATATCCGGATTATTTCCTGCAGCGTTTGTGAATGAGACCAGTAAGCGACTTGCAGTAAACTTTTCGCATAATTTCAAACGTTTACGAAACTTTTTCTCGCTGACACTATCCACAAAATGATGAATGCAAAACACTTTATCGCTTACTACGTTTTCGACCTTCATGCAGTAAAACTACCACATCATGCATGACGTTTTAATCTGTTACTTCTTTACTATTAACTCTATACGGAACACATTTTGCAGACAGTATTCACACATACCACGAAATGTACTTGTAAAATTATGAGTGCGTGCTAAGTGCCGGGCATTAATTCGCAGACGGAACACACTTCGCCTGTGTGCGCCGACCACTCTGACCGCCGCCTCGCATACTGTTGTACGACACATACGTCAGGAGATATGACTTCATAAATATTGAGGTGCGTGAAAGGCTGCCGCATCATGCATGACATACTAATTCATTACTTTTTTACTACTAACTCTGTTCACAGCACATTTTGTAGACTGTATTGACGCACACACCACTGAAATTATATCGCTGTAGGACACATAGGTCAAGAGATACGTCGTAAACAGTGAGATGCGTGAAATAATGCCGTATACTGAATGACGTTTTATTTTATTACTTTTTTTACTGCTAGCTCTATTCACAACACAATCTGCAGACAATATCCACATTTGGTACTGAATGTAACTGCATAGTTCCACTGAAGAGCCAAAGAAACTGGTACACCTGCCTAACATCGTGTAGGGCATGCAGAAATGGCGCAACACGACTTGGCATGGACTCGAATAATGTCTGAAGTCGTGCTGAAGAGAATTGACACCATTAATCCTGCAAGACTATCTATAAATCGGGGAGAGTACAAGGGGTGGAGATCTCTCCTGAACAGCACGTTGCAAGGCATCCCAGATATGCTCAATAATGTTGATGTCTGGGGAGTTTGGTGCCAGGGGAAGTGTTTAAACTCAGAAGAGTTTTCCTGGAGCCACTTTGTAGCCATTCTGAACGCATGGGGTATCCCATTCTTGTGCTGGAATTGCCCAATTACGTCGGAATGCACAATGGATGCGAATGGATGCAGGTGATCAGACAGGACGCTTACGTGTAACCTGTTAGAGTCGTATCTAGACGTATCAGGGGCCCCATATCACTCCAACTACACACGCCTCACACCATTACAAAGCCATGACCAGTTTCAACAGTCCCCTGTGACGTGCAGGGTTCATGAATTCATGAGGCTGTCTCCATATCCAGACACGTCCATCCGCTCGATACAATTAGAAACGAGAGTCATCCGACCAGGAAACACGTCTCCAGTCATCAACAGACCAATGTCAGTGTTGATAGGTCCAGGCGAAACATAAAGCTTAGTGTCATGCAGTCATCAAGGGTACACTAGTGGGCCTTCGGCTCCTAAAGCCCATATCGAACATATTTCGTTGAATGGTTCGCAAGCTGACATTTGTTGATAACCCAGCCCTGAAATCTTCAGCAATTTGCAGATGCATTGTAGTTCTGTCACGTTGAACGATTCTCTTCAGCCGTTGTTGGTCCCTTTCTTGCTGGATATTTTTCCGGCTGCAGCGATGTCGGAGATTTGATGTTTTACCGGATTCCTAATATTCACGGTACGCTCGTGAAATGGTCGTTTGGGAAAATCCCCACTTCATCGCTACCTCGGAGATGCTGTGTCTCTTCGCTCGTGCGCCGACTACAACACCACTTTCAGACTGATTTGAATCTTGTTAACCTGCCATTGTAGCAGCAGTAACCTATCTAACAACTGCGCCAGACACTTGTTGTCTTACACAGGAGTTGCCGACCGCAGCGCCGTATTCTGTCTGTTTACATATCTCTGTATTTGAACACGCATGCCTATACCAGTTTCTTTGGCGCTTCAGTGCATATCACTATTCAACACTCAGTCCAGGAGATATGATGTTGTAGACATTAAGCTGCGTGCAAACGAAACTGCAGGGTCAAATTCACTAGAGACATAAGGAAAATACTATTTTTACAAATATGTGTGACATTTCTTAAATATCTGTGAAATACACTACTGGCCATTGAAATTGATACACCAAAAAGAAACGCAGATGATAAACGGGTATTCATTGAACAAATATATTATACTAGAACTAACATGTGATTACATTTACACGCAATTTGGGTGAATAGATCCTGAGAAACCAGTACCCAGACAAACCACCTCTGGCCGTAATACCGGCCTTGATACGCCTGAGCATTGAGTCAAACAGAGCTTGGATGGCGTGTACAGGTACACCTGCCCATGCAGCTCCAACACGGTACCACAGTTCATCAAGAGTAGTGACTGGCGTATTGTGACGACCCAGCTGCTCGGCCGCCGTTGACCAGCCGTTTTCAATTGATGAGAGATCTGGAGAATGTGATGGGCAGGGCAGCAGTCGCACATTTTCTGTATCCAGAAAGGCCCATACAGGACCTGCAACATGCGGTCGTGCATTATCTTGCTGAAATTTAGGGTTTCGCAGGGATCGAATGAATCGTAGAGCCACCGGTCGTAACACATATGAAATGTAACATCCACTGTTCAAAGTGCCGTCAATGCGAACAAGAGATGACCGAGACGTGTAATCAATCACACTTCATACCATCACGCCGAGTGATACGCCAATACTGCGTTGACGAATACACGCTTCCAATGTGCGTTCACCGTGACGTCGGCGAACACGGATGGGACCATCATGATGCTGTAAACAGAATCTGGATTCATCCCAAAAAATGACGTTTTGCCATTCGTGCACCCAGGTTCGTCGTTGAGTACACCATCGCAGGCGCTCCTGTTTGTGATGCAGTGTCAAGGGTAGCCGTAGCCATGGACTCCGAGCTGATAGTCTATGCTGCTGCAAACGTCGTCGAACTGTTCGTGCAGATGGTTGTTGTCCTGCAAACGTCTCCATCTGTTGACTCAGGGATCGAGACGTGGCTGCACGATCCGTTACAGCCATGCGGAAACGATGCCTGTCATCTCGACTGCTAGTGATACGAGGCCGTTGGGATCTAGCACGGCGTTCCGTATTACCCTCCTGAACCCACCGATTCCATAGTCTGCTAACAGTCATTTGATCTCGACCAACGCGAGCAGCAATGTTGCGATACGATAAACCGCAATTGCGATAGGCTACAATCCGACTTTTACCAAAGTCGGAAACGTGATGGTACGCATTTCCCCTCCTTACACGAGGCATCACAACAACGTTTCACCAGGCAACGCCGGTCAACTGCTGTTTGTGTAAGAGAAATCGGTTGGAAACTTTCCTCGTGTCAGCACGTTGTAGGTGTCGCCACCGGCGCCAACCTTGTGTGAATGCCCTGGAAAGCTAATCATTTACATATCACAGCATCTTCTTCCTGTCGGTTAAATTTCGCTTCTGAAGCACGTCATCTTCGTGGTGTAGTAATTTTAATGGCCAGTAGTGCATATCTGACATGTGGGTATGCTGTTAAACAGCGGGATGAGAGGGGGGATAGAGGAAGGAGGCAGAGGAGATGTAGAAAGAAAGTGGTGAGGCGGTCATGGACAGAGGGAGAGGGAGGATGATCGAGATTAATAACATATGGGAATTAAATTAATATGTACCCAGAAAGCAAAGGGCACTGAGCTGGTAATAAAAACGCATTGTATAACTTGGACAAAATAAGATGTGGATTAAACAAACTGCATGAACTTCATGTCTGTGAACACGAGTGGGGTTGTACTCAAGGGGATCGGAGGGTCGTAGGACAAGCCTCAAGAGATTAAAAGAAAAATTGCTTTATTGTGAAAGAAAATTGAAAGAATGATCAATGTAAAAACAGTGATCCAAAGTGAAAAATGTGGAATCAGGATGTGTTGCTGTGTAGCACTGAATTCCACGTTGCTCCACCTCGTGTACCTAAACACTCTCCTATCCCCCCAGGCACGCTGTCCATAAGTGGTCGGGACGTCGCTGCTCTCCCAGTCTTCAACGATCGCATCCTGTGGTTAACCAGCGTGTGGCGAACGTTTCCGTGAAGATCGACGGACTGCAAGTTTAAACTGGTCCCTAACAGTGGGGTTCATGTCTGCAAGTAGCGCAGGTCATTCACTTCGGTTGACTTCAGCCTTCGGGAGAAAGGTGTTCCCGAGGTCGCCATTTTGCTCATGCATTATACTCTTGAAACACAAAATCACTGGCGGAATTTTGAATGTAAGGCTCTACCATATCGCCTAAGATCCCGACCCGGAACTGAACAGCCTTTTAACTACCGTGTACAGAGAAAAATAGGAAATTACTGTTTAACGTCCCGTCGGCAACGAGGTCATTAGAGACGGAGCACAAGCTCGGATTAGGGATGGCTGGGGATGGAAACGGGCCATGTCCTTTTAAAGGAACCATCCCGGCATTTGCCCGAAGCGATTTAGGGAAATCAATGAAAACCTAAATTAGGCTGGCCGGACGCGAGTTTGAACCTTCGTCCTCCCGAATGCGAGTCCAGTGTGCTAGCCACAGCACCATCTCGCTCGGTACCTTTGCCAATGATAGCGACTACAGTGTCGGTCATCCTTACTTGTACCAGCCCGAAACAAGACTGAGCCACTTTTTTGCTGAACCCGTGAGATGAAACCCTAAGACTTGCATTGGTACCCTTCTGCCTGCACACTCTTCTATGATGATCATAGAGCGTAAGACAAATCCCGCGCTCGCCAGTGAAGAGAGAACCCAAAGTCGTTGATCATAATTCTATTCCAGGTGTACCCTTGCTCACCATTTGCCCATCACAGTCCTGAGAGATTGTACTGTTCACAGGGAAACACACCTAGTGAAACTGTTTACGTATGAGTCTATCATTTGCCTGAAAATACGACAAGATGCCTTAGTGACTGAACAAAGAGGTTGACTGTTCGAATGTCATCGTGGTGGTGTACGCCAGTTCGGCGAGCAAATTTCTGTCCTGACAGTCCTACGCATAAAGCAACGTCACTCACAAGGCCTAATCTTGAAATCACATTTGAAAGCATGCTGATAGACTGAACATTGTACACAATTCGCAGCGTACCGTTCACGATTGAACTCTGGCTCTGGCTCGGAGCACTATGGGACTTAACATCTACGGTCATCAGTCCTCTAGAACTTAGAACTACTTAAACCTAACTATCCTAAGGACATCACACAACACCCAGTCATCACGATGTAGAGAAAATCCCTCACCCCGCCGGGAATCGAACCCGGGAACCCGGGCGCGGGAAGCGAGAACGCTACCGCACGACCACGAGCTGCGGACCACGATTGAACTCATCGTGCGCTCTGAGAATGTGACTTTACTCTTATCACAGTTACAGACGGATCTTCACGGATGTATTTCGTATGGACAGAACAGAACGGAGGAAAATGTCTCCTTTAGTCTTCAGAGACAGTGTAACATTTTAAAATGACTGTTTACGTACCCAGTACCATCCTCAGAAACCCACTGCTATGTCAGAATCGCTTAACCACGTACAGTGAGTATAACGACACATCTACTTGGGTGAGTGATTTTGACCACTGCGAGTCAAAGGATGACGTGATGACAGTACTGAAACTGATAGCGAATTGGCCAGTTAAATGAACATCTGTTAACTAAAAAAACATTCTTTGGTTCTATTCAAACCAATGTACGTAAGGAATACGTAAAAGGGTTTCCATTAAAACAAAACAAACAAAACGTTTTTGAGCAGCACCAAAGAGGCAGTTCTAACGTTGCTCTTTACGTTGGAGGCAAGACTTAAAACTAAGAAACGTTCGTAGGATTTGTAAACCTATAAAAAGCGATCGATAGTGTATAATGGCGCAAGATGACATAAAAGCTACATGGAAAGAAGGGTAACATGTACAAGAACCATGACGAAAAACATAAATGGAAGAAGGAAGTGCTCGGATTAAAAAGCGTATAAGGCAAGAATGTAGACTTTCGCCCGTACTGTTCCGTCTATACATCAAAGAAGCAACGACGTAAATGAAAGAAAGTTTCGGGAGTGGGATCAAAATGCAGGGTTGAAGGATATGAATGATGAGATTCGCTGGTGGCGTTACCACCCTCTGTGAAAGTGAGGAAGACTTGCAGTAACTGTTGAATAGAATTAACAGTTTAATGTACACACAATACAGATTGAGAGAAAAGCAGAAAAAGAGACCAGTGAAATCCTGCCATGAAAAGAATGGAATGACACCCTAGACCATCAGTCCTAGTTGCTGGACCGTATGGTGGGCGACAGGCAATGAGATTTCGTGCTGTTCATATCCAATGGGGAAAGCACCATCAACAGTATCACATGCTCTCATTTCTTGAGACATTGCGGCGAAGTTTGGAATTTAAACCATGACTCTGATGCAAAGTCTAAAAATCAGCTACTTTACGGCACCAACCCTCCTCCATCCCTTTGCCTAAAAAGCATAGGGATAAAAGCCAACGGAATGTGGCGTACCCAGGCAGTTACCCACCAAGACCGTCCATGCCCGTAGTCGTTTAACTTTGGTGGTATGACAAGACCCCTTCGACTCAGCGAGACAAGGCCGTTGGCCTGTAGTCCGCAGTCAGCCATTACGATTGTGGCAAAAATAAGTTCACATAGAACCAGCGAGATGCTGAGGTATGCTAAGTAGATACTGGCTGAGTTTCTGTGTGACATGCTGATGTCTCCCTGGCAGAGTGTGATTTTACATCCAAGAAATAGTGTGTATTTTACATGAAGATTACAAAAGGGTTGAGATGTGGTGCCACGGCAGAATGTTGAAAATTAGGTGGACTGATAAGAAATGAGAAAGTTCTCAAATAATCGGCGAAGAAAAGAATACACGGAAAACACTCAGAAAAGGAAGAGACAGGGTGGTTCGGCATGTGTAAAGGCAGAAGGGAAAAAAATCCATGTTATTACAGAGGGAGTTGTAGAGGTATATTATGCCTTCCTTTCTGTGGTTATTAATTAATATTATTATTTAGTAAAACACAAGAAAGGGATATATTGATTTGTAGGAGGCCAAAGATAAATATTAAATTATGTTTCAAATGAGTGCCAGGCTCCCTTCAAATAATTTCAAATGCTTTCGGCGACATGTAATGCAGGCTAAGTTCACTGACCTAGAATAAATCGTATCTTTCGAAGTACGTATTTTTTGAAGAAATAAAATTGGCGAAGCTTTGCACTTTAGTTCATTGAATAACTAGAAATGATTCTTTCTGCTCCGGCTGTGGTGCTATGTTACACAAAAAAATAAATTTAAATACGCCGCGTAATGGCGGCCAATTGTTGCCAGTCAAAGATCAACGCTGCTCGCTTCGCACAGACTGAAGAAATGCTAAATAACTTCTTGCAATTATTAATTCAGGAAGAATTGTTTGCATAGGTTCTTTACGTAACACAATGCACTCACTTTTGTAAATATATTTCCGCTAAGCACAGAATACATATTTGAATTATTCGCTACGTACGAGAGCAAATAGAACAAAAGCTACCGCTTTACAATAGCAAGCGTACGTTACATACAGCAGAAGAAATGATCTGACTCGAAGTGATTTTAAATATCTTTTTTTCTCTTATATATATAATGCCCCCTCCCCCCCAACCCCATGAACCATGGACCTTACCGTTGGTGGGGAGGCTTGCGTGCCTCAGCGATACAGATAGCCGTACCGTAGGTGCAACCACAACGAAGGGGTATCTGTTGAGAGACCAGACAAGTGTGGTTCCTGAAGAGGGGCAGCAGCCTTTTCAGTAGTTGTGGGGGCAACAGTCTGGATGATTGACTGATCTTGCCTCGTAACATTAACCAAAATGGTCTTGCTGTGCTGGTACTGCGAACGGCTGAAAGCAAGGGGAAACTACAGCCGTAATTTTTCCCGAGGGCATGCAGCTTTACTGTATGATTAAATGATGATGGCGTCCTCTTGAGTAAAATATCCCCGAGGTAAAATAGTCTCCCATTCGGATTTCCGGGCAGGGACTACTCAGGAAGAAGTTGTTCTCAGGAGAAAGAAAACTGGAGTTCTGCTGGTCAGAGCGTGGAATGTCAGATCCCTTAATCGGTCAGGTAGGTTAGAAAATACAAAAAGGGAAATGGATAGGTTAAAGTTAAATATAGTGGGAATTAGTGAAGTTCGGTGGCAGGATGAACAAGACTTCTGGTCAGGTGAATACAGGGTTATAAATACAAAATCAAATACGGTAATGCAGGAGTAGGTTTAATAATGAATAAAAATGGAGGAATGCGGGTAAGGTACTACAAACAGCATAGTGAACGCATTATTGTGGCCAAGATAGATACGAAGCCCATGAATAACACAGTAGTACAATTTCATATGCCAACTAGCTCCGCAGATGACGAAGAGAATGATGAAATGTGTAATGAGATAAAAGAAATTATTCAGGTAGTGAAGGGAGACGAAAATTTAATAGCCATTGGTGACTGGAATTCGATAGTAGGAAAAGGAAGAGAAGGAAACGTAGTACTTGAGTATGGAATGGGGTTAAGGAATGAAAGAGGAAGCCGCTTGGTAGAATTTTGCACAGAGCATAACTTAATCATATCTAACACTCGGTTCAAGAATCACGAAAGAGGGTTGTATACATGGAAAAAGCCTGGAGAAGCTAGAAGGTATCAGATAGATTATATAATGGTAAGACAGAGAGTCAGGAACCAGATTTTAAATTGTAAGACTTTTCCAGGGGCAGATGTGGACTATGACCACAATCTATTGGTAATGAACTGTAGATTAAAACTGAAGAAACTGCAAAAAGGTGGGAATTTAAGGAGATGGGACCTGGATAAATTGAAAGAACCTGAGGTTGTAGAGAGTTTCAGGGAGAGCATTAGGAAACAATTGACAAGAATGGGGGAAAAAGAAACACAGTAGAAGAAGAATGGGTAGCTTTGAGAGTTGAAATAGTAAGAGCAGCAGATGATCAAGTAGGTAAAAAGACGAGGGATAATAGAAAGCCTTGGGTAACAGAAGAGATATTGAATTCAATTGATGAAAGGAAAAATTACAAAAATGCAGTAAATGAAGCGGGCAAAAAGGAATACAAACGTCTCAAAAATTAGATCGACAGGAAGTGCAAAATGGCTAAGCAGAGTTGGCTAGAGGACAAATGTAAGGATTATAGAAGCATGCATGATTTGGGTAAGATAGATAGTGCCTACAGGAAAATTGAAGAGACCTTTGGAGATAAAAGAACCACTTGCATGAATATTAAGAGCTCAGATGGAAATCCAGTTCTAAGCAAAGAAGGGAAAGCAGAAAGGTGGAAGGAATATATAGAGGGTCTATACAAGGGCGATGTTCTTGAGGACAATATTATGGAAATGGAAGAGGATGTAGATGAAGATGAAATGGGAGATACGAAACTGCGTGAAGAGTTTGACAGAGCACTGGACGACCTGAGTCGAAACAAGGCCCTGGGAGTAGACAACAATCCATTAGAACTACTGACAGCCTTGGGAGAGCCAGGCCTGACAAAACTCTACCATCTGGTGAGCAAGATGTATGAGATAGGCGAAATACCCTCAGACCTCAAGAAGAATATAATAATTCCAATCCCAAAGAAAGCGGATGCTGACAGATGTGAAAATTACCGAACTATCAGTTTAATAAGTCACGGATTCAAAATACTAACGCGAATTCTTTACAAACGAATGGAAAACTGGTAGAAGCCGACCTCGGGGAAGATAAGTTTGGATTCCGTAGAAATATTGGAACACGTGAGGTAATACTGATCCTACGACTTATCTTAGAAGCTAGATTAAGAAAAGGCAAACCCACGTTTCTAGCATTTGTAGACTTGGAGAAAGCTTTTGACAATGTTGACTGAAATACTCTCTTTCAAATTCTGAAGGTGGCAGGGGTAAAATACAGGGAGCGAAAGGCTATTTACAATTTGTACAGAAACCAGATGGCAGTTGTAGGAGTCGAGGGGCATGAAAGGGAAGCAGAGGTTGGGAAGGGAGTGAGACAGGGTTGTAGCCTCTCCCCGATGTTATTCAATCTGTATATTGAGCAAGCAGTAAAGGAAACAAAAGAAAAATTCGGAGTAGGTATTAAAGTCCATGGAGAAGAAATAAAAACTTTTAGGTTCGCCGATGACATTGGAATTCTGTCAGAGACAGCAAAGGATTTAGAAGTGCAGTTGAACGGAATGGGCAGTGTCATGAAAGGAGGGTATAAGATGAACATCAACAAAAGCAAAAAGAGGATAATGGAATGTAGTCGAATTAAGTCAGGCGATGCTGAGGGAATTAGATTAGGAAATGAGACACTTAAAGTAGTAAAGGAGGTTTGCTATTTGGAGAGCAAAATAGCTGATGATGCTCGAAGTAGAGAGGATATCAAATGTAGACTCACAAAGGCAAGGAAAGCGTTTCTGAGGAAGAGAAATTTGTTAACAGCGAACATAGATTTAAGTGTCAGGAAGTCGTTTCTGAAAGTATTTGTATGGAGCGTAGCCATGATGGAAGTGAAACATGGACGATAACTAGTTTGTACAAGAGCATCTCGTGGTCGTGCGGTAGCGTTCTCGCTTCCCACGCCCGGGTTCCCGGGTTCGATTCCCGGCGGGGTCAGGGATTTTCTCTGCCTCGTGATGGCTGGGTGATGTGTGCTGTCCTTAGGTTAGTTAGGTTTAAGTAGTTCTAAGTTCTAGGGGACTGATGACCATAGATGTTAAGTCCCATAGTGCTCAGAGCCATTTTTTTTGAAGAATAGAAGCTTTCGAAATGTGGTACTACAGAAGAATGCTGATCACATAAATAATGAAGAGGTATTGAATAGAATTGGGGAGAAGAGAAATTTGAGGTACAACTTGACTAGAAGAGGGGATCGGTTGGTAGGACATATTCTGAGGCATCAAGGGATCACCAATTTAGTATTGGAGGGCAGCGTGGAGGGTAAAAATCGTAGAGGGAGACCAGGAAATGAATACACTAAACAGATTCAGAAGGATATAGGTTGCAGTAGGTACTGGGAGATGAAGAAGCTTACACAGGATAGAGTAGCATGGAGAGCTGCATATAACCAATTTCAGGACTGAAGACTGCATCAAACCATTCTCAGGACTGAAGACCACCACAACAACAACATATAATGACAAAGATAATTATATGCGAGCTGAAGTTTTCCCGGCGTATTTCCAATTTGAACAGTTCTCGGGTATCCGACCGGGTATCGTCGTAATTTCTCCACAATATTTCGGCAGACGTACACGCTGCCATCTTCAGGTGGTTCCTGACGAATGCTGTGCTGTTCCTCTCGGCGCCCTATATACACTATCCGTTACCCCCTCCACCACTCCTCTCCTGGTTTCTTCGGTGCGGCCGACGCGACGGCGTGGTGGCGGAAGCGGCGCCTGGGTCTGAACTGGGGTCTGCCGTCGGGGGCGGTCCTCGATCTCTGGGACCGCATCTTTCTCTCCAGGCTGACTGCAGGTTTTCAAGCCTGACTAAGTTGAAGGCCGCTGTCTTTGTTAATTAGATCGTCCCGTAGTCGGATTTCGATGGCCTCTGTAGTAACGCAGTCCCAGAAGTAGGAGGATTGACAGAGTATTTTTGTTTTTTCATAGTCCATAGTATGGCCAGTCTTTATACAATGGTCAGCCACGGCTGATTTAGTGACCTGGCGTAATTCGGCATGGCGCTTGTGTTCGCGGCACCTCTCTTCTACAGTGCGGACTGTCTCGCCAATGTATGATTTTCCGCACTGACAGGAAATTTGGTAAACGCCTGGTTTTCGAAGACCTAGGCCATCTTTCACTGAACACAGTAGAGTCAAGGTTTTTGCAGGTAGTCGGAATAAACATTTCACATCGTGTTTCCCCAGGATTCTGCCGATTTTTCTTGAGCTGTTTCCGACAAACACAATGCACGCCAACGACTTGTGTTCTTCTGTTACTTCTTCTTGTTCTCTTGGCGCATTCTGTCTGAGTGCGTGTCTTATTACGACGCTACCCAGTCGGATATCCGAGAACTGTTCAAAAAGATAATAATGTTAACTTCGATAACGTTATGCACTACGATCTCATCTAATACAAATAATGTCTTTTTTATTACATTGCAATCGATATAGTCTTTCTTTGAAGCTAATTTAATACATTTTCATAATTAATTTGTCGTTTATCTCCAAATAATATTATTCAGAGTCCTTTTATTATTTATCTCAAATATATCGGCTGGAATATTTCAAAAAGTACACTATAGAGAGTAAAACCTATAGGGGAAGACAGGCTTTGAAATAGGTGCAACAAATGACTGAGGACTTCTGGTGCTAGTGCCACTAAGAGATGAAGAGGTCAGCGTAGGGGAGAAATTGGTGACCGCATCAAACCAGATGACTAATGACTTAAAAACAAAATGCACATACGTACATCTTCAATATCCACTAAACTGATACCAGAAGCCCGAGCCACTACGCTTCCTTCAGCCTCCAGACGTTCTACTAATGCCCCTGTCGTGATTATAAGGAATTACTCCCTCTCACCTGCGGCTGATATCAGACAGCGAGGTACGAACCCTCTATCTTCTGTGTTCCTGATGTTACTAGTGATGCGTATGAACGCTCGACCACTAGACGGAGGACGGAGGAAGGTAAAACCCTCTGCATTTTCAGATGGCAACAGACGTAGTCCCTATGGGATACTACAACGTGCTGGTTAAGCAAAGTTGCTGATTACAGTTGGAGTTTCCGTCCTGCCGTCGTGTATCCTGCAGACGTACACGGCGGCTCCCTCTGCGCGGCAGCCAGCCGTCCCGAGTCCCCAGGCGCGGCCGCCGTAGCGCGCGACACTAAATCTCTCCCTCATTGTCGCTCGATTACTGTGCGGCCAGACGCGGTTACCGGAGACAAACTAATTTGAGACGAGTGCCCCGGGGCGGGGCAGCCGGCGCTCTCCCGGGAGGGTGACGTGTTATGACAGCTGCGCCGACGTTGTGGGGGCGTCCGGCCCGACACCGACGCAATCACGCCGCCAGCCGCCGCCCGCGGCGCCACCGCCGCAATCGAGTTATCAGCGGTGAGCTGCCGCAGGAAGGGCGCCGTTTAACAGCTTCCCAAACGAATTCCTCGCGACTTGGAGCCGCACGTGTCTCAGGGGCGTCGGACGTCGCGAGTGTGTCAGTCCGCGACACGGTGTCTGTTGTTAGAGGTCGTCTGGTGGCTAGAAACCAAACTGATACAATAAGCCAATATCTTACGTAACTCAGTGGCACCTGAACTATGTCTCAGCAGTAAACATTAATAAAGCAAGATTTTTTTTTGAATCATCAGTCTTCTCACTGCTTTGATGTGGCCCGCCACGAATTCCTCTCCTGTGTCAACCTACGTCCTCAGTTATTTGCTAGATGCATTCTAATCTCTGTCTTCCTCTACAGTTTTTGCCCTCTACAGCTCCCTCTAGTACCATGGAAGTCAATCCCTAATGCCTTAACAGATGTCCAATCAACCTGAACCTTCTCCTTATCAGTGTTTTAAATATACACACTCGTTCAACCTATTCTTGAGTATTGCTCATCAGTGTGGGATCCGTACCAGGTCGGGTTGACGGAAGAGATGGAGAAGATCCAAAGAAGAGCGGCGCGTTTCGTCACAGGGTTATTTGGTAAGCGTGATAGCGTTACGGAGATGTTCTTGCTGTCCAGGTTTCGAGAGGGTGCGTTTCTGGACGAGGTGTCGAATATATTGCTTCCCCCTACTTATACCTCCCGAGAAGATCCCGAATGAAAAATTAGAGAAATTCGAGCGCGCACGGAGGCTTTCCGGCAGTCGTTCTTCCCGCGAACCATACACGACTGGAACAGGAAAGGGAGGTAATGACAGCGGCATGTAAAGTGCCCTCCGCCACACACCGCTGAGTGGCTTGCGGAGTATAAATGTAGATGTAGATGTAGGTATAGATATATTCCTTTCATCTCCGATTCTGCCCACAACCGCCTCATTCCTTACCTTATCAGTCCACCTAGTTTTCAAATTCGTCTGCAGCACCACATCTTAAATGCTTCGGTTCTCTTTTGTTTCAGTATATCGACAGCCAATGTTCCAGTAACATACAATACTGTGCTCCAAACGTATATTCGCAGAAACTTCTTCCTCAAATTAGGGCCTATGTTTGATACTAGCAGACTTCTCTTAGCCAGGAATGCCATTTTTCCACTGCTAGTCTGCTTTTTATATCCTCCTTGCTCCGTCCGTCATAGGTTATTTGCCTGCATGGGTAGTAGAAATCCTTAAGTACATTATTTCATGACCATCGCTCCTGACGTTAAGTTTCTCGCTGTTCTCATTTCTACTACTTCTCATTACTTTCGTCTTTCTTCTGTTTACTTTCAATTTATGTTCTGTACTCATTATACTGTTCATTCAGTTCAGGATATTCTTCTTCACTTTCAGTAAGGATAGCAACGACGTCAGTGAATCGTATCGTTGATACCCTTTCACTTTGCATTTTAACTCCACTCCTGAACCTTTCTTTTATTTCCATCATTGCTGCTTTTATGTACAGATCGAACAGTAGGGGCAAAAGACTAAATTCCTGTCTTACACCCTGCTTAGTCCGAACACTTCGTTCTTGGTCGTAGGGCGACAGAAAAGAAATGATATTCAAGTACGAGGCTTTTTTGGCTACTTGAAGTGAGAAAGTGCCTTCTGGTAGCGTCACAGGCGAAGAGCGCATATTCAAAAGATGTCACAGTCTTAACAGTGACAGAAAACCAAAGACGTTTACCATATACAGTATGACTTTCACCGTAAATAAAACTAGATCAATGGCTCTTATACGATGAGGCCCCATCACAACAAAGACAGCGGTAAATATTAAAGTAGTAAATAAGTCAGCTATTTTAACTGTCTCGTATTTGATATACGGGTATGACAAATGTATAGGCAAGAAAGCAGCAGAGTCTGGAAACATATGTCCAACAATAAGCAGGTAGCGCTGAGTGTTTTACCTGGAGGATAGTGTACCTACAAACATACGTTGTTTCCTGCTCGGTGTTTCAATCTCGTGACCGATTTCAGAATTACGTGAAGGACTGCGCACTGGAAACCACCGTAAGCAGCCTGTGGCATTTTCTGTGGTTTTTGCCATTGTGAGACATGAGGTTGTGTTTTCTGCAACGTTGTAAAAATTGCTAGTTCTAAATTTTTAAGTGCTGTATAATAGTTTAAAGCTACTTTGAGGACATAATTGCTAACAATTTAGTTACAAATTTTATGGTGAATAAAACTCCGTATATGTTCTAAAACTAGTTACATAACGTGTGAACAGTTGGGCCGTAGTTCATCGGTCGTGCAGTACCTTCTGTCTCGAAACGGAAGGTCTTCCGTCATAAAGCTCGTGATATTTGCAAAAAAAGTGAGTTCATTAATCTCTTAACAGTTTCCCATCTCTTGAAAAGGAATGTTTATGCTAAATATCAGTGGCTTCCATTTCAAATGTTTTTAACTTGTAACAGCTTCTTGGTAATACTTCTGCTTAATTTGATTTCACTTGCTGACTTTTGGAGTATAGTAGAGTAATTATGTGACAAATAGTCTATTAAATACAGTACTGACAAGATTTTTTCGATTGAAACACTCTGAATAGAATGCTTGTCGCTAGGTACGTCACTATATTGTACCACTGACCAGATTTTCACGCCAGAAAAAACCTTACTTTTCCGGAGTAATTTTTGTAATTGCAGAAGAAGATTGCAGCACACATAAAGTAAACACCGGTATTACAGGGCAAAATTCTGAAAAATGTTCCGTGGCACAGCACTCTTCCCTGATTTAGAAACAAGAAATAAAAAAATAACACAAATCAAGTTTTGTAAAGTAGTGACCGTCCCCACGTTATTCTACGGAAGTGAGTCGTGTGTCATTTACAAACGATAACATATATCTGATCCAAGTATCTCAATGAGATTTCGCATCATCATGAAATGCTGTACCAGAGTACACAGATTAAGAGACGGTTACATCAGGAAAGAACTGCACATATTTAACAAAACTAACGAAACTGAAAACAAAAGAAGGAGATCGAGTTAAAATCCCAACATAATCAATAGAGACAGACTTCTATTCAAAGTCAGCAGTTTCCGTTTGGTAGACAGAAGAAGATTGGGAAAGCCAGGAAAGAAACGATCAGCATAACAAGTAAAGATCTAATACTTCAAATGCAAGAAGAACAAATAATAACATGTGGCCTCAGTCCTCTAAATTTTTCTGTCTGTGCGGTCGGGTGACTTAGGTTAGTGGAGGTAGGCCAAGTGAGCTAGCTTCCCGCGATTGTCTTTGTTTAGCACAGATGACTGTGGTGTGATGCATTGTCCTGCTGGAATTTGAACTTCACGCCATTTTTCTGGGACAGGGGAGGGGGTTAGGTTAGTGGAGGTAGCCCCATTGACCTTCTTCCCGCCAAAATTCAAACTTCCCGCCAAAACCCGCCATCTTGAATAACGTCATGGCTGCCACCTTGGGTGATGTCATGCGCAATTGCCAAGTCTGCACGACGCCATCTTGTATGACGTCATCGCCGCCGTCTTGGATGCATCTGGTAACAATGTAGCCGGCCGGAGTGGCCGAGCGGTTAAAGGCGCTACAGTCTGGAACCACACGACCGCTACGGTCGCAGGTTCGAATCCTGCCTCGGGCATGGATGTGTGTGATGTCCTTAGGTTTAAGTAGTTCTAAGTTCTAGGGGGCTTATGACCACAGCAGTTGAGTCCCATAGTGCTCAGAGCCATTTTTTTGGTAACAATGTAAAGTTGCTCCACATCACTCTTGTTCCAACACTCACGAGCTGGTCGACGTGATTTTGCACTCTCATCGCTCTCCAGAGGCGGCTGTCGCATTTATTAGGCTCGCAAGTCATACAGTTTTTCACTAAAATAGAGGCTGTTAGAATTCCCATGGTAGCCCTATCACAACGAACACTTCATTTCCAGAGCGTACGCTAGTCATGTTGTTCTCTCAACTGAAACCTTCAATATCCGTCAACGTGTAATAAGACAAGAGATCCTTGTTGGGCGTAACTGGCCTCCAGGGCAGTCAACAGATTCATTATGAAGAATTCCATAATGTCCTTTAATCCAATGTAACTGACCGACAATGCTCAAGGTCTGCGCCGCCAAGACCTACAGAAAATACCTATTGGGCTACAATGAGATTTTCACTCTGCAGCGGAGTGTGCGCTGATATGAAACTTCCTGGCAGATTAAAACTGTGTGCCCGACCGAGACTCGAACTCGGGACCTTTGCCTTTCGCGGGCAAGTGCTCTACCGTCTGAGCTACCGAAGCACGACTCACGCCCGGTACTCACAGCTTTACTTCTACCAGTATCCCGTCTCCTACCTTCCAAACTTTACAGAAGGAGACGAGCAGCAATGTCGTGATAAGATAAACCGCAAAGGCTACAATCCGACCTTTATCAAAGTCGGAAACGTGATGTTACGCATTTCTCCTCCTTACACGAGGCATCACAACAACGTTTCACCAGGCAACGCCTGCCAGCTGCTGTTTGTGTATGAGAAATCGGTTGGAAACTTTCCTCATGTCAGCACATTGTATGTGTCGCCACGGGAGTCAAACTTGTGTGAATGCTCTGAAAAGCTAATCATTTGCATATCACAGCATCTTCTTCCTGTCGGCTAACTTTCGCGTCCGTAGCAGGTCATCTTCGTGGTGTAGCAATTTCAATGTCCAGTAGTGTAGAAGATGCAGGTGAAAGCGGAAACATTTGCTAGGCGCCACTAGAAGGGCAAAAGGAGGCATATCCCAAACCCGCCTCAGATTCAGAACCGTTCGTATACTTGTGATCTTATTGCGGCCATTGTAAGCTGAGAAAATACTCCACGTGCGAGTGACGTTGGTAAATGGAAATGGTTGTATGGCATTGTTGGGCGGGAGGCCCCATTCGGGGGATTTCGGCTGCAATATTTCTAGTTCTTTTTAGGTGACGCCACGTCGGTGACTTGCGAGTCAATGATGATGAAGGACACGCCACACCCAGTCCCCAGCCGGGATTCGAACCTGGGCCCCCTGCGTGGTAGGCGGTAACGCTGCCGCTACGCTACGGAGGCGGACAGAGGTGTTGGTCCCCGTTCGGAAATCGGACGGCAGGTATGTTGCTTGGGCTGGAGTGAAGAAGAGACTAAACGAAAATTGAAACAGGGAGTTTTGTGTCCCGTAGAACGAGTGGAAAGAGATGGCGCCATTTCTCGCAGCTGCGATCTAGTAACGAGTTCTGGTCATTCGTCGTCCGTGAGGTGCTGGGTGAGTCTCCAGAATCGAACTACCGCCTTAAGAGAGGCACAATCATATATCGAAGATCAAGTCAAGAAAAAAATATCAGACAACATCTGCCGTCTTATAGACAACGGCAAGGCGAATGCTTCCACTACCAGGACGTTGGTACGTGTTGATTTCATGGCTAGGAGCACAAGACGAATTACTCTATAATGGATGACATCGAGCTTGCGCAAAGTTGGTTGCGTTGCAGTGCCGTAGATAACGCTACCATACAGAACGGATCAACTTCTTTTACAGAGTCAAGAGCGTAATCGGTTCCGCTCCCCATCATAATCGGTCAGGCATACGCAAGACATTCACAGTGTTATCCAATTTGTCGATGAGATACCCAACATGTCGGGTCCACGTGAGATTGTTGTCGAAGTAGACGCATGGAACTTAGCATGTGCCTGAACAGGAAACGTGTACGAACCAAGTTCGGATGAGACGTTAGTACGCCTTTTCCTCGTGAATATCACACAACAACTGATTTGTCACGTGACAAAGTGAGCCCATTTTTGAACTCCCATACGGCCAATATTTCACATGCGTCGGTAAACCATAGGTGCGTCACCCAAAATCACGACGAGTGAGGGCATATACAAACGTCGTCCGCATACTGAAAAAATTTGGGGTTGAACAAGTCGGTAACCTACAGGACATATAGTAAGGGATTCAGTATCGCGCCCTGCGGGGAAGGGCGGGGGGGGGGGGGGGTTCACGAGACACTAGACGGGGTCCATGCAACACATCGTCCTGATCGCACATAATACGGTACGCCAACCAAGCATGAAGAATGAAGCAGGAGATGAAGCTTGAGAGGTGGCATGAGCCCCCTCTCATATATCCATCTTACGATTTTCCTCTCTAATTGCATGCAGTGAAAAGTCGCTATTCCTTCACATGCGGACTTCCCACGCAGCGTCTCTCGTCACCCGGGTGGTCCGGTGACAGGCGGGCCTCGCTGATCGGGAAAGGGTTAAGCCGACGGGTGTGAGGAAGTCGAGTGAATGCTTTGTAGACGCCGACATTGTCAAAAGACACGCCCGGAGAGGTCTGAAGTAGCGGCTGGGCTAGAGGTTCCGTTACTTCGCAGAATCTTAGCGAAAACACTTTCTAGCGGGCTACCAGCGAGGCGTGGGAATGACTTGTGTACCCAGGCAGTTGTGGCGGGAAAATTCCCGCGTTTTCTGCAAAATAGTAACTGTGATTGGCTTGCTCAGGGCATAGCTCCGTGACGTAGCAAAAATCAGCGCAGAAATTGGCGCCAAGAATCTCCATTGGTGGAATGGTAGTGCTCCGGCAATGGAGTGGAATTTTCCGCCGGTTTTCGAGTTGCTGATTGGAACGTTTAACCACGGCCACTGTCGTGGGGGCGGGAATGTTGTGTGTTCGGCCTGTACAGGTGCTCTAAGTAGTAGGCTCTCGCCTTTCGGTCGAGGACGTCGAAGCAACCAGCCATCGCCTCCGGTACGCCAGATCGTGTTCTGGCAGTTAAGAAGACAGTTTGGTAATGTATGTCCGCAGCACCGGCAGATAGGGATTTTCCTAGGTGATAACCAGAGCTCAGCAGAGCGCGCCTGTTCGTCTTTTTCTAACTTTGTTCTGTCTTGAGTAGCAGCAATTAATGTTGGGCTAGCTGTGTGTCTCTCTTAAGATTTGAGTGGCAAGGAATTGGCTCCACATACCACTTCGTCATAAACCTCACAATCTAGTTTAGGGACAACTTCACCTTCACAGCGTTTGTTTGAGTATCCAATTTGAGCCAATTTGATGTATTATAAATGTTTCATGTGTTTTTGTTTATTATTTTGTGTTTAGTCTTAATAAGTCATATTGTTATTTAGGACAGAACTTTTATTCTGTTAATAGGTAGAGCAACCCATCATTTCTCACTACGTTAATGAAACCTTCCTTTATTTAACTTATTTATCAAATTAAATTATTGCAGGTGCCAAACTCTTTTCTACTCCACTTGCAGGGTTGATTACAGTCAGTTCGCGTATATTTTTTAATCCTTGTGCAACATCAAAAGTCGGAGTTAGAATAGGGGGGGCTTAGAGCATCATTTACATATGTAGATTCTATAATTTAGTGTTAAATACACTGCTAGCCCCGGCACCTCGCAAGCTGTTGCAATTTGTTGATAAAATCAGGTATTAGGGTAGGGTCGTACGCTATCGAAAGGTCAAGAAATAAGGCCGTTAAAGATCCGTTAGTGCAGAACGTGTTTTCAATGTGCATCGCAAGCCAGGTAATATTACCATAAGTATATATGCACGTACGGAAGCCGTTTTGGGTCCGCGGGGGCAAGTTCACATATTCCAGACACCGCTCTAAGCTAAACTTGAGGAGACGTTCGAATGTCTTACACACGGAAGCGGGCAATTCGATGTCGCTTGACCATGGACTTTCCCAGGCTTCTGTATGGACACCAATACCGAGTCTTCCTCTCATCGGGAACGTTCCTGACCCTGTTAACAAGAACACGTTTTGCATCGTCAGACAAATTGTGAATCATGGTAGTGGATCCGGTCATAGCCGGGCGATGTATCTGATGAGGACGTCAGGGCCCTGTAGAGTTTGGCGAGAGGGAGAATGGCGTGGTTAAACCGTCTCATAGTTCGGAAGTGGCACCTGTCGCCACGAGTTCGATGGGTTCGATGGATTGCGGCACGGCAGCTGGAGGTACGACGACGGCAGCAAACTCATCTATCCAGACCAGCAATTGCTTGGGAGGTACCGGTTTCCATTTGAGCGAGTTCACCATCGACGGTACGAGTTAGCTGACGTCGACGTGGTACCCTATGAATTTTGTGGCGTCACTTCCTGATACGTCTCGTTGGGAATCCATTCCGTGACGTGAAGCACAAAATAATTTCTGCGGTATTATGGCAACGTGCCACGTAAAGTAGAGCCAATAGGGAGCGAGAAAGCTCCCTACGACACGAGCAGAAACACGCCATACTGTATCTGTCGTGTTCAGCTGAAGACCATATTCGATGGGGTTTCTACGTTACACCCTACGAATAAACACTGTTTCTAATCACCAGCACGTTGAACGTCTCAAGAACGAATCATTATTGGTTCGATTTGTTGTAATAAAATGACAGGAAACCTCATATTAGTGGTTAAATATTTTCGTATTTAGTTATTTCCACCTTATAACTCGCTTGTAATGAGAGTAAGTCATTTTATGAAAATGACCCATTTAAGATTCGTGAAGACATGTCCTTCTTGTTATAATTTAACATTTCGGAGACGGAAGTAAAAAAGTGTGTGTCAAGAAGTGACTACCAGCATAACGTATTTTCTTCAAGTACTGAAACTCAACCTTTGCCGTCACGGTAGCTCAGCGTGTTCGGATAGGGGGTTTGTTGCCCTCTGTATTTAAAAAACAACAAAAAGAAAAAAAAACTGCGTGAATGGATAAACAACGAACTTCAACGGGTTTCATTGGACGTCCGCACCGACTCAACTATTTTTTCCACCTTTGCCTTTTCTAAATGGCTGTGAGAGCTTAGTATGAAATTAATAGAAATAATTTCTGTAATATTTGAAGTTACATAAATAAAAGTGCACTCTCCTTCAGGAGCGTACGTGTGTGTGTGTGTGTTATGTGTGTCTGTGTGTGTGTGTGTGTGTGTGTGTGTGTATGTGTGTGTGTGTGTGTGTGTGTGTGTGTGTGATTTGGTGAACTTATACAACGACGCTCTGAGCGTGTTTTTAAGGGAATTGACTAGTTTGAACCTGGGACCTGTTGCTGGTAAGGAGACGTCAGACCACACATGACATGTAGAATTCAGAGGAGTTCAGTGAGACTAGCGATGATATAACCAAATACTTAATGATTTCAGCGTCAGCTCCACTGCACTCCCTGTAAAGGAATCTTCATACTAACTAAATTTAGTGGAAGGGGTTCAAGGCTTTCCTATTTTTAGTTAGCTGGTAAAATAACGTCGAAAAAGCAGCTAAGTTTGAGAGGATCCCACTTGCCTTGCTCATACTGTGGCATCATGCAGTCAGGCCTGCAAGATGAGTGGTTTGCCAAGCGAGTGGATTCTTCCTTAATTTATCGAGTAACATGAATTCTCGTATCTTACTATTTAGTTACAAATTACTCTCCTGTATGAATAATACGCAACGGAAACACGCATCTGACTATCAGTGATTTATAGAACTCTGACTGTACACTACGCACTGGCAATACCACATTTACTTTTTGTCTTTTATTTAACGGCTTTTATTAACACGTGGCCATCCCACTGAATACGAATGGCGCACACATTATAAATTCGGGACATTATGACAACATACAATTCAATGAAAAAGGCCACCAATCTCTTTCTTTTCACTATCTGATTTATTCCTAAACACACAAATTCTACAACCTACAACAATATCACATGAGAAATTCCGCCCAGTGGGCATGGCTTTACATTAGTGAATCTCTATATTATGGTCTCGTAATTTATTTAAGGCTACAGTGCACTTTCTGGATAGGATGGTGGATCTTTTATTATACCTCACACTTCGACTCTCACAATCATCATCACGAAACTTTCCTCCAGATCGAGCGATACAGAAGGAACAAGCATAACCCACAAATCTTTTGAAACTACCTTGCTACTCCCCCATGCAAACCACAAATACCCAAATTACATGACATACACCACACAACAATATGAAATACTACACAAAGAATGGTTACAACATTATCACTTTCAGCTTTCCCACTTCAATCAATATTTATCCCAGTTTCACACGACACTGCCCCACTTTGTAATTCTACTTTCCTACCGTGAACTCTGGAGATAAATGCACGTCTTCCTGTGCAATGCAAGGCAAGTGGCGTTGCTGGATAGACGGCCGACTCACCTTGATTCTCTCTCAGAGTTTAAATCTAGCGTCACACGGAATCATATCATGCAGTTTAATATTAAGCACACACGCGAGTCCTCAACTGATACCGTGGACGAGTACTTCTCTTTATCCTTTGTCTCATACACAGATTGAGACTCACACAGTACTCACCACGTGGAAGTACTCGTCTCTAATTTCAAGTCCTGCACACGCCATTTCTTAAATATTTCAGTCTATGGTACACACGCTATTTCTTAAATATTTCAACTTATTGTACACACGCTAGTAATTCAGCTTAACTTAAGCACACGGAAGTATTTCAACTTAATGCTACACGTGGTTTCATTGTGACCGTTGGTCACTCCCGAAGATTCCTACAATCCCATTAATATTACCTGCCTGACATTTAATTCTCCCCACAAAAGTTCCTGAAATAGAGAAATTAATATTTCAAACTACTCTTAAATATTCCACATGCATACCATACCTCCACTCTTTCATCATTATGGAGCACAACTAAAACAGGTCTTAATAGCACAAGATCCAGCGGCAGAGTGCCGAAACATGGCCGTTCTCTAGGTCCTCTCGCACCTGTGTCGAGGTGGGGGAAGCACCTTGCTATCGTATTGGTCAGCCACATTTCAGACGCTCAAAGCTCTGGTAAATTTCATCTCTTTGGTCCCACCAAAGGTGGCCAAAGGATCGACTCAAAGATGATCATATATTCACATTCACTATCTGCGGTTAGCAGACGACCATACATTCATTCATTTCACAGATCTCACCAAACTGGATGTAGGGATTTACTTTGTGGGAGTGCACATGTGATCAATTAAATAAATAAATTGTCATTCTTTCCCACACTGGTATCCGGCTTCGCTGTATTAATTGAAATTGAGTTATTTTACAAACAAAAATGTGTTCTTCTGACATAAATAATGAAGTATGTTGTACCTATTTTCAATGTCGGGTGGTACTGTACCCTTTCAAGTTTACCATTGGAATTTTATTCTACTCACAAAACATCGTTTATAAATTGCACTATTGATAAGAGGAAATGTTTTAATACAGGACGGTAAAAACCAACTGCGTTCAACAAAAATGTGAATGAATATTCCCTGAATGGGTTTCCAAGTTCTACAATGGATCGAAGGATGACCTATGCCATATCACATCTATAATCTAGGTTTAAATTAAGTTTCACAAGAGGAAAAACTATCAAAATGGTCTACAGTGAGCCTCAATTATCTTTAATTACTTATCTAACTTGTCGTAAATTACAGTGGCTGATGTGGCTTCTCAATAACTATATAACAGAAAAATCATCGCGTTTTAGATTTTTACTTCAAGTGGTAAATGTGCACACCATGAGCCTTAGTTGACGATCGACACTAGTATTACACAAAAAGGGGGTGTAACAGATGAGACTTCTGCAGTTCTGAGTGAAGCTTTATGCGCTCAAAAATGCGGCATCGCGTGCATTCATTACCTTGTCGGTGTTCGTCAGGGGGCGGCGGCCTGCGCAGCTCCGTCCAGCTCGCTCTCTCGGAAGCAACTCTCAAGCAACTCTCTCCTAACTTCTCCTAACTACAATTTACTGAAGTTGGTTTTAAAAAAACTATCTGGGTGTGTTTTCATCTAACCAATGAGGGTCTTAATGTTAACCTTAAGCTCTGCCTACAAAAATTCTGTCTATCCAATGAGAAACGTTATACTTTTCGTGGTGGGGCAATGTTTTTAAAGTTTGCAACGTAACAGAGACGCGAAAAAGTCTCACGCTAAAACTTGTAGCTGGTGCGGTCCTATAGTGTTATCGTAAGATCTATACTGTTCTTCTGGAGGGCTCTATCTTTTAACATGGGCTGGGGGGTGGTCCTAACGTAACAGAGACGCGAAAAAGTCTCACGCTAAAACTTGCGGGTGGTGTAGCCCTTTTTGTGTTATCGTAAGATCTATACTGTTCTTCTGGAGGGCTCTATCTTTTAACATGGGCTGGGGGGTGGTCCTAACGTAACAGAGACGCGAAAAAGTCTCACGCTAAAACTTGCGGGTGGTGTAGCCCTTTTTGTGTTATCGTAAGATCTATACTGTTCTTCTGGAGGGCTCTATCTTTTAACATGGGCTGGGGGGTGGTCCTAACGTAACAGAGACGCGAAAAAGTCTCACGCTAAAACTTGCGGGTGGTGTAGCCCTTTTTGTGTTATCGTAAGATCTATACTGTTCTTCTGGAGGGCTCTATCTTTTAACATGGGCTGGGGGGTGGTCCTAACGTAACAGAGTCGCGAAAAAGTCTCACGCTAAAACTTGCGGGTGGTGTGGTCCTAGCAGTTAGCTGGCGACGTAGGTGTCCGTCCGTCCTTAGCGTAGGGCCTTCCAGGTTGACACGGTTCTGCTCTCGGCTTCTGTTCTCGATTCTCCCCTCGGAACTGCGTCTGTCTCACGGTGGGAAGGTATGACATGCATTTAGGCATTCTTGTGTTAGTCTGTGGTATTCCATTTGCTCACTCGTTACTCGTATTACTTTGGATAATTTAATGTCACGATTTATTCGGAGCTATGTGACATACTACTGGATTTGCTTATCATGTCAGGGTTTTCATGGAAGGTGTTGTATTTGCCTGACACCTTACATCTGGCTTTGCAATTTGATAATAAAAATGGTAGAAACGTTATTTTTTTTAAAAAAAGGCTTAAAAACTTAGGTGCGTCTTATAGTCTGTAGCGTTTTACGGTCCTCAAAATACGGTAATAGAACTCTTATCAATAATCACCAGTGAACGCAATAAGCAATAGAAGCTTAACAATATACTCGAAGTTTAAACTGAACAACACTAAAATAACGGATATTGCGAATAGTTACTCTACTTGCAGACAAGTGAATGTTCAGGCGATGGAACGTGGAATAGTCTGTCACATTGTTTAGAGCTGTAGAGACGCAGCGTTTCATCGGTTGTAATGAGCACACCCGCTATCCGTTCATTAGTTCGCTCCATCAAAGCGCACTTCGTCACCGTGTGGCAGGCAGGCACATTACGAACACACAGCCACCCTCCACTCCGGCACATGTACGTGAGTGTCGTCGGAACCAGATCGCCTATTCAAATCTGATCTGGAATCGTATTCATAGTAACGTCTCGTTACATAACCAAAAGGAAAGTGAAGTGAACACCTTAGTACCTCCCACCCCAGTGACGTTAAAAACACAACAGCGCCAACAATGAGAAGCTTAAGTCATTCATTTTTTGTACTTTTCCTAGTAATTCTGAGGTCGTAATTCAGACAAGAATAATACTACTTACAAGTTCCAAAAGTAAACATGCGATCCATAATTTGACATGGAAACTGTTTGAATATTACACATTGTTACACTAAAAGCCATTAAAATTGCTACACAAAGAATAAATGCAGATGATAAACGAATATTCATTGGACAAATGTATTATACTAGAACTGATATGTGATTACATTTTCACACAAATTGGGTGCATAGATCCTGAGAAATCAGTACCCAGAACCACCACCTCTGGCCGTAATAAAAGCCTTCATACGTCTGGGCATTGACTCAAACAGAGCTTGGATGGCGTGTACAGGTACAGCTGCCCATGCAGCTTCAACACGATACCACAGTTCATCAACGGCAGTGACTGGCGGATTGTGACGAGCCAATTGCTCGGCCACCATTGACCAGATGTTTTCAATTGGTGAGAGATCTGGAGAATGTGCTGGCCAGGGCAGCAGTCGAACATTTTCTATATCCAGAAAGGCCCGTACAGGACCAGCATTATCCTGTACGGTTTAGCAAGGATTGAATGAAGGGTAGAGCCACGGGTCGTAACACATCTCAAATGTAACGTCCACTGTTCAAAGTGCCGTCAATGCGAACAAGAAGTGACCGAGACGTGTAACCAATGGCACCCCATACCATCACGGCAGTATGGTGATGACGAATACACGCTTCCAATGTGCGTTCACCGCGATGTCGCCAAACACGGATGCGACCACCATGATGCTTTAAACAGAACCTGGATTCATCCGAAATAATGACGTTTTGCCATTCGTGCACCCAGGTTCATTGTTGAGTACACCAGCGCAGGCGCTCCTGTCTGTGATGCAGCGTCAGGGTTAACGGCAGCCTTGGTCTCCGAGCTGATAGTCCATGCTGCTGCAAACGTCGTCGAACTGTTCGTGCAGATGTTTGTTGTCTTGCGAACATCTGTTGACTCAGGGATCGAGACGTGGCTGCACGATCCGTTACATCCATGTGGATAAGTTGCCTATCATCTCAGCTGCTAGTGATACAAGGCCGTTGGGATCCAGCACGGCGTTCCGTATCACCCTCCTGAACCCACTGATTCCATATTCTGCTAACAGTCATTGCATCTCGACCAACGCGAGTAGCAGTGTCGCTATACGATAAACCACAATTGCGATAGGCTACAATGCGACCTTTATCAAAGTCGGAAACGTGATGGTATGCATTTCTCCTCGTAACACTAGGCATCACAACAACGGTCAACTGCTGTTTGTATATGGAAATCGGTTGGAAACTTTCCAGCACATTGCACATTGTATGTGTCGCCACCGACGCCAACCTTGTGTGAATGCTCTGAAAAGCTAATCATTTGCATATCACAGCATCTTCTTCCTGTCGGTTAAATTTCGCGTCCGTAGCACGTCATCTTCGTGGTGTATCAGTTTTAATGGCCAGTAGTGTATATCTTTGAACATGTTATGAAAACCTGTTACAACGAAAGTAAGGATGTGAAATGCTGGCATATGCAGATGATATTAATATAACTGTAAAAAACTGTGAGCTATTAAATAGCTTTTAGAAGTCGTTGAAGAGCGGCTAGAAACATGAGTCAATAGGTAAATGAAGGGGAAAGTAAGATTTTGTCGACAGCTAAGACTATGCTAGGAAGTCGCTTTCATAGTGTGGTGCAGGTTTTCGGTGGTAACCGGTTTGGTCTTACTTTATAAAAACTTTTATTAGTAACATACTTTCACTCAAAGACGAGGGCATCAATTGAATGTTAGAGATTGCTTAACCAATAATTGGCGTGACGTAATAATAAGTAAACAAGCTTTCGAAGGAATACAGTACATAATTCAAATGTGTTTTAGTCCCTGCAACATACAAGTGGACACAAACCAAGAAAACAGATTAGAAAGTACACCATTCATTCTCTCTGCCCTTGGTACGTTACAGATGGGCAGTCTTATAGACGCAGTATAAGAAATGAATGAAATCACCCTCTGCTATGAGAGCTATTCGGAAAGTAAGGAACGATAGGTCGCGAAATGGAGACCACAGCGAAAATCAAAACTGTTTTATTTGCAACAGGTAGATACAACTTCCAGCTACTTATCTCCATCGTCGCCGATCCGATTTAGACGTGTGTCGTAGCGTTGTACCAACCTTCCAATACCCTGTTTATAGAAGGCAGCCGCCAGTGCTTTCCGCCAACTCTCTACGCTGGCCTACAGCTCGCTGTCTGTGCCACACTGTTGTCGTCATAGCCAGGGTTTCATGTGACCTGAGATGAAATACAGAAGGAGACAATCACGGGCTGTATTGTGGGTAATCAAACATTTCCAATTGAAAAAGATGCAGCAGCATCTTCATTGCCCCTGCAGAATGCGGCTGAGAATTGTCTTGAAGAAGAAAACGCACTACAGTTATGTAATCTTGGCTGCATAGCTTCAGGCGAAATTTCTCACCAGGTCCTCGTTCTTGGCGGGAGACACTATTGTTCTAGGTATCTTTATGTGCTCCCTGTGTGCTCAGAACTAAAAAGAGCAACGTAATGCGATCGACGGGCGTACTAGGGACACTGCCCAACAAACGTGTGCAAAACTTCGTCGGATTTTCACTGTGGTTTCCATTTCGCGACCGATCGTTCCTTACTTTCCGAATAACCCTCCTACAAGAAACCTTACCAGTAATATACAACTGCTTCATAGGAAAAGTCTTCAGACAACAACAGCAAGATAAACTTCAGAAAACTTATAGCTACTGCGTTGCAATGATTGAATTACATGAAAAAAAACGTAAATTAGTTACAAACCATGGCGTCCATACACTATATTCAACATGTAATCGTCACTACAGGTATTCGGATTTAGGTTATTCCATGGTCGATATGCGATGATGCTGCGCAGGCGAATAGCGAAATTCTGCATGACCCGCTGAAGTGTCGGATGCTGTCAATGACCTCCTGAGCGGCTGTTTTCAGCTCAGCAAACGGCTTTGGAGTTATTGCTGTACACCTTGTCTTTAATATAGCCCCACAAAAAGGAGTCGCATGTGTTCAGATCCGGAGAATATGGCGGCCAAACGAGGCCCATTCGAGTCGTCCCTAGGTACTCCAGAGCCAGAAAGCGGTCCCCAAAGTGCTCCCCCAAGACATCAAACACTCTCCTGTTTCGATGAGGTCAAGATCCGTCTTGCATGAACCACGTCTTGTCGAAATCAGGATCACTTTGGATAATAGGGATGAAACCATCTTCCACAACCCTGACGTACTGTTCGGTAGACACCGCGCCGTCAAGGAATATCGCACCGATTAGTCTGTGACTGGATATTGCACACCACACAGTCACCCGTTGAGGGTGAAGAGACTTCTCGATCGCGAAATGCGGACTCTCAGTCCCCCAAATGGCCCAATTTTGCTTAGTGACGAAGCAATCCAAATGAAAGCGGGCTTCGTCGCTAAATCAAGGCATATTCACATCAAAGTGGACCACAGTGTTGGCGAAACACAATCGCTGTTCCACGGCCCTACGGCTTAATAGCTGATGGATTTGAATTTTGTATCGGAAGAGATGGAGCGTGATTACAAACCGAATACAGACCTCCCTCTTGTACAACGCTAGAACGCACCCTCTCTATGGAGATAAGACAGTACAAAACACACACATGGACACACCATGTGATATCGGAACCTGCAACGAACTATTCGTATTCAGAACACGTACACTAGCTGGCAGTCTTCACTTTACACAGTACCCGTCGTACAATAATATCAATCTGACGGTAATTTGTCAGCTGTCCTGAAACACTACAGGCCGATAAAAAGACATTCGTAATACTCCTTGTATTATAGCAATAACAAACCAACTCTTCTCCGAAACTGATAGTGGTTGCCATCGTCTCTAGCCCCCGTCGCCGGCCGTTGTGGCCGAGCGGTTCTAGGCGCTTCAGTCCGGAACCGCGCGACTGCTACGGTTGCAGGTTCGAATCCTACTTCGGGCATGGATGTGTATGATGTCCTTAGGTTGGTTAGGTTAAAGTAGTTCTAAGTTCTAGGGGACTTATTACCTCAGATGTTAAGTCTCATAGCCACTTGAACCATTTGATCTGGCCCTCGGGTAAAGATATGCCCGTCCTCCAGGTAGGAGATGTTCACGCCAGCTTGGCCAAATATTTGACTGACGGTTGACTGCACAGACTGCCCGGCTACTCACTACATCACGTGACAGCTGTACTTCCATATTGGTTGGTATTCACCAACCAACTCTCTAGTTTTCTCCAAATGGTCCATGACTACAACATGGACCCGCCATACTCTCTAAACAAGTCTGCAGCACCGGTGTCACTATAAGACTCGTCTGCCTATCCGGCGTAGGGAGAAGCCGTAGTCACAGCAACTCCCCGTCTGCTGACCAACACATCCGGGCCCAGTTCGTCAATAAGGCCGCTGTGGCGATTTTTGGCCCTAAGACGCGCTGCTGGCTTTTCCACTGTCAAAAAATGGTTCAAATGGCTCTGAGCACTATGCGACTTAACTTCTGAGGTCATCAGTCCCCTAGAACTTAGAACTAATTAAACCTAACTAACCTAAGGACATCACACACATCCATGCCCGAGGCAGGATTCGAACCTGCGACCGTAGCGGTCGCTCGGCTCCAGACTGTAGCGCCTAGAACCGCACGGCCACTCCGGCCGGCTTTCCACTGTCACTACTATAGCATCGGCGCTGACCTAGGGACGTCGTTGTCGTTGCCACTCGATGCAACTGATCAAGCCTTCTCATTTCAACAGATTCAGGCCCAGTCCGCTCTTAAGGACACCTTGCCCACTGTGCCAGTCCTGCCCCAGAATATGCACCACTTCCATCTTGTTGACGGCGCTCGCCTTCACAAGACGTTGTTGGTTCCACTTGCTGCAGCTGACCTCTTCCGTGTCGCCCCGCCGCACCTCAGAACAGCGCTGCTTCGGCTCAAACGGTGCAAGTCACACTCTCTGCTCAAACTATGTGCGCCAGACCCAGTTGCCGGAGTCGTCTAGCCGCGAAGGAAGGCAACCAAGCTGCGAAATTCAATTTCACCGCAGAACAAAAATTGGTTCAAGTAAGTCTGATGTTGCACGTTGTTGCACTGACCTACGATCGTAGGTAAGTGTAAGAATAATTTCAGATCTGAAAACCAAAAACGGAATTTATAGTACTGGAATTTTGAGCTCAGTGCCCGCGCTTACAGAAAATTAATAATGAATGAACGATGGATCCACTTCTTGCAACTACACAAATTATTGTTTTGTTTATCACCCAAACACGTCGCACCACAGTCATAGAATCGTAAGTAACTTTTTAATGATTTTCCTGAAAAACAAACTTATAGGCTATTTTCACTTTAAAGAATGTGATAAATGGCTCTGAGCACTATGGGACTTAACATCTATGGTCATCAGTCCCCTAGAACTTAGAACTACTTAAACCTAACTAACCTAAGGACATCACACAACACCCAGCCATCACGAGGCAGAGAAAATCCCTGACCCCGCCGGGAATCGAACCCGGGAACCCAGGCGTGGGAAGCGAGAACGCTACCGCACGACCACGAGATGCGGGCAAAGAATGTGATAAATCAGAAGTTGCTCTCATTTAAATTATGAGGGTGAGTGAAATGAAAACCTTAAATATTTGTTTAAATATTATATATTGTGGAGAAGTGGTGCAACGCTGTATCACTTTTCAATATAACCTCCCCCACGCTCAATGCAAGTCCTGCAGCGCTTACAAAGTGCATTAATTCCTTTAGAAAAAAATTCTTTTGGTAGTCCGCACAAACACTCATGCACCACGTGGCGTACCCCTCCATCAGAACGGAATTTATTTCCTCCCATTGCGTCTTTAAGTGGTCCAGACATATGGAAATCACTTGGGGCAAGGTCTGGTGAGTATGGTGGATGAGGAAGACACTCAAAATGCAGGTCTGTGTTTGTTGCAACTGTTGTACGGACAGTGTAGGGCTTTGCATTGTCATGTCGCAAAAGGACACCTGCTGACAGCAATCCACGTCGCTTTGATTTGATTGCAGGCCGCAGATGATTTTTTAGGAGATCTGTGTATGATGCACTGATGCTAGTGATCCCTCTAGGCATGTAATGCTCCAAAATTACGCCTTTTTCATCCCAAAAGAGAGTCAGCATAACCTCCCCTGCATATGGTTCTGTTCGAAACTTCTTTGGTTTTGGTGAAGAGAAATGGCGCCATTCCTTGCTCGCTCTCTTCGTTTCCGGTTGGTGGAAGTGAATCCAGGTTTCGTCCACACTAACGATTCTTGCAAGGAAGCCATCACCTTCTCGTTCAAAGCCCCGAAGAAGTTCTTCACAAGCATCAACACGTCGTCCCCTCATTTTAGGAGTCAGCTGCCGTGGCACCCATCTTGCAGACAGTTTGTGAAACTGGAGCACATCATGTACAAAGTGGTGTGCTGACCCATGACTAATTTTTGAACATGCTGCAATGTCATTCAGTGTCACTCGGCGGTTTTCCTTCACTATGGCTTTAACTGCAGCAATGTTCTGTGGAGTCACAACTCGTTGTGCCTGACCCGGACGAGGAGCATCTTCCACTGGAGTCACACCATTTGCGTACTTCCTGCTCCATTCGTAAACTTGCTGCTGTGACAAACATGCATCACCGTACTGAACCTTCATTCGTCGATGAATTTCAATAGGTTTCACACCTTCACTACGCAGAAACCGAATAACAGAACTCTGTTCTTCCCTGGTGCAAGTCACAAGTAGGGCGGCCATCTATATACTGGTACTGCGACGGTATGTGTGCATCTGCACTATGCTGCCACCTACAGGCCATGCTGGACATCGTGAGAAGTTGCGGCAAACAAGTAAGCTATCGAGGGATCACCCAAGTCTGTAAGCGAAGCGATAATAAAATATGTTGGCATTACTGGGCTGCTTCAAGCCTTTCCGTATTTCTTCGATATCTTTTTCATGATGTCCTCCATCTTTTGCTATTCCTGTTAACTTTTTCAGCTCTACGTAACTACTGCATCCAACATGCTCTACGCTTCGCATATTCCCGTCTGTCTCAACTCCTACGACTTTTCCTCTCTAATGCTCTTACAGCACTAAGAAGCTTATTCCTCGCTGCCTTAAAAAGTCCCACTTTCCTATCCCTTCTTCTGGCACGGTTCTATTCCTCTTTACTAAACTATTCCACGCCTTGTTTCTAGTGTGTTTTCTGCAGTCCTGGCCTGGCTGCTAACTTTGAGAAGCGTCTTTACATGGAAATCACTCCGAGTGCATTACGTGGCTTCACGACATCGTCGGCTGTGAAATCATTATTCCTGGATGCTTAAAGAGGAAAATTATTTTGGTAAGAACCTTAAACATTGTCCCTTCAGATATCACCCTGTAATTGACTCTGAACTTAAACTTATTGCTGTTACACGGATTGTCAATACCTCATTCCTATTCCTGGTACCTTCTCGTCAAGTATGCTGTCAATTATATCATTCTTCTACACATGCAACTGTACTCCACAGCCATATTACGGTGTGTGGGGCAGAGTTCTTCTGGCACCACTATTTATTCCCTCTTTTACTGTTCCACGTCGGTGAAACCCCGTATTTAATTTCTTGAATTTTCTTGATCCGATCATTCCGTGAAACATATGTGGAAAGAAATAATATGTTGCTCGACTTTCCTGGAACGCACATTCTCGGAATTTCAACAGCAAAACCTCTCCGTGATGGGCAACGCCTTTCTTATTGCTTCTGTCGCGGGATTTTCTTGAGCATCTTCGTGAACCTTCTGCGCTGAGTAAAAGATCCCTTGACGAAACATCTACATCTACATCATACTCCTCATGCCATCTACTGGTGTGTGGTGGGGAATACTTTCGCTACCACTATCTGATCCCTCCAACCGCGTTCCACTCGCGAGGAGTGCAAGGTAAGAATGATTGTCGGTAAGCCTCTGTATTGGCTCTAATTTCGCGAATTTTCTCCTCGTGGTCAATACGCGAGATATATTCCGACTCCTCCTGAAAAGTGCTATCCCGAAATTTCAATAGTAAATGTCTCCGTAATGCACAACGCCTCTCTTGTAACGTTTGCCAGTGGAGTTTGTTGAGTATCTCCGTAACGCTCTCTCGCCAGCTAAATGATCCCGTGACGAAACGCGTTGCTCTTCGTTGGATCGTCTCTATCTCCTCTATCAGTCCTACCTGATAGGGGTCCCACATAGATGAACAATACTCAATAATCGGGCAAAGAAGCCCTTTGCAAGCCACTTCTTTCGGGGATGAGTTACATTTCCTTAACATTCTTCCAATGAATCTGAGTCTGGTGTCTGCTTTTCCCACTGTCTATTTTATATGGTCATTCTACTTAAGGTCACTCTGCATAGTTACGCCTAGATATTTTACGGCAGACAGATCTCCAGCTGTTTGTCATGAACAGTGTAGCTGTAGAGCAGTGGATTTCTTTTCCTATGAATGCGCCGCATGTTAATTTATTTACGTTCAAGGTGAACTGCCAGAATCTGCATCATTCATCAGTTCCCTGCAGTTCGTTCTGCAAATTCTTACTATCTTCTGGCGTTGCTACTTTGGTATAGACAACTGCATTACCTGCGAATAGCCTTAAAGAGCATCCGACACTTTCTGCTAGATCATTTATATATATTGTAAACAGCAACGGTCCTATCACATTTCCCTGTGATACTCCGAATATTACATTTACATCAGCCGATTTAGTTCGGTTAAGAGCGACGTGTGAGTTCTATCTGCAAGAAAGTCTGGAATCTGCTCCGATACTCCGTACGCTCGCATTTTTTTCATTAAGCGACAGTGCGGGACGGTGTTAAATGCCTTACTGAAGTCAAGGAACACGGCATCAGCCTGAGGGCCGTTGTCCACTGCGCTGTGGATCTCATTTACGAAAAGAGAGAGCTTTGTTTCGCAGGATCTCTGTTTGCGGATTACATGTTGATTTTTATAGAGGGGATATTCATTTTCCAAAAGCGTCATAATTCTTTAGCATAAAACATGTTCCACAATTGTGTGGATCTGTCTTATGGCCTTTTTTAAAAACAGGAATGACCTGTTCTTTTTTTAGGTAAGTACCTTTCGTTGCTCAAGTGATCTACGATAAATCATTCAAAAGAATGTTGGTAAAGCGTAGTGTCATATAATCAACTATATATTTCTGTATTTTGGTTTCGTTTACAAGTAATGTTACTGGTTTTTTTTTTTTCATGTTAGAACCGCGTAGTTTAGATGGAGGAGAGACACTCGGTGAATCACTGTCGTGGGAGCTCTTGTTGCCACTGGGAATCACCAACTTATCTGTGGGAAGGGCGGGGGGGGGGGGGGGACATGTATCACTTTATTCACTTCATTTTAAATCTAGTTAACTACGACACTGAACGCGCGCTAGATGTCAACTTCTAGCTATTTCATTACCTTTAAGCTGACCCCGGAAACCTGGCTGAAACCTGTTGACAGTCAAAATTGCTGTGAATAACAATCCATTATTGTAGTCATTGTTGCAAGGAAGTGGCGGTCACATTGTGGCTTATTGTTATTAGTGGTTGTTAGATGTTTGGTAAGTTGTTAACTCAGAGGGTTGACAGGGGCAGTGTGATGAACTTTGACTAGCTACTCTTGTCAACATTTCTATTGACAGAATCTGTTGGTCAGTTCTTTTTTAAAGTAAGACAGCAGACAGGTCAGTACTTAGTTCATGGAAAAGTGAATCTGACGGTAGCAATATTTGTTGACCGAAAGGCGTCCTTCGTTATACGTATGAAATGTAACTATTTCATTGAAATTCAGCGGTCCTTCTACTGCTCTGTGAGCCCCCATGGGGGGCGCAACCCCTACTTGGAGGACGGCTAGTAGAGATAACAACATCGTTCTCGAATAGCTTCACGGAAACTCCAGAGTTAGCCAATACATTATTAGCCTAAAGTGTAAATAGCACAGGCCATATTACACACCCTTGCGTTTCTCCCTAAATTACTTTTATATTTGTCGAATTAGTTCCGTTGAGAACGACGTGTTGAGCTCCAAATGCAAAATGGTGCAAAAATGTGTTCCAGTACTGGGTAAAAATGTATCACTAATACGCCAGTACCTAGGTCTATCCAATGGGTTCCGGAAGTCAAGGAACACGGTATCAACGAGAAAGCTTTTGTCTTCGACCCTCTGTATTTTACAGGCGAACAGAGAGAACTGAGAGAGCTGAGAGGTACGGAAGATCTTTCTTTGTGGAATCCATGTTGACTGATACAGCAGATTTCGGATTTTTGTTGTGAGTAATGCGTGTGCATAAAACGTGTTCATAATTCAGTTATAAAAACCTATAATAATGCGCTTCGCCCAGACGATCTTGCCTGAAACCGGGAATGACCTGCGCTGTTTAGCATTCGAGTTCTGAGTAAAATAATAGTAAGTTAAAGGGAAACGGTAATGCACAATATATATAAGAACCAAGAGGGAACAATTAGACTGGAAGACAAAGAACGAAGTACTCGTATTGAAATGAGTGTAAGACAGAGATGCAGTCTTTCACCACTACTGTTCAATCCATACGCCGAAGATGCAAAGACGGGAATAAAAGAAAGGTTTAAGAGTGGGATTAAAATTCGGGGTGAAAGGATATGCATATAAGATTGGCTGATGACGTTGCTATTCTCAGTGAAAGTGAAGAACAATTACTGGATCTGGTGGATGGAATGAAGAGTCGATGAGTACAGAATATGAATTGAGAGTGAAACGGAGAACGACGAAAATAATGAGAAGTAGCAGAGATGAGAACTGCGAGAAACTTAACGTCAAAATCGGTGATCACGAAGTAGATGAAATTAATTATACCTTGTAAGCAAAATAACCGATGACGGACGAAGCAAGGAAGATTTAAAAAGCAGACTAGCACAGGCAAGAAGGGCATTTCTGTCTAAAAAACGTCGACTGGTATTAAACATAGACCTTAATCTGAGGCAGAATTTTCTGAGACTATACGTTCGCAGCACAGCATTGAAAATTACTTTGTCATGGACAACGGAAAAATCTGAACAGAAGAGAATCGAAGCGTTTGAAATGTGTTGCTACAAAGAATGTTGAAAAATTGGTCGACTTATTAGGTAAGGAATGAGGCAGATCTATGTGGAATCAGCGAAGCGAGGAACATTTGGAAAGCACTAACAAAAAGAAGGGACGGGATGATAGGAAAAGTGTTAAGACGTTAGGAATGACTTCCATGGTACTAGATGGAGCTGTAGAAGGTATAAAATGTATAGGAAGACAGAGGTTTGGAATACGGCCAACAAACCCAGCAAGGAATTGAGTTCGTACCGTGCAAGTGCTACTCTGAGATGAAGAGGTTAGCGCAGGAGAGGAACTCGTGGCGTGCTGTATAAAATAAATAAATAAAAAGAAATTATTATTCGTTACCCCTGGGACTTACGATAAACTACTGGAGCAGTTTCTTTTGCAGAACCTCACACTTTTCTCATCCGATCCACTGTCGGACAGTTTAACTTCATTTTCTATACCGCATCCCGTATCTTAGTACCTGCCAGCTAAGCATTAGTGCCACGATAGAAAGGAGGACCCATGTTACGATATTAAACAGCGAAACTATTTCGGATGACCAAATTATTTCGGCCCTCTCTGCCAAGTTCTGTTTCGCTGCCAGTGTGGTCAATGAGCTACTGAGTAGATAGCGACTGCGCACATATTCACGGTATAATTCTGGCAGTATACCGACCTAATGAAGTATAGCGTCCAACAAGAAGTGAAATCCTGTCAACAATTTGACCAAGACCGCACAGATTGAGTGATGTTGACCCAGAATGAAGATTACCAGCCATCGCAGATTTTCCTACGACGACGACGTTCACACAGTTTTTCTCGTATTGCTCCTTTGTCAATGAGTGGATTTCTACTTGAAACACCCCCGTTTAATTTCCTTATTGGGTTTTGTGTAATTTATCGTAGCCGCCAAACAGTTAATCATTATGATTATATGGCCGTGTGCTTAATGGATGAAAGGCTGTCGGTTTTTCTGCTGTGGTTTCGGGGGTATTTCAACCGAGTGCGGCTGTTCTGAGACAGAATAGTGGAATGATTGAAAGTTTGTCTATTATTAAGGACCATAAAGGTTACGATGAACAAAGTGATATATACACTCCTGGAAATTGAAATAAGAACACCGTGAATTCATTGTCCCAGGAAGGGGAAACTTTATTGACACATTCCTGGGGTCAGATACATCACATGATCACACTGACAGAACCACAGGCACATAGACACAGGCAACAGAGCATGCACAATGTCGGCACTAGTTCAGTGTATATCCACCTTTCGCAGCAATGCAGGCTGCTATTCTCCCATGGAGACGATCGTAGAGAACTGGATGTAGTCCTGTGGAACGGCTTGCCATGCCATTTCCACCTGGTGCCTCAGTTGGACCAGCGTTCGTGCTGGACGTGCAGACCCCGTGAGACGACGCTTCATCCAGTCCCAAACATGCTCAATGGGGGACAGATCCGGAGATCTTGCTGGCCAGGGTAGTTGACTTACACCTTCTACAGCACGTTGGGTGGCACGGGATACATGCGGACGTGCATTGTCCTATTGGAACAGCAAGTTCCCTTGCCGGTCTAGGAATGGTAGAACGATGGGTTCGATGACGGTTTGGACTATTCAGTGTCCCCTCGACGATCACCAGTGGTGTATGGCCAGTGTAGGAGATCGCTCCGCACACCATGATGCCGGGTGTTGGCCCTGTGTGCCTCGGTCGTATGCAGTCCTGATTGTGGCGCTCACCTGCACGGCGCCAAACACGCATACGACCATCATTGGCACCAAGGCAGAAGCGACTCTCATCGCTGAAGACGACACGTCTCCATTCGTCCCTCCATTCACGCCTGTCGCGACACCACTGGAGGCGGGCTGCACGATGTTGGGGCGTGAGCGGAAGACGGCCTAACGGTGTGCGGGACCGTAGCCCAGCTTCATGGAGACGGTTGCGAATGGTCCTCGCCGATACCCCAGGAGCAACAGTGTCCCTAATTTGCTGGGAAGTGGCGGTGCGGTCCCCTACGGCACTGCGTAGGATCCTACGGTCTTGGCGTGCATCCGTGCGTCGCTGCGGTCCGGTCCCAGGTTGACGGGCACGTGCACCTTCCGCCGACCACTGGCGACAACATCGATGTACTGTGGACACCTCACGCCCCACGTGTTGAGCAATTCGGCGGTACGTCCACTCGGCCTCCCGCATGCCCACTATACGCCCTCGCTCAAAGTCCGTCAACTGCACATACGGTTCACGTCCACGCTGTCGCGGCATGCTACCAGTGTTAAAGACTGCGATGAAGCTCCGTATGCCACGGCCAACTGGCTGACACTGACGGCGGCGGTGCACAAATGCTGCGCAGCTAGCGCCATTCGACGGCCAACACCGCGGTTCCTGGTGTGTCCGCTGTGCCGTGCGTGTGATCATTGCTTGTACTGCCCTCTCGCAGTGTCCGGAGCAAGTATGGTGGGTCTGACACACCGGTGTCAATGTGTTCTTTTTTCCATTTCCAGGAGTGTATTTCCTACTAACCCACAAATGCTGAGGCAGTTGCTACCTTCGCCTTACACGTCTAATCACAGTTATATCTTTTTATTGGTTGTTGATTTTCAGTACTTCGTCACACGCAATGCTGATGGTTAACATTCACAACAATCCTCACTGCAATCCATGGTTGTTGCTGGCCGACACAGTTGACGCGAAACACGTGATTAGGCACTTGTCACTTTCTGTTTCATATCACTCGCGAATCGGTATTAGTGAGCTTCAACCCCACGACGATCAGGGGGACGTGCTCACTCGTCATACTCCGGTGAATATTACCGTTTACAACTCACTCGACCACAATTCTTGCCCGTCTCTCCAACACTACTTGTCACTCGTCACTCCCCCATACTACTCTGCATTCGACACTCGTCTCACTGCCTACTGCAGCGCTCAACAGTCGACTCCTGTCTGGTATCGACGTGGATACTCGCATCTATGTTCGTGGGATCACGGATCCCTTACATACTGTGGAATAACTGAACGACTGATAGAACGTTCCGACTTTTGTTTGCAGAGATTTGATGACTATGGTGATACACTTTTGTGTATCTGTATCGTTTTGAAGTGTAGTGTAACACTCAATAAAAGATACTTGGCTCGCAGTAATAATTTGAAACTTACCTTTCGAAGTCATCTAGATCAAAACTAATATTAAGCAGCAAACTGCCACAAAAAAGATTTCGCACTGCTTTGCAGTTCACGTTGCAGCGTTATTTCGTTGTAGAATAATATAGTATGCCGAATCGGGGTTCGTGCTCTGCCAGGATCATTTCATCCGTTTCGATCAGCAGTTTGCAGCATATTCAAAACGTCCATTCAACCTCGACCCAAGAGAAACAGTTCGCATCTACTGTCAACTGACATTGCGGAATTCACAAACGACACTGCTGGGAGAGAGAGGGACACACAGAGAGAGAGAGAGAGAGAGATTAAATCACGCCCGCTATGTTTCCACTGCCGCCTGTCACGACAATTATTGACTGGTCGCCGTGCGCATCCAGATTCGCGTGCAGCGCCGGAGCGCGCGCTTAAATGCGAACGCGGAGAGCGGCAAGTAGCAGTTTTCTGAACAGCGGCCGCAACCGACCCCACCCCGCCGTCCCAGCGGGGGTTCCGCCAGCGCCGATGTAAATATTGCGTGAAATCCCAAACGTAATACGGAATTCGTTTAGTTATGATGCATGAGGGCAGCAGACCGCAGCCGCCGCGTTAAATGTGGACGCACCCCGCTTGTGGAGTCTCGCCTGTCAAAAACCACCGCTGCCCCACCTCCCTAGGCAGACAGTGCACACTTGGACCGCCCACTCATTCTGCATCGTAATTTCACGTATTTGTTGCGCACCTGTTATCCGCATCGAAACCGGTCTGTTGATTAACACACACAAAACATACTGTTTGTTCGTTAACGGAAAGCCTGTTTCTCGCGAATACTACACTACTGGCCATTAAAATTGCTACTCCAAGAAGAAATGCAGATGATAAACGGGTATTCATTGGACAAATATATTATACTAGAACTGTCAGGTGATTACATTTTCAAGCAATTTGAGTGCATAGATCCTGACAAATCAGTCCCCAGAACAACCACCTCTAGTCGTAATAACGGCCTTGATACGCCTGCGCATTTAGACAAACAGAGCTTGGATGGCGTGGACAAGTACAGCTGCCCATGCAGCTTCAACAGGATACCACAATTCATCAAGAGTAGTAACTGGCGTATTGTGACGAGCCATTGACCAGACGTTTTCAATTGGTGGGAGATCTGGAGAATGTGCTGGCCAGGGCAGCAGTTGAACATTTTCTGTATCCAGAAAGGCCGTGCATTATCCCACCCAAATGTAGGGTTTCGCAGGGATCGAATGAAGAGTAGAGACACGGGTCGTAACACATCTGAAATGTAACGTCCACTGCTCAAAGTGTCGTCAATGCGAACAAGAGGTGACCGAGACGTGTAACCAATGGCACCCCATACCATCACGCCGGGTGATACGCCAGTATGGCGATGACGAATACACGCTTCCAATGTGCGTTCACCGCGATGTCGCCAAACACGGATGCGACCATCATGATGCTTGTAAACAGAAGCTGGATTCATCCGGAAAAATGACGTTTTGCCATTCGTGCACCCAGGTTCGTCGTTGAGTACACCAGCGCAGGCGCTCCTGTCTGTGATGCAGCGTCTAGGGTATCCACAGCCATGGAATCCGAGCTGATAGTCGATGCTGCTGCAACCGTCGTCGAACTGTTCGTGCAGATGGTTGTTGTCTTGCAAACGTCCCCATCTGTTGACTCAGGGATCGAGACGTGGCTGCACGATCCGTTACAGCCATGCGGATAAGACGCCTGTCATCTCGACTGCTAGTGATACGAGGCCGTTGGGATCCAGCACGGCGTTCCGTGTTACCGTCCTGAACCCACAGATTCCATATTCTGCTAACAGTCATTGGATCTCGACCACCGCGAGCAGCAATGTCGCGATACGATAAACTGCAGTCGCGATAGGCTACAATCCGACCTTTATCAAAGTCGGAAACGTGATGGTACGCATTTCTCCTCCATACACGAGGCACCACAACAACGTTTCACCAGGCAACGCCGGTCAACTGCTGTTTGTGTTTGAGAAATCGGATGGAAACTTTCCTCATGTCAGCACGTTGTAGGTGTCGCCACCGGCGCCAACCTTTTGTGAATGCTCTGAAAAGTTAATCATTTGCATATCACAGCATCTTCTGCCTGTCCGGTAAATTTCGCGTCTATAGCACGTCATCTTCGGTGTGTAGCAACTTTAATGGCCAGTAGTGTAGTAAACTAATTACCCATCTTATTCGTAAATCCATGATGCGCAACACACCTCCCTGTAGTATATTCTTCCGGAGTTTGAAGACCATCTCACTGAACCTTGTAAGTAGTATAAGTAATTTTGATCAGAATAAAAACTGGCAAGTACGGGGGTGAGTCAAATGAAAACATTAAATATATTATTAAATATTATTTATTGTGCAGAAGTGGTACAAGGCTGTATCACTTTTCAACATAATCTCCCCCACGCTCAATGCAAGTCCTCCAGCACTTACAAAGTACATAAATTAGTTTAAAAAGAAATTCTTTTGGTAGTCCGCGCAACCATTCATGCACCGCATGGCGTACGTCTTCATCAGAATGGAACTTCTTTCCTCCCATTGCGTCTTTGAGTGGTCCAAACATTTGGAAATCACTTGTGGCAAGGTCTGGTGAGTATGGTGGATGAGGAAGACACTCAAAATGTAGGTCTGTGATTGTTGCAACTGTTGTACGGACAGTGTAGGGCTTTGCATTGTCATGTCGCAAAAGGACACCTGCTGACAGCAATCCACGTCGCTTTGATTTGATTGCAGGCTGCAGATGATTTTTTAGGAGATCTGTGTATGATGCACTGATGCCAGTGATCCCTCTAGGCACGTAATGCTCCAAAATTACGCCTTTTTCATCCCAAAAGAGAGTCAGCATAACCTCCCCTGCTTATGGTTCTGTTCGAAACTTCTTTGGTTTTGGTGAAGAGAAATGGCGCCATTCCTTGCTCGCTCTCTTCGTTTCCGGTTGGTGGAAGTGAACCGAGGTTTCGTCCCCAGTAACGATTCTTGCAAGGAAGCCTTCACCTTCTCGTTCAAAGCCCCGGAGAAGTTTATCACAAGCATCAACATGTCGTTCTCTCATTTCAGTAGTCAACTGCCGTGGCACCCATCTTGCAGACAGTTTGTGAAACTGCAGCACATCATGCATAATCTGGTGTGCTCTAAACATGCTGCAATGTCATTTAGTGTCACTCGGCGGTTTTCCTTCACTATTTCTTCAACTGCTGCAGTGTTCTGTGGTGTCACACCTCGTTGTGCCTGACCTGGACGAACATCCTACTGCATTTGTAGACTTGCTGCTGTGACAATCATGCATCACCGTACTGAACCTTCATTCGCCGGTGAATTTCAATAGGTTTCACAGCTTCACTACACTAAAACCGAATAACAGAACGCTGTTCTTCCCTGGTGCAAGTCCCAAGTGGGGCGGCCATCTTTATACTGATACTGCGACTGTATGTGTGCTGCATGGGGGCTTAATTATATAAATATGAAATGCAAATAATTTTTTTAATTTTTTTTTAGTCGCTGTATGTCCGATTACGAGGTCTCGTAAACGGTTGGCCCTGACTAGTTTTAGCACGCAATCTGACTGCATAGAATAACAACAAGGAATGAAAGAAAATTTTCGTTAACACAATTAATTGATTAATTAAGTCCCCAGCAACTATAAAACCAACGCAACAACAAAGCACAAGTGTAACTGTTCTGTGTGTGGAAGTGTGATTCAACGTACACATCTGGCACGGTTCTTCTTCAATAAGACAAGAAATTTTAAATATCATTTATACTGAAGTAATTAAAAAAATAGAAATACTATAATTGCGCAAGAAAACCAGAATTACACTCTAATACAAGAACACAAGCCAGATGCTTTGTTGACTGAACCTGTAATGACGCATTATTTAAGACATTGAAATAATAAAAAGAAAAGGAAATTTTTTTTACCTTGATATATATTGACGAAAAGCACTCTGATCATTACAATATTTCCATTTGAACAACATCTGCTGTCTAGCCCATCAAACAACTGCATAAAACATGGAACAAGCACTCCTTACTACAACATCTCAACACCGACTCACTACTACCCCATCTCGATAAGCACTCTCCACCACCACTTCTCGACAAGAACTTTTCACTACGACATCTCAGCAAGCACTGACTACTACGAGTTCTCGACAAGCACTGCCAGTGGAGGCGGCGGAATAATACTCTTTGGCGCAATCTCTGGCGCTGTGGCTCAGTGTAGCCACCTTTCATATGCCCCTCGTCCACGGGCCAGAATTTGATGGTATTTTTGCCAGAATTGGTGATGAAAATACCACCCAATTCGTCCATAAAAGTACAGACAAAAGTAAAAGATAATATTAATACGTAAATATCACATAATTAGATAAAATTTTGGCTTTGCACTGACCTTTCAATAATCTAATATATGAAATACAGTAAGCAATACAACTTCTTTCATACATGTGACTTTACATAATAGTTCACACAATACACAAAAAATCAGTTTATACAAATGTTCACATAAAATGCTTTCAAAGATTAAAAACAAAACAAGTAGTTGATAGATCCAGCAGTAGCACCCAGCAATGCTCAACAGGTGCAGACACCAACAAGTGACATCATTCAGCAGAAGCAGTTCCATTAGTGGCACTCAGCAATGTTGAGCAAGTACAGACGCCAACAGGTGACATCTTTTCAGTAGAAGCAGTCATCAGTGGCACCCAGCATTGTTGAACAGGTGCAGACACCAACAAGTGACATTATCTCAGTAAAAGCAGTCCCATCTGTGGCACCCAGCAATGTTGAACAGATGCAGACACCAACAAGTGACATTATTTCAGTAGAAGCAGTTCCTTCAGTGGCACCTAGCAATGAAGAGCAGGTCCAGACAGCAGTCCATAATATTCACTATCACTAATCACACTGTTCATCAGAGTTTATAAGCAGAAATTAAACATGTCCTAGTGGCACCAATCATGTAGAAAAAGTGCAAGTAACAGTCCATAATATTCACTATCCTAATCACACAGTTCATCAGCAGAAATTAAACATTTATAAGTGTCACACATCAATGTTGAACAGGTGCAAGTGTGAACAACAGTTTGAATGCACACACAATTGCTTTTACAAAATTATTATCAATGCTCTTACACTAAACATACAAATTATAGTAAACACACAAATGATATCAGATAATTGTCATATTAACTAATACAATACACAAATGACAGCAAACCTATAATATTTATGGGTGTCAGTGCAAGCCACAACAAACAAGTAAAATAATATTTAGGAGGTAAGTTGGTACCACTTTTCTGGGATTAGGAAGGGAAAACACACAAAATACACTCATTCGTCTTTCATCCACTTTAAGTACTACTGTGTAATTAAATAGTGTTAACTGTGTAAATGCAATTCTGTCAAAATTTGATGTTCATCATGTTTATCAAGTAGTAGTGGCAGCAATGTATAACAGTCAATAATAGTTAGTCAACGTCATAGTCATCATGTCAAGACCAATGTTTGCCAAGCCAGATCAAAATGTACGGTTGCTGAACAACTGCCAGTGTGCCAAGATATGCAATTACTTCCTCTCTCCAAAAAAAAAGTATATACTGCTTAGTGATTTAACAAAGTGTGTGTGTAGACAATCTTCCTTCTACTTGAGTGTTCTAGTCTGCCATCTTCATCCTCCTTGTTCCATATAAATCAACAAAAAAATATGCTCCTCACTTACTTTACCTCTTATCCACCAAAACTCCAATAATCATCAGCATCACATAATCTCAATACTTCAATAATACCTCTTACGTCTATACATATAAACCTTATCATCAATATCATTTACCTTACCTCTTGTCCACCAAAACTCCAATAATCATCAACTTCACATAATCTCAATACCTCAATAATACCTCTTCAATACGTCGATACGTATAAACCTTAGCACCAATATCATTTTACTTCCATAAGAACTCTTTCCTATAGTCAGTCTCCTCGAACAAGTACAGATAAAATCCTAATGCAAACTTCATCATCCCATACAATCCGAAGACACATTGTCCACACATAACCTCTGTGTAATCCATCTGATCCAAATCTTCATTATGAATTATAAAATACATTTTGGTTACCTTGCCCATCAGTAAAAAAAAAAATGCATACATGACCTCTAACAGACTTATGTTCGAATAACTCTCAGTAATTATGTACAATTACGTAGTATGAATGATAGTAATATTTCATAGTGTGTACACCACTTCAAGAACCATGGCAAATCAGAAACATACATGTGGAGTATTTCTTGTGTCAAATGTCACTTCCTAATTCAATTGCTCACGAAGAATGCAGTGTAATAACTGTCAATGGTCTAACCCTGTGTTGGTATGTCATGTCGTTAGCTTCCTTCCTATTAGCATAAATTTCTACAGGTTCCATAAAACCAGCTCATGTGACTTCTATGAAGTTTCTTGTACTAATGTTGTTCGTCGAATTATAGCAGTTCATTTTCTTATCTTAAAAATATAAGGCACTGAGCGTAAGCAAAACATGCAATAGCGAGTAAATATACCAGTGGAGAACAGAATGTCAACAATTGGATGCAGCACAATTCTTACAACGAGGCTCTGCCAAGCGAACAATCTATAATTAATACAATAGTGTGACCTACACTCTATGTTCGTACACAGTACATCAGCGTTTCTATATACCAAATTAAATAGTAGTTATGACAACAAACAGAAATGTATAAATATGCAATCCATATGCACAGCAGCAAACATATATCTTACGTAATAAACAAGTCATTAGCATCATATCAGCATAAGCAAATAAATGTTCATATGTCATCTTAATAAGTAAACATGAAGGCGCAAGCAGATAAATCACAAAGTATAACTTACACACATATCAGCACAACTAATCAGGTGACAATTATAATTTAAATAAATAAGCACAGCAGGCACATAATAAAAAAATGTGACATTAGTAAAAGAGCATAGCAGCCAAGCGATGCATAATATATACAAATAACAACCCTATTCATTAATCAATCATTGTCAAAATCAGTTAATGTACGCAAGCACGTCGCTTCACAAGTAAATTCATAGAACATGAAATTTAGCACAAAGTATGAATCACATAATCGCGAGCAGAAAATTACGTCTAAAGTACGTACCTAAGCGGAAATATTGAAACGTCGCCTTTCAACAATTATACAAGACTGTGCTTAACCTGACACACAATATTTTTAGCGCAACGCAATCTGACTTTCAAAACTCCCTACTAAAGAATGGCCCTGACAAACATTAAACTATACCTTTCACAAATCACTTACCTCACAAAAATCTTCGCTGCTCAAGCTACTGCAATACAGCGAGCGCCACTACTGCCAGCTAAATAAAAGATTCAAACTACTGAAGGCACTAACTACTGATAGGGATAGTTAGCAAATGAAAGATATTAATAGAGAGCAAACAATGTATTTACCTTGATAGCATCATGTATAAATATACCAGTTCATGACAAATTACAAATCTCCGCCATCTCTCTCCCCACATCCACCACTGCTGGCGGCTCACATCCAACTGCGCAACGCTACGCGCTGTTCACAGCCAGCTGCCTAACACTACAATGGCGAGTATTACAACAATGCAAAGCAGCCACAGACTGCACACAGCACAGCCAGTGATTTTCATATTGAGCGCTACGTAACGTTGCCAATAAGAAAACATAAACAGCCTACTTACATAGAGAAAACATAAACAGCCTACTTACATAGAGAAAACATAAACAGCCTACTTACATAGAGAAAACATAAACAGCCTACTTACATAGCCCCCATGCTCCCCACAAAAATTTTTACAAATTGTGTTGGGCACTGGCCAATACAGATTTGACAAAAATTTTTCACAATTACAGTAACAAAGATATAAAATGCACACACTTATTAATATTATGTTGGTCAAAAGATCAAAATTTCTCACAGTCCATAAAGACAGTCCACATTGTTCATCACAGTAAAAATGCAGAGTTTTTCTCAAAGTCCGAGCAGTAAAAGAAAATGCACATAGAAGTAGTGGATTTCCATGCAGTCTTGAAGAAGTAGTGTCCTTCCATCAGAAAGACAGTGCTGACTCTTGACATGCTGACAGGTAATGGCCCACAACATAGCAAACCCACAGCAGAGTCATTCGACGTTTTGAAGAACATTGGTAGGTCATCACAGAGCAGACCCACTGTAGTCCTGGTAGAGATTACGATATTGGTGGGCCACCAGAGGTGCAGACCCACTGCAGTCCTTGTAGAAATAATGGTATTGATGGATCATCAAAGATGTAGACCCACTGTAGTCCTTGTAGAGATAATGGTATTGGTGGGCCACCAGAGGTGCAGACCCACTGTAGTCCTTGTAGAGATGGCCAGCAGCCATCTGTTGCGATTGTGCAGGTGCACATTCACCATTGAAGAGTCTTGCGGAGAATATAGCAAGTCCATAAACCACCACTTGTGCACTCACAAAGTTTTTGGAATTGTCCTTAGATCCAGCAATGCTGTTATCCAGTCCCTTGCTGAATCATTAACACACGTGCAAACACTATCAGTCCCTGCTTCTCACATATTGCCCATATACTATGACCAACAGAAACGTGTGCAGTGAAATGTTACTTAATTTGAAGAACTGGTAACAATTTCAATTTTACAACATGAGAATACAATAACAAAGGTACACAATACATCATTAAAAACATAACAATATAGATAACATTTGTAGTAATAGGGGCTTTACAAAAGAATAGAAATAGACATATATGTCAGTGTTACAGGAATTATGACATGAGTACATACATAGAAGATCAGAATAATTATTGAAACATCAACTTCACACATGAGCATTTAAACAGAACGAATAATGTCTAACAGCTTTACAAAGTAAATAACATATTATTAATGCCAATTATATTCGAGGATAACAGTATTCCTCATCATAGTGAATGTAGCTTAATATTAAAAGAGAAAAAAATTCTATGAAACTACACAGAGACAGGAAGAAAACAAATACACAAGGGTACACAAACACGTACTTGGATAACACCAATAGGAAAGGACAGGGTTCGTTTTCAGTGTAACATTTGGTACTGCAGTCCAACCCAAAACTTCATTCCATAGATCTTTCGTCTTATTTCAACCTTTGCTTCCACCAAAAAAATCTTATCCAAGCATGCTTTCTGTATTCTGTTCATATTTCTTTCAAAATAATTATTTCTGGTTGTACAATACTCATTTGGGCCCAAATCCTTTTTATATAACTTCGCAATGCATTCTTTACCTATTCTCCATAGTCAGTTTCTCATATAGTCTACCCCCTCTTAAGCTAACTTAAATCTACTGAGCTCAGATGCTAAACTAAGGGACGAGGCAATGCAGCAGCGCATAAAACAATTAATATAAACAGCAATGAAAAAAAATGCCAATTTGCAAAGCTAGCAGCATAAATGAGCAAAAGTCAAATTCAATAACACTATGCCTGGCAAACAGCAGCAACTTATACCTAAACATGACATAGCGCAAGCAGAAAAAATATTACACTAAAGATAACAATGCAGATAAAGGAAATGTATAATCACATCTTAATGTCTAAGTAATTAAAGTGGTGCACCACAAGAAGTTATTCTACCAAAAAGTTACCAATTACTTGAAAAGAAAATTATGAATGCAGTTACTAGTTCCTTCTTATTGTTCTTTCCTTTCCAAGTGCTCCTTTTTTAAAGAATGTGGATCATAAAATAATTATTTAATAGATCTGTTGACAGAAAGTGTTCACATTAGCAAATGCATTTTATTTTATAAAAGCAATGCTGCAACACAGCTGAAAAACAGGTATCAAATGAAATAAGCAACTATGAAAAGCAAAGCATAAAAATATCATTCAGTAATCATGTGACATTTCATAAGTTAGTAGCTCTCAACTCTCGTAGAAAGACGCTTATCGTAATCAGGTGTGCAGATGTACGAATATTTCCCATCAATTCATAAGCATTTCAGTAATTAGCACAAAGTGCGAGTAATCATATGTTTTCAAGTAACGAGGGTGTCGCATTAGCGATGAAAGGCACACCCTAATGGCTTGTTCTCCAGGTGTTTGACACGTCCCACGTCCCCTTTTTTTTTTTTTTTCTACCTGTGCCGCTGAAAAGGGCTCGCAATAATGGCTTTTTCTCCATGCGTCTGACACAGCTGGGTGCCCGCGACGCATTACGTGCAGGTGGTCACTTAACTGTCGTACGGAAATATTTACGACAGCAGTTTCTGCTACCGTGGCAGTCTATTTAACAATATTTCACAGGTCAAGAATTAGCGTTGCAAATCTGTAGAAACAAAATCCTATAAATATAAGTGTCCAAAAAAAGTCGTCAGCATTGTGATACAGTCACACATTTCATAACTCTTAAAGTACGTTTCTTGGTTTCCAACATCCTTTTCATAAATCAGAGTCCCTAAACACTACTCATTATTCCGTACCTCATTATACATATACATATTCGTCGACACTTCTTCAATATTTCATCGTGAGAAATACGTAGCATAATAAACATTCCTCAACAACATAATACACATCGTCGTCGTACTAATAACATCATAACACTTCAGTCAAATCTCAAAATCGTCGTAGCTTCCTCCAATAATTAAAAAAAATTCTCTGCTCATGTCAAAGTGTCATCTGCCTCAAACGTACTTTAAAAATCATAATCCCTTTACCAAATACATCATTCAAAGCTCTCATAGTATCACAATGGTTCCGAAAAAATATGAACAGTTTACAATGCACAGACAAAATACAGTTTCATAAGTGTGAAGTTATCCAGCTGTGTAATTACGTAAACATCTGTCACTGACGTAGTAAAAAATGTTTATCTCTCAGTTAAATGATCAGATAGCTGTGTAATTTGTGTGTTGGAGAAATATGGTACCGATGTGTAAAGTTGTATAAGCAAATACCATATTAGCTAGGGTTCCTTGTGGTTGCCACACACATGGTACACAAAGTAAGCGTGTACCCCCCTGAGGATTAATGTAATTATACCCTCAGGTGTTACAGATTATACCAATGGAATGAAAAATATCACGGGAAACTTTCTTTGTAATTCAAAAATCTTTAAAAATAAATGTTTTAAGTATAAAATTGATCACTGAAATGCGTGTCCTGTAGCGCTAAATGTGCATCTTGTTGTAAGATAATCTCTGTGGAAGTGTCGTAGTTATTTTCCTCCGAAAGCTAATTTCTGCATAAGCCAATGTACTTACCTCATGATAAACAAAAGTGAAATGCTTTGCCTAGAGATATCTTAGTTATTACGCTTATTGTTGTGATGATGAAAGTACTGTGCTGTAACGTATTGTTGTGCTATGGAAAAGGCTGTCTCCTTGTAGCTATACCACAAAAGTTACTAATAAAACATGTTTTGATTTCCAGAAGAATTCAGAAAACTGTGCAGATATAAAACAGATACACCGCAAAAGCAACATTGTAAATTGTCACTCATTAGTAGCGTCGTGATAAAAATCGTGTAGCTGTCACATAAACTAACCTCTGTGTCATCTGGTATCTCTCAGAAAGCACTTTAAATTCAGAATGTATTTTCAAATAAACCAAAATGTTGCATTAAAATCTCATTAGCAGTACTGGTAAATGTTCTAAGTATGTGAGCCTTATAGTCGTTACGTAATCGTGCAACAAACAAGCAAGAATGTACACACACAATAACACTGTGACGTCTGTTTACTATAACAATGCATTCGTCATTTCTGTTTAAATAAGTTCTCTTGGTTCTTGATTGGATATTTAACTTCAAACATTGTTACATGTTAACAGATTCTAAATCTGACAAGCATACTAGTAATGTAAAGTGAAAAGTTTTATGGCAAAGACAAAGTTAAAAAGCAGATTATCTTTCAATAAACGGTTTTACATGTGAAATGTGGTGTAAACCTTTACTCTTCCTAGTACGCAGACTTTCAACTGCAAAGCAATTGTCATGTTTTACACGTCGGTAAGGAATGCTAAATCTTTTCTCAAGGTTCGCGTCTTTATTATTTTTCTCTGAGCAAGCCGGCGCACGCGGCTGCCTGCGGTGCGAGTCATTGTCTGTCTCTTTGTTGGCGCGCGTCGTTATTGGGATTAGGAGACCTAACTTCTACAAATTCGCCTTGCCGAGAGGGCCCTGCTCTGTTTGAATCCCGCCAGTTCTGATGCAATTGACGTCTGTCGTTATGATCATATCGTCTGTCGTCATTTCGGTAGAATCCGTAGTTTCTTCCTTGTCGGTCACGTGGTGGAGAATTTCTCCCTGAATCGTAACTCCGCGCTGAACTGTTGCGTCTGAAGTTATTCTGTCTCCCCTGGTAATAATTGTTTTGGTTCCCATATTGTCTGTTTCTGTGGTTATCTCTGTCATATTCGTTACTACGGAAATGCGATCTTTCTCTGTAACTATTATTACTCTGCCAGTGGTTGTCATATGGGTGGTGTCTGTTTTGGTCACGATTTGCGTTGTAAGAATAGCCTTGTCGTGTAAAGTTATTACTTCTTTCATCGCGGAATTGCGACGGATGTGACCTGTAATTGCTGTGTTCCTGGTTTCGCGTTCCGCGATTGTCAGTGTCAATTTCTAATTCTTGTAAGAGTCCCTGAAATGCTTCAATGTCGTCTTTGCAACGTCCTGCCAAAATAATATGTCGTAAATGTTCAGGCAGTTTGATTAAGCAAATGCGGATGAGTTCTGAGGGGCTGTATGGGTTTGAAAGATACTGATTCTTGTGCAACATGTCTTCAAAATATTTCACAAGACTGGAGAATTCAGATTGTTCGAAATGTTTCATCATTATGATACCATGTTTTACGCGGTCTTGTGTGGCTTGAGACCAATACGCTGAGAGGAAGGCATGGTAAAATTCTCCTTCACTGTGGCAATCGTGAATGACCGATCGCATTCTTACAGCTGGTTCATTCTCTAAGTAGCCACACATAAATTCTAATCTGTGTTCCAACGACCAGTTGGGAGGAAAACAATGAGAGAATTGATGGAGCCATGCTTGTGGATGAATGTCGTTGCCGGAATTCTTAAATGTTTTGAATTTACGTGTAGTAATGAACAGCTTATAGTCAAAATCATCATGTCGGCGAGTAGCATATCGGTCATTCTTACGTCGTGTCGGCGGTTCCATATCGAAATTCGGTGCACATTGCCAGTTTCTTTCATAACTTCCGAAATGCCCTGTGTTATTATTTTGCGTCTTTTCCGTATTTCTAAGTCCCTCTTCCCGTGTTGGAGCGCGAGTGTCCTCTGAAATACGTAATTCTTGTATTACCTGTGTCAGCTGATCTTGTACTTCCCGGATTTCTCTTTGGTGTTGTGTATTAATTTGATTCTGATTTTGTTTGAATTTTCTTATTTGTTCATACTCTTCTGTGTCAGTGAAGGCTACAGGTGTTGTGTCATTCAGATCATCATCTACCTTTGTAGATAAGTTAGTGAACTGATCTGAAAGTTCGGCTACTTTATCCGATAGTGTACTTATTTCCTCAGTGTGTTTTTCTGAACCAAGTTTCAGAGTGTCCATTTGTGTTGAAATCGAATCTACTGTGTCCTTTAAGTTATCCTGAGTTTTTGCAAGTTGCGTAACCGAATCGGTAGATGCAACTGAGTCAAATTTAGCTTGCAAGGTCTCATGATTTTCATGAACAATAATTTGCAGTTCTTTTATGGCTGCTTCGTGATTCTGTAATGCATTTTCATGCCGCGAAAAAATAGGTTGGAAATGCTCACAAATTTGTGTTTTTACGTCATTACAGACTTTTTGACATTTCGTTTCAATGTGATGTAACTCAGTAGTTAAATCTTCACGCGTTTGTTCAAGAGTTTGTTCCAATGAGTCTAACTTTTGAAGCTGTTGCTGTGTTTGTCTCTGATTTTGTTCCATTGTGTCTAACTGTTGCTGTGTTTGTCTCTGGTGTTGTTCCATTGTGTCTAACTTTTCAAGCTTTTGCTGTGTTTGTCTCTGATTTTGTTCCATTTGTTGCATTAATTGCAATAATAATGTATTAGTGTCTGGAATCTGTTTTTCTACGCTTTTCGGCAGTGCATTTGCACCGGCAACATTCACATTTTGACAAGCAGAATATGCGTCTTGACTTATTTGAGAAAACGGTGATAACCCAAAACCTGAATCTACAGTATTTGCGAAATTGTGTCCTGTCATTTCGGATTCCTGAGGCGAGCTGTTGCCGACCGATCGATCGATAATGCTTCCCTCTTCACTACCTGTTTCACTGTCTACACCATTGTTTGCAGCCCGCTCCATTTCCCTATGCACAGTTACCAAATTACTACTTTGAATGTCTGTTAATTCATTACTCTGCGGCGCTAACACACTGCTTTCGTCTTCACTGTCATTTCTCAGTTTACTTTGGAGCCTAGTATTACGTTTTTCACACGCCATTATTGTCACAATATTTCACACGACAACACAGAAAAGCACAATTTGAAGAGCAAAAATAAAATAACATAGCAATGGAAATAATGTCTACTTAATTGCCAGCGCAGCTGCGAAATACTTGGTGCAAATCTACATGCATGCCACAACTGTTTTACTGTAAAACAATGAAAAACTACAACTACAAAGGAGATTCTCTCTACAATTACGCGCTAGCAATAAACAACATCTACACTAAATACACAAACTACAAGAAAAAAATCAGAAGATTCCAGTGAGGTATCCTAGGCTAAGGGTCGACATATGAAACGTCGCCTTTCAACAATTATACAAGACTGTGCTTAACCTGACACACAATATTTTTAGCGCAACGCAATCTGACTTTCAAAACTCCCTACTAAAGAATGGCCCTGACAAACATTAAACTATACCTTTCACAAATCACTTACCTCACAAAAATCTTCGCTGCTCAAGCTACTGCAATACAGCGAGCGCCACTACTGCCAGCTAAATAAAAGATTCAAACTACTGAAGGCACTAACTACTGATAGGGATAGTTAGCAAATGAAAGATATTAATAGAGAGCAAACAATGTATTTACCTTGATAGCATCATGTATAAATATACCAGTTCATGACAAATTACAAATCTCCGCCATCTCTCTCCCCACATCCACCACTGCTGGCGGCTCACATCCAACTGCGCAACGCTACGCGCTGTTCACAGCCAGCTGCCTAACACTACAATGGCGAGTATTACAACAATGCAAAGCAGCCACAGACTGCACACAGCACAGCCAGTGATTTTCATATTGAGCGCTACGTAACGTTGCCAATAAGAAAACATAAACAGCCTACTTACATAGAGAAAACATAAACAGCCTACTTACATAGAGAAAACATAAACAGCCTACTTACATAGAGAAAACATAAACAGCCTACTTACAATATGTTACCTGAAAAATAAATTCAATTAATAGTTACCTTTTTAGTTTATTAGTTTCTTCTTCGAAATTACATTCTTCCTGAAATTTTCTCGATAACAAGTCGTCTTAACGTCGGACACGCACAGAATTTACCTGAAGTTCTTAAATATTTTATGGAACCGTATCCTGAAAAATACTGAACGTTAATAACATAATTCATCAAGTCACTATAGCTTTATACTGAATTTAGTCAGAGAAATTAGACTGTGTATTTGTTTACGGCTGTCAGTGCATTTGCACTGAGCGCTCGATCAGCTGTAGGTGCGTAACGTAGGAAGTAATTGTTTGCGGTCAACGACTGCCTTGTGCGGCGCGCAGTCTTGACTGTTGCTTTGAGTATGTGCCGCCTCCAAAACACAGTGCGGTATCCTTGTATTCTCTGCATGTTTACAAGTATGTCATTCCACAAAAATTTTAACGTAAGATATATGATGAATTCCCTTAGAGCGTCGAGATTTAAGAGTGTCTACTTCGACAGTGTTATCATGAATAATTTTGCGAACTCTATATGGACCGTTATAAAGCAGAAAAAATTTGCGACACAAGCCTTTTCCTTTGTGAGACAAACGATGAGACTTAATTAACACCTTTTGACCAAGTGACAAGATTTTTAAATGACCAGGACACTTAGCTGATTTCTCTCTTCTAGCAGCCGCAGATGCAATATTTTGCAGAGCCAGGTTCACAACTTTAGAATGCCGCAGTTTCCGTGTAGGCGGAAAAGGAACGATTTCAGAAATGTGATTTGTCGGTGCTTTATTTTTTAATATCAGTATAGGCGGTAAAGAAGTTGAGTCATTAGGAAGTTCATTCAGAATGTTTTGAAAAATATGAAGATACTGATCCCAAGTTCTGTGATTCTGATGACAATAAAGACGACACAATTTATTGATTTCCTTCATCCATCCCTCTGAAGCGTTAGATTGAGGGTGAAAAAGTGAAATGAAAATTGATTTAATCTTACGACGCCATAGAGTACGAAGCCAAATTTTAGAACGAAACTGTGATCCATAATCTGCTATAACCTTATCAACATGACCCACTTCTTTAAGAAAATGTTTGATGAAAGCGTTAGATACTGAACGAGCTGTTGCTTTGCGTAAAGGTGTAAAACACACATATTTTGATGTCAATTCCACTGCTACGAAAATGTACACAAAACCATTAGTAGAACGAACCACTGGACCGAACAAATCAACTGCAGCCTTGTCCTTTAATTTTGCTGGAATGATAGGAAACAACGGTGCTCTGTGAGAAATAGTTGGCGGCTTAGCCTTTTGACATAATTTGCATTTGGCAAGGACAGATCGAATACGTTTTTCCATATTACTGAAGTAGCAATTTTCTCGTAATTTATGAAAGCATTTTCTGGGACCAAAGTGTGCATAACTGAAATGTGTGTACCAAATCAATTTATTGACCCACTCATCAGGAATACAAACTAACCAAAAAGAGTTGTCAACCGATTTTCGTTTAAAAAGAACTTTCCAGATAGTTCGCAAAAACGAGGTGTGGCCAAATAGTTCAATCTAACAAAGCGTCTAAGAAAATTACAGACACCAAGGAAACTACGAACATCACGTTTTGTGGTAGGAACACCATAATTACGAATAGCGTCTAGTTTCTCTGGATCAGGGAGAATACCTTCTGTAGAAATGTGACCGAGAAATTTCACCTGAGAACGACCAAATTCAGATTTTTCCAAGTTCACTGAAATGCCAACTCTTGCAAAAACACGTAATAATGAATCCAAAATTTTGTTATGCTTACTCCAAGAACGTTTAGCAATAAGAATATCGTCAACATATGAAGTAATATTGTCACGAAGATAAACAGGTAAGATTTCGTTTAAACTACGAATGAATGCTGCTGAAGATACAGTAAGTCCAAACGGTAATTTCCGAAATCACTTTTAGGTAAAATAGTCATATCCGGTTAATCTTTACCGATTCTCTAGATATATTGATAGACGAAGAGTTGTTTTGACAGATGCAAAGAATAGTAAAAGAGTAGGCAGCGGTGCAGAAAACTAAAAGGGAAATAGCACCACTACAGCTCGGGGCCCTATGCACACTACGGCACATATTCACTTGGTGTAGTGAATCCCCTGAGGACTTTAATAGCCGCACATAAATTCCAGTTTGTGACTTAGTCGCCAGTTTCGTGGAAGTGCGTACATAAATTGATCTAACCATGAACATGGATGTATGTCATTCTTAGAATTACGAAAGATCTTAAATTTCCGAACAGTCAAAAAGTGTTTATAGTCAAAGTTTTCTCCTCGTGGCGACAAAGACCTACCTCGTCTGTCCCAGTCCCAATGTCGATTATTGTCAAGTTCGCGCGCCTGGCGCTCTCCTGTTGCATCCCGTAAATGAAATAAGTTATTTTCTTCAAAGCCCTCTGCTATCTGTGATTCTAAATTTCTTCTACAGTCTTTTCCTACAATTTCGCCTTCGATTTGTTTGACTTGCTTTCGTAATGCCTCAACTTCCCTTTTAACGCGTTCATTAAATCTTCCCTGATTTTCAACATGTTTATTTATGTTCTGATACACTTCGGTTTCTGCAAATGGCAATGGTGCTGTATCATCTGAATCTCTGTCCCCATTTCAACTAAGACTTGTCAATTTATCTGAGATCTCCTCAACTCTTTCTGATAAGTCACCTAATTGTTCTTTCTATTTATTTACGTCTTCCGTAAGTGTCGCGACTCGGGTTTCGGTATTGTCACATTTAGTAGTGAACTGTTCATACTGTTGCGTTAAGTTATTTATTCTGTCACTTGGTACGGATTCCTCGATTCTTTCAAGTATTTCTTCCTTATCGTGTGCACATTGTAAATTTAACTCTGAAAATTTTTGTACTATCACATGATCTTTTTCTTCCTGTTCTCGGTCCTCTTCCTCTTGTCTAATTTCTGTTGAAATTAAACTACTATTATTGTGAGCATTCAAAATCGATTGTACTTCTTCTCTAATTTCTTTCTTTGATTCATCTTTCATATTTTTGAAACATGTCCCTATTCGTCAGTCTAACCGTGTTTCCGTTGTTCCCATCTCAGCTTTAATTGTTCCTATTTGTGAGTCTAACCGTGTTTCCATTGTTTCCATCTCAGTTTCTAGCCTTGTTGCCACTGTTTTCAATTCAGATCCTAACTGTGATCCCAATGAGTCTAACCGTATTTCCATTGTTCCCATCTGTGTTTTTAATTCAGATCTAAACTGTTTTTCCATTCGTGCTCCCAAATTTAATATAGCACCCATCAACTGCTCCATTTCTTCTGTCGTTAACCCCGTAATCTGAAAATTTTTCGATTGTGAAAAATTTTGAACTCGTTTCCGAACTATTTTCCCTACTTATTAAATTGTTTTCAACTTCATTATTCACCATCCTGTTCTCCTGTGTTGGCGAGTTCGCCATGTCAACAATTTCGTTATTCTGACTATTCATCATTTTTGCCTGTTTCATCGATCGCGTAATCATTTACAAAACATACAAAACTCGTTACTATATGAAAATTACACACAATGACACTTTATCTCCAGCAATACCATTCACACGAAATGTTTCCCTCAAACACGATTAACGAACAATTGAAATAATTGCACTAAATTGTCAAACTTGTAGACAAGACAACAAAAATTAAATTTTGCAAAATACCATTAGAAGAATGCCAGTTACCAAATCTACACATGCAATATAGACTACAATTACTAAACTACAAACTACTACAACAATACTACTGTCTACTATTTTTACAAACAGAAGAATTCCAAGGGACGATCCTGGCAGGGTCGCCACGTGCATGGGGGCTTAATTATATAAATATGAAATGCAAATAATTTTTTTAATTTTTTTTTAGTCGCTGTATGTCCGATTACGAGGTCTCGTAAACGGTTGGCCCTGACTAGTTTTAGCACGCAATCTGACTGCATAGAATAACAACAAGGAATGAAAGAAAATTTTCGTTAACACAATTAATTAATTAATTAAGTCCCCAGCAACTATGAAACCAACGCAACAACAAAGCACAAGTGTAACTGTTCTGTGTGTGGAAGTGTGATTCAACGTACACATCTGGCACGGTTCTTCTTCAATAAGACAAGAAATTTTAAATATCATTTATACTGAAGTAATTAAAAAAAATAGAAATACTATAATTGCGCAAGAAAACCAGAATTACACTCTAATACCAGAACACAAGCCAGATGCTTTGTTGACTGAACCTGTAATGACACATTATTTAAGACATTGAAATAATAAAAAGAAAAGGAAATTTCTTTTTTACCTTGATATATATTGACGAAAAGTACTCTGATCATTACAATATTTCCATTCGAACAACATCTGCTGTCTAGCCCATCAAACAACTGCATAAAACATGGAACAAGCACTCCTTACTACAACATCTCAACACTGACTCACTACTACCCCATCTCGATAAGCACTCTCCACCACCACTTCTCGACAAGAACTTTTCACTACGACATCTCAGCAAGCACTGACTACTACGAGTTCTCGACAAGCACTGCCAGTGGAGGCGGCGGAATAATACTCTTTGGCGCAATCTCTGGCGCTGTGGCTCAGTGTAGCCACCTTTTAGTGCATCTGCACTATGTTGCCACTTAGAGGGCATTCTGCACGCTGTTTGTAACACGCTTATCAATTTACAGGAGAATGGCGCGAAATTTCGATTTGTTATTACAAATTTAAAGTTTTCATTTGACTCACCCTCGTATAACTGACACGCAAGTTGCGTATGCTAGAAGAATCTGTACGTCTACGCATATTACTAAATGAATAGCCCGCCACGTCTCCGTACATCTATGAGAAGGTTAATATGAGGAACTCCTGGAGGAATTTTCATACAGTTTTCGTTAATAGACTGATTGAGGAGGAAGGTTTATGTCTGTAATTCATAATTTTACTAACGATGAGTGTGTAATATAAATACTGTCGTCTGTTCCGTATTTAAACGACGTTTAGAGTGACATCTCTTGTCTTTGACGAGAGTTAAGAGATGACCAGGTACAGTCGAGGCGATATCTGGCGAGAAAAGTAGAAGGCGATCGTCATGGCAAAATACTGAGCTAGTTGACGGTTCGGTGGAATTCCAAGCAGCAACATAGGCTGTGAAGTGGTGGTGGCTGGGGGTTGAAGGTACAGTTACAATAAAACAGCCACACAATTTATTAACATCGAACTCAGTCACTAAAATATTAAGTAAAATCTTCCAAAAACCATTATTTACAAGAGCACAATAATTATGAGGGAAACTTTACTGTTTTCATTCAATAATAAGAATATTCGAAACGATAGTACAACGAAGTATTCATTGCGAGAAATACCAAATCCAATAGCTTGCTGATAATGAAACTATAATCTTTCCAAAATTTTAGGACACAGAAATGATTAGTTGGGTGGCTAGGGGAGGGGGCGGGGTAGGAAGCTGCGTAATCTGTACCCCACTCCACGACTCTTCCTGCTTGCAGTGGGCTTCAGTAACAGACAACTTACTGTCCTGTGTGGTGATTGCCCTTTGACTTTCTGTGTGTTCGTTTTTACTGTTGTAGGAGTTATTCTTGTATTTGTTGTCACTGTTACACGTTGTTACCACTATTCATTGTTACCATTATTTGTTGTTACCGTTATTCATTGTTGCTGTTATTAGTGGTTTCTGTTATTTGTTGTTTCCGTTATTCGTTGCTTCCGTTATTCGTTGAGTGGTACTGAGCGATGTTAGCGGGAAGTTCGACGTCGTTCTCTTGGCCTTACGGGGGCAGAGAAGAGAAATGGTTTGCGCGTTACGTACCTGCTTTGAGAATAAAGAACCTAATGGTGGCCCGCTGCTCTCCGTTACCAAAGTGAACGACAGAACTACTGCAGCTTTGTATACAAACAAAAACACTGTCGTGAAGATTGGGACGAAATGTTTGATAAAGAAAAAGGAGTTGAAGCATCTTCGAAACTTAATACAACCGGCAAAAAATGTCGTACGGATAAGCGTATTACCAGCATCGATTCGTCTTCAGAGGATGCGGTTCGTCGTCATGTTTGTGATTATTGTTGCAGGAAGGAACATCCGACGCTGAGGAAGTTAGTGGTCACACTCTGAGAATCAGGACTTTAGCAAGGAGGTCGCACATCCATCTCCACAGTTTTACAAAACCTTGGCATTCACTAACGACATTTTTGTGGCCGTAAGCTATTTATGGAGGGGACGGATATAGCTGAACGGCGATGCTGATTTTAAAGGGACATCCGTAGAATAAATACGGACGAAGTGGTGTGGCTTGATGAAACGTGTGTCAGTCAAGCAAAGCTGGACAGACGATACAGCTAAAGGAAACATGGCAATGCCTTCTGGTAAAGGGGCAGGCTTACTCTTCTTCAAGCAGGCATCTCTCAAAGTTTCTCTCAAATAGTCTCCTGCTTTTTAAATGAAATATAACAGGAGATTATCACAAAGAAATGAACTACGTTACATTTAGAAAGTGGTTCAAAGATTCACTAGTACCAAGTCTTGGAAACACGTCACAATGAGCCACGTTACATTTACAAAATGGGTCGAAGAGTTGTAACGCCGGATATGCATATCCTCCTATTTCCATCTATTGTACTAGAAATTTTTTTCCTTATTTTGGTACCTGAAGATACGACACTTCTGTGTCCTGTGTCTTTATATATTGTAATTGGTTTACTATATATATATATATATATATATATATATATATATATATATATATATATATATATATATATATATATATACAGGGTGATTCAGAAAGAATACCACAACTTTAGGAATTTAAAACTCTGCAACGACAAAAGGCAGAGCTAAGCACTATCCGTCGGCGAATTAAGGGAGCTATGAAGTTTCATTTAGTTGTACATTTGTTCGCTTGAGGCGCTGTTGACTAGGCGTCAGTTTCAGTTGATTCTAAGATGGCAACCGCTCAACAGAAAGCTTTTTGTGTTATTGAGTACAGCAGAAGTGATTCGACGACAGTTGTTCAGCGTGCATTTCGAACGAAGTATGTTGTTAAACCTCCTGATAGGTGGTGTATTAAACGTTGGTATAAACAGTTTACAGAGAATGGGTGTTTGTGCAAAGGAAAAAGTTCTGGACGGCCGAGAACGAGTGATGAAAATGTAGCACGCATCCAGCAAGCATTTGTTCGCAGCCCAGGAAAATCGACTCGCAGAGCTAGCAGAGAGCTGCAAATTCCACAATCAACTGTATGGAGAGTCCTTATCTGTCCGTAACTACCTGAACGTCAACTACCCGAGACGATGGATCGGCCGCCAGGCAGCCCGTGACAGAGCACTTCATCACTGGGCTCCAAGAAGCCCTGATCTTACCCCCTGCGATTTTGTCTTATGGGGGTTTGTTAAGGATATGGTGTTTCGGCCACCTCTCCCAGCCACCATTGATGATTTGAAACGAGAAATAACAGCAGCTATCCAAACTGTTACGCCTGATATGCTGCAGAGAGTGTGGAACGAGTTGGAGTATCGGGTTGATATTGCTCGAGTGTCTGGAGGGGGCCATATTGAACATCTCCGAACTTGTTTTTGAGTGAAAAAAACCTTTTTAAATACTCTTTGTAATGATGTATAACAGAACATTATATTACGTTTCTTTCATTAAATACACATTTTTAAAGTTGTGGTATTCTTTTTGAATCACCCTGTATAATTATGCATTTATGTCGATGTATAATTGGTTTGTTTTGTAAATATCATTTGTATTTATACGCTGGGTCTGGCCTAGGGAAAACTATACTATCGAACGATTACATCGATAGGTCGTGTGGAGAACCAAACTGTTTAGGATCTTTGGTAGTGTTAACTCTGCCGCGTGGAGAGTGGGCAGAGCAGAGTCTGGCGGGAGTAGGGCGGTGGAGCAGGTGTGTTGTGTGACGCTCCCGCGAGTTGCCGCGCTTTCGGGGTTTGGCAGCATGTTATTGCACTCGACTTGCTGTGATAGTTTCTGACACGGTGTCGCGGACGGGAAGCATTAGCTGGCGCACATCAAGAGCCCGTTTCGCTTGGTGACTGTGTCGAGAAGAACGCGTGCCAACATCCAGCTTCTGCAACAGCGTCGGCCGACAATGAGTGACTGTCGCCACCTCCTCGACCGACGACTGCAAACCTTCAATCCACCAACAAGGAAGACTGAAAGCACGTAAAATTTTGGAACTGTATTGCAGACCTCAGCTTTTCAAGCTGTTGCATGACAAAATTGTCCGCAGCTCGTGGTCGTGCGTTATTCATTTACTGGTTCATTAACGAAAAATGGTTCAAATGGCTCTGAGCACTATGGGACTCAACTGCTGTGGTCATAAGTCCCCTAGAACTTAGAACTACTTAAACCTAACTAACCTAAGGACATCACACACATCCATGCCCGAGGCAGGATTCGAACCTGCGACCGTAGCGGTCGTGCGGTTACAGACTGTAGCGCCTTTAACCGCTCGGCCACTCCGGCCGGCGGTTCATTAACAAAACAGTTCTTTAAACACTATTCTTACGTAGTTAGGTCTGCAGGTAATTATTATTAACACAAACTTTAATTTTTCATCTCGGGACACTCGGATTGCACAACATTTGGAAAGGATCCTATCAAGGTTAGTTGTGAGGATAATTAAATGATAGGAAAGTTCTGGTAAAATTTAAGTTGTTATTGAACAGTATGGAACAAAAGTAACACTGGTCCATACAAATACAGTACTAAAAGTTTCGATCTGTTTGTATCGATGCGGCGGTTGGCGGGCGGCGAGATAGCGAGGCACAGAGCACACATACAACCACAGCTATGGCTCTTGATGTATCGGCACTTTACTTCTTAGCGTCGCAATACTTTTCCATTTAGTGCCTATGGAATTTTGCCATGCTGTATGGGCGTTGGAACGGCATACCCGAGGCTCAATGAAACTATGTATTCCAGGAGAGCCTACTCGCTCCAGAACGTGTTGCTCAGACCAATGCCAAACTCCAGCTAACTGCTGCTGAGCCCGTTGTGCCTTGCGGTGCCCGCGTGCATTTTCCCGCGCTCGCCTGCCATCCACCTTTTACCGCTCCCTTACAGGCCGGGTATTCACCCGAGGTTTTGCATTCTACATATCCTAACACATTGCCTACGTATGGACCAGACGCACAGTTACAATTTTAAACATCTTACAATAGTTTCAACATTTGTTACATTTCAATTCTATTACAATATTGCTTGATCTTTGACATAAACATTAATATTCACATTGAAAATTGTTTACAGTTTCCTTAATATAATGGCATGAAACAAAAAAGAAATGAAATCAGAACGTCAATTACACTAATTTATCGAAAAATCAGGTGGAAAAAAATATTACTTATAAGTACAATAGTACAGCGCTGTTGTTGTTACACATGCCCCTGTTTCCAGTAAATTTCACTAAGTGCAAATTTGATGGGAACACTGAACTTTATATTTATACAGTGGTTCTGAATCTTTGAGTGAATGTACCATCATAAATTTTGTATCACTAAACTTCCTTTCTCTCACATTATAGAGGTCTATACTTTTTAATATATCATGAACATTTACCTATCGTTTGCTTAAGTGCCTTTGGCACAGTCCAACCTCCTATCAGAACATGATTTAAATAGCAAATTACTTATTATTAAATTTCTCAGAAAAATAAAAATCAAAATCTGGAACACAAACACTTAACTACAAAGCATATACAAATACCTATACACACTATAAAACAATTTGTTGCTGCTTGCATTAAATAGCAGTCAATTCCTTATTTCCTAATAAACACACAATATTATTTAGAAAAATCACTACATCTATTTGCTGCCGATTATTCAGATTTGGGCAGTCCATTTCGCATCATTTTATCACATCACCTGCACCACACTTACAATTCTCCTTTGATTATTTATCTGCCCTCTTCGGTGTTTAGCAGTTCTTTATATTATGACTCATATAATGCCCACTTTGATTTTTGGCAGTCCCATCTTTTATTTGGCTTGCAGCGTATACCCTTTCTTTTCAGCCCTTTTTTCCATACACCTTTACATTTATAGTACATTTGGTGATCTGAAACTTACATAAGTACATTAGCACACTGACAATGGTATACATACATTTACAAATACTTGTTACATTTAGAAGAAAATAATTTCATCGTTAGATACAGCACATTTACTGCAGATTGGAGAGTGTACTTAGGTCACTCACTCCTAGGAACATACAGTTTCAGGTCCACAACGTTTCTTACACCTAAAGGTGTAAGATGGAAAAAAAATTTACTTATATGTACAATAGTACAGCGTTGTTGTTGTTACATCGTCACTGAGCCACTGACAGCTTTAACAATCGGTAATAATGGTCATACTTCCCTCTCGTGTTGTAGATGTGTACATCACTGTTCTTTTCAAGTTGTGATGGATACTCTGTGACGAATTTCATTAGCGAAAATATGTACTGCGACGGCACAGTTGAAATGCCTAGCTCCTTAAACAGCATCTTCATGACGTCTGTAGGTGAACACTACGTATTCTTACTGCTCGCTTTTGTGGAATGAATACTTTCTTTTAAGTGATGAGTCACCCCACAAAATTATTGAATACGTTATTGTTGACTGAAAATATGCAAAGTACTTAAGGAGGTAGATACGTTTGTTTCGAAGATTACCGACTATGTGAAGAGCCAAAGTAGGTGACTTCGTTGTTAAAGAAGCTCAGTAATACGCTTCTTCCAGATCAATTTTTAGTCAATATGTACACAAAAAATTTTGGAGCATTATACCCTACCTACTGACTCCCACTCATTGTGGTATCGATAGCTACGATGTCACTGCTTAGGTTGGCACTACGACAGACACCGACGACAGCGCTCTCTAGCCGGCGCTGAAGAGCTCTACGAGCATCGCTACAGCTTCTGCCCATTTCATCAGGTGCAGCCAGCCAGGACGCTTCGCTTCAACTTCGCACCACCTTGCAAGTCATGTAGTATGTTTGCGTATGTTTATCCGCTAGTAAAGGTGCTTAAACCGTATTTGCAGTACCGAGAGATTCGTACCTTTACCTGTTCCTGTTCCTTACCCACGCGCCGCCTCCCAGGCGGGATAAAAAACATATGCTACTTCAGTTGTTGGGAGGACTCTATTTCTTGCACAGAACTGAATGTAGTGCCTTTTTCCAAAACTGAGAGAGAGCCCATTTCCAGAGAACCACTTAATAAATGTTTGGAAAACATCGTTTACTAACACTACTGCTGCTTTGTGTCTAATGGGATTTGTTGTAACATCAGTAGCGTCTGCAAAAAAATTTAATTTTGCTTGCTGAGTGTTGAGTGGAAGGACTGTCACAGATTTAACGAATAGGAGTGGACCCAAAATTGAACCCTGTGGAGCCCCCTTTTTGATTTTACCCCAGTCAGTAAAATTTTCGCCTTTTCGAAATCGTCTGAATTATTTGTCATAACTTTTTGCATTCTGTTTGTCAAGTATGATTGAAACCAGCTGTGTGTACGGCCATCAATTCCATAAAATTTGAGTTTCTCTAAGAGAATATCATGGTCTGCAAAATCGAAGGCCTTGGAGAGAGCACAAAGAATATCAACAGGCGATATGTTTTTGTATAAGGCCCATTCTGTTTGATGAGTGAATGTATAAATAACATTCTCAATTGAGAAACTTTCCTGGGATCCAAAATGTGTTATTTTGAGTACACTGTTTCCAATTATTTGTGTGGCTTCTTATGAGTACACTACTTCTTTGAATATTTTGAAAATACATTATTAAGGAAATTGGACGATAATTCTGTAAGTCTGTTTGTCACCTTTCTTGTGGTTTCATAATTGTATGTTTTAACCTGTCTGGCAAAATTCACTGCGACAGTGATGCATAGCATATATGATTAAGGACATAACTTATTAAGTTAGAACAACTTTTGAGAATTGTGTTTGATAGCGTTTGTTATACCATCAACCGCACAAAAGCTTTTGTTTTTTAGAATTTTTTATAACTGTATTAATTTCAGTGAAGAATATTAGTGCTGACTCTATGTCTAGTTGCTTAAAGTTCTGCAGAGTAACATTTTTTGATATGTTCTCATGTTTCTTCAACTGAATCATTTAATCATGCATTTGCTGCTATGTTTAGAAAGTGATTGTTAAAACTACTTGAAACTTGTGAATTTTCAGTCACAACATTGTCATTTATTTTAACTGTTATGGAATCTTGTATACTGACATATAGTCCTGTCTCCTGTTTGGCAATTTCCCTATTGTTGTAATCTTGTTGTCTGCATTATTTAGTTGTCAGTCAGGATACACATACAACTGTACATTTTAAAGATCTTTCTTGAAATACCACAGTGTTTTTCGTAGTCTGAAAGTAATATCGGATCTTGACTTACTGTGGCCTTCACACACGTGTCCAGCTTTACATAAATTTCCATTGACTGTATGTCATGATCAGATAGTCCATCAGCAATTGTGTGCACATTAATTCTTTCAGCCTGAGCGCTGCCTATCAAAATGTGATCAATCAGTGTTCTATTGCTTTCCCACACACGAGTTGAAAATTGACTACTGAAATTAGGTTGAAACTCCTAAACTGTAATTCTAGTTCATTTTTCCTCTCCAAATCTTTTAACAAAGCTACATTGAAATCTCCACAAACTACTAACTGTTTCTTGTTGTCTGACAGCCAGCTCAATAATTCATCTGTATTTCTCACAAATAGCCGATAGTTATGTAGAGGGAATCTGTAGGCTCTTATAATTTTCACCGAAGTATTCTGCAGTAGCAACTCACAAGCGCATACATCTAGGTTCTGATTAACACAAAAACTATTTGTTCCTTTTTTTAAATTTGTTTCCAACTTTTACGTATCTTGCAACTACTCCTATTCCATGTTAACTGTACACGAAAATGATGAAAGTCGATAATCGCTGATAGTTAACTTTTTAATCACTCTCATGGTGTTCAGAGAAGCAAAGAACATCTATTCCTTCAGAATTTTCCACATCTTCTACATACGGAGTTAACTCACGTATTTTGTTTCTCAGCCCTCTAGTGTTATGACAAACAAATTAATTTTACTGTTACACGTGTTATGGTCCTGAACTGCTATAATTTCTTTCAGTGGTGTCTGTCTGTAACCTGACTCTAGCCTAAAAAATGTGCCCCTTTGATCCAGTGATCACAGGTATATCCTGCACTTAGAACCCCCTTATATTTTCTACAAGGTGACAAGGAAATCCTTTCCCCTCTTATTTAGGTGCAGGTCATTATTAGTGTATCTCCATTTCTCATAAGCAACAACAGGCAAGGCACTGATATGTGTTTTTTAGTCGAAAGTAACTCGCTCAGCTCTTTGCTCACATGGCTAACAGCGTGTTAACCCAGCGCTGTTGATGCCACTGCAAAACTTTGACAGACTCCACATGAGTGTGTGTTGTTGCTGCTCTCATTTCCTCCAGGTCATCTTCACTGCTATATCCTAAGTTGCTAGCCATGCCGTTTTCTGCTCCCCCTACTATAAGTACATTATCCTTGTCATCAGAATCCCTTCACAATGCCCCTATGTTTTCTGGCTAAGCTTGGTGCTAGGTTTCACAATACTTGTGATCTGGTATTCCATGCCTAGCTTATCCTGTAGCAACTGCGTTACACCTCCACTTGACTACTCCATCGTAGCAATTCCCTTATCTTTCTGTGTGACTTTTCTATCGACCTAGCCTTAAATTTGTACCTACGAATCTGCTGCACCCTATTAAGATCAAACACTAGTTGATGCTCTTCCCCTATTTCAGGTAACAAGTCAGACTGATTGCTTACTGGAATTTGAATTGTGATTTCTGATGTTTTTCTCCTTTTGCCTATTGCTTGTCGTCTTCTCCCAGTTCACATTGTCTCCTTCCCATTTCAACGTATCTAGTTCAAAATATTCCATTTCTAATTCTGCCTGAAGGGCACAAGTCGTTTCTCCCTGTTCTACGATTTTATTGTCTCGACTACATAACCTGTAGCTCAAAGGAAGAGTCGCATCTGACACTTGTTTGAGCCTCCATACTGCATCGTCCCCCCCTCCCCCCCAAAGAAACACTAACCCACAGTTCCGGCATGTTTCTCCCATACCACTTAACCAATGGCATGTTCTTTGCAGGAGAAGAAAAGGTTGTTTTTGAGTCGATTAGGATTAACGGTGGAAGAGTTTTTCTGAGCTGAAGGGTAATAAATCTTTTACAGAGCCTAAGATGTCTTGCATTATAAATGAGTTAAATTTTAATCCTGTGTCATGCCCCCACACTGATAAGGCAAGTAAATCGACATTTACATGCTGGATGCATGAGCACAGATTTGTTGGACATACACTTAGATATAACTGATTGTCGTCAACGTACAGGTGATATGTGCAGTGGGAGAGAATAACAGAAACACATTAACATATAATGAGAGGAGTAATGGGCCTAATACTGATCCTTGTGGGACTCTTGGCCCTTCTGTCAGTTGATTTCCCCATTTGCGGCGCGTATTGTCGCTGTAATGATTCCCCATTGGCCTCTTCCCTGCTTGCAAACTTCCTTTACCACGTCTTGTGTTCACAACGCCATGAGACCGAATTCAGTCTCACTGTGCTGGATGGCTCATCAATGTATGTGCGGCGATAGCCGAAAGGTGGACAGAAATGCGTTTATGTCTGTAGGGAAAGTCGACAGGCGCAGGGAATTTGTGCATAAACTTGGTACTTTCCTGATAAAACGTTGTGTAATCTATAGCCACCTTTCGACAGCTAAAATTTAAAGTCTTTTTCTGTTTAAGCCACATGGATGAAGCAATCACGCTACGGAATATGGCAATCGCATGCTCGATTTTCCCATTGTATATTTTTTCTTTTTCTTCTTTTTCTTGCATCTTTCCTTTTCTTCACGGCAAAGCAGCACTTGGACTGTCAATAGTTGCTTATTTATCTGTGTCTTCTCCCATTTCGAGATTTTGAGAGAACCTTCTCAGAGTTGAGAGAGAGAGAGAAAATAAAAACCAGACTTACGTAGGTCTTTTAACGCTATTGAGTCGTGATTTCAGTGACTACCACTTCGTACTTTTAACTAACACACCCAGTGGACAGAAGTCGCCGGTGAGGGTGCTTCGGGCCCTCCTCTCGGGTTTATCCAGAGAATCCTTGGCGCCTCAGTTTCGGTGCATCAGCACTGTTTGTGCGGCGCGCGTGGCGGAATCTCTGCCAGAGGGGGGGCACGAGGGTCCTTAAGCTCGGGGGTGGGGGCTTATTGGGGGAAGGATCAGTGGCAGCCGAGTGGCTGAGATCCAGAGACAAAGAAGCCACTGCCTTGGCGCCAAGTGGGTGTGTCCTAATGAATTATAAAGGCTATGCCGAAAGCGGGATGATCAAATAAAGCATGGATCGCCACACTCAAACAAACCCTCATCCGCTCTGTTGGTATAAGACTAAGGCGAACGTATTGTTTTGATACTAGTATATCGAAATGTATCTTTATTTTATGGCTCACACAAATAGCGGCTACAAATTCTCATGACGTCTCTTATAGCAACAGGTTCTCTTTTTTGCTGTTGTTGTTGTTGTTGTTATATATGGACGATCTTTAGTGATTTTTGTTACTTGGACGTTAGATTGCGGTCTAAAGTACTTTTCTGTGCGTCACGTCTTGTCTCCTTGTAATGAAGGCATTATCGGAGGCTACAAGGACGCAGATAGTATTTTCAGTTGTCTACATCTTAATAGATCTGTAAGAGAACTAAGTAATAGTGATCTCCTCGTTCTTGTTACTTTCAAGAGCTACACTGTTCTCAATATGTCCTCTTTATATAACATGTAATCATACACTGCTGTTTCTTATGGGCGAAATTTACATTCTCGGTGATCTTCAGGAGTAGGGCGTTAGTTTGTGATCTGAGGGATGTTTCAATGCCCCCCCTCCACCCCCCACCACACACAAGCACACAGAAACACACACACACGAACACACACACACAAACAAACAATCCATACATATACCCCCTCTCTCTCTCCCTATCTATCTATCTATCTATCTATCTATCTATCTCTTACAAAAACACATACACACACACACACACACACACACACACACACACACACACACACACACACATACACAAACACACACACACACACACACACACACACACACACACACACACACACACACACACACACATGCACGCACACACACACACACGCACAAACATACAAACACACAGCTATAAAGGGAATAATATGAGGAACAAAAATGAACGGACGTTAGCTTTCAGGATGTACCGCCTTGGGTTGGCAACAGGTAAACAAACCAAACAGGAAGACACATAAAGTGAACGCACAGTAGTTACGACGTTAAATCACAGTTTTCGGGAAAATATCTGCAAGTACGTCTAGTGACAGAAGAATGTCAGTGCTCCACAGCATTTAGCGCAAAGAAAATGGAAATCGTGGAAAAAGAAGTTCTTAACGTTAAGTTGTGCTTCCGTAACTGAAGGTATAGTGCGACTTCCGACATGTGACCACATGAGAGAAAACGCCGATGCCAGCCAAAAACTCGAATAACAATAAGTAATCACTTACGTAAAAAACAAGACATGCAAGACACGAACTGTTTCATAACCTACAAATATCGCACCTACAAACAAAACTATATCATTCTAGATTCCATTGAAGTTGCCTTTAAATAAACAGGCGAAACGCATCTGGGATAAATATAATACATTGTAGCAAGGAAAAGGAGGTTTTTATCTACAAAATGCAGATGTACACCTTCGTCGAATACCTGTAGTCTTTGAGGAAAGATGTCCATTCATGATGTCGGCAGGAATTTGTTAAAAAGAGGCATAATTATAACTCGCCATTTTTCATATAACTGATTCAGACAGTACAGAAACTAGTATTGCGCCTCAAAGGAGTGGTAGACACTCCCTAAGTTTCCACGGCAGACTACTTTCATACGTAGATAGTATTCACGTTTCAAAAATGGTTCAAATGGCTCTGAGCACTATGGGACTCAACTGCTGAGGTCATTAGTCCCCTAGAACTTAGAACTAGTTAAACCTAACTAACCTAAGGACAACACAAACATCCATGCCCGAGGCAGGATTCGAACCTGCGACCGTAGCGGTCTTGCGGTTCCAGACTGCAGCGCCTTTAACCGCACGGCCACTTCGGCCGGCCACGTTTCCTTAGTATAAAAAAATTAAATCACCTTCAATTATTAGTATGTATATGGATGACACCTTTTTCTTAAATGCTCTCAGGCTACATCCTTCTTACGATAATACCACATTTTTCCAACGAATGATTCATAAAAAGATCTTATATCACAAATGTTAAATACTGCTCAGTGGTCGGTGGTAAAATGTCTGTCAACGGATCTATAGGTCTCCGTGTGATCAGGGGTGTTTGTGGTTGCATTTGTACATGAGTCAGGCTGAAACAACGTGCCTCATGTCTTGTCTTCATCGCCACTTTGAAGTGAGTCAACTTGTGTCTCCTTCTCCTTTCACAAAACCGGAGGAGTGTTTTTATCGAGTCTGCAACACACCTGTGAATCATGGATTTTACCCCTGAGTCTCTGTCGACAAATTGATAACCATCTAATCTACTGGAGTCATCTTCCTCCTCCAACGGAAATGAGAAAAATACTCATTTTTTTTTTTTTTTTTTGAGCGGTCTGTTGCTGCCCGCCACGAATACCCGTGCTAGAGTAGCACCTGCAACTTAAGTCTTCAGTTATCAGTTATTTGCTGGATGTATTCCAATTTCTTTCTTCCTCTACAGTTTTTACCCTATATGTCTCCCTCTAGTATTATGGAAGTCATTCCCTCGTGTCTTAACAGATATTCTATCCTGTCCTTTCTCCTTGTAAGTGTTTTCCACATATTCTTTTCCTCTCCGATTCTGTGCAGAGTTTCCTCATTCCTTACCTTATGAGTCCACCTAATTTTCAACATTCGTCTGTAGCATAACATCTCAAATGCTTCGATTCTCTTCTTTCCCGGTTTTCCCACAGTCCACGTTTCACTACCATACAATACTGTGCTCCAGTCGTACATTCTCAAACATTTCTTCAGAAAATGTTGCAATAACATCAGGTGATGGCTGTATCCTCTATGAAGCACTAATTGATTAGACATATAGATACACGGGTGTACTTCACATAAACACTGTGTGTATGTGTGTGCGTGTGTGTGTGATTGGCACCAAAATTGTGACTATGTGACAGTCGATATACTTCCAGGAGTGGTTAATAACTATCATGCTAAATTTGCTTGATATTTTCTTGTCATTTCCAAAAAATAATCTGAATTACTCTCACCTGATGTGTGATACTCGATCATTTAATTTATTATTTGACTTCAGGAACGTCATTTTACACAGAATCTACTGCTAATGTCAGACTTCACGTTACAAGTTATGTGTGTTATCGATCACCAAGACAATGACAGCAGTAGACAGTACTGGCTTTCTAGCTAAATGGTAGCGCCGTCGCCTTGTGAGGTGGAAGATGCATTTATTCTTGGTTCAAATTCTGCTTGATATCTAGACAATTTGTTAGGCTTTTGCTTCTTATGTTACTGAGCTAACCGCTTGCAAATTGAAAATCAGTACGAAAATCTAAATTTCCCTATCTTAAGACTTCTTAAAAACCTGATTACAACACCCTAAATGTAAATATGAAAAATTTAGAAGCTGGGATTCCACAAATGTTAAATTTTCCTTCTTACCGGGACATAATTGTCATTTTTTTATTTCTATGTGACGTTGAATGATTTATTAACTGTATCATTCTTGGGTCTACACTCACTGAAAGGCACATTTTCATGATAGTTTCGAAATGTTCTTGGGTAGGACACAGACTTCACGTACACATCAACCATAATGAGATCAATAGTGTATGATATTTTATTAGTGTGTGAAGTTTTCAGTAGTCTCCTATTATGAATGCTTTCTAATTTATCAAATTGGAACATCTGTTTGTTAAGAGATACTTTCATTATTGTTGTAAATAATTTGTGTTAGAACAGTGTACTCTTTTATGATCTTTCTTGTTGTTTTATGAACATGACAGAAAAATGTGTGAGGCAAATTAATAATCAGCAATACATTCCCTGACCTCAACTACAAGAGTCTCATGATACTCAGCTAATTTTGGATCGTATGCCTACAGAAACCTGCTGGTTTGGGGGTAAATGCAATGTCTATCTAAATTTAAAGTGCTTCTTCGTCCACAGAGAAATTTTCTTGATTGTTATGAGAGGTGTTGATTGAGCTGTTTAGTATGCCCCTAAGATACTGTAAGTCTGATCCACAGTGACCTACATGGAAGGGAAGATATAAATTTAAGAGGAAACCACGTTGTGCAACAGATAACGTCTTATTGAAGAGGGAAGGGGCTTTGGGCAATTGACCATAAAAGGACGGGTTCTAAAAGTCACATCGATATGTACACTACGAAAAAGAAGGAAAAGTGAAAAAAAGACAATTTATCACGAACGAATTGTCCAAATTTGACATAAATCTATAGATGCGATGTACATCTGTGACGTAACTATTACAATTTCAGAAAAATTGAGTAGTTTACACAAGAGAAAGAGCTTTGCAAATTGAGCAACTCAATAACACGTTGACCAACTCTGGCCATTATGTAAGAATTTATACAGCTTGACATTGATAGAGTTGTCGCATGTCCTCCCGAGTGATATCTTGCCAGACTGTGTCCAACTGGCGCATTAAATCATCAAAGTCTAGAGCTGGTTGGAGGGCCCTAGCTATAATGCTCCAAACAGGCGTAGTGGTGAGTTTTGGTATGCAGACGATTCATGTACGAATAGCTTGCGGAGCTTTACATCTATGTTGTTTTGGGCAGAACATAGATCCCCAAAGAAGATGTCAGACGTCTACGATACCTTTTTCTAACCGAAAGCAACGTTTGTGGGGATTAATCCACTTCATTTGTTAAATATGGAGTAGTGGCCTCATTCAAGCAAGGTAACATTAAAAAATGCAGGATTCTTGATACCCACCCATTGCTGCCTTTCATATAGTAAATGTAATGTCCCTACAGAATGAAAGACTGTCTCTTAAACTATTAGTAGAGAAACTATGACAGATCATAATACATGCTGTAAGAGTCCTTCAAGATGCTTTTGCAGGTGAAGATGAAGGCCCAATCTATGGAGAAGGGCTATTTTAACTTCAAAGTTTGCTGTTTCCAAAGAAGACAGAAACTGTGGTGGTAGTGTTTAAACATTTCAGCCATAGTACGAGTGCCATGATGGTAGATACTGAGATGAGGGATTACGGAACAGAAAATCAACTACGATTGTTTGGCACTGGAAAGGCAACTTGAGCAGATGACGTACGTTTGATGTGTGTGGGACGGCGGGTGGAATAATTGTTATAATGTTTTGTTCTTCCTGGCCGATTCAACATATGTGGAGTGGCGGGTGGAATAATTGTTATAATTGTTTTGTATTTATGCTGTTGTCTGCCGTTCTCAACACTGGCACTCTAACTACAATATTGGCAACCAGAAAGTGATTAGCAAAACGTGAAGCCTGTAATTAAAATTCCTAGTGCCCACTTCATCTGAGAAATACATTTATAGCTACACCTTATAGCTCTGAGGAATTAGGAGATTGTCTGGGATTCATAATCAAAAACGATTCTCTCTAAAATGTTCACTATATTCTGAAAGACACAGACCAAAAAAAAGAATCCACACAATCCAACTACCAGAGCAGTTCAGAGTCTAATGCGCTGATGCAACTATAACTGTTCAAATTAAATGTTTAAGTAAATGTTCGCCATAATTTGATGATAATGTTCATCAAACACCACGCTAAATAATGGTAGAATGTCTGTCCCGCGACAGCTCGTGAAAATACGACACACGCAAACTGAAGATAGATCATTAAAGTCATCCCAGAATTAACACTTCACTCGAAAACGATTTCATGGTTACGCGTATCCCTAGTAACTTATTACGGCATCCGAAGCTGTTTATAGCAATGATACCGACGCGACGCGACTCCCGGCACAGATGGTGCGCTAATCAGCGTCTGGAGAGAACTGGGGCCTTCTTTTCCGTGCAGCGTTGTTATATATAAAGCCGCGGTGCGGACGGCTAAGGAAACGCCTGATCAAATCCGCTCTCCCGACTAGCCGCTGGGCTAGTAATGCACCACTTTAAGTTATCGAATAAATCATTGCTTCCTTTGCTGACGGCCGATGAAGCTCTCAATTTAAATGTGCAATCAGCACACAGATAAGTAATCATAATAAAAGTCTGATGTGACTAAGTCAAATATTTTGGGCGAGATAATTAATTTAATTACACTACATGCAGTAGACGAGCTCTGAACTTGCCCTTTGGAGATACGCTATCGCTATAGTTTTATAGTTATTCAGTTAAAATTTCTCACATCTTTATGATTATAGCGGATCTCCCTTCTACTTAAATTTAAACATCCTAGCCTAATTTATTCGCCTACTTAATCTATCTTGCTTCCTTAATTTCTAAGACAAAAACCAGAAAATCATGAATTTCAACTAAAATTTTAATTTATGAGATCCAGAATACTGCTTCTACTAAATTATTATGAAAAAGTAATCTAAATATAAATTTTTAAGTTTCTAGCTCTTTTCTGTTGCGCCAATGATTTTTACAGAAAAACATCCAAATTTCGAAAATGGTTAAAGTTATTGAACTGATATTCAACGCATATTGATTTAGTATTACTCCTGACATGCTAGAAACGTTTCAGGTTATTTACTTGATTTTTAAAGTATTGCGCAACATTTATGACGTCAGAGCTAGTTACAGCGGACTAGCTGGCACACAATGGGAAGACTGATGTGAATTTTATACGGCGTGAGTAGGCTGCTTCCCTACATGTGCTACAGACATTACGCAAAAGAACTTGCTCTCGTTCTGACAAAGGTTCATTATTGGTTGCAGGAGCAACTAAGAATAACTGTTGGCTGGAAAGAAGACACTTACGTTTCGAAGAAGCGCATTATTATAGGCCTATATCACTGAAGATCGTTGCTGAATTACGGTACGTATTCTCTGCCCATGCATTATGACTTTTCTCGAAAAAGTAGCAGCCAATGTGGATTTGGCAAACAGAGATGGTGCGAATCACAATACGCCCTCTTCGTGTCTGAATTCCACGGCGCTACTGACAAAGGTGCTCGGCTTCATGCCGGTTTCCTTGGCTACATGAAGCAGGTCGATATGGTTCTGCTAGTGAACAAACTACGACTTACTGAGCATTGTATCAGGTTTGTGACTGAATTCAGACAGAACTCAAGACTCCACATACGTACTCCATGAGCCACCGTATGGTGCATGGCGGATAGTAAGGGTACCTTGTACCACTACTAGTCATTTCCTTCCCTGTTCCGCAGACAAAAAAAGCGAGGGCAAAACGTCTACCTCCGTGCGGGCGCCAGTTTTTCTTATCTTTGTGGTCATTAAGCGAAATTTGAGGTCATTACGCGAAATGAGTTCCTCAAAAAGAACGTTGCCTTCTCTCCAGGATTCCCGTTTAAGTTTCCAAAGTATCTCCGTAGTTCTTGCCTGTTGAGCGAACCTACCAGTAAAAAAAAATACAATTAAAAAACCAAACAAACAAACTATAAGCCCCCATCTGAACTGCTTCGATGTCTTCCTTTAATTCGAACTTGTAGGGATCCCAAATGCTCGAGTAGTATTCAAGAATAGGTCACCCTAGTGGTCTCTATGCGGCCTGCCTTACAGATGACCCACATTTCCCTAAAATTCTACAGTTCTTACATTCTCGTTCCGTTTCACGTCGCTGTACAAAGTTATGTAGATGTCTTGTGGCGCACTGCTAACTCTGTGTTCGAACATTACGGGATACGGGATATTTTTTTCTTTTTACTCATCTGCATTATCTTACATTTCCCTGCATTTAGAGCTAGCTACCATTCACCATACCAACTATAAATTTTGTATAAGCCATCCTGTATGAGCCGGCCGTGTGGCGGATCTGTTCTAGGGGGTTTCAGCCTGGAACCGGGCGAACGCTACGGTCGCAGGTTCGAATCCCGCCTCGGGCATGGTTGTGTGTCATGTCCTTAGGTTAGTTTAAGTAGTTCTACATTCTAGGGGACTGATGACATCAGATGTTAAGTCCCATAGTGCTGAGAGCCATTTGAGGCATTTGAACCATCCTGTATCCTCCTATAGTTATATGCACCTTGCCGTACACCACAGAATTATTAGCAGACACCAGCATATTGCTGCTCATCCCATTCGTCAGATCATTTATGTATATAAGGAAAAATGTCCGTCCTATCACACTTCCCTGGAGCTCACCTGACGATAACTGTACTTCTGCCGAACACTCACAGTCGAGGACAATGTATTGGATACTATGACTTAAGAAACTTTCGTGCCACTGACGTAACTGGAAACATACACCACATGTTCCTATTTTCGTTAATAATAGCGGTAGAGCATTGTATCAAACGTTTTTTGTTCTTTTTTTTTTGTCATCGTTCTTCTGACTGGCTTGATGCTGCCCACCACGAACTCCGCCACGAATTCCTCTTCTGTGCCAACATTTTCCACTCAGAGTAGCACTTGCAATCTACAACCTTAGCTATTTGCGGGATGTATTCTAATATTTCTCTACAGTTTTCAACCTTTACAGCTCCCTCTGGTACCACGGAAGTTATTCCATGACGTCCTAACAGAAGTAGTTTCATCCTGTCCAGTCTTCTTATCAGTGCATTCCACATATTCCTCAGCTCATCGATTACGCGTAGAACCTCCTTATTCCTTACCTTATCAGTCCACCTAGTTTTCAACATTGTCTATAGCACTACATCAAAAATCCTCCTGTTCTCTTCTGTTCTCTTCCCACTGTCTTCCATTTCAACTATGGATGTACGAAGATCTTCTGTTTTAGTCTTCCCACAATCCATGTTTCACTACCACACAACGCAGTGCTCCAAACGCACGAGTACTTTCTTAGAAATTTATTCCTCAAATTAAGCTCTGTGTTTGATACTAGTAGACTTCTGTTGGCCAGGAATGCCCATTTGGCCTTTATACCCCGTCCGTCATTGGACTTTTGCTGCCTAGGTAGCACATTTCCTTAACTTCATCTACTTTGTGACAATCAGTTCTGATGTTGTGGAAGTTTCTCTCTGTTCTCATTCGTGCTGCTCCTCATTACCTTCGTCTTTCTTCGATGTACTCTCAGTCCCTGTTCTATACTCATTAGGCAGTTCATTGCGTTCAATAGATCCTGCAGTTATTCTTTACTTCCACTGACGATAGCAATGTCATCAGCGAATCGTGTCACTGATACGGTTTCACCTTGAAAATTACTTCCACTCTTCGACTTATCTTTTATTTGCGTCATCAGTTCTTCGATGTATAGATCGAACAGCGGGGGCGAAAGGCTACATCTGTGTCCTAGACCCTTTTAAATCCGAGCACTTCGTTCTTGGTCTTCCATTCTTATTATTTCCTTTTAGCTCTTGTATATGTTGTATATTGCCCGTCTCTCCCTATTGTTGAGTGGTACTTAAGTAAATAAATTAGTGAAATCAAAGTGAACTAGAAATTAGAATATAAATGAAAAACTTGGTTTAGTTTAGAGAGTTACATACTGGCAAACAGCGGACAGAACAGAAGAGACAATGACCGTGAAGTCAGTAAGTTCCACATAAGCGGGCGCTGTCGATTCAGCCGTCAGGGCATCGCCCGACCGGCTCACGTGTTTCTCAGTTGTCGCATGTGAGCAAAGGCCCTCGCCTACATCCCAAGAGCCAATGACCGACGTTACGAAGATTCTTCGAGAAGCTTTTCAACGTGACAGAAGAGGCAATGGCCGTGAAGTCGTTCACCTCCAGTGAACTGAAGTGAATAAATACGCGAGACGCGGTGGGCCCGACAGACGAAGACGGAGACGACAGACGGAGACGAGCGACGAAGAAGACGAAGAAGTGAAGAAGCGTAGCAGTTGTTTTAAGTCAGTTTCGGTGCTGAAGACCGTCATGCAAGAAGAGACTACATCATGCACAGACGCACCAAGTCCGCCGCTGTAATGGAATAGCAAGCAGCAGCCTCGGCGCCAGAAGACAGAAGTTAAAAGGTATTTGAAGTCTGACTTTACGCACCCGGGTGACTCGTGAGGACGGGAAGGAGACGGCCTCACATCAGCAGTCACCTGTGAGCTGGTGGGATGAAGATCTGACAGCCGAAGACTGGCAAGCGGGAGTCCATTGTTCGAGTCCGGGACACCGGCCTTCCCCCGCCGCGCCGCTCCGCTGGCCGACGCACAACACACGCGGCCGCTTAGAGAAGAGAAACACTGGGACGCCACATCCAAGGTATCACCATCCGATGCACGACTTCGCTCGCAATAATTAAACGGGCCGCTTCGCGCTGCGCGTCTCCAGTCAGCTGGGCGAGACGGCGACACGAGATATACACCGCTACGAGTAATGAGACGCCGCCGCCGCTGCCGCAGCAGAAAGCTTCGCAAACGACACAGCTGCCGTTCTCCGAGCCAGAACGTTGTACGAAACTTTCAACAAAAGCTATCTTATGTAAAAATGCTGTTTCATTCTGCCTCATACCCGAGCCAAGGAAGAACCCACCCTGCCCACATGTTGTTAAGAGAGAAAAATTAATTTATCCAGTATTTTCACCCTGACATAATGCTTTAGAATGCTCATCCTGACAATTGACAGCCTCAAAAAAGAAAACCCAGTTACATTTAGTAGCAGAAGTGTTACATTTAGTGTCACAACTGTTACACTATACCTTACCACTATTTTCCTCAGAATTTAGAATATCTTGCACCATTTTACAGTATCGAACGCTTTTTCCAGGTCGACAAATCCTATGAATGTGCCTTGATTTTTCTTTAGTCTTGCTTCCATTATCAACTGCAAAGTCGGAATTGCACCCCTGGTGCCTTTACCTTTACTTTCTTGTCAGCAACTCGGATGCATCATCTGTTAAGTTGACTGCTCGTTGATTCTCGCACTTGTCAGCTCTTGGAGTATTCGGAATTCTGTGGATGATATTTGTCCGAAAGTCATATGGTATATCGCCAGACTCTTACATTCTACACACCAAAGTGGACACTCGTTTTATTGCCATTTCCCCCAGTGATTTTAGAAATTCCGATTGAATGTTATCTACCCCATCTGCCTTATTTGACCTTTAGTCTTCCAAAGCTCTTTCAAAATCTGATTCTAATACTGGACCCCTATCTCTTCTAAATCTACTCCTATCTCTTCTTCTATCACATCAGACAAATTCAATGTACTCTTTTCACGTATCGGCTCTCTCCTCTTCATTTAACAGTGGAATTACTATAGCACTCTTAATGTAACCACCCGTGCTTTTAATTTCACCGAAAGTTTCTTTGACCTTCTGAGTCAGTTCTTCCGACAATGACAGGTCAGCTTGATTTCACCTAGATACGCGCCCAGATAACTTCACGGTCACACTCAATTTCGATCTCAATAAAGATAACATTTTTGTTCACTGCAGTGAATACTCATAACTGTCTTTGCGGTATACTTTCCATGACTCGTTAAATGTTTCAGAGTTTTCTGCTACACGTTTCAGCCACCTGTCGGTTCTGAAAATAATCTGAGAGCAACAAATTTCCTGGAGTCAATGAATTCGGTTTATAACCCTACCACTACTATTGTAATTTAGTACGTTTTAGCCTAAATAACAGAAAACCCTGTCTCTATGATGCCACGTATAACCCTCTTGCTAAATTTAGTTTAGCTTCCAAATAAAGTACACTGTGGGAGGATAGCCCTGTTAATCTGAAAAGCTAACCAATAGAGTTACCGTTTTTACAGGACTTGACCGTGTGTTCTGTCTAATGGATAAGTAAATCAGACTGTTCAATTCTTTTCCTAAGATCTTACCCAGCGGTTAGATATTAACGCAGTATAATAGTATTATATTGAAGCTAGGAAAACTCAGTTCCAAGTTCATTTAGTGGTTTAAAATATGTGCTAACGGTCGCCAGCCTATCCAGGCAATGAAACAGTGAAGTATTGGAAAAGCAGAAGTATGAGTTTTGCCTACTTTCTTGCTACTGTTTGTTGCTTCTTCAAATAAATATTACTCCATGTAAACAATGTTGGTGCAGATACTGGAATTATTTGACTACTACACCCTCATACATCACGTTTTTAAAAGAGAAAAAGCAAAGTAGATAACTTCGAGGAAGCTAAAAGAAATTTGGCCGTGGGTACTTTAGAAAAGCACTTTCCATAACCAACAAACTTAAATACTAAAATATTTATACTGAACATTTCGCTTCCAGGAAACCTCTTTCTTATTGGAAATTACTTTCAAAAGCTATTACTCTTTTTAACTAATTCTGTGCAGTCTTGTAACATATTCTAGTAACTTTACTTCACTCTGACTGAATTTTAGGTAAGCAGACATTTACTATAACACTTTGCAATAGTTGCAATAGCTAAGAAAACTTTTAAAACAAGAATAGTTTCATTTATTTCTCTGTAATGTGCCCAAGCATAGACGTCTTATTACTCTAACTAAATTTTCAATACGCCTTTCAGTGAAACAACTAAGACAACTTTTCTTTAACTATTGCTCAAGATGAAAATATTTATGAACTCTTTAACTTTGTGATCATTACACTTAAATTCACTCTATTCAATTTACGCTTTTCCATTGCTGAGACATAATTTCATTACAGCAGGATTTAGTCCTTCACACATTTATCTTATTATTTACACAAAAACAATTTAAATGGTGCCTCTTTATATTACCTTGGCACTTCATAAGTCTGTAAAACAGATACTCGGACTAAGCAAACATCAGGAAGGAACCCTGCATAGGTGTATGGTTAGGATGAAATAACAGGGTGAATCAGTTTCTTTAAAGTTCACAAATGATTATTCAGTAATAAAATACAGTTTAAATTAATGGTTCACGCTGTACAAAAGTAAAATACTAAAAAAGAAAAAGCTGTAAGCTGTAAGCTGTAAGCTTGAGTGTGGCAAACAGTTATGGAGGCTACACTGCCCACAGTACGGCCTGCAAGTATCTTGGTGTATGGGCTCAATTTCTTTCCTTGGCGTCGTTTAATTTTACCTACAGTAGCCCAAAAACTCGTAGCTATCCCGTGAGCCGTTTGCAGTCTTAATTCGGGGTATTTTTGTACAAATTTGCCTCGGGCATGGATGTGTGTGATGTCCTTAGGTTAGTTAGGTTCTAAGTTTGAGAGTTGCTTTCCATTAGAACGTTGTAAACGGGGTACTAGCTGTAATGTAGAACAAAGCGGGAATTATATCAAAATGTTAGAAGTAGTCACAATCAAACCACATAGCCCATTATAAACAGTATTGTAAGGTGTTTCAAAATCATATTAGGAACGCAAAGAGTATGTGGAATGCAAATAGAATAGCTAATTCACAGGATAAAATGAAACCATATGGTCACTTGTGAAGGAAGTGTCTGGTCAGCAGCACAAGGTCGACGATATAAAGTCAGTGCGCAGTAAAAATATTTCTGTTACTGATAAATCAGATATATGTACAGTATTTAACAATCATTTTCTGAGAATTGCTGATGAATTAAATAAAAATTTAGTTTCTACAGGGAACCATACAACTTTCTTGGCAAATGTCTTCCCAAGATTGATGTCTGAAATGTTTCTCTGTGATGCAGAGAAGAGAGAGATTTTGTCAATAATTAAATCACTGAAGGCTAAGGGCTCTCAATGGCTATGATGGAGTGCCTAGCAGAATATTAAAGTACTTTGCTGCACATATTAGCCCTGTATATAGCCATATTTGTAATTTTTCCTTTAGCAATACTCAATTTCCTGAACGATTGAAGTAATCAGTAGTAAAGCCGCTTTATAAAAAGGGAGAAAGGGATAATGTAGATAATTTTAGACCTATTTCTATGCCATCATTGTTTGCTAAAAATGTTGAAAAGGCTGTGTATGTAATGATAATTGATCATTTTATATCACACGATTTGCTACCAAATGTACAGTTCGGCTTTAGAAATCGTTTAACAACTGAAAATGCTATATTCTCTTTTCTCTGTGAGGTACTGCAAGGGTTAAACAAAAGGTTTCGGACGCTACGCGTATTTTTTATTTAGCTAAAGCATTTGATTGTGTTGATCGCACAATATTGATCTAGAAGCAGGACCGTTACGGAATACGGGGAGTAGCTCACAATTGGTTCACCTCTTACTTCAGCAACAGACAGCAAAAGGTCATTATTAATAATGTTGAGAATGGCTATGATGTGGGGTCTGAGTGGGGTATAGTCAAGTGTGTGGTGCCTCGGAGATCGGTGTTGGGCCCCCTCCTGTTCCTTATTTATATAAATGATATGCCCTCTAGTATTACGGGTAATTCTAAAATATTTCTGTTTGCTGATGACGCTAGCTTGGTTGTAAAGGATGTTGTGTGCAACATTGGCTCGGTTTCAAATAGTGCTGTTCATGATCTAAGTTCACGGCTTGTAGAAAATAAACTAACGCTAAACACATAACTCAACAAAACCTGAAGTCTTAATTTCACAGAATGGGCACATGATTATTGAAACTGAACATTTCACATTTCTAGGTGTTCAGGTAGATAGTAAGCTGTCGTCGAAAGCCCACCTTCAGGATCATGTTCGAAGACCTTAATGCTGCCATTTTTACTACTCGAACGGTGTTTGAAGTGAGTGATCGTTCGACACGAAAATAAGTCTACTTTCCTCATTTTCATTCGCTAAAAAAGTGAAATGAGAGTATGGCATTGTTGGGCGAGAGCCCCATACGGCGGAGTTCGGTCGCCGTATTGCAAGTCCTTTTTAGTTGACGCCACTTCGACGATGAAAATGATGATGAAAGACAGACAACACCCAGTCCCCTGCCGGAACTCTAACCCGGGCCCCCTGCATGATAAGCGGAAACGCTACCGCTGCACTATGGAGGCGGACTTTCATTCGCTTGTGTCGTATGGTATTCTAAAAGGATATTTTTGGCTCAGAAACGGGCGGTTCGAGCAATAAGTGGTGTAAGTTCACGAACCTCTTGTCCACCCACGATCACGAGTCTAGGGATTTTGATATATATATATATATATATATATATATATATATATATATATATATATATATACTTACTGTCATTTCTTGTTAACGCATTTGGATCGGACTTCCTTAAGTATTGTGCAGAAAGTGTGCGGTATACTGCTGCATCCATTTTCAATAAGCTACCACTCGAATTCAAAAATCTTAGCAGTAATCCACGCGCTTTCAAATCGAAACTGAAGAGTTTCCTCATGGGCCACTCCTTCTATTCCGGCGAGAAGTTCCTTGAAAAATTAAACTCATTCTTGTTGTATTGAGGATTGCTTTTACTTAAACTTATGGACTGACTCTTTCAGGTTCATAAGAATTTATTTTTATCTGTTATTACTTTTATGTTGTAATTTCATGTACTGACACGTTCCACGACTTGGGAATTTGCTCTTCAATTTGGACCTAACGAACTTGATGTGTAAATAAATAAATAAATAAAATCTCCTGAACACATGCTGGTCGTATTTAGTATACATCCCACTTCACACTGAGCTTAAGCATCCAATTATGGGTTACTGAAATTTTTGCTTTGGAACGTAGCAGTAAACTGGAAATTCTAATGACAACAATTTGTGCTCCAAGCACGTAGAACCCACGAAACATCCATGTGATTAATCCAGGTATGAAATATATTACATCCAATAAACCAGAACCAGGTTATGTAAGTGTCATGTTGGTGCATGAACGTACTTGCTCCATATAGATAGGTTACACAACTACACACATGATGCGTATAATGTGCGTGTGGAAAAATTATCATATAGCAGCATTCATTCATGGTTGCTTTCATTCTTGGTACCATGAAATATCAACATACACACAATAAGATAGTCGGATTTGTTTTCTTGCGTGTGTATTTTCTTCTTCTTCGTCACTCGTCTGTTACCTGTAACACTCGGTTTAGTAGGTCATCAGACAGATGTAGCAGAAATAATGGAAATACTATGAATTCAATATTTCCAAAATTTGATCTTTTTACTTTTGCACAATACTGTCGTTGGCAATATATGCTGAAAACCATCTTTGCGACGCCTCAGTGACATAAAGTAACGGCGCCTTTTTCACTCACAGACGTCTAATTGCACATCCACATAAGACAGACTGGAGTGAACACAAGACGTGGGATAACTACAGTGACGTGACAGAAGCCAAGGGATACCTCCTAATATGATGTCGGACGTCTTTCTGCCCGGAGCAGTGCAGCAACTCAGCGTGGCATGGACTCAACAAGACGTTGCAAGTTCTACGCAGAAATAATGAGCCATGCTGCTCTATAGTCGTCAACAATTGTGAAGATGTCGCCGGTGCAGGATTTTGTGGACGATCTGACCTCTCGATTTGGTCCCATAAATGTTCAATGAAATTCATGTCGTGCGATCTGGATGGCCAAATCACTCGCTTCAGTTGTCTCGAATGTTCCTCAAAACAATGTCGAACAATTGTGGCCCTGTGATTTGCTCACTGTCACCCACTAACATTTCTTCGCTGTTTGGGAACACGAAGTCGTCGAATGGCTGGAAATAGTCTCCAAGTAGCAAAAAATAAACATTTAAGTCAATGGACGAATCAGTTGGACCAGAGGGTCCATCCAGTCCACACCACTATGGAGCCATCACCTTCTTGCACAGTACCTTGTGACGGTACGTCACATAAATGGACATTTGGAGAAAGGGAAAGAAAGTTTTTGTTATGAGACGTGTGAATTATAAATTATTTCAAAACTGTGTACGTGTATAACAAATAGTAAAGAATGTAAGTTATTATTATCAAAACACAAATATCGATGTAATTAACAAAACACAGGTTTTTTTTTGGTATAATCTCTGTGTAACATAGGCCATGAAGATCGGGGACAATGCTTTGATTGAACTTGCTCTCCTGTTGTTGTTTTGTCTAGCGGTAGGCCGCCACTGTAGTGCTGTCTGGTGATTAACGTGAGTTTTATCCGTATTTTGAAAAATATAATAGAAATTGTCATTAGGCAGTATGTATTATTGACTTAGTTGTCATCTATCATGATTGCAACCATTAATTATAATTACAAAAATTTTACAGAACTTCGTAGTGCCGGAATTTCATCTCCCATAGCAGGATTTAGTCGGCCATTTCGCTGACTGTATTATTTAATTAAAATATCATGTCATAATATTACATGTAAATGAGAGAGACTTCTCAATTTTGATCTTTCATTTATTTCAAAGTCAAAAGAGTCAAAATAGATTTCGTTCATTAATACTTAGAATACTGAGTGAGTTCAGTATGTTTTATGTTTCATTTTGGCCGCCTAACGTCAGACGCGATTCTCTCACGTTTAGCCTTGCAAATAATGAAGAAGAAATATTCAAAATCATTACATTCCGCAATACCTCAGTTAATCTTTGTGTAATTTGGTACATAAATAACCAGTAGCCCCTGAGACCCATACTAATAATTACAGTTTGCGTAAGAATACGCATATTTTCTTTTCTAAATAGCAGCGCTCACGCAAACTATTTATTAGAAGGCTGTGAGTCGCGCGCTGTGCTTAAAAAATATTATATCGTACGTACTTCGGGGCAGCAGATGTCCGTACGAGTGTTATCGAGGTATAAGTTAATTAAAACTCTCCTGCTAGCCCACAATATTTAAAGCCACCCCAACCAAAATCATAAGATATATAATTACAAAAATAAAAAATATACACTTATACTGTGATAACCTTGTTGACAACTTGCGACCATGGCTTCGTGGGACAACGCTACATCCTAACACCCAAATCAGCTCTTATCAACTGAAATCGCGAGTTATCCGACCAGGCCACGGTTTTCCAGTCGTCTAGAGTTCAACAGATATGGGTAAGAGCACAGGAGAGGCACTGCTGGCGATGTCGAGCTGTTAGCAAAGGTACCCGCGTTGGTCGTCTGCTGCCATACCCCATCAACGTCAAATGTTGCCGCACTGTACTTAATGATAAGTTCGTCGTACGTCCATCATTGCCTTCTGCGGTTATTTTACTCAGTGTTTTGTCTGTTAACACTGACCCTAACGCCGCTGCTCTCGGTCGTTAAGTAGAAGCCACTTCGTTGTCCGTGGTGAGACGTAATGTCTTGAATTTTCTGTTCGCTGCACGCTCTGGACACTGTGAGCCTCGGAATACGGAATTCCTTAGCGATTTACGAAATGGAATATCATATGCGTGTAGCTTCAATGATCATTCCCCGTTCAAAGTCCGTTAACTCCCGTCAAGCGGCCATAATCACGTCTCAAACCTTTTCGTATGAAGCATCTGAGTACAAATGACAGCTCCGCCAACGCACTACCGTTTTACACCCTGTGTACGCTATACTACCGCCATCTGTATATGTGCTTCTCGCTATCCCATGACTTTTGCCACCTCATTGTATAATGCCTATAATACACTACTGGCCATTAAAATTGCTACATCACGGAGATGACTTGCTGCAGACGCGAAATTTAACCGACAGGAAGAAGATGCTGTGATATGCAAACGATTAGCTTTTCAGAGCATTCACACAAGATTGGCACCGGTGGCGACACCGACAACGTGCTGACATGAGGAAAGTTTCCAACTGATTTCTCATACGCAAACAGCAGTTGACCGACGTTGCCTGGTGAAACGTTGTTGTGATGCCTCGTGTAAGGAGGAGAAATGCGTACCATCACGTTTCCAACTTTGATAAAGGTCGGATTGTAGCCTATCGCGGTTGCGGTTTACCGTATCGCGACATTGCTGCTCGCGTTGGTCGAGATCCAATGGCTGTTAGCAGAATATGGAATCGGTGGGTTCAGGAGGGTAATACGGAACGCCGTGCTGGATCCCAAGGGCCTCGTATCACTAGCAGTCGAGATGACAGGCATCTTAGCCGCATGGCTGTAACGGATCGTGCAGCCACATCTCGATCCCTGAGTCAACAGATGGGGACGTCTGCAAGACAACAAACATCTGCACGAACCGTTCGACGACGTTTGCAGCAGCATGGACTGTCAGCTCGGAGACCATGGCTGCTGTTACCCTTGACGCTGCATCACAGACAGGAGCACCTGTGATGGTGTACTCTACGACGAACCTGGGTGCACGAAAGGCAAAACGTCATTATTTCGGATGAATCCAGGTTCTGTTTACAGCATCGTGATGGTCGCATCCGTGTTTGGCGTCATCGCGGTGAACGCACGTTGGAAGCGTGTATTCGTCATCGCCATACTGGCGTATCACCCGGCGTGATGGTATGGGTAGCCATTGGTTGCACGTCTCGGTCACCTCTTGTTCGCATTGACGGCACTTTGAACAGTGGACGTTAAATTTCAGATGTGGTACGACCCGTGGCTCTACCCTTCATTTGATCCAAGCGAGACCCTACATTTCAGTAGGATAATGCACGACCGCATGTTGCAGGTCCTGTACGGGCCTTTCTGGATACAGAAAATGTTCAGCTGCTGCCCTGGCCAGCACATTCTCCAGATCTCTCACCAACTGAAAACGTCTGGTCAATGGTGGCCGAGCAACTGCCTCGTCACATTACGCCATTCACTACTCCCGATGAACTGTGGTATCGTGTTGAAGCTCCATGGACAGCTGTACGTGTACATGCCATCCAGCTGTGTTTGACCCAATGCCCAGGCGTATCAAGGCCGTTAATACGGCCAGAGGTGGTTGTTCTGGGTACTGATTTCTCAGGATCTATGCACCCAAATTGCTTGAAAATGTAATCACATGTCAGTTCTAGTATAATATATTTGTCCAATGAATACCCTCGTTTATCATCTGCATTTCTTCTTGGTCTAGCAATTTTAAAGGCCAGTAGTGTACGTTATGATTTAAGCATAATAACTTAAGCTTAACCTCACGGTTAGTAGACTGGATACCTATAAAACACAGTTTACGAGAAATACTCGTATGTCGCGTGTCTTTTACGTATTTAATTTTTGTAAACCATTTTGCTACCTGCACAGGTGCGTCTGAAGACGGTACCTGAAAACCCGACATCGATCATGGAATGGGAAACATATAAGACAATCTTTGCAATCTGAAACTGTTTCTTTTATTCTTATTATAATAAACGGATGCATTACAATCAATCCAGTATGTGGACAGACAAGGCGTTTTACGTGTTTAAATGTTGTTTTTTCGCGAGTAGTATAGCTCGTAATGAGGTCTCTCGCTCCAGAGTAAAGTTGGTTAATAGTTATTTCTCATGGTCTAAACACATTTAGAATTTTAAATCTGACAGCTGTACGATGACGTAGACTGTTTACTTTCTGGGACCGGTCATATTGCAAACTTCCTGAAATTGTGAGTTTATATATTTTTATAATTATTTCTTGGCAGTATTCCACTTTGTTCGGCTTACTTTAGATAATTTGATAGTTCAAATCTCTTCAAATCGGATTTTGCTGCAAACTCCACAGCTCCAGTTCTGGTACACCTCCTCCCCCACGACCAATCAATTTCCCTTACATGGTTCCCGTTAGTTTAGAGTGAACTACATTTCGTAGATGATAGAGCTACATTGGTTCCTTGAGGATTATCTACGCGTTATAAATGACACAACTATGAGATTGCGATTAGACTGTGACGCGACGGTATAATTATAAAGGAAGGACTTTTGTAAGACAGGAGACGTGTAAGAGATCGAATGAAAGCTATGTGGGGAGGCGACGACGTAGCAGGTTCGTGTGCAGCTTGGAGACCGGAGTGTGGCCAGATTTATCCATTACGGAAAAAGTTCCCGTCGCTGCGTCGTTTTGTTTGAAGCACTAAGGCCTTGTTGGCGCAGCGTCTGGCGCCGAGCTTTGCTCTGCGGGTTGCGTCACTGCTATGGGCAGGCGCTCCCCGTTGATGCGCCTGAAGCGGCTAAGCATCGGCGCGCTCAACTAATGTGTGATTGCCAAGTGAATTACGATTAGTCATCACTTATAAATTTAAACGTCTGTAATGATATGTAGACCTGTTACATAAAACAGCAGTCATTTTAGAGCTCGTAGGGATACTTAATTCTGTGTACTACGGAAGTTAATTTATTTTACAGAAAATAAATACAACAAAGTGCTCCATTTTCAGCAAGTAACAGGGACAAATTTAATGTGCGCCACCTGCTGGAATGTAATATACCGAGGAACAGTCAAGAGAAGTGCTGTTCCACATGAATATGTGCCGTGGTAACGTCCTAATGCTGCGGTTAGATGCAGAGTATGGCGCTAGTCTTGACGCGATACCTGAGCAGTTTGTTACACGCAGATGTGTAGTGAACATGCCAGCATGATTTGAAACGTGAAATTATGGTTGGTACAAGACGCATGTCTCATATTGTATCAGAGATTAAACAAGAATTCGAGTTTCCTATGGCAGCTGTGATTACCCTGGATCTTCAATATCAAAATCTTTCGACATGCCTAAGCAGCCAAACAGGATTATCACAAGTGTTCGGTGAACGGACGTCACGTTGCCTCCGTAAATCTGTACCGGCCGATCGATGGCCTATCATGAGTCGCATGGCTGTCAAATGTAATGTGGCACTATTTTCACTTGGACTGTACGAAGGCAAATACGTTGCATAGGTTTTAGCAGGAGACGACTGCTACCCGTCTGCTGAGACATGGTCACAGAGTTCAGTGACTGGCATGGGATCACAACCTTCATCAGTGGGCCATGGAACAGTAGAGCGTGTAGCATGATACGACGAATCCTTCTTTGAGTTGTATCGAAAAGGGTCGTGTGTTTGTGCCTTGTACCTCATAAGGATATGGACCATTCTTGTCAAAAACGTTGTTTCCAGACCGGACTTGGCTTTCAGAATCTGATCTGTCATCACATGGTCGTAGCTACATCTGGCCTACATCTGGCTATAGGGTTCTTGCAGGCTATTTGCATGCCTTTGCAGTATTCGAATAGACAGTTGGATATACCGTGTTTCGATATTGCAATGAGACAGGTCATTGCAGTATGCTCGCACACAGGTGGCTTCATGAATACTCCAGTAAATACACAACAATGGCTTGGCTCCTCAGGTCATGTCATCAATATCCAGTCAGGCATTAATGGGAAGACGTCGGTAACACTCGAAGAACACAGAACTAATTACAACAAGAAGAAATTGTGGGTATCACTGCAAAATACGTGGATCAGTGTCTCTCCAGAGCGGTATCAACACCTGGTAGTGCCCAAGCCACTAGTGTTAATGCCCATGATGGAGAGATTCGTTATTAACATCACTGTCAGTATCTTCCAGTAACTTTAGTCATACATCGTAATTGCTTTTACATCTAAAAAATTTCTCAGATTCTGGACCACAGTAAAACTGAGTTACAGTTTTCCTTTACTATACATATTAACAATTACTTTCTGTCTCACCTTGTGAGTAAGAATACCGTCATATATGTGACTATTCTGGAATTCACACTGAAGTGCCTACCAAAGGAGACATCGAACCACGTTTAGACTGTTTTGTACCGTTCTATTCTCGAAGAGAGGGCGGTAACAACAAACACTTAATCTTTCCCTGTTCGTTAATATGCTTCTTTAGTTAATGATGATCTCAATGTCACTATCCCGGGCGTTGTTGTCTTGAGACAAACAAACCTTGGCAGGTGTACTTTTACCCGAGTGTGTCAGTGTATTTCTTTATTATGTGAATTTCAGTCCCCAACTGGCGATGGCCGTTGTGCAGCACTTGTTCTCAGCCCTAGAGAAAAGAAACCTCCGCGAGAAATGTCTAAGGGCATGTCAACGGCGTCTCAGCTGGACTGGGACACGCATCTACCAACGTCTTGGGCGCCAACAGAAAAGATATTGATGTGCCTTAAATCAGGTGTGTGTGTGTGGGGGGGGGGCAAAGGAAATCACATCAAGTACCACTCCGTCATATCGACTGTCTTTACATTTTGTAAAGAGGCTTTTTCGACCGAAGTACTTACTTGCCTCGATTCATGCCTCCGTTATCTCTCAACGCCTATAAAAATACTTACGTGAACCTGATTTCTACCTGAAACTCGAAGATACGCTAAACATCATGCAAAAATGAGGTGAGCCGAGAACAAACGAAAGTAAGGTGGAACTTCTGCTACTCCTTTTTTGAAAAATGAGGCTTCAGTTTAACTAAATATTAAGTAATTACAGTTTGTCTCCGGTGAATCACCGTATTAAGGGACCAAAAAACAAGTCTACTGGAAAATTTAAGTTAAATGTATGAATATCATAGGTTTAACATCTGAGTCCATTATAAAATTCTTCCGCAACCGTGTCTCATGAAAAAACTGAAAACATGATGATAAATCGAAGAGTAAAAGCTTGTCTTAGCTCCGAGCAACGATTTAAAAACTGTACACTACGCAAAACTCCAGAAAATGATTTACCACTCTATCATATGAGATAACTCTGTGAATTAAACCTTTGGTCATTCAACTAAAAACATAAATAAATATTTTTCAAATAATACTGCAGGGACTGCGTCCGTCATATTTGGGTAATTCCTTCGTGGTGCACCGTTTTTTTCCGTCAGGGTGTATTTTAAGGACGGCATCACGAAACCACCAAAAGCAACTGTAGCGGGTATTCGTTTATCGAGAACGAGATTCGGTCAGTCGAGCATCTTCACGTCCTAGAGTAACACCGCAGGAGGGTAAAAGAAGGTTCCTTTGCGTCAAGTACATAATTACTATCAGTTTCAGCATCTGTAAGTTGACGCCAATGAAACCTCTTTTAAACTGATGCAATACTTTCCGTAACTCGAAGACTGTGACTTGACACACTGATTTCCTAAAAAAATACACATTACACATACCTTTATTAACTACGTGATGGCGTTCCTTATGTAGTACATGCGGAAAGTACCGTTTTCTATGTATTCTTGTTAGATCTGTCTATAGATACGAATTAATGCACCACATAAGAAACAAATCATTTTATGACATCTAATTAACATTTGGTATCCATATTGAAAAGCATATTGCCAACAGTGTAATTTATACAGCCTGGCATTTACTCACAGTGAAGGACTTATTTGGTAGTATGAGTGTTTATTTTAGGTTTCCACACAAAGAATACGATGTGTAGCTTGAAGGAGTACTGTTTTCTTCGATGTTATGACTTACCGATATTGTACTCCTCAGTTATCACTGACTTCTGGAAGTTTCGAAGCTGAGCGCGACTTTGCTCTGCAGGGAGCATTCTCTTGCTGTACAGCATCAAAAATCTCCTATGTTACTCGTCACGCGCCGAGTTAATGGGTAAAGGGACGTTGCTGGGTTTCAGCACCGAGGGGCTGCATGCAGCCACGTTGCGTATAAATAGTATGCACGATTTGGTAGAAACTATAATTAAGAGTTAAAAGTGTTACATCGGTTAGTAGGAGAAATTTGTTTGAGTAATTCACTTATTTCTCTCAAAGGCGTGAGAGCTTAGTTGTAAAAGTTACAATTCAAGCAGGATCGTATTTGTTAATGAGTAACTTTCACAGAAATATATTGATAGTAGAACGTTAAGTGGAAAGACCTCCATGTTCAGTGTTTATCTGTTCAGTTAATTTCAACGCAACATACCAATGTTTTCTTAGTACGAATGTAAAACAAGCTCAGCTTTTAACACAAGAGTAACTTAGTTTATACATGAATAGGGAAGTTCTGTACCTAACTAAAGAACAAGAAGAAAAAGTGATTTGATTTGTACTGTTAGTATTTCACAGCGACATTTTCTCTTTTTCAATTGAGCAGCTTTAATACTTGTAAAGTGCAAGAGACTTGTGTTAGTATTAGGTATATTATCAAGTTAGTTTGTAAGTAGGCTGTTTATGTTTTCTTTATGTAAGTAGGCTGTTTAGGTTCTTATGTAAGTAGGCTGTTTAGGTTTTTTTATTGGTAACGCCACCTCTGTATGAAAATCACTGGCTGTGCTGTGTGCAGTCTGTGGCTAGTTTGCATTGTTGTCTGCCATTGTAGTACTGATGTATATGTTTATTTCTATTCTTTTGTAAAGCCTGTTTTACTACAAATGTTATCTGTATTGTTATGTTTTTAATGATGTATTTTGTACCTTTGTTATTGTATTCTTATGTTATAAAATTGTAATTGTCACCAGTTTATGATATTATTAACTTGTTAGTTACATTTCACTGCACACGTTTCGGTTGGTCATAGTATATGGACAATATGTGAGAAGTAGGGACTGTTAGTGTTTGCACGTGTGTTACTAATTCAGCAAGGGACTGGATAACAGCATTGCTGGTTCTAAGGACAATTCCAAAAACGTTGTGAGTGCACAATTGGTGGTTTATGGACTTGCTATATTATCCGCAAGACTCTTCAATGGTGATTGTGCACCTGCACAGTCACAACAGATGGCTGCTGGCTATCTCTACAAGGACTACAGTGGGTCTGCATCTTTGATGACTCACCAGTACCATTATCTCTACAAGGACTACAGTGGGTCTACATCTTTGATGATCCACCAATACCATTATTTCTACAAGGACTGCAGTGGGTCTGCACCTCTGGTGGCCCACCAATACCACAATCTCTACCAGGACTACAGTGGGTCTGCTCTGTGATGACCTACCTACCAATATTCTTCAAAACGTCGAATGACTCTGCTGTGGGTTTGCTATGTTGTGGCCCATTACCTGTCTGCATGTCAAGAGTCAGCACTGTCTTTCCGTTGGAAGGACAACACTACTTCTTCAAGACTGCATGGAAATCCACTACTTCCGTGTTCATTTTCTTCTACTGCTCAGACTTTGAGAAAAACACTGCTATTCTACTGTTATGTACGATTAGGACTGTCTTTATGGACTGTGAGAAAATTTGAGCTTTTGACCAACGTTGTATCAATAAGTGTGTGCATTTTATATCTTTGTTACTGTAATTGTGAAAAATTTTTGTCAAATCTGTATTGGCCAGTGCCCAACACCATTTGTAAAAATTTTTTGTGGGGAGCATGGAGGCTATGTAAGTAGGCTGTTTATGTTTTCTTTATGTAAGTAGGCTGTTTAGGTTCTTATGTAAGTAGGCTGTTTAGGTTTTTTTATTGGTAACGCCACCTCTGTATGAAAATCACTGGCTGTGCTGTGTGCAGTCTGTGGCTAGTTTGCATTGTTGTCTGCCATTGTAGTGTTGGGCAGCGGCAGCTGGATGTGAACAGCGCATAGCGTTGCGCAGTTGGAGGTGAGCCGCCAGCAGTGGTGGATGTGGGGAGAGAGATGGCGGAGGTTTGTAATTTGTCATGAACTGATATATATATATTATGACTTGTGATGATATTAAGGTAAATACATTGTTTGTTCTCTATTAATATCTTTCATTTTGCTAACTATCCCTATCAGTAGTTAGTGCCTTCAGTAGTTTGAATCTTTTATTTAGCTGGCAGTAGTGGCGCTCGCTGTATTGCAGTAGCTTGAGTGGCGAAGATTTTTGTGAGGTAAGTGATTTGTGAAGGGTATAGTTTAATGTTAGTCAGGGCCCATTCTTTTGTACGAATTATTGAAAGTCAGATTGCGTTGCGCTAAAAACATTGTGTGTCAGTTTAAGCACAGTCCTGTATAATTGTTGAAAGGGGACGTTTCAAGTTGGTTAAGCGTGTTCTCTTGTTGTCAGTAAAGGTACTAAACTCGAAACCAATAGCCGCAAAGTTAATTAAAATAACGAAAGGTGCAGCTTTGCATCTGTCGCCGTGACAGGGTTAGCAATTTTACAAACTACGGTTGTAGAATTACGAGCCCAGCTTTGTTATAATGAAAAAATTAATGTGTTTGTATATTTAAACTTTGCTGAGGAGAATTTACCGGAAAATTCTGAAAGTGATATTTCGGTCGAAATGCTTTTCTGATTGCATTATATTAAGAAAAATTCTGATTAGAGATGACAAGATAATGAGGAATTAAATCTTTCGTGGCTTGAATTTTTCTGTCTGTTTACTACTAAAGCCTCACTCTCACCCAGAGACATCACTATCTTTATCTGCTTAAGTAAGCCAGCGTAATAACTACATATTTCACATCGAGTGCGAAACTAGAACACGGTGATCAATAAGAAACTAGTTTGGCTGCACGTCAGTACTTTTATAACACGCAAGCTCTGTCAGCATAAAGATAGCGATCGAGTATCTAGCAAATAGCGTGACACGGAAAGCAACTTAACGCCTACATTCAAAACATATTTAATGCTAACAGTACGTAGCCAAAATTATGTTGTGAATTTCTATTGATATAAACTCGTCCTGATGAAGCATCAGTGTCTTCTTTTACTGCGACATGCAAGTGAACAGATGGACCATTGCGCCTACGACGCAGGCAACACTTTATGCACACCAACGTTGATGTTACATATACTGCTGTTAATCTCTCTCGTTCTTCATCCTGGGTTTCTAACATTTAGTATAGTAATATTAATTACAGGCAACGGTCCAGCTCGTCATGCTAATTTCAAGATCATTAGAGGAAGAGTTTCACTTCAGAAGGAGAAATGGGGAGAAAGAATCTTTGAAGAAACGCAACCCTTTGGCCGTTTACTGACAACGGTCGAAATAAACCACGGGAAAGAATGAATCAGAGTGCACGCTGTTGCAAAACGTCCCGAAAAATTGAAATTGTGTGTCCGGATGGGTTTCCAACTAGGACCCTTGCCATTCACTTGTAATAATCTTGCTGAAGTGAATTCCAAGACCGTCATTGTTTCCCGATACTTTATTCTTACTGTTGTATACGTCTTTGAAGACAGTCAGTGTTCTGAAGTGATTCAATCAAAAAAATATATCGTCAAAAGAGACCAAACAAATTACAAAAGTGCAACCGTGACGTTGTATCTTTTGTATGTTTTCAAGATCAGTAACGTTACTGGGAATACAAACTTGTCTTGAACTGAAGATGACGGGATAGGCTACTGACAGGAACTACGACAACTTTATGTGAATAAGCAATAAATACTTAAATTGGTTTAATACTCACGGGGATTGGAAAGTTTATAATTATTAATAAACTGTGCTACTGTAAGATAGTTGTATCGTTATTCATTGTCATATAAGACAGTTGCGTTTCGGAATACCTAATGTCGCTTTAATTTGAGAGCACAAAATATAATCTAGATGAACAGTAATTTAGCTGTCTCAGTGTCGCATCTACCATAAACATTGGTGGATCACAGTGCGATCCTTGTTTGATACTGTTTTCATTGATTATGTACCTTCTTATTTTAAGTTTCTGGAAGTTATATCGAACAGCAGTTTCATGTTAATCGACTTCGCATGAGTTATAATGTCGATTCGTCCTCCATATTTTACTGCGCACCACAAATTGTAGAATTAACATTGTCTCCCTCTTCTCTATGAACGTGAAGTCTGTTAACAATTTCCTATTTATTTTTCCTCATGACAGACATATGAATCATGTCAGAATCGTAGTTGCAAATATTGGAACTACTTATTAGTTTGTTAAAAATGATATCATACACACGAATGAGAATACTCTTGACCACCAAACAACACAGTTCGAGCACCTAACTGTGTTGATGGGACTGCAACATGCTCAAGTTTCCGACAAAACTGATATTGTGAAGGTACAAGTATATACCATAGGTATCTCCTGTTATTGCATTACCGTTGACATGAACACATATGAATATTTTTAATTTCTTCAACTAGACGATTCATTGATTTTTATCTGTACCTATATGAACTTGGATATACTTGCCAAACGGCTATCTTTATTCTCAGAGCGTATTAGGTTTCTAAGTCTATAATTATGTTATCAAGTGTGTAGTATCAGAATATTACGTAGCCGAAAGAAAATGTTACAGTCTTTCTCAAAGCACAAAACTGGTTTTTCACTGGTAAGGCACTATCAGGCGCTGTGGAATTAGCTAATAGTTGACTTAAATGAACATAGGACCTTAATTTACCTTTAGCCGAAATTTTGGAATTTCATCTTAGTACTATCACTACCCACGAAAGGCAAGGGTCTTGGTTCAAACTCCAACGGGGCACATAGCTTCGATTTTTCGGCACGTTCCGCAACAGGGTGCTGTCCATTACAGAGTTTCAACGTTTGCCGAGGTTTATCTTGATCGTTGCCACAAAACACACATAGGGTCGCCTTTGATTAAGGCTTCTTTTCCGCCATTTGTCCATATGAAGTTCTGAATTAAAACTCCCCCTTCAATGACCTCAAGAGTGACGTGACAAACTCTAACCTTGCCCTTAAACAGTACATTAGACGGCTGTTAAAATTCACGCTACAAAAGACAGAGATTAATAAAGTATACACAACGTCAACGTTGGTGCGTGTTAACAGTCATCTGTAAAATGATTCATTTGGCGTACAGAGCTGTGTTTCTGCTGGACACTAGCTGAACTTTCTTTCAGCTTGCGCATATACTGTCATCAGACGCAACGAGGAACTTTGTTTCTCTTCGGGTTCATAGCATGTTCCAAACTATGAATATTAATGCCTATTGGTTCAAATGGCTGTGAACACTATGCGACTTAACTGCTGAGGTCATCAGTCGCCTAGAACTTAGAACTACTTAAACCTAACTAACCTAAGGACATCACGCACATCCATGCCCGAGGCAGGATTCGAACCTGCGACCGTAGCGGTCATTAATGCATGCTAATGAGGTGTACCTGCATAATTGTTTTCAGATATTACACTTTATTCTGGTTGTTGTTCAATACTTCGAAGACAGCCAGAAGCAGAACGACGCAAGGACAAGTGACTGACTACAAAAAAATTGTTATCAAGACAGAACAACTGTATTATCACGTTGTTTACCTCCAATTTCGTACAACTTTGTGGTATGTCGCAGTTATGAAAACTTGAATCACGTCCTAATTCTTATTCATCCTCCTTCTATGTTTTTTCTTTGTGTGTGTGTCTTTCCATATCTGTCTACAGTATACGAGACCATGTCTTCAATTTGATCAAACCAGTTCCATTAGTAAAGGTCATATTTTTGGACAACACGCTTTTGTTACCTCGAACGCATCCAGAATAAATTGTACAAACCGAAAAGTGGACTACCCCAAGGTAAAGTTAACCCACACATTGTTAAACGTACATATCCAATACCTGCCGAATAGCTGCCTCGAAAATTTATATACAGCAGTGATGTCTGACTAGTGACCCAACACAGCTGTATCTCAGGGACAAAAGAAACAGAGGACTTTATTAGATATTTCAGGAGGAGGCAGAACTCCTTCTTAGCAACAAATATGCAAACTACTGCCCGTAGATAATCTTCAGACAATATATTACAGTACAACAGCAATCAAAAGTATTTTGGGCGTCGCTTCAGCTAAGTAACTCACTTGTATGCACCACCTTCGAAAAAAGCTCCAAAAGTGAAGAGCCGTAATAACTCATTGCGAAAGAATATTGGAACTTGGTGGAGAATTAGCAGCCATACCAGAACAACGTCACTGGCATCGCTTATTCATCATTAAGTACTATTCATTTGTACGGCTTAACAGTTGACGCACTCACACCCACCTATTCATCTTAAACAGGCCACGCGCGTTTTATATGTTACGCCTTGACCCACACCCGTTCACTGTCTCCCACTGCTCGCCAGCGTCACTGTGTCTAGTGTGAGGTTGCAGTAAGCTCTCACTCTGTGACGGACAAGAATGCAGAAGATCTTCTCATCTCATACACGATAACATTCCGAATATTCTACAATGAGAGACGGCATAAACTTGTTAGCTTTCAATCCTATAACACTATGATCTCCACTTTAGTGTTCGACAGTGATTCAGATTCCTCACCTAGCCTGAACTGGATTTTAGCTTCGTAATACGGTTGCAGATTGCTCCCATAGAGCGCGCTGCCGCAGTGGGCACGAAACCTGGGCCCTTCGCAGACGCGAGAGTTGTGAAAATATCGGGCCCTGCACTTGTTCCTCAATTCCTCGTTATTACCTTAAGCCTTCGATACGTGCCATTGACGATAAAGTGGTTAAACTTGCCTGCGTTTCCATTTCGATTTAGATCATCTTCATGACTTTATTTGCACACACTTAAGACGTCTTTTACTACGCTCTGTCTTTCCTTCTGCCAAGGAGGTCATTTCATGAACACCACCACATCTGCCATAGAACTGCCCGTGCACCAGTGCGAGTGTTCACAAACTGTGTTCTACCTACGCGTAGGATACAAAATTGACCGTAGTTAGGAGTCTTGTGAGTCGATAAGTCAGCTGTCAAACTAAGAGGCTTCAAACTTCCTCACAATTCGTGGCACAGACTGAGCCGAATAAGATATGGGACAGAGAGAACAGCTGCTGCTCTACCAATGCGGATTGCGAGACCCTCCTTTGCCTTGCGGAGTGGGCGCGCGGTTTGAGGCACCATGCACGGATGGCGCGCCCCCTCCCACCGGAGGTTCGAGTGCTCCCCCGGGCATTACTTTGCTTTTTGTTCTTTGCATAAGTTAGTTTGATCTAGTTTAAGTAGTGTCTAAGTCTAGGGACCGATGACCTCGGCAGTTTGGTCCTTTAGGAATCCACACTTATTTGAACATTTTTTGAGACTCTCAAACATAATATTGCAGCGAGGTGAGCAGATACTGCCACAGGCCTTTCAGCACAGTCCCTTACCTGCTCTCACAGGATACTTGGAAGAACTGTACCAAGATGGCTCTAAAGCAATTGGGGTAGTTCGGAAACATGAACACTGATCTATGTTCCTATTTTCTTTAATTTATTTAGTTGTAATATTTTTGTTTGTAATTGTTAATATACTTATAATGGTCCATTAACTACACACGCTAGATAAATATGCAATATTTTTCAAATGTCCAGATTTTTCTTCAAACACACACATCAAAAAAAGTTTTGCATCGCCTCGGTTCTGAGAGTTCCGGAACCTGTACAGAAGATTTGAGTAGATATTAACATAAACATCATATCCGCCCTTTTTATTGCTCATGAAAACCACACATTGCATTTAGTATCACCATACAGCGAGACCTTCACAGGTGGTGGTCCAGACTGCTGTACTCACCGGTACCTCTGATACCCAGTAGCACGTCCTCTTGCATTGATGCATGCCTCAATTCGTCGTGGCGTATATCCATAAGTTCATCAAGGCACTGTTGGTCCAGATTGTGGCATTCCTCAACGACGATTCGGCGAAGATCCCTCAGAGTGGTTGGTGGGTCACCTCGTCCATAAACAGCCCTTCTCAATCTATTCCAGGCATGTTCGATAGGGTTCACGTCTGGAGAACATGCTGGAAGGAAGTCATTCACAAGATGTTCACGATGGGGGTGCGAATTGTCATCCATGAAGACGAATGCCTCGCCAATATGTTGCCGATATGGTTGCACTATCGGTCGGAGGATGGCATTCACGTATCGTACAGCCGTTACGGCGCCTCTCATGAATACCAGCGGCGTACGTCGGCCCCAGATAATGCCACCCCAAAACATCAGGGAACCTCTACCTTGTTGCACTCGCTGGACAGTCTGTCTAAGGCGCTCAGGCTGACCGGGTTGCCTCCAAATACGTCTCTGACGATTGTCTGGTTGAAGGCATATGCGACACTCATAGGTGAAAAGAACGTGATGCCAATCCTGGGTGGTCATTTCGGCATGTTGTTGGGCCTATCTGCACCGCGCTGCATGGTGTCATGGTTGCAAAGATGGACCTCGCTATGGACGCCGGGAGAGAAGTCGCTCATCATGCAGCCTATTGCGCCCAGCTTGAGTCGCAACACGACGTCCTGTGGCTGCACGAAAAGCATTATTCAGCATGTTGGCGTTGCTGTCAGGGTTTCTCCAAGCCATATTCCGTGGGTAGCTGTCATCCACTGCAGTAGTAGCCCTTGGGCAGCCCGACCGAGGCAGTTCCTGTCTCTGCGTATCTCCTCCATGTCCGAACAACATCTCTTTGATTCACTTCACTGGATAGGATGGTGGATCTTTTGCTATATCTCACACTTCGACTCTCACAACCATCATCACGAAACTTTCCTCCAGACCGAGCAGTACAAAAGGAACGTGCATAACCCACTACCTCTGAAACTACCTTGCTACTCTCCCATGCAAGCCACACATACTTAAATTTCATGAAATACATCACACCGGCAACATACAATACAAAACAAGGAATAGTCACAACGTTATAATCCCATCACCTTCAGCTTTCCCACTTCAATTAAAATTCATCCCAGTTTCACACGACACTGCCCCACTTCGTAACTATTCTTTCCTACTACGAACTCTGGACGATATATGCACGTCTTCCTGTGCAATGCAAGCCAAGTGGCGTTGCTGGATAGACGGCTGACTCACCTTGCTTCTCTCTCAGAGTATTATAGTTTGAATCAAGCGTCACACGGAAGCATAACACGCAAAGTAATATTAAGAACATATTCATCACACACGCGAGTCCTCAACTGATACCATGGACGAGTACTTCTCTTTATCCTTTGTCTCATATGCAGATTGAGACTCACACAATACTCACCACGTGGAAGTACTCGTCTCTAATTTCAAATCCTGCACACGCCATTTCTTAAATATTTCCAACTTGTAGTACACACGCTAGTAATTCAGCATAACTTAAGCACTCGGAAGTATTTCAACTTATTGCTACATGTGGTTTCATTGTGACCGTTGGTCACTTCCGAAGATTACTACGAGCCCGTTAATATTACCTGCCTGACATTTAATTCTCCCCACAAAAGTTCCTGAAATAGAGAAATTATTATTCTAAACTACTCTTAAGTATTTCACATGCATACGATGTCTCCACTCTTTTGTCCTTACGGAGCACGCCTAAGACAGATCTTACCAACAATAGATCCAGCGGCAGAGTGCTGAAACATGGCCGTTCTTCAGGTCCTCTCGTACCTCTGCCGAAGTGGGGGAGCACCTTGCTACCGTATCAGTCACATTTCAGGCGCTCAAAGCTCAGGTAAATTTCATCTTGGTCTCACCAAAGGTGACTTAAGTACTGTCTCAAAGATGATCATATATTCACATTCACTATCTGCGGTTAGCAGACGACCATACATTCATTCATTTCACAGATCTCACCAAACTGGATGTAGGGATTTATTTTGTGGGAGTGCACATGTGATCAATTAAATAAATAAATTGTCATTCTTTCCCACACTGGTATCCGGCTTCGCTGAATTAATTGAAATTGAGTTATTATTAGAAAAAATATGTTGTTCTGACAAGAATAACGAAGAATGTTGTACCTATTTTCAATGTCGGGCGGTACTGTACCCTTTCAATGGAACTGCGGTATTGGCCGTCTAGGCATGGTTGAACTACCTCCTTCCTGGTGGAATGACTGGGACTCATCGGCTGTCGGACCCCTTCCGTCTTATATGGGCTGCTCATGCATGATTGTTTAAATGTTTGGGCGGGTTTAGTGACATCTCTGAACAGTGCAAAGGACTGTGTCTGTGATACAGTATCGACAGCGAACGTCTGTCTTCAGGAGTTCTGAGAATGTGGTGCTGCAAATCCTTTTTTGATGTGTGTAATATCAGAACGAAATCAGCGGAGCTTTGGATGCTCCGTGGTCGCCGGGTCCTGCGTCCCTGATGCCGTCTCAAGGTGCGGCTGCATGTCGCGTCATAGCCAAATGAACGGAACGGCGCTGTGGGAATTAGAAATCAAGTCTCATATCCTCCGGCTCTACTCACTCGGAAAACTGCACATTTATTCCTCGAGACATGGCGACCTCGTTCACTGTAAGCACTATTAACTGTGCTAATGTGGGTCACTCTTATTTGTGATTCAGTGCGACCGTCAAACATCAGTACGGTTATATCCTCATACAGGTAGAGGGACGGCGGTTACTCTGGGCAGGCGAGTAGTATGGGCCTCTTGGTGTTTCTCAGTTTTGCCGCAATATAGTGAACACATGCAAAACTAAGAGTAAAGCATAGACGTCACTCCCTGTTTGCTAACCGTTGAGAGATGTAACTGCTGAATTTGTGTCACAAGTAAATTTTATTTATTTTTGAATATCGAAGCTGTTGGACGGTATAACTTTCATCATCGGTTTTACTTTAAGGGTAAGCAGTAAGCAGTAATATGTAAGTAATCCAAGGTACGATGTACCGTAATAACGAAATTCAACTCATTCAAGCCGGTTTATGTTTCCTCCGTCTCTCAGTGTGCAATCTCAATCGGTTAGTATGCGCCATACCACAGTCAGGTGGTGTGAGAAATATAAGTAATTTTCTTTTGTTTTCTTCCTTTTGTTTTTAGGGTGCGATGCCAGGCGCGAAGAAGAAGCGCGCTGATGAGCGCGAAGTGGAGCGGGTCGAAACTGCAATGAAACCAGCGGCAGCAAGTGTTGTGGAAAGCAAAACGTCAGAAAGAGCTGCTACCTGTTGTTTTAACCTTCCTTAAACTACACTACAAACTACATTAAAATCATTGTAGGGAATCGGCTGATCTCTATGATATTTCAGATGGAGGTTTTACATCTATGATATATCAGATGGAGGTTTTATAATCAACATTTGAATAAAATTATTAAGAAATGCTTACACGCCCTATGAGAGGTTTAGGTTCCAGCTTAACGCCGATAGCCTAGTTTAAGTTTCAAGTCTTGGCTTACGACATAACGAAAAAGCAAAACTTCGCCGTACATTTAACAGAGAAAAGAAATTGCCAAGTACAGATGTCTATCAAAACTTTATGAAGAAGCACCCAGATCTGTCTTACAGAATACTCCCTATCATATTAAAACTGTGTGCCGGACCGAGACTCGAACGCGGGACATTTGCCTTCCGCGGGCAAGTGCTCTACCATCTGAGCTACCCGAGCAGAACTCGCAACCCGTCCTCACAGCTTCAGTTCTGCGAGTACCTCCTCTCCTACCATCCAAACGTCACAGAATGTCTTCTGTGAATCTTTCAGAACTAGCACTTCTGGAAGAAAGGAGAGGTTCTATATTTATACATCTGCTAATGTAGTGGATCCAGAGAAAATGGTGTTAATTTTCGTTTTGCTCTACGCAATCGAAGTCAGCAGGGAAATGTATATGCAATGACAGAGATTTAAATTACCCTCGCTACGTTTCTGTCGTATCAGCCATACGCTTTCAGATCAGAGACGCAATTTACTTTCTCCGAGACTATCGCAGTTTAGATATCACACTACTGGCCATTAAAAATGCTACATGACAAAGATAACGTGCTACAGACGCGAAATTTAACCGACGGGAAGAAGATACTGTGATATGGATATGATTAGCTTTTCAGAGCATTCACACAAGGTTGGCGCCGGTGGCTACACCTAGAACGTGCTGACATGAGGAAAGTTTCAAACCAATTTCTCACACACAAACAGCAGTTGACCGGCGTTGCCTGGTGAAACGTTATTGTGATGCCTCGTGTAAGGAGGAGAAATGCCTACCATCACGTTTCCGACTTTGATAAAGGTCGAATTGTAGCCTATCGCGATTGCGGTTTATCGTATCGCGACTTTGCTGCTCTCGTTGGTCGAGATCCAATGACTGTTAGCAGAATATGGAATCGGTGGGTTCAGGAGGGTAATGCGGAACGCCGTGCTGGATCCCAACGGCGTCGTATTACTAGCAGTCGAATTGACAGGCATCTTATCCTCATGGCTGTAACGGATCGTGCAGCCACGTCTCGATCCCTGAGACAACAGATGGGGACGTTTGCAAGACAACAAACATCTGCACGAACCGTTCGACGACGTTTGCAGCAGCATGGACTATCAGCTCGGAGACCACGGCTGCGGTTACCCTTGACGCTGCATCACAGACAGGAGCGCCTGCAATGGTGTACTCAACGACGAACCTCGGTGCACGAATGGTAAAACGTCATTATTTCGGATGAATCCATGTTCTGTTTACAGCATCATGATGGTTGCATCCGTGTTTGGCGACATCACGGTGGACGCACATTGGAAGCGTGTATTCGTCATCCCCTTAGTGGCATATTACCCGTCGTGATGGTATGGAGTGCCATTGGTTACACGTCTGGTCACCTCTTGTTCGCATTGACCGCACTTTGAACAGTGGACGTTATATTTGAGATGTGTTACGACCCGTGGCTCTACCCTTCATTCGATCCCTGCGAAACCCTACATTTCAGTACGATAATGCACGACCGCATGTTTTAGGTCCTGTACGGGCCTTTCTGGTTACAGAAAATGATCGACTGCTGCCCTGGCCAGCACATTCTCCAGATCTCTCACCACTTGAAAACATCTGGTCAATGGTGGCCGAGCAACTGGCTCGTCACAATACGCCAGTCACTACTCTTGATGAACTGTGGTATCGTCTTGAAGCTGCATTGGCAGTTGTGCCTGTACAAGCCGTCCAAGCTCCGTTTGACTCAATGCCCAGGCGTATCAAGGCCGTTATAACGGCCAGAGGTGGTTGTTCTGGGTACTGATTTCTCAGGATCTATGCACCCAAAGTGCGTGAAAATGTAATCAGGTGTCAGTTCTAGTATAATATATTTGTCCAATGAATACCCGTTTATCATCTGCATTTCTTCTTGCTGTAGCAATTTTAATAGAACAGTTTTAATGGCCAGTGGTGTTTTGAGAGGGGCGCCCCAGTTTGGTGGCCTGTAGATACCACGATGTCACGACTTTAAGAGCAACAGCGCGCCAGTAAATAAGGCGCTGTAACAAGTGTGAGCCTCCATACAGATGGGAGAAGATCTGCGGGAGAAACGGTGGCTATGAGACGGAGCCGTACTGCCCTGCGGAGTGGTGCGCGCCCTTCCGAGCTCCCGCTACCAGGGCGGCCTCTTTCTCCACTCTCGCGTCGTTGTCTGGCTGGGCCCGTTTTTTTGTGGCGGCGATACATTTTTTCGTGTGAGCGCCGGCCCTGGCGTAGCGCGGCGGGCTCGCGTCAACTTCCTTTTCCGGTGCGCCGCGGCTGGCGTCTGCCGCTCGCCCGCCCCCCCCCCCCTCCAACCCCTACCACCCCCTCCTCGGTCTCTCTCCCTGTCTGTCCTGTCCTGTCCTGTCCTCGGTCGGACTTCACGCACTTCACGCAGCGCGCCACGCACGGCGCTCCCCACGCGCTCGTATTTTCGTCCAGATACACACACACGCACACACACACACACACACACACACACACACACACGCACACACACCCGCGAGGTGCGTGCGCACGCACCAGTCGTCGGGTTCCTCCGCACCAACTCAAATAAACGACGTAGGAATAGCTCACACCTTCCCGTTCTCTTTCTCGTTTTTGGCCCTTTGCGTCCGCGTATGGCGTCGCTATCTGGAGGTGGCTGGGCTCGGCTCACATTCCTTCACGGCAGCTCCCGCGTCCGCGTCGAAAAATAGCCGTGACGGACCGACACAATGAGCTGCAGGCCGCATCGAGTAGCCACCCGGTGGATCTCCGGTCGCTCTACGTGCAACACTTAAAACATGCCGTCGCTCTGAGGTTAATGGCCGGCCTTCGTCCCACACTCCTCCATTACGCGGCTTCTCCCGGCTCATTTTGTTTACGTTGAGTACTCATATAACACATATGTCGACTTTAGAAGAGACATTCGATCATCACGGTGCATTGAGTGGCCGGCCGGAGTGCCCGAGCGGTTCTAGGCGCTACATTCTGGAACCGCGCGACCACTACGGCCGCAGGTTCGAATCCTGCCTGGGGCATGGATGTGTGTGATGTCCTTAGGTTAGTTCGGTTTAAGTATTTCTAAGTTGCAGGGTACTGATGACCTTAGAAGTTAAGTCCCATAGTGCTCAGAGCCATTTGAACCATTTTTTTGGTCATGCGAAACTGCTTGCTCTCCTGTTTCGTTGCACTTCTGCCAGGCGATAACTGGTGTTCCTATATCACCATCATGGTCTATTCCGCCCCGTTAGCTGAATGGTCAGCGTGACGGATTGCCGTCCTAAGGGGCCCGCTCAGGAACTGGGTGTTCTGTTGTCGTCATCATCATTTCATCCCCATCCGGCGTGCAGGTCGCCCAATGTGGCATCGAATGCAATAAGAGATGCACCAAGGCGGCCGGACCTGCCCCGTAAGGGGCCTTCTGGCCAATGACGCCAAACGCTCGTTTCATTTCATATTCCAGAATTTCCCTCTAACGTTACATTGGGTAATAAGACACCCTGAGTCATGATACTGGCCAACATCTTTGGGGATTTATAATGAAGACCATTGGCAGTGTAACCTGATGACATTCTTTCAACGAAACAAGTAGTGACGTAATAAATATTTGTCAAGTTCTTATTGACATTCAGATAAAGTTGATTTTGTAGGAAAAGCGGATGCCGGGCTTTCGTTGGAAGAATTCTAAGAAAGCGTAAATAATCCAAGAAAGACATGATTTACAAAACGCTTGTTTGACTGCTTCTTGTGTATTATTCATCAGACTGAGACTCTTACAGAGCAGAATTAAGGGTTAAAGAAGATCCGATGTAGAATGATACCTTTCGCCTCGCTATCATTTAATTGGCGTGAGAGCGTTACGTAGATATTCAACGGACTCCAGTGGCAGTCACTACAAAAAGGCGTTTTTCATTATGAAGAGGATTTCTGTTGAAATTTCGGTAGCGTACATTCGAAGAGGAGTCGGAGAACATGTTACTTCCTCCTAAATACGTCTCGCGAAATGAACACCCCCAGAAAATAAGAGAAACTAGAGCTCATGTGAAAGTTTACTGATAGTCGCTGTTCCGACGCAGAATTCACAGATGGAACAGAGGAGCGGGAAATGGTTGTCGTAGCAGAAGTACCTTCCACCACACAGCGTAGAGCTGTAGTGAATGTTTCACTATTCACATTACACACTTCTAGCGGTTGTAGGGGGTACTTAGTAGATTAGGTTTTACATAGGAACCCATGTCCGGAATGTTTTTTTTTTCACACAGAGAAGAGTTTCAAGTTACCCTATCAGCCCTGTGGCAGTGAACGAGCAGATACCCTGAAATATATCGTATACGATGTATGGCATAAAAGAAGTGCAGAGAGTTACTGGGTAATGTTCGCAGAACACATGTTCCACAAGTGGCGGCCGTTTCAAAATAGAACCGCAAGAGACTAGAAATAAATGTAAGTTTTAGAAAGGACGAGGACAAACACCTGAAAATAAGCAAATTTTCCCGCTTGTTAGGCAGAAGTGCCGAAACGTCGATTACGGGGAACGTGAAGCGAGCTCACAACATGGAAAACCTTACCTTCAATGACAACGACGTAGAAAGCTTGCTGACTTGCACCTACAAATTGTTTAGGCTCACAACCAGAAGTTTTGCACTCCGCCACAACTCTGGCGATGCAGTGATCCCAAAGGGGTGTATCAACAGTGTGCAAAGTGAAGAAAGTTTTCCAGGCCTCAAACGTCGTCATTAGTTCCTTAAAAGAAGTGCTGCATAACATTTCTGCTTGTCGTTTTCTGTGAAGCTGCGTAGGTTGTGCGTTATATTTTGCCTTCTATTAAAGCACAAGACACTTCTGTAGAGGGCGTTTCGCCCATTACTGGTGTGTCGAACAGATTTGAATAAACCTGACGCAGCAGAAGGACTCCGTTCAAGGTTGGAAAATGTATATGCACTAGTATGCTACCATAATTAGATCTTCATTAATGCAAGCGGACCTTCCTATCCTTTTTTTGACATCTCGTATACGAGATGCCGATCCGAGAGCGGGGTGTCATGGCGTTTAGTAAACCCTATCATCTCACCCCCCCCCCCCCCCCCCAAGAATGAAAGAGGTAAAAGTATTGGACTAATCACTGATATAAACAAACTATTATGTTTATACTGAAACATTTCAAGTATTCATTATAATTATCTTTAAAATCCTAGGCAAATTTGGCTCGTTAAATGTTCTTTAATGTAAGTTAAATATGGGGATGGTTCAGGGAAAGGGACTATAAAATACAGCCAATCCTCTCAGCACCAGAAAAGAACACAAGATCGACTCCTATCATACATCCCAGAGCACAGCTGAGCCGCAACCAAGGACCCTTGCATCTAGACACTGGCTTTTGTGGATACCTCACTTCACTTACTGTCCCAGTGAAGTTCGGAAAAACAGCAGAAAGGCAGACGGTAATTCATATTTAGATTCCCACTCTCATTTCTCCTATATTTTCGAAAAATATTTTCCGAAAAAAAGGAATGTCCGCAGCCGTTTCTTCGGAGAAGGAAAGACAAGTGTTTTAAATAAAAAGAGTAACCCTTAGTTTTCTAAAGTTTTTAGGCATATCTAAGTGGTGCCCGTCTTTGGTGACCTACATTTTAATATACATTGAACACAAGGTCGAAATTTAATGTTATTATTAAGAGATGTAAGAGTTTTAGTTTACTTGTCGAAGTTTCATTGACAGCAACATATACTCATAATCAGAATTCAACCTTTCTATTTTGGTCCCAATGCTCCCTCAAATTCTGGCGAACCAACGAAGAAGCCAGAGCTAAATCCGACCTGGAAAGTTTCTTAGTTGCAGTTATGACATGCATGCTTCATTACGGTCAGGGTTTCTGTAGAACATGAAATACACCATACTAAAAGTTCCGAGACTGTTTCCATTCCTGGAGTATAAGCGTCGCTTTTGCGGCAACCGTGGTAGCAGCTTGAACTATAAACATCTGAATGTGCATTCTACTAGATATGCAGTGTACGAGCGTCCGTAATTTGAAACGTTGTTGTGTGAAAAATCACAACAGAGCAGTACACCAACAATCTCTAAATCAATTGTTGAAGACATTCTCCGGAAGAGGAGAAGAGTGGCTGCAAAGTTTGTCTCGCACACTTTGAATCTAGAATTAAAAAAGATAAAACTCATGTGCATGCCTGCCGCAACATGATTGAAACGAAAAATTCGAATATTTCTTTTCTGGACAAATCAGCACGGTTGACTAAATTTGGCGTTATCAATACAAACCTACTTCTGAACGGCAGAGTACAGAATGGGTCTCTGATTGTTTTGCAACACTGAAGAGGGAGCGAATGTGATGCGCGAAGTGAACAACGCTGTCTTTTCTGACAGTTTCACTTAGCTGCCTGAGCTTTCCGTGCGTAGTATTCAAATGGTGGGAGACTATTTAGGACTCGCGTGCCATTAAAAGCAACGAATTGTCTTTTTGGACTGACTTGATGTGGGAAAATAGCTACAGCCGTACGCTAATATTTTAGTTACCAGTGTGAAGTGTGAATAGTACTTAAATTTTATAGAGATTAATCATTATAAGGAATGGAAAAGGAGAACAGTAATGTGAACATAAATTATTTTGCAAGTGAAAGTAATTTGGACAGTTTTCTTCCACTTGGTGTCTAATGCGTTCTGTCTTATAAATTAACCTTCGATACAAATATTTTGGATCCACCGACATGGACGAACTGTCTTTGTAAAAGTCTCATTGTGAAAATTTTTCTCTCACTTTCTTAATCAGTTGCGCAACGGCCTTGTCGCAGTGGATACACCGGTTCCCGTGAGATACCCGAAATTAAGCGCTGTCGGGCGTGGCCGGCACTTGGATGGGTGACCATCCAGCTGCCATGCGCTCTTGCCATTTTTCGGGGTGCACTCAGTCTGGTGATGCCAACTGAGAAGCTTCTCGACCGAATAGTAACTGCTCCGGTCAAAGAAAACCATCATAACGACCGGGAGAGCGGTGTGCTGACCACACGCCCCTCCTATCCCCATCCTGAACTAAGGATGACACGACGGTCGGATGGTCCCGATGGGCCATTTGTGGCCTGAAGACGGAGTGCTTAACATGGACGAACTATCTCTGAAAAAGTCTCTTCGCGAAAATTTTTCTCTCGTATTCCTAATGAATTGATTTTTTGCTATGCTTGTTATTTTCATCTTTGAAAAGGGTAGATAATATAATGGGCCATCACCTACTCTTAAAAGCTTGTTATCGTTTTCATTTCGACCAATCCATAAAGATTTCATGTGACACAATGAAAGTGAAAGTTATGCATGTATTTTATAATATATGCATAATTTGTTGATACTTAGGGTGACCATACGTCCCGATTAATCGGGATTGTCCCGTTTTTTGAGGCTCAAAAATTTGTCCCGACTTTTTTTTTAAACCAAGCAATTTGTCGCGATTTTCAAGAATTGTTTTCAGACATTTACAAAGTGGTTAAAATATTTTCTGAGTGTCGATTTCATAAACTATCAATTGAAACTGACAATCCGTACGTTGGTACCCCGTCATAATGTACAGCTTAAGCACAATAATTGTTGCGTACTCTTATTTTCTTTGCTTTTGCTTGCCATTGTTGTCAGCACTCAGTATCAGTTTCGTGAAGTGCTAGCACGTCGTGGCGATGCCGAAACGAAAATCAAAGTTTTCGGAAGAGTTTCAGAGGAAATTTCCTTGCTTCACTGCGACAGACAATGACTGTTCAGCAAAATGTAACATATGTAACTGTGCTGTATCTGTGTCTCATGGTGGTGCTGCAGATCTCAACCATCATATGGAATCAGAGAAACACAGGAAGAATCTTCAATCGGCAGGTTCCTCGCAAAAAATGACGAGATATTTTGTAACTTCAAATACACAGGAACAGAAAAACGTAGCTACAGCAGAAGGAACCCTGTGATTCCATGTTGTTAAACACCACCAAAGCTATCGTTCTAATGACTGCAGTATTCAACTAAACAAAAAATAATAATTCCTGATTCTAAGATTGCAGAAAATGTTTCGTGTGGAAGAATAAAGTGTGAAGAAATTACTCTAATGTGGCTAAATGAAAAGGGCATTCTAGTAAATGACAGCCTCTTATTTGATGAAATAGTTCATATACAGTCATTTGTAAAACAACAAGTGGAAACAGACAGTGAACAATGGAATCAGTTGATGGTGCATGAAAAATGGTGTAGGTTTTTCAGATCTTTCCAGTGTAATGAACAGTTGAGAGAATCGCTTAATATAGCGCAGTACTTCTTTTCACTCCCTGCCCACAATGCAAATGTTGGAAGAGTTTTGAGCTTACTATCGTCAAGTGGACAGATGAGAGGAATAGATTTACGGTGAGGAGCGGTAAGTGTATTTTACTGACCTGTTTAAACTTCAGTAAATACAGTTGCACTGACTTCTATTCATATCCATTAGGCAAACCTGAGTTGCTGAATGAAATTTCATCTTCGAAGAAATACGATTGCAGTGTGGAATTCACAAAACCATAAATTCCTTGTGTTCACTAAGAACTTTTGTTGTAGTGATTGTTACTGTATGTCTTTCTACATTCTGTGTTATAAATGTTACATTTCTTAATAAGTAAATTTCTGAAAACTTGAAATGTACTTCTTTCCAGTCTTTCCATTCTTTGTTTGGTTTTGTACACACACACACACACACACACACACACACACACACGCACACAAACACACACACACACACACACACACACACACACACACACACACACGCACGCACGCACGCACAAATATCAGTGAAGGCTGTATTTGCAGAGGAAGAAGAAATGTTAGCATTAAAAGTGATATTTAACGAGAAATAAAAATTGTCCCACTTTTTGGCCGAGAAAATGTATGAAAGTCTCACTTTTGTCCGAAGAAAATATAGTCACCCTATTGATACTGTGTTTCGATTTTACTGCCGATACTTGTTTTCGAGCCTCCTTGGATCTCTACAACGTTACAGTCCTCGTTGAAAACCAATGGTCTCACTGTAACAGTTCTAAAGTCATCTCTGTCTTAAGTCAGCCCAGTCATGAGATCACTGCTGGGCTAACCTACGGCACTGATTGTCCGGGATTCGACCTGCTGTAGAGTCGGCTATGAGACCAGCAGAGTTCAAAGGGGCCACCCTCCTCATATGTGGAGTTAACTAGGACAAGACTTACAGTGTATGCAGCGGACAAAGAGCGCGTGTCACGGGTACACGCACCTGCGCGTGCGCAGCTGTGGCGGCGGACAGCAGGTGGGGCCGCGACGCACGCGCTGCGCCTGCAGGTGTCCCCCAGCTGCCAGCAGGAGCCAGAAGAGCACAGAGGCGGCGCCAGGTGCCCGCTGCGGCAGCCGCCGACACCGATACACGAGCCTGATACACAGGGCTGGCGACAGCGCATCACCAGCAGGAGTACCGCGGCAGAATCTGTCACGTGGCATCACCAAGGCCTGTACTACCCAACAAGTCGACAGTGGTGGATCCAGGGACCCGACTGTTTACGACTCGTATGTGGTCTGTCCAAAATAAAACCGCAATTCCTTCACGTCTACTTCGATGGTCAGTGCAATAAAACAAGGCTTGCACTTCTGCTCGATGCTCTACTCAGCCCTTACGAAGTCCTCGTGCAGGCGGATTCGTATTCTACCATCGGTCCAGTTTATGGTACAAAACCTTTGTCCCAAACTGCTCAACAACGGCCAGAACAGTGAGGATTCGAAACATGTCTTACAAGATTATCATAAGCAAACCAACGATCTTAACGATTAACCAAGAAAATTTTAGATCGTCTGGGTTATACGTGATGTATCAAAAGAACGTTTCTGTTTGAAGAGCTCTCTGCGCTCGCGCAACAAGTCGGAAAAGACTTGGGGGAGGCGGGGGGTGGGGGGGGGGGGGGGGGAGTGTACGTCGTTCATCGCTTGCTTGGCCATCAGGAATGCAGTCGATATGGGGCGCTTCTTGGGAGCGGACTGCGCGTTCCGTGTGCAAGAATTTCACAAGCAACGATTTACCATTTTACAAAATGATGATGTTTGCTACGCAGAAAAATTCTTTGACTCTGGCTGCGAAGCTCTAGTAACACAGAAGAAAAAAATTATTACAAGATACACTAGCCTTCCTAGCGTGCTTTTAAAAAACTTCATTACAGCGATACCCCAAGACAAATTGACCGCCCAAAATTTAGCCGCTTAAAGCGACCTCATATGCTCGAAATCCTATCAGTCTGGGTAGTTTACACACGTATTTTTGCTTACAACACCTGCCCCACCTTGACGCCATCCTAATGTCAGCCATGGTACCAAAACCGCTTGGGGAAAAAATAAGTTCCTCTTGTTCAACATTTTAGACAATGTCAATTCACGTTTCAAATATACAGCGTCATACAATCTGGAAAGAATTTATACCAAAGAAGACTTTTTTCTAGAAAGCGACGGATTAACTCTACAGATTCCTATTAAGGAATTACGGACCCGTTTCCGCCACCCTCAGACCCTCATGCCCACACCCTCAACACCCTTCCCCCTGACACACACTCACCCCGCCCCAAATGGAGATAGTCATTGATGAGGAATCTGAACCATTGTCCGCAACAATACATTACCTTCAAAATTAGATACAATGGTGTCCCCTTAGATCAAGTTAATTCCTATAGGCACCCGTTAATATCCACTTTCCCAACACCGATAACTCTATTTTCATCATAAAATGCCTTATTATGAAAAGCCTCATTATAAGGGGTTCATCCCATGGAACGAGGGATATTACTCTAAACGGAAATCATTGGCACATCTGACTGTCACGAAGACCCTGCGTCCGTTCACAAGGATTGTCGAACTATTGGGAAATCAATCAAGAAATACAGACAGTTTATATGAACATAGCCTATTATCACACTGAAACGAAAAACGCGCCACATGGGACGTAACAAGCCGTCCGCTGTGGCCGAGCGGTTCTAGGCGCTTCAGCCGCGCTGCTGCTACGGTAGCAGGTTCGAATCCTGCCTCGGGCATGGATGTGTGTGATGTTCTTAGGTTAGTTAGGTTTAAGTAGTTTCTAAGTCTATGGGACTGATGACCTCAGATGTTAAGTCCCATAGTGCTTAGAGCCATTTGGACCATTTGGACGTAACACGTATTTTGGAGGACTTGGTAATATAAATTAAATTAAAATAACCGTTTAATCCTTTTACATTTTGAGAAGTAAGATTTCATCTAGGTCTTTATTTACGAGGGTTGTTTTTTAAGTAAGGGCCGTTCGTGCGTATAGTCCCGTAGTTCGCGTGGACGCCGCAACAAGCCACCGCGCTACTTGCCGGCATCCTTCCCGTTCACACTGATGCAAGTTGCAGCTCTGTAGCTGACGTGCACGCATCGCTGTGCTATTTTATAATGTTTACGATTATTGAATCGCCCTCCACGTGTGAGATACGGTCAGTGATACGTTTTTTGACCGCGAGAAGCCTATCAGCTGCAGAAATTCATCGTCAGTTAACAGAAGTTTATGGCTTGAATGCAATGAGTGAAGGTAAAGTGCGTCAATGGGTTAGAGAGTTTAAAAATGGCCGTCAAAACGTCCAAGACGAAGAACGCTCAGGCCGGTCCCCTGTGATCACTGTTGATTTGGTGGCTGCAGTCGAAACAAAGATTCGTGAGGACAGAAGATTCACAATTTCCACTCTTTCTTTGGAATTTCCACAAGTTCGGTTTTGTACAAAATTGTGTCTGAAAACCTAAACTTTAAGAAACTGTGTTCTCGGTGTGTACCCAGACTCCTCACAGAGGACCACAAAGAGATTTGCCACTTCGTTGGACTTTTTGATTCGTTACGAGGAAGAAGGGGACGACATGTTGAGTCAAATTGTCACTGGAGATGAAACATGGGTATCCCATATCACTCCCAAAAGCAAGCGACAATCGATGGAATGGCGACACACAACCTCACCCGTCAAGGTCAAAGCCAAACAGACGCTGTCAATGCGCAAGATTATGGCAACTGTGTTCTGTGACCGGCGCGGTGTTTTGCTAGTGGACTTCATGCCACGAGGAACGACAATCAACTCAGATCCCTACTGTGCAACTCTAAAGAAGCTCCGCAGAGCAATTCAAAACAAAAGACGCGGTATGCTGACAAAAGGAGTTTTGCTCCTGCACGATAACGCAAGGCCTCACACCTCTCAAAAGACTCGGGATTTCATTGATTCTTTTGGCTGGAAAGTTTTGGACCATGTATCATACAGCCCCTACCTTGCTCCTAGCGATTTTCACCTTTTCCGGTACCTGAAACAACATCTTGGCGGGCAGCGCTTCAATGACGACGATGGAGTGAAAGCGACCGTGAACTCTTGGCTGTCGGAGCAGGCGGCCGAATTCTTTGAAGAGGGAATTGAAAACTTAGTTGTGCGGTATGACAAGTGCTTAAATAAACAAGGCAACTATGTAGAAAAATAGGTAAAAGTGTGTAGAATCAGAAAATAAAAGTTTTTTTACAAAAGTATTACTATCTTTTTAAAAAATAAAAACCGCCCTTACTTAAAAAACAACCCTCGTATATTGTTTAATAAACTGTGACAAATAAGGTTTAATCGAGCTTGTTGCACACTTAGACACTTCCAGTCCTTCCTGGCAAATAGTAAAACTCACAGATTAGCCGTCCTTATTCTTCGATCAACATTCAATAAAACTACAGGAACTTTACCTTCGAGAGTGAGCGCCGCGCCTCTCTGAACTCCACCGGTCCTTGCCTAATTGCAGAGTCACCCCCCAGGTTGCTTGCAACACTTCACATCACTTATCACCATTTCACATTAACATTACCGGCCCTGACTCCGGTTCAGCATCTACTGCTTTCCTTAATCTTTTCACTCCTGTGCCCCGATACTTCAAATCTTTGCCTCTGCCTTCTCTTTATTAGCTTTCTCATAAATGATCGCAGCGACGATCTACCATTGGCTCCCTTAATTGAACTAGGAGTATTATGACCTCCAATAGGAATTCAACCTTTCAGTCCCATACGAATTCCATTATTTAATCCAGCTATTCTTTTAGCCTCTCTTTATCCGCCGAGGTGAGTTTCCCGGTATAAGTGTGGCCTGGGAGACACAGCTTTTACTGCCAACGGGGATGTCACACTTGGTAGCTGCCGACACGCCACCATTCTGGGTTTGCAAAATATGCTGGGAATTTCCAGAGGTGCTAAGGTTCCATAACAGCTCCCGGAGTCGCAGGGCGTCGTGACGAACACTTCGGAGAACGGTTTAACTTGGCTGTGTCTGGCATTTGGCAACTCCCGAAAGACCTCCATTCTAATTTGCAAAATAGCGGCTATGGCTCCACAGCGACTCCAATGGTCACAAGGCTTCTTGGGAAGCGTTTCTAAGAACGGTTGCATTCTCTGAGTCCAGCGTCCCCAGGCTGCTCGTTCCGCAGCGAATACCCAGGCCCCTCTCCATCGCCGAAATCCGTTATCCGACAAGTTATTCTCCTCGCGCTTCGGTAGCTCAGATGGTAGAGCACTTGCCCGCGAAAGGCAAAGGTCCCGAGTTCGAGTCTCGGTCGGGCACACAGTTTTAATCTGCCAGGAAGTTTCGTTCGTAAGTTAGTTAGGTTAAGCAGTTTTAAGTTCTAGGGGACTGATGACCTCAGAAGTTAAGACCCATACTGCTCAGACCCATTTGAACCGCTCTTGACTAACGTACGACCAGCATAGAGCTTAACTACATCTTCAAACAATAGTCACACTAAGTGAACCGTCACACAGCATCAAAGTAATTTGTCAGAGTCAGTGAAACCGTACTCACCCATGAATAATATAGCTGAAAAGAATACCACATGATCATCAACACAGCGCACATGTTCTTATGCGAAGACCAAATGATGTCTGGAAGTGGACGCGAAAAGAAGGCAACAGTTCAAACAGGACAGCACCACATTCTATGCAGATCATGGATATCGGACATCGTACGACTAGACTACCTACTTTTTTCTTAAGCTGAGCGCAGTATCCACATGTGGCTGACTGGACATTTTCGTAATACTCGCTGTCGAGCACTATGCATGTATTTATGAAATCAGCATTAGCGAATTTCGTATACGATTTCTCTTGAATACGCCAAGATCTTTCTCAGTTACCTACAGGTGATTTTAACACTCTGACAGAAGTGGCCCCCTATCGGCGGTTGATGTTCCTCGGTGGACATTCTCGTCGCAGTACGATACCTATCCAATATTTCAAAAGAATGTGACGTACAAGTTTCCTTTTCATTTGCAACTGCCTGGTCTCGTGACCAGTGGAAGACACTTTACGCTGAAGTGACTTAAGTCATGGGATAGTGACATGCACTTATACAGATGGCGGTAGTATTGCATATAGAAGATGGAAAAGAAAATTGAGAATGCGCTAGGTGACGATCAGTTTGGCTGTAGGAAAAGTAAAGGGACGAGAGAGGCAATTCTGACGTTACGGCTAATAATGGAAGCAAGGCTAAAGAAAAATCACGACACTTTCATAGGATTTGTCGACCTGGAAAAAGCGTTCGACAATATAAAATGGTGCAAGCTGTTGGAGATTGTGAAAAAAGTAGGGGTAAGCTATAGGGAGAGACGGGTCATAAACAATATGTACAACAACCAAGAGCGAATAATAAGAGTGGACGATCAAGAAGGAAGTGCTCGAATTAAGAAGGGTGTAAGAGAAGGCTGTAGCCTTTCGCCCCTACTCTTCAATCTGTACGTCGAGGAAGCAATGATGGAAATAAAAGAAAGGTTCAGGAGTGGAATTAAAATACAAGGTGAAAGGATATCAATGATACGATTCGCTGATGACATTGCTATCCCGAGTGAAAGTGAAGAAGAATTAAATGATCTGCTGAACGGAATGAACAGTCTAATGAGTACACAGTATGGTTTGAGAGTAAATCGGAGAAAGATGAAGGTAATGAGAAGTAGTAGAAATGAGAACAGCGAGAAACTTAACATCAGGATTGATGGTCACGAAGTCAATGAAGTTAAGGAATTCTGCTACCTAGGCAATAAAATAACCAATGACGGACGTAGCAAGGAGGACATCAAAAGCAGACTCGCTATGGCAAAAAAGGCATTTCTGGCCAAGAGAAGTCTACTAATATCAAATACCGGCCTTAATTTGAGGAAGAAATTTCTGAGGATGTACGTCTGGAGTACAGCAGTGTATGGTAGTGAAACATGGACTGTGGGAAAACCGGAACAGAAGAGAATCGAAGCATTTGAGATCTGGTGCTACAGACGAATGTTGAAAATTAGGTGGACTGATAAGGTAAGGAATGAGGAGGTTCTACGCAGAATCGGAGAGGAAAGGAATATGTGGAAAACACTGATAAGGAGACGGGACAGGATGATAGGACATCTGCTAAGACGTGAGGGAATGACTTCCATGGTACTAGAGGGAGCGGTAGAGGGCAAAAACTGTAGAGGAAGAGAGAGATTGGAATACGTCAAGCAAATAATTGAGGACGTAGGTTGCAAGTGCTACTCTGAGATGAAGAGGTTAGCCAAGGAAAGGAAATGGTGGCGGGCAGCATCAAATCAGTCAGTACAGTCAGTAGACTGATGACAAAAAAAAAGGTATAAAAGGCCAGTGCAATGGCGGAGCTGTCAGTAGTGCTCAGATGATTCACGTGAAATGATGTCCGACGTGATTATTGTCGCACAACCGGGATTAGCAGACTTTGAACGCGAAATGGTAGTTGGATATAAATGCGTGGGACATTCCATTTCGGAAATCATTAGGGAATTCGATGTTCCCACATCCACAGTATCAAGAGTGTGCCGAGAGTACCAAAGTTCAGGCTGTAACTTACACCAAGCACTGCGGAGTGGGCGACGACCTCCAGTTAACGGCCGAGAGCAGTGGCGTTTCCTTAAAGTTGTCAGTGCTAACAGACAAGCAACACTGCGTGAAATAACCGCAAAGAACCGATGTGGGATGTACGACGAACGTATCCGTTCGGACGATGAGGCGAAATTTGCCGTTAATGGGTTTGGCCTTTGCTAACAGCACGACGTAGCTTGAAGGCCTTTCGTGGACTCCAGACGAGTGTAAAACCGTGGCGTCATCAGATGAGTTGATGGTAGTGTCAGAGAGTGGTGTAGACCTCGCGAAGGAATGGACCCAAGTTCTCAAAGAGGCACTGTGCAATATGGTGGTGCCCCATAATGGTGGGGTCTGTGTTCATGGAATGGAATGGTCCAACTGAACCAATCATTGACTGTAATTGGTTATTTTCGACAACTTGGAGACCATCTGCAGCCATTCGTGTCTTCATGCTCCCAAACAGAACTGCATCATGTTACTGGGCCACAATTATTTACGACTGGTTTGAAGAACAGTCTGGACATTCAGGCGATTGATTTGTCCAACCAGATCGCCCGAAATGAATCTCAGTGACTTTTTAAGTGATTTAATACAGAAGTCAGTTACTGCACGAAATCTTGCATCGGAAGCGCTTCTGCAATTATGCCAGCAACAGAGGCATCATAGCTCCATATTTCTGTTGGGGACTTCTAACGACTTTTGCGTCCATGTGACGTCGAGTTACTGCGCTAAGCCCGGCAACTAGAGGTCCGAGACGATAGCAGGCGGTATCCCATGACTATTGTCACCTCAGTATATATGACAGACATGCAATCACGCTGTTACTTCTCTTTTACAAGAAAAATTGGGAAAAGTAACTTTGCTTTTCGTTGGCCGACGAAGAACGCGTTGTAGCGAGGTTAGCGCGGGCCTAAGCGGATGAAAAAAAAATAGTGGATAAGTGTCAGAGTACAATTCCTAAGGTCCAAAACTGAATTTTCAGTCATTTCCAGGATTTCTGTTTTGGTGATTACCAGATCTAAAACCCATGGGAGTGATTTGTACAGGGCTATTACAAATGATTGAAGCGATTTCATAAATTCACTGTAGCTCCATTCATTGGCATATGGTCACGACACACTACAGATACGTAGAAAAACTCATAAAGTTTTGTTCGGCTGAAGCCGCACTTCAGGTTTCTGCCGCAAGAGCGCTCGAGAGCGCAGTGAGACAAAATGGCGACAGGAGCTGAGAAAGCGTATGTCGTGCTTGAAATGCACTCACATCAGTCACTCATAACAGTGCAACGACAGTTCAGGATGAAGTTCAACAAAGATCCACCAACTGCTAACTCCATTCGGCGACGGTATGTGCAGTTTAAAGCTTCTGGATGCCTCTGTAAGGGGAAATCAACGGGTCGGCCTGCAGTGAGTGAAGAAACGGTTGAACGCGTTCGGGCAAGTTTCAAGCGTAGCCCGCGGAAGTCGACGAATAAAGCAAGGAGCTAAACGTACCACAGCCGACGGTTTGGAAAATCTTACGGAAAAGGCTAAAGCAGAAGCCTTACCGTTTACAATTGCTACAAGCCCTGATACCCGATGACAAAGTCAAACGCTTTGAATTTTCGGCGCGGTTGCAACAGCTCATGGAAGAGGATGCGTTCAGTGCGAAACTTGTTTTCAGTGATGAAGCAACATTTTTTCTTAATGGTGAAGTGAACGGACACAATGTGCGAATCTGGGCGGTAGAGAATCCTCACGCATTCGTGCACCAAATTCGCAATTCACCAAAAGTTAACGTATTTTGTGCAATCTCACGGTTTAAAGTTTACGGCCCCTTTTTCTTCTGCGAAAAAAACTTTACAGGAGACGTGTATCTGGACATGTTGGAAAATTGGCTCATGCCACAACTGGAGACCGACAGCGCCGACTTCATCTATCAACAGGATGGTGCTCCACCGCAGTTCCATCACGATGTTCGGCATTTCTTAAACAGGAGATTGGAAAACCGATGGATCGGTCGTGATGGGGATCACGATCAGCAATTCATGTCATGGCCTCCACGCTCTCCCGACTTAACCCCATGCGATTTTTTTCTGTGGGGTTATGTGAAAGATTCAGTGTTTAAACCTCCTCTACCAAGAAACGTGACAGAACTGCGAGCTCGCATCAACGATGCTTTCGAACTCATTGATGGGGACATGCTGCACCGAGTGTGGGAGGAACTTGATTATCGGCTTGATGTCTGCCGAATCACTAAAGAGGCACATATAGAACATTTTTGAATGCCTAAAAAAACTTTTTGAGTTTTTGTATGTGTGTGCAAAGCATTGTGAAAATATCTCAAATAATAAAGTTATTGTAGAGCTGTGAAATCGCTTCAATCATTTGTAATAACCCTGTATATGTGAAAAACGCGAAATTGCGTTGTGGATCGTGACCCACCTTAAAGTCCCCCTGTAACTGACTGCGTAAAGTGGCTCAAGGATCGAAACGGGGCAACAGTGAGCCACATTGATGTTAAGAAGCAACACCTAATAAAGCGCCGAGGTCTCCGAACCATTTCTGTTGAATCTTAATGTATATTGCACACAGTAACGAATCACGTGACGATGGCATTAGTGATAGAAAATGAATCGTCAACAGGAAAACCTGTCTTTCCGACGGAAAGTTAGAAATAAACAATTATCAGGCATGCCTTACGCTTTATGCAGAACAAGAAGGCGATATTGTGATCCGTATCGTAAATGCCAACGGATCATGATTGGCGCACTACCCATCAGAAAAAGAATATCTTTGTCAATGTAAAGGTCTGTTTACACGTAACCTAAAATTAAAAAAAAGGTGGCTTTTGAAATGGGTACACCACACTGAACAAATCCGCATGGTACGAGGGAAATTGTATAATGGACCAATCAATACGAGTACGCTCCTCACTTATTTCTGATTGACAAATAAGCGCTGTCTCAGCCTAAGTTGGTATACGGAAGAAAGAAAAAATTCTTTTCGGTCATCAGTCTTGTGACTGGTGTGATGCGGCCCGCCAAGAATTCCTCTCCGTACTCTCTTCATCTCAAAGTAGCATTTGCAACCTACGCCCTCCATTATTTGCTGGATGTATCTCAATCTTTGTCTTCCTCTACAGTTTTTTCCCTCTGGATCTCCCTCTAGTACCATGGAAGCCATTCCCTCATGCCTTAACAGATGTCCTATCATCCTGTCCCTTCTCCTTATCAGTGTTTTCCACATATTCCTTTCCTCTCCGACTCTGCACAGAACCTCCTCATTCCTTACCACATCAGTCCACCTAATTTTAAACATTCTCAAATGCTTCGATTCTCTTCTGATCCGTTTTCACCACAGTCCACATTTCATTACCATACAATGCTGTACTCCAGACGTACATTCTCAGAAATTTCTTCCCCAAATTAAGGCCGATATTTGATATTAGTAGACTTCTCTTGGCCAGGAATGCCCTTTTTGCCGTTGCTAGACTGCTTTTGATGTCCTCCTTGTTCCGTTCGTCACTCGTTATTTGCTTCCTAGGTAGCAGAACCCCTTAACTTCATCTACTTCTTGGCCATCGATCCTGATATTAAGTTTCTCGCAGTTCTCATTTCCCCAACTTCTCATTACCTTCGCCTTTCTTCGATTTACTCTCAATCCATACTCTGTACTCATTAGACTGTTCATTCAATTCAGTAGATCATGTAATTCTTCTTCACTTTCACTCAGGTTTGCAATGTCATCAGCGACTAGTATCATTGACATCCTTTCACCTTCAATTTTAGTGCCACTCCTGAAATTTTCTTTTATTTCCATCATTGCTTCCTGGACGTACGGGTTGAACAGTAGGGGCGAAAGGCTGCATCTTGCCCTACACCCTTTTTAATACGAGCACTTCGTTCTTGATCGTCCACTCTTACTATTCCATCTTGGCTGTTGTACATATTGTCCCTAAAGCTTACCCTTACTTTTCTCAGAATTTTGAACATCTTGCACGATTTTACCTTGTCGAACGCTTTTTCAGATTGACAAATCCTATGAATGTGTGTCTATTTTTCTTTAGTCTTGCTTCCATTATTAACTGCAAAGTCAGAATTGCCTCTCTCTTGGCTTTACCTTTCCTAAAGCCAAACTGATCATCTAACACATCCTCAGTTTTCTTTTCCATTCTTCTGTATGTTATTCTTGCCCGAAACTTGAATGCATGAGCTGTTAAGCTGATTGTGCGATAATTCTCGCACTTGTCATGTCTTGCCGTCTTTGGAATTGTGTGGATGATGTTTTTCTGGAAGTCATATGGTATGTCGCCAGACTCATATATTCTACACACCAACGTGAATAGTCGTATTGTTGCCACTTCCCCCAACGATTTTAGAAATTCTGATGGAATGCTCCCTGTACCTTCTGTCTTATTTGATCTTAAGTCCTCCAAAGCTCTTTTAAATTCCGATTCTAATACTGGATCCCCTATCTCTTCTAAATCGACTCCTGTTTCTTCTTCTATCACATCAGACAAATCTTCCCCTTCATAGAGGCTTTCAATGTATTCTTTCCACCTATACACTCTCTGCTCTGCATTTAACAGTGGAATTCCCGTTGCACTCTTAATGTTATCACTCTTGCTTTTAATGTCACCGAAGGTTGTTTTGACTTTCCTGTGTACTGAGTCAGTCCTACCGACAATCATTTCTTTTTAGATTTCTTCACATTTTTCATGCAGCCATTTCGTCTTAGCTTCTCTGCACTTTCTATTTATTTTATTCCTCAGCGTCTGGTATTTCCGTATTCCTGAGTCTCCCGGAACATTTTTGCACTTCCTCCTTTCATCAATCAATTGGAGAATTTCTTCTATTACCCGTGGTTCTTTCGCAGTTACTTACTTTGTGCCTATGTTTTCCTTCCCAACTTCTGTTATCGCCCTTTTTAGGGATGTCCATTCCTCTTCAACTGTACTGCCTACGGCGCTATTCCTTATTGCTGTATCTATAGCATTAGAGAACTTCAAGCATATCTCGTCATTCCTCAGTACTTCCGTATCCCACTTCTTTGCTCATTGATTCTTCCAGACTAATTTCTAAAACTTCAGCTTAATCTTCATCACTACTATGTTGTGATCTGAGTCTCTATCTGCCCCTCGGTACGCCTTACAATCCAGTATGTGATTTCTAAATCTCTGTCTGATCATGATGTAATGTAACTGAAATCTTCCCATATCTCCCGGCCTTTTCCAAGTATACCTCTTCCTCTTGTGATTCCTGAACACAGTATTCGCTATTACTAGCTGAATTCATTACAGAACTCAATTAGTCTTTCTCCTCTCTCATTCCTTGTACCAAGCGCTCTCTCCTGTAACCTTTTCTTCTACTCCTTCCCCTATTTTCATCTCACTTCACATACTGTATTTCCCTTTCAATATCCTTACACACTTTCTCTGTATTTTCATCTTCAGCTTGCGACGTCGGCATGTATACCTGAACTACCGTTGTCGGTGTTGGGTTGCTGTCGATTCTGATAAGAATAACCCTATCACTGAATTGTTCATAGTAACACACTCTCTGCCCTACCTTCCTATTCATAACGAATCCTATTCCCGTTATACCATTTTCTGTTGCTGTTGATATTACCCTATACTCATCAGACCAGAAATCCTTGTCTTTTTTCCACATCACTTCACTGACCCCTGCTATATCTAAATTTAGCCTTTGCATTTCCCTTTTCAGATTTTCTATTTTCCCTGCCACGAAGAACATATAACTTCCGTAAATAAAGTTTTCATTAGACTTCTTCTCGAAGATATTTCTCACACAGGCTAGGTGCAATACCTAAAGGAAATCCAGTGACTGCCTCGTAAATTTTTAGAATAAATTTCTTTATTTCTGTCTATGATCACAAACTTGTTTGATCCTCAGACTGCTGGTTTCGGTCAGCAATGACGATCTTCAGATCTGTTTTGAAAACGTGTGCTAATGTAATGGAGCGATAGTTTCATCACCAAACGGTAAACATAAAATCAGGTCACTCAAGTTGTATCACCCCGTTTTCGACCATTACCACGTCATCTCCCGGTGTAGATAAGCTAGACGGTCACTACAAGCTGTATAATTTATGCAGTCCGCAGACGCTATACGCTTCATCTAACTTGCTTCGAGCATACGTTAGTATATGTACACCAGTAAATAATGTGATAATGAGTTAGTAATATGTGTGAATGCAGATATCCGCAGGTATCCTCGCAAATATTGACTTTTCGGCTAAAAGGCTGCGCTGATGTGGATATCTAAAACTTCATCAGTGGATACCTACGTAAATACTAAAGGATTGTGTCAGCATTATCTTTTCATCAATGATAATAATGATTAGTATTGGTGAAGTAATAAGTTTTATTAGCTAACGGAAGCCCGCTGTATTGTCTTCCTAATTTACCGTGCTATTTAACGCACGCTCTGTTTCTCTAGACCGGGCTGCTGCTTCACGTTTGATGATTTCTGTTTACTTTACACCAACAGTCAGTAGTGTAATCAATATTTGTGGAATATTCCGTTGGTTTCTAGAGTAACATAAACGTATTAATAACTTGAATAAACAATATTGATGTTCCACAATAATATTTATATAATAGTTGGCTATGAACTGGCTTTCGGCTTCTTACGGCATCGTCAGATAACTTAAAACTAAACGGATAGTCCACAAAAGGTCAGCAAGAATTTGTATCTGTTCAAAGATTGTTGTACAAATGCTGGTACATTATTAAATGGTGTAACCGCCGGAATGTTGTATACAAAATGGCTCTGGGCACTATGGGACTGAACTTCTGAGGTCATCAGTCCCCTAGAACTTCGGATTACTTAAACCTAACCAACCTAAGGACATCACACACATCCATGCCCGAGGCAGGATTCGAACCTGCGACCGTAGCGGTCGCGCGGTTCCAGACTGTAGAACCGCTCGAATGTTGTATACAAGCACGCACTGTTGTATAAGTATTGGATGTGTACAGGTGCTGGATGTTAGTTTGTGGGATGTAATTCCATGCCTGTAGCACTTGATCTGTCTATACAGAGACGAATTATGCTGTTTCTGAATGATGCTCTAATTATCATCCGACTATCGATTGGAGACAGATCTGGTGACTGAGCAGGCCAAGGCAACCTGTCAATACTCTTTTGAGCATGTTGGGTTACAACAGCAGTATATGGCAGATCGTTATCCTGTTGGAAAACACCCCAGGAATCCCATTCATGAATGGCAGCACAACAGGTCGAATCACCAGACTAACTTAGACTTTTGCAGTCAGGATGCGTGGAACAACCTCGAGAGTGCTCCCGCTGTCACACGAAATCGCAAGACAGACTATAACTCCAGGTGTAGTTCCAGGGTGTCCAGTACGCAGACAGGTTGGCTGCAGGGCCTCAGCTGGCCTCCTTCTTAACAAAACGTGCCCATCACTGGCATCGAGGCGGAAACAGCTTTGATCAAGAAATACAGACCTCCGCCCTGCTCTCCAGTGAGTTCTCGCTTGGCAACACTGAAACTGCAAATGGCGGTGGCTTAGGTTCGGTTGAATGTTCGTTACAGAGCATCTGGCAGAAGCTGTCCTTTAAGTAACCGATTTGTAACAGTTCTTTGTGTCACTGTGGAGCCAAATACTGCTCAGATTTCTGTTATAGACGCAGTTCGATGTGCAAAGCCATACGCCGAACAGGATGGTCTTCCCTCTCGGTAGTGTCACGTGACCGTCGCAACCCGGTCTCCTTACTACTGTACATTCTCGTGAACACCGCTGCCAGTAATCACGTGCAATGGTTACAGTCCTGCCAAGACTTTCTGCAGATTGCAGAAGGAACATCCAGATTCTCGTAGCGCTTTCAGACTCGGTGAGGTGCTCATATTGGCGTCTTTGTCACCTTAAGGGGGGTAGGACGTCAAACGGGCCGACTTAGAGCAGGAGAGGCATCACAGGACATTTTAATTTCCACCGTCTATACTTTTACAAATAAATTCATAAAACTTTAACAGCATGATCAGGAAGGATTCAGGATTCATACTCATAGCAGTGGAAGCTCAAAAACGTAACAAAACACATTTTTTTTTACATGTGAAATTTCATCATTTTTTCACTTACTACTGACTGCATTTGTTGCTATAGGTACACTTTTCTTCCTAAGTAAGAGAGATTTTTCGATGACTTTTGCACAGCATACAAACCATAGTTACAGGTGTACGAAACTCTAGAAGTTATTTAATTTATGAAAAAATGAATGAACTGTTACATTTTAAATTTCATGTTTAGAAAAAACCCAAGTTATGTAGTTAATTATCTCAATTTTTTCCACAGTTTTTTCATAGATTTGGAAAATTCTAGAGTTTCACACACCTGTAGCTACTGTTTGTATGCTATGAAAAATTCATCGAAGAATCTCTCTTACTTAGGAAGAAAGGTGTAACTATAGCAACAAATGCAGCCAGTAATAAGTGAAAAAGTGATGAAATTTTACATGTAAAAAAAATGTATTTTGGTACAACTTTTCACTTCCACTGCAATGACTGTGAGTCCTCAATCCTTCCTGGTCATGGTGACAAGGTTTTATGAAACTTCCTGGCAGATTAAAACTGTGTGCAGGACCGAGACTCAAACTCGGGTCCTTGGCCTTTCGCGGGCAAGTGATTTACCGACTGAGCTACCCAAGCATGACTCACGCCCCGTCCTCTCAGATTTAATCCCGCCAGTACCTAGTCTCCTACCTTCCCGAGTTCGAGTCTCGGTCCGGCAAACAGTTTTAATCCGCAAGGAAGTTTCATATCAGCGCACTCTCCGCTGTAGAGTGAAAATTTGATTCTAGAAACATCCCCCAGGCTGTGGCTAAGCCATGTCTCCACAATATTCTTTCTTCCGGGAGTGCTAGTTCTGCAAGGTTCGCAGGAGAGCTTCTGTGAAGTTTGGAAGGTAGGAGACGAGGTACTGGCGGAATTAAATCTGTGAGGACAGGGCGCGAGTCATGCTTGGGTAGTTCAGTCGGTAAAGCACTTGCCCGCGAGAGGCACGGTCCCGAGTTCGAGTCTCGGTTCGGCACACAGTTTTAATCTGCCAGGAAGTTTCATATCAGCGCACACTCCGCTGTAGAGTGAAAATTTCATTCTAATGTTTTATGAATTTATTTGTAAAAGTGTAGACAGTAGAAATTAAGATGTCCTGTGGTGACTCTCCTGCTCCAAGTCGGCCCGTTTCACGTCCTACCCCCGTTAAAGGGACCCTTGACTAACATCAATTAAAGCCGACCGTTGTGGCCGAGCGGTTCTAGGTGCTTCAGTCTGGAACCGCGCGTCCGCTACGGTCGCAGGTTAGAATCCTGCCTGGGCATGGATGTGTGTGATGTCCTTAGGTTAGTTAGGTTTAAGCAGTTCTAAGTTATAGGGGACTGATGATCTCAGATGTTAAGGCCCATAGTGCTCAGAGCCATTTGATTTTTAACATCAATTAACCATGACCAATCTCAAAAGTTTCATTTTTTATTTATCTTACGCGTTTACAAGTGCAAGTACAAAGATTGAGATTGGTTAAAATGCATGAACTATATAAAAACTGTACATATTATGTATTCGAACATGACACGGATACAGTACAAATACTAATAAAAATACAACACACACCAATACATTTAATATTCATATGGGAGCATAATTGTGGAAGAAGGGCACCCATAATACACTATAAAGTTGAATCCTACCGAAACAGCCATTCAACAGCATTCAGGCTAGTCTCGATAAAATCCCTCCATTTTCCATAGAATCTACGAAATGGGCAATCTTTTAATACGTATAGTGATCTTCGTTTAGCAGTTTCACGGTCACACACTGAGTCGTCAATGGTACTCCACCTGCGCATAATGGATTTATTTTTGACGTATCCAGTTCTTACACGGTTTAATTGACACAATATTATTCGGGGAAGCTGCAATTCTGAGAGTTGGTTGAGATCTTCTATATTGTGGCGATTAACGTCACTTTTATTCCACTTAGTTTTTGAGGATTTACGGCCGTCTTACGCAGACTCTTGGGCAAGTATTCTGTCTCTGGAGTTTGGTGCTCCTGATTTCAGGCGATTTCCACAGTGTTCATCTAGCACTAGGTGTATAGGTATGAAGCCATGCTAGTGGAGTCAACTTTAACATTCCTGTTATTATTCTCATAGTTTCATTGAGTTGGAAGTCAGTTTTCTTCACATGGTTAGTCCTGCTCCACTCCTACTCCACATAAGGGTGCAGTACTCCGGCAGGGTGTAGGCCGCTGCTTATTCTGCAGTGGATAGTGTAATTGCATTTGCCTTCCGTGTTGTACCTACAAGTTCCCGGATTATATTTTTTCCGTGTTTTCAATTTCTGGCTAGTTAGTTCAACGTGTTTTTTGATCTGCAAGAGTTATGCCTAGATATTTGGGATGTTAGTTATCTTTTCCTCGCTCTCCAAAGAAGGTTATCTTTAGTTCTCCGTCCGCCTGTCGGTTATTTAAGTGGAAGGCAATAGTCTGTTTTACTTGGATTACGCACGGTCTCCATTTTATGTAGTACTGGTTTAGTGCTTCTGTGTCAGCTGTTGAAGTTATTTTCCCTCTTCTAGCCACTTGTTTTGCGAGGCGATAGCCATGTCATCAGCGTACCAAAACTTACGTGACCTGGGACGCGGCATATCACTAATGTAAATATTAAAAAACGGCGGAGCTTATACTAATCCTTGAGAAAGTCAGTTTTTATTCTTTTTTATTCTTTTTCATTTGCGGCTTTGTGACTCCAGATTTACCTTGAAATATCGGAATTTCAGCATTATTTCCGACAGATGTGTTAATTTCAAGACTGGAATCATGATGACAAACTTCAGGACGAGACTATCTAGTCACACTGTGTCATAAGCTGCGCTGAGGTCAAAATAGGCTACTGATGTTTTTAAGCCTTCCTGAAATCCAGCTTCTTTGTGTGTGATGTGATGTGAGAGCTAATACTTGTTCGCAGCAACTTCAGTTTGATCTAAATTCGGCTTGTTCATGTGGCTGGTGTTCGTCTATCGTTTGGTATATCCTGTTGTAGATCCGCCTTTCCAGCAACTATCAGCAAATGCACGTCAAAGGTATCAGACGAAAGTTTTAAGGGAGTTTGGGAGATTTTCCATCTTAAAGATGGCTAGAGAAAGAGACATTCAAAATTCCTTCGGGATATCTATTTTTTGATATGTCGTTGAATATATCTTCAACGCAGGTTCTTGCTACTGGTCCCAGATTTTTTGTAAACTCAGGAAATATGTTTTCAGGCCCCGCTGCTTTCCTTAATTCAGTGTTTCTATGCCTTAGTTCGTCTCGTGGATTGTGAAAGGTTGTCTATTTTCTTGTGCCGGCCGCGGTGGTCTCGCGGTTCTAGGCGCGCAGTCCGGAATCGCGCGACTGCTACGGTCGCAGGTTCGAATCCGTCCTCGGGCGTGGGTGTGTTTGATGTCCTTAGGTTAGTTAGGTTTAAGTAGTTCTAAGTTCTGGGGGACTTATGACCTAAGATGTTGAGTCCCATAGTGCTCAGAGCCATTTGAACCATTTTTCTATTTTCTTGTAAAGTGCTCTTTACTTCCTTTAGCTTCTCCTCCACTGATGTTCTTTTCTATCCATTGAGCGTTGCATTTTCAGCTCTCTCTATTATCTGTAATGCAATCTAGTTTGTGATAATGTTAGCTTCGGGAATGGTGTATTTGTAGCTGCTCCCAGACGTCTTAGCAGTGACCACATTTCTCGACTTGAATGGAAGACTCTTCCCAGCTGTCCTTCCTTTGTTCTTTGAATGACTCCAGCAATTGACTTCCATATTGGGACATTCTTTGTATAGTTCTTTAGATTGTCAGTATGATGTGTACTGCTGTCTGCATCAAAAAAAAATGTTCAAATGTGTGTGAAAGCTTAAGGGACTTAACTGCTAAGGCCATCAGTCCCTAAGCTTACACACTACTTAACCTAAATTATCCGAAGGACAAACACACACACCCGTGCCCGAGGGAGGACTCGAACCTCCGCAGGGACCAGCCGCACAGTCCACGACTGCAGCGCCTTAGACCGCTCGGTGCCCGTCCTCCAGGTAGGAGATGTTCACGTCAGCTTGACCAAATACTTCACAGACTGCCCGGCTACTCACCATAGCTGTACTTGTATATCGGTTGGTGTTCACCAACCAACCCACTAGGTTTCTCCAAATGGTCCATGACGACAACTTGGGCTCGCCGTACCGCTCTCTAAACAAGTCTGCAGCACCGGTACCACTACATGACTCGTCTGCCAGAAGACACTTCGGAATCTGGCGTAGGGAGAAGTCGTAGACACAGGAACTCCCTGTGTGCTGACCAACACATCCGGGCCCAGCCCGTCAATAAGGCCGCTGTGACGATTTTTGGCCCTAAGAGACGCTTAGGCTTTTCCACTATCACCACCACAGCATCGGCGCTGGCCTTCGGATGTTATTTTCGTTGCTACTCTGTGCAGCAGATCAAGCCTTCTCATTTCAACAGATTCAGGCCCAGTCAGCTGTTAAGGACACTTTACCCATTGCACCAATCCGGTACCAGAATATGCGTCACAGGCCTGCAGCGCCTTAGACAGCCTTTCTCCTCGGCGTCGCTGCTATTAAGCCAACAAATCTCACTTAATTATCCCCTTTCGCAGGAATTAAATTCATGTTGGTGTCAGTTTCTTTTCCATACGTTGTCCAACCTGCTTTCATAAGGGTCCGTCTCGGATTCTTGACTGATTCCATCTTTCGAAGTTGTATGCTTACATTTACTAGCGTTGATCAATGTTGTATGTGGAGAAAACTGCTCACTACGCTTCTCATATGCACTATAGGAATATCGCCTTCGTTGGTGGTCACGATACATGGGTCAGGATTATTATCTGTCTATCAGCGTGCTGAGTGGATGGTTTTCAGATCCTTAGCGTCATAGGTAAGGTATAAAGCTTCGTCATAGTGATTATTGGTACTGTATCCCCTGCTAGTATGGCGGCTGTTGAAGTTCCCAAGGAAGATTGTTAGTTTATCTAGTTAGTGGTGTGTTCGGCCACATTGTGTTCGGTGATTATATTCAGAAACTAAGTGTAGCTTGAAGAGTTTAATGGTGACAATATTGCAGGTGGACTTCTTTGCCACTTTAGAGTTGTTAACATCTTTATGAAAGCCAGAATGAGATTTTCACTCTGAAGTGGAGTGTGCGCTGATATGAAACTTCCTGGCAGATTAAAACTGTGTGCCCGACCGAGACTCGAACTCGGGACCTTTGCCTTTCGCGGGCAAGTGCTCTAGCAACTGAGCTACCCAAGCACGACTCACGCCCAGTACTCACAGCCTTACTTCTGCCAGTAGCTCGTCTCCTACCTTCCAAACTTTACAGAAGCTCTCCTGCGAACCTTGCAGAACTAGCACTCCTGAAAGAAAGGATATTGCGGAGATATGGCTTAGCCACAGCCTGGGGGATGTTTCCAGAATGAGATTTTCACTCTGCAGCGGAGTGTGCGCTGATATGAAACTTCCTGGCAGATTAAAACTGTGTGCCCGACCGAGACTCGAACTCGGGACGTTTGCCTCTCGCGGGCAAGTGCTCTACCAACTGAGCTACCGAAGCACGACTGACGCCCGGCAGGAGAGCTTCTGTAAAGTTTGGAAGGTAGGAGACGAGGTACTGGCAGAAGTAAGGCTGTGAGAAACGGGTGTGAGTCGTGCTTCGGTAGCTTAGTTGGTAGAGCACTTGCCCGCGAAAGGCATAGGTCCCGAGTTCGAGTCTCGGTCGGACACACAGTTTTAATCTGCCAGGAAGTTTCATCTTTATGAAAGTATATGATGGATCTACACGTTTCTGGAAGGACTGTATCCACCACTCTGTATGCTTGGACTTTATCTCCGGTTGAGATTTGTGCTTCCCTTGCCAAATGTCTCTCTTGTAATATGATTACATCAACTTGGTTTTCCTTAGCCACTCTACCAAGGCGCTCACATTTGTTGACTCTGGTGTCTTGCATATTTAGCTGCATAATCCGGATCTGACGATCCGATATTGATTGTCTTAGAGCTCTGAAGTGAGGGGTTTCCTGTTTGATGTTTCACTTGCTACTGTTGTCCTTGACAGACTACATCCGGTTTGGAGGCCGTTTGTGTTAACTTTCTGCTGCTCAGCTGTCGCACCCCGTTGCCAAGGCGACTCCATTGTAGAGGTGATTCACATCTTGTCTCAAGGGTAACTAACGCTAGCGATAGTTTCAGCGTGTGTTTAAAGCAAATACGATTTGCATTTCATAGCGGTGCCATTAGCTCCACTCTTATGCGGCCGGCTGGTGCGAAATTTGAATACACTTCATCTTTCAGATGTAGAAGTACCCCTACCAACTTTCGTTTATGTCATACAACTCCTTCTCAGTGTTGCGATTTTTTTTTCCATCAGTGTAGCTATAACTGACGATCGAGAAATTCTTTACACACTGCACAGAAGACGTCATCAGCCCAATGCGTATTTAATAAAGAAAATATCCTTTCGACAGCTGCATTGTGGGCAGGGATTGCAATAAGGAACTGCACAATTAACAAAAGTTTTATTCATCTTCAGACTCTGTTGCAGTCATCAAAAGCGTTTCCAACCAATTTTTTGATACAATCCATCGACCTAAACCTCTGATGGTGTTTTATGGTATGCCCCGCATCTGTTGCTTCAGCTGCTGCTATCTTCAGATCAATTTCACTATTTGCCGACAGAACTCATCGATTCTTTGCGATACTTTTTGTGCTGCTTGGAATTAACATGATCCATAATATCTGATATCGTACCTTGTGACACAGAGAAGAAGCACTTGGAAGTACAAGATACGAGTCACACATGGACGCCGGACGTAAAACTGTAGACTCTGCACGCGTTGTTTTCCTCCTCACAGTTATATTTATTTATATATGACACTTAACTCCAAAGAAAGCATTTTGCTTCATATACAGTACTTCCTTCTCCGAGAAATGGGAATTCATCCAAGTTATTGTCTCTAAATTAGCATTTACAGTTATCTTTACGAATATTCGAAACGTTCTCTGCAGTGGCAACAGCTAATATCAATGACGACGCCATGACCACCGCCAACTCAATGCGCGGTACGCTATTCTAGGACAGTCAAGCTGAAGATCAAGTGGCCGTGCCAAAACAGTCGACGACTACCTGAAGGCATGCCAACTGGCTTTTATCTCTCCCAGTTTATGCCCAGCTTCAATTTCAGTCCGCCAAGTGACCCCTGACATCACAGAAAAACTTGACATGATGTTCCGAAATTCGAGGGTTGTTTGCTGTTTTATAAATTTGCAATGGGTGTTTGAAACAGAGCGTTAAAAACCGGGTGGAGCCCGGGTAATGCGTGTGTTTTGGTAACCTAGTATAAAATGTTTTGTGAAGGAAGGCTGGAGAAGGAAGTTGGTGACTTTGCAATTGCCTTGAGCGAGCTAGGAAAGTCACGATTACCAAATTCTGGATGGTTATACTGGGTATTCGAGTATCCGAATTCATTGTCTTGCGTCTATACGTCTTTGTTATGCAGGAACGCTCGCAATATCGGAGACACGGTATCATACGGTGTCTGTTTGGACGTCTAAACTTTCCACCACTGGAGCGTCTTTGGGGTAGCGAGAGAAATTACACTACTGGCGATTAAAATTGCTACACCACGAAGATGACGTGCTACAGACGCGAAATTTAACCGACAGGAAGAAGATGCTGTGATAAGCAAATGATTAGCTTTTCAGAGCATTCACACATGGTTGGTGCCGGCGGCGACTCCTACAACGTGCTGGACATGAGGAAAGTTTCCAACCGATTTCTCATACACAAACAGCAGTTGACCGGCGTTGCCTGGTGAAACTTTGTTGTGATGCCTCGTGTAAGGAGGAGAAATACGTACCATCACGTTTCCGACTTTAATAAAGGTCGGATTGTAGCCTATCGCGATTGCAGTTTATCGTATCGCGACATTGCTGCTCGCGTTGGTCGACATCCGATGACTGTTAGCAGAATATGGAATTGGTGGGTTCAGGAGGGTAATACGGAACACCGTGCTGGATCCCAACGGCCTCGTATCACTAGCAGTCGCGATGACAGGCATCTTATCCGCATGGCTGTAACGGATCGTGCAGCCACGCCTCGATCCCTGAGTCAACAGATGGGGACGTTTGCAAGACAACAACCATCTGCACGAACAGTTCGACGACGTCTGCAGCAGCATGGACTGTCAGCTCGGAGACCATCGCTGCGGTTACCATTGACGCTGCATTACAGACAGGTGCGCCTGCGATGGTGTACTCAATGACGAACCTGGGTGCACGAATGGCAAAACGTCATTTTTTTCCGATGAATCCATGTTCTGTTTACAGCATCATGATGGTCGCATCCGTGTTTGGCGCCATCGCGGTGAACGCACATTGGAAGCGTGTATTCGTCATCGCCATACTGGCGTGTTACCTGGCGTGATGGTATGGTGTGCCATTGGTTACACGTCTCGGTCGCCTCTTGTTCGCATTGACGGCACTCTGAACAGTGTACGTTACATTTCAGATTTGTTACGACCCGTGGCTATACCATTCATTCGATCCCTGCGAAACCCTACATTTCAGCAGGATAATGCACGACCGCATGTTGCAGGTCCTGTACGGGCCTTTCTGGATACAGAAAATGTTCGACTGCTGCCCCAGCCAGCACATTCTCCAGATCTCTCACCAAGTGAAAACGTCTGGTCAATGCTGGCCGAGCAACTGGCTCGTCACAATACGTCAGTCACTACTCTTGATGAACTGTGGTGTCGTGTTGAAGCTGCATGGGCAGCTGTACATGTGCACGCCATCCAAGCTGTGTTTGACTCAATGCCCAGGCGTATCAAGGCCGTTATTACGGCCAGAGGTGGTTGTTCTGGGTACTGATTTGTCAGGATCTATGCACCCAAATTACGTGAAAATGTAATCACATGTCAGTTCTAGTATAATAAATTTATCCAATGAATACCCGTTTATCATCTGCATTTCTTCTTGATGTAGCAATTGTAATGGCCAGTAGTGTAGTACCTGCAGATCCGAGCTTGCTGAGTGGTGTCGGTTCCGCGCGCCGTGTACCGATCAGGAGGCGTGTGTGTCTGGCGCGACTGCGGGGCAGGTGCGCTGATTGCCGTGACAGCTGCCCCTTGCTACACCTGGCCGTGCTTCCTGAGTTTTTGCCCTGCTGTCTCGCCCGCTGCAGCAGCACCCATCCGCACCTCGCGGCGTCCACGCTGCCGCCGAATCGGGACGAAGCAAGTCCTGCAGCTGTGAAGGACTGGTTAACAATAAGAGATTTGAAATTTCCTGCCAGATTAAAACTGTGTATTATTCCTAGACTCGAAGCTGGGACCTCTGACTTACGCTGGCAAGTGGTATATCGACTGTGCTATTCGTCCACGGCTCACGAAAGCTTTAAAGTTGTGTGGGCGTGTCGTAGGTCGTGGTTGGAGAACTTAGTCGATGGAGCGCTTGACCGCGAGAAGCAAAGGCCCCAGATTCGAGTCCCGGTCAGGCACGCACTTTCGATTTGCTTCAAAGTTCCAAAACCGACGAAAACTCGCTGCAGTGTGAGAATTTTGAACGCTTGGTGTTCCATAACTTTCAGATATTTATTGCAGGACATCTTCTATAAACCATGAGCTGCACTAAATGTATTATTTTTCCAAAACCGGTTTTTGGGCTAATAGGGAGAATGCAGAAGATTAGATGGGTAGATCACATAACTAATGAGGAGGTATTGAATAGAATTAGGGAGAAGAGAAATTTGTGGCACAACTTGACTAGAAGAAGGGATCGGTTGGTAGGACATGTTCGAGGGATCAAGGGTTCACCAATTTAGTATTGGAGGGCAGCGTGGAGGGTAAAAATCGTAGAGGGAGACCAATGGATGAGTAGACTAAGCAGATTCAGAAGGATGTAGGTTGCAGTAGGTACTGGGAGATGAAGAAGCTTGCACAGGATAGAGTAGCATGGAGAACTGCATCAAAAGTCTCTGGACTAACGACCACAACAACAACCATCATTGGTCGCATCTGATACAGAGGATCAAACAATTGTCTGTACATCGATTTCTATAAAATGACACCGTATATATAGTAGCAGTGTAAGGTGTCAGGCAAATCCAACACCTTCCATGAAAACCCTGACATGATAAGCAAATCCAGTAGTATGTCACATAGCTCCGAATAAATCGTGACATTAAATTAACCAAAGTAATACGAGTAACGAGTGAGCAAATGGAATACCACAGACTAACACAAGAATGCCTAAATGCATGTCATACCTTCCCACCGTGAGACAGACGCAGTTCCGAGGGAGGAAACGAGAACAAAAGCCGAGAGCAGAACCGTGTTAAGCTGGGAGGCCCTACGATAAGGGACGGACGCCCACGACGCCAGCTAACCGCTAGGACCACACCCCAGCCGCAAGTTTTAGCGTGAGACTTTTACGCGTCTCTGTTACGTCAGGACCACCCCCCAGCCCATGTTAAAAGATAGAACCCTCCAGAAGAACAGTATAGATCTTAAGATAACGCTAAAAGGACCACACCAGCTGCAAGTATTAGCGTGAGACTTTTTCGCGTCTCTGTTACGTTGCAAACTTCAAAAACATTGCCCCACCACGAAAAGCATAACGTTTCTCATTGGATAGACAGAATTTTTGTAGGCAGAGCTTAAGGTTAACGTTGAGACCCTGACTGGTCAGATGAAAACACAGCCAGATAGTTTTTTTAAACCAACTTCGGTAAACTGTAGTAAGCAGAAGTTAGGGGAGAGTTGCTTCCGGGACGGCGAGGTGAGCGGAGCTGCGCCGGCCGCCGCCCCCTGGCGAACACCGACAAGGTAATGAACGCACACGATGCCACATAACAGCGCATAAAGCTTCACTCAGAACTGCAGACGTCTCATATGTTACACCCCCTTTTTGCGTAATACTAGTGTCGATTGTCAATTGAAGCTCATGGTGTTCACATTTGCCACTTGAAGTAAAAATCTGAAACGCGATGATTTTTCTGTTATATAGTTATTGAGAAGCCACGTCAGCCACTGTAACTTATGACAAGTTAGATAAGTAATTAAAGATAATTGAGGGTCACTGTAGACCATTTTGATAATTTTCTCTTTTGTGAAACTTAATTTAAACCTAGATTATAGATGTGATATGGCATAGGTCATCCTTCGATCCATTGTAGAACTTGGAAACCCATTCAGGGAATATTCGTTCACATTTTTGTTGAACACAGTTGGTTTTTATCATCCTGTATTAAAACATTTCCTTTTATCAATAGTGCAATTTATAAACAATGTTTTGTGAGTAGAATAAAATTTCCAGTGCTAAACTTAATTGCTTTTTCGACGTTATTTTACCAGCTAACTAAAAATAGGAAAACCTTGAACCCCTTTCACTAAATTTAGTTAGTATTAAGATTCTTTTATAGGGAGTGCAGTGGAGCTGACGCTGAAATTAAGTATTTGGTTATATCATCGCTAGTCTCACTGAACTCTTCTGAATTCTACATGTCATGTGTGGTCTGGCGTCTCCTTACCAGCAACAGGTCCCAGGTTCAAACTAGTCAATTCCCTAAGAAAACACGCTCAGAGCGTCGTTGCGCGAAAGTGGTAGGAAGACACGATATAGAACAAACAGACACCACGCAGAATGTTAGAGCAGTAGTAAAAGTGTACTTACATTATGTACCTACATGGCAGTGACATATGCGTCACATAATATGGGATCTAAAATCTGCCCTAATCACATAGAATACAGGCTGTCATGTATGTTATGATGTCAAATATTAGGCATTGACAAGTCTTGATAGTGTTTCACATAACACATATGCACAATGGAATTTCCGCGCACTTGCACTGGGTTTCGTCCACTCATACCCTGCCGAAATCATCAGCTGAAACAAAATACATTTGTATTCCACCTATCTATATGCACAATACGCTAATTTCGAAGTCCAAACGGAACGTGAATGAGGTTTGTACAGCAAATTAGCTTGTTGATAAATTCCTTCTGGATATAAATTGCAGTTGTTTAAAAGAAAATGCCTTTTTTGCATGATGCACATCGAAATTTTAATTTTTATCTATGCACCCAGACGCGTTTCGCCTTTTTTACAAGGCATCTTCAGTGGGTGTCCTGAAATATTACATGATTTGTCCATTTTTACACATAGGTTATGGTTTCACATCTAGGTTATAGATTTAAAAATAGCTCCTTAACGGTTTTTTTTATGAAATGGTAAGGTACTCACAGGTAACTTCTAATTCATTGCATCTAAGCAAACTGCTTTTTCTCATCTTGCAACCAGGTAGACATCTTACAGGCCACTGTTTACGTTTCACATCACGGTAACTGCCATCTTTTTAATACAGATTTTCATTTGTTTTTCTAAGTGTTACCAACATTCTCGGTTTTCTGCATTCAACTGTTTTGTGTGAGTGTGTGTGTGTGTGTGTGTGGTGTGTGTGTGTGTGTGTGTGTGCGCGCGCGTGTGCGTGTGTGTGTGTGTGTGTGTGTGTGTGTGAGTGTGTGTGTCTGTGTGTGTGTTGGAGAGATATTTCTTTTTTTTTTAATAAAATAAAAATTATTTAGTTTATTTTTATTACTATTTTTATTGATTTAGATATTCTTAATAATAATAATTATTATTATTATCATTATTATATTTTCCTGAATATACTTATGAGAGGAATCAAATGTGTAATCATTTATTCGGATTCCTGTCTATTATATGATCAATCAGTGTAAACAATGAGTTGTTAGTCATATTTCTTGGTCATTTAGTAGTCGTTTCTTTTCAACCTTTGTTCTGTAAATGTGATAATTTTCCTGTAATGTTAGGAGATGTTTTTCATTATTTATTCTAACTATTTTCATATCATTTTCTCTTGTAGTAGGTTTGTGGTTATTTTCTCTCAAATGTTCTGCAAAAGTTGAGTGGCTCTTCCATATTTCCATGCTCTATGTCCTTTGTAGCAGGTGTCAAATGTTCTGCTGGTTTGTCCTGTACACCTTCCATCACACGTGTTGCACTGTAATTTGTATATTCCTGATTTTTGGTAGATATTTGTGTTTTTTGTTATTTTTGGAATGTGCCTTTGGATTGAATTGTCTGCTTTGAATCCTATGTTTATCCCTTGTCTTTTGAAAATGTTTTTTTTATGTGTGAGTTTTCGCTTGTATGTCATTGTGTACCATCTCGAAAAGCTGTAAGCAACTGCCTTCATCTGGGTTGGCATGTCAAAATGTCATTCCTAATCAGGGAATATTGCCTAATTGTCTAACGTTCGTTACAGTCGTGTCTCGCCATTTCCCCTTAACCTCAGTTAATATTGTGTCCCCGTAATTTTCAGATTTACTTTCTTGACGTATAGAACATTAGAATTTGCCTCCTTGATCTTATTGTCTCCCCCGCGAGCCAAACCCGAAGATGTTCCTTACAGTGCATCCGCAACAACGTTTTCTTTTCCTGTGATGTGTACTACATATAGTTTAAATTCCCCAAGATAAGCTGCCAACGATCAAAATCGTACGTTTGTCAATTTTGCCGTTATTATGAAATCCAAGGTTTTGTGGTTGCTGTACAACTTTGTTGCTGATTATATAGACAACAGATAACGCTTCTAATTCCGTCACTGAGTAGCATTTTGCGCTTTGCTCAAAAGACGACTACCAAAGGCGATGGTTTTCTTTACTATTTTTCCGTCGTGTTCGACTCCTTGAAAGAAGCGAATGCCGAGAACGGTCCTGGACGCATCTGCGCACATCCAGAATTCCTTGCTTAGGTCTGGGTGAAACAGAAGTGGCGATTTAATACTGCCCCCTTCGGTTCTTCAATTCCACTCTATTGCGTCACGGCCCACAAACATTTTGCCTGGCAAATTGCAAAAGTTGGGTATGATAACCCTTTCCCGTACAAACTGCAGGAACTATATCTTACAACCAGAAATTTTATGTTACGATCTATGTGGCCACACAAAAGTGTGTTTGTTGAACAGAGCGCGCATGTGTAGGCTCCATAATCTTCCTCTAACATGATGGAGTATAAACTATGTACGAGGGCGGTTCAGAAAGTAACCTCCGATTGGTCACAGTGCGGGTTGTGGGGGGAGTAGCGACGCCATCTGTGCGTTCACGCACTCAACAGGTCAGCCGGCATCAAGCCGTGGTCGAGTGAACGTCGTACCTGCGCTAGTTTAGTTTTTGTGGCAGTTTGAAATGTGTGCTGCAATAGGAAACCCCGCCAAATGTGAAGTGCGTGCTGTCATAAGGTTTTTTACAGCCAAAGGATATTCTGCAGCAGCTATTCATCATGAGCTTTGTGCCGTGTACGGACCAAGAGTTATGAGTGAAGGAGTTGTCCGTGAATGGGTACGTTTATTTAAAAGTGGACGAGAAAACGTTCATGATGAAGAGAGGAGTGGTAGACCATCATTGGTGACTGACGAACTCGTTCAGACAGTTGATGCAAAAGTTCGTGAAAATCGACGTTTCTTAATGTCGGAGTTGTCTACTGGTTTTCCACAGATTTCTAAGACTCTCTTGTACGAGATAGTGACAGCAAGATTGGGTTACCGTAAGTTCTGTGCACGATGGGTGCCCAAAATTCTTACCGACCACCACAAAACTCAAAGAATGGCCTCTGCATTAGACTTTCTGTCACGTTATGAGGACGAAGGAGAACCATTGTTAAACAGAATCGTGACCGGTGACGAAACCTGGATTAAGTACGTGAACCCTGAGACAAAAGAACAATCAAAGATGTGGGCACATTCAAATTCGCCTACCAAACCAAGAAAAGCCTCGCAAGATTTTTCTGCCAGAAAACTGATGGCAACGGTGTTTTGGGATGCCAAAGGGGTTTTGTTGGTTGAATTCATGGAACGTGGTACGACCGTTAATCAAGACGTGTACTGTGAAACAATAAAAAAGTTACGACGGGCTATACAGAACAAACGCCGTGGTATGCTGACTTCCGGTATCGTTTTTTTGCACGATAACGCCCGTCCTCACTCTGCTCGCAGAACAACGGCCCTTCTTGAGTCCTTCAAGTGGGACGTTATCAACCATCCACCTTACAGCCCAGACCTGGCGCCAAGTGATTATCACCTCTTCATGCATTTGAAGAAATGGCTCGGGTCACAGCGGTTTGATGACGACGAAGAGCTCAAAGATGCGGTCACAGGCTGGCTCCAGGCACAAGCGGGTGATTTTTATGCAGAAGGAATTTCAAAGCTTGTGAAGAGATACGATAAGTGCCTCAATCGCTATGGAGACTATGTAGAAAAATAGTGCAAAGATGTAGTTGTAAGATGTATAGATTAAAATATTTTTATTTAACTTGGTGTATTTTTTTAAATCAACCGGAGGTTACTTTCTGAACGGCCCTCGTAGTTGAACGACTTCATCTATTGAAGAGCAATGTGTTCTTTTCTCACGTATAACAATATGAAGCAGACACAGGTTGGCAGAAGTCGAAATGGTTAAATGATAAACATCTGTGTTTCTGACGGCACTGGAGTGGTGCATTACAAGACATCCAATTTCTTTGTACGGTTCCACTTTCAAATATGATTTAAATCACTTATGCTCTTTGTGTCCCTACTTAGAAACACACGAAGCGATAGTGACACTACGACTTATGTAGAGGACAGGTTAAGGAAGGGCAAAATTAAAGTTTATAGTATTTGTGGACTTACAGAAAGCTTTTGACAACGCTGACTGGCATACTTCCTTTGAAACTTTGAAGGTAACAGGAGTAAAACTAGGGAGTGAAAGGCCATTTACGACATATACAGGAACCAGATAGCAGTCACAATAGTCCAGGGCCATGAATGGGAAACTGTGGTTGAGAAGGGAGTGAAACAGGATTGTGGTCTATCCCTGATGTTACTCAATATGTCTACTGAGCAGGCAGTTAAGGAAACCAAAGAAATATTTGGAATCGGAATTAAAGATCAGGGAGAAGAAGTAAAAACTCTGAGGTTTGTCGATGACACTGTCATTCTTTCAGAGACAGCAAAGGACTTGGAAAACAGTTAAACGGAATGTACAGTGTCTTGAAAGAAGAACGTAAGATGAGCATCAACAAAACCAGGACAAAGATAATATAATGTAACGGAATTAAATGAGATCATGATGAAGGAGTTAGGTTAGGAAATGAGACACCTAAATTAGTAGATGAATTTTGCTAATTGGGCAGCAAAATAACTGATGCTGGCCGAAGCAGAGAGGATGTAGACTGATAATTGAAAGAAAAGTCTTTCTGACGAAGATAAATTTGTTAACATCGGATGTATATTTAAGAGCTAGGAAGTCTTTTCTGTAGGTATTTGTCTGGAATGTAGCCACATATGGAAGTGAAACGTGGACGGTAAAGAGTTCACACTAGAAGAGAATATAAGCTTATGAAAAGTGATGCTACAGAAGAATGCTGAAGATTAGGTGAGTAGATCACATAACTAACGAGGTGGTACTGAAAAGAATTGGGGAACAAAGAAATTAGTTGTGCAACCTAACTACAACAAGAAATCGGTTGATGGGATACATTCTGAGACATAAAGGGATCGTGAATTTAATAGTGGAGAGAAGTGTGGGGGTAAAAATCGTAGAGGGAGACCAAGAGATGAATGCAGTACGCAGATTCATAAGAATGTGGGCTACAGAAGCTATCTGGAGCTGAAAAGGCTTGCACAGGATAGAGTAGCACGGAGAACTCATCAAACCAGTCGTAGAACTTAAGGCTACAACAACAACGTGCTCCTCACATGAATTGTATGGCTATCAGTGAGTAATTTTGGACAAGTGAAAAAAATACCTATTTCATACATGCGCCACAACTTTAGAAACGCTGTGATTACAAAATAAGTATTGACTTTATCAGAGAATGAAGTCAATAAATATAATTATCAGACATTATATGCTATGAAAATAGCTACACCAGTAAAATTAAGTTGGCATCTTGTCGTACACTATGTTTGTAATTTTGCTCTGGTTGCTTGGTATATAGGAATGCATCAAATGCTAAGAAACGTAACTGAAATAATTCTTCAGCCTATGAGTGTCAATGGCAGATCCTAGCAGCTCACGTTCATTGTGGATCATAGGCGGTGACAAGCGGCCGTATGGCGGCGTACGAATCTAGTTAACAAGGGAACCTCCCCATCGCACCCCCCTCAGATTTAGTTATAAGTTGGTACAGTGGATAGGCCTTGAAAAACTGAACGCCGATCAATCGAGAAAACAGGAAGAAGTTGTGTGGAACTATGAAAAAAATAAGCAAAATATACAAACTGAGTAGTCCACGCGCAACATAGGCAACATCAAGGAGAGTCTGAGCTCAGGAGCGCCGTGGTCCCGTGGTTAGTGTGAGCAGCTGCGGAACGAGAAGTCCTTGGTTCAAGTCTTCCCTCGTATGAAAAGTTTACTTTCTTTATTTTCGCAAAGTTATGGTCTGTTCGTTTGTTCATTGACGTTTGCGACCGCACCGCAAAACCGTGCGATTAGTAGACGAAATGACGTGCGTTTCCAATGGGAACCGAAAACATATTGCCCACGGAATACGTCTCACGTATTTAATGCACTCTCGTCCAAAGTAGCGAACAGTCAACTGCCGGCCAGGGAGCCTCGTTAGCAGGAATACTCTCTCTTCCGTGCGCTGTAGTCGACTGACGTCGTGTGTTTCGATGTTTGTTTAGGTGTAGCGTCCCCATACTATGGTGCAGTTACCTCGCATCGGACGGACAGATAATAATTGTCTGAAAATAAAAAATTAAACTTTTTCACTCTTTTTTTTTTTAATTCATTTTTTTCTCTTTCGTTCGTTGTATTTGCTCGGTGAGGACGTCACGAGACACCCGTTTATGTTCGTTATTGCTCGATTAACTCAGTTTTTCTATTACAAAGGGCAGCTAACCCTCTGACCGAACACGCTGAGCTACCGTGCCGGCATCACTCGAGGGAAGATTGAACCAAGGACCTCTCGTTCCGCAGCTGCTCACACTAACCACGGGACCACGGCGCTCCTGCGCTCACACTCTCCTTGATGTTGCCATGTTGCGCTTGGACTACTCAGTTTGTATATTTTGCTTATTTTTTTCATAGTTCCACACAACTACTTCCTGTTTTCTCAATTGATCTGTGTTTAGTTTTTCAAGGCCTATCCATTATGCCAACTTATAACTAAATCTGAGGAGGGTGCGATGGGGAGGTTCCCTTGTAAGAAGACGGGGCAACAAATAGTGTCGAGTGGGCTGCCTACTCTGAAGGCGGGAAGCGGGGTGGAGTTACTTGATAGGCTTTACAGCGGTTACAGTTTTACACAGTTAGCACGTGTACGCACCAGCTCTCTGTCAGTTGATGTAGCAAATGCCTGGTGCTTTTGAAGAGACTCTCGTAGAATCACTTCCAGTTAAAATGAGCATCTTTCCTGTAGATATCGTTTACATCTTGATCATCTTCAGCTCCGCAGTTGGTTCTTGTTAAAAACATTAATAAGAAGGCACCATTCTTACTAACAGCCTTATAAATATTAATAATTAATCAACTAGATTAATAATTAACATTAATTGATATTATAATTATATTTCTATTACTATCATCTTCACTGATATCATACACGTAACAACGGTGAAAACAACGACAGATAAATGTTATAACTATTGTACCATCAGCTTAATAGCTTATGAATCTAATTTACTAACAGAATAATGTAAAAAAAAATGAAAAGGAAAATTGAGGATCTGATGAAACTCGCAGAAAGCAAAAGGGGTTATCATCATTTTGATTATCAGCGGGAAAAACAAAATCACATAATTAATTTTTCTTTCATTGCAGGTACATGTAAACACACCTGAAAGACACTGAAACCTCTGTGCGATAGTATCGCAACAAGCCCTTAGAGAAGCCAAAAATAGATGTCGCAGCCTATCATAATTTGGAGCATTATGTGGTAATTTGGTTTCTGCATTTAAAGGGAACAACATTGCAGCAGTCCTTGTTGAGTTGGTGGATATGCTTGGAAACAATGTACCATCATATGATATAGTATTAAGGGTCGAAGACACTTCCAGGCTGACCAAACAAGTCTGACTGACGAAGAGCGAAGTTGCAGATCATCTCTCTGTGAAGACTTCCATGGTGCTCCAAGATCGACGCATTTCAGTTATGAGGATAGTCGAAAAAAAGACTATTCGGTATGGATCAGTTTTCTACATATTGCATGGCGATAATGAAGTCTTCCCAGGCTATCAGCTGAATCTTCGCCTGAAGATGACAAGTAGGATACTTCTTGAAACGTTGCTGCAGAACGACACCTTGACTCTGCTGATAATACGAGAAGACATCATCATCTATAATCGCTGAGGTTCAAGTGGCTCTGAGCACTATGGGACTTAACTGCTGTGGTCATCAGTCCCCTAGAACGTAGAACTACTTAAACCTAACTAACCTATGGACATCACACACATCCATGCCCGAGGCAGGATTCGAACCTGCGACCGGAGCGGTCACGCGATTCCAGACTGAAGCGCCTAGACCGCACGGCCACATCGGCCGGCTATAATCGCTGAGAAAGTTTAAATTCGTATCTTGCATGACACCTTAAATACGAGAAATGTTCCTGCCCACTGCTCACACTCATTTCAAATGTACGTCGATACGAGGTAAGAGCGGTGTGAGGCCAATCCATATCATCTTTAGTCGCCATAGACAATTCTTGGGTGTATCAGAATGACACCGACAGAATGGAATAAAGAACGCACCACAGCCGAAGAAGGCGAAGACACAACCATCATCAGGTAAGGTGATTCTGAATGTTTTTTTGAACAGACACGGCGTGGTGCCGCCAGATGATGCTCGTAACGGACAAATAGTCACAGTAGCATACCACGGAAATCTCCTGATGAGTTTAGGTAGGGCTGTCAAGTGGAAGTGTTGTGAAAAGCTGTCCAAGAAGATGTTTTTGATGCACGACGGCTGCTCAGCTCTTGCGCGGAACAGATTGACTGATGTTGCTTCTGTGGGCTATCAGTTGGTCCCCCCCCCCCCTCCGCCCCCCTCGCTCTCTCTCTCTCTCTCTCTTTCATTTTACTGAAATGATGTCGAGTGACCTTCTTCATCATCATCATCTTCTTTCTCTCCTTCATTCCTCGGTTTCAGAATTGCGTGACAAGTATTTCCAGACTGACGGCAAGTGGAATGTTTTCTGAACAGCCAGCGATAGACGGATATGTACAATATGTACAAGAACCAAAATATGAACAATAAGAGTAGCTACCAAAAGCAAAGTGCTGAAATTACAAAAGCGTGTAGGGCAGGATTGTGATTTGTCCCGAACTGATAAATCTGTGCCGGCCAGAGTGGCCGTGCGGTTCTAGGCGCTACAGTCTGGAACCGCGTGACCGCTACGGTCGCAGGTTCGAATCCTGCCTCGGGCATGGATGTGTGTGATGTCCTTAGGTTAGTTAGGTTTAAGTAGTTCTAAATTCTAGGGGACTGATGACCACAGCAGTTAAGTCCCATAGTGCTCAGAGCCATTTGAACCATTTTGATAAATCTGTATATCAACAAAGTAACTGAAAGAAAGTGGAGAAATTTTCAGAAGTTGGATTAAGATTGAGATTGAAGGAATATGGAGGATGTCGACAACAGCCTCTACTAAAGTAAGAAGAATAATAATACGTGTTGAGTAGAAGGAACGTTCACCCAACAAAATACTAACTGATAGGATTCTAAACGAAGACGAAACTGTTGAGCAACGGCAGAAATGAGATTTGGGACGAACTTAGTAATGAAACTACGGTCTACGTAACAGACGAAGAGACAGAACTCCACTGCATTGGAAGGAAATTGAAAATAACACACTAGGGCTTAAGTAAGGGCGAGATATATGAAGCGCTTAAGCACGGGCAAGGAGAGTATTACCCGCCGAAATATGTCTTCTTACATCAGACTTAGATATTTATTTGAGAAAAATTTTTTAACTCATGCATATAATGTGTGACACTATATGAATGCGAATAATAGTCTTTGGAAACACAAGCGGAATACAGAATCAAAGCATTTTTGTTAGAAAAAGAAGAAATTGAATGGCCTTATAAGAAAATTATTGATTAGATGGTTTGTAAAATTGATTACGAAAGGAATAAACTATCTAGAAGCAGGGCGAGGCGTTAGAACGTGTGTTAACGTTTCATGGAAACCTTTCATTGTGCTACTGGAAGTAGTGAAGAGCAAAAATCGTCGTAACAATTTTAAATAGCTAGGGTGTATTCATTTAGAAATGCTATACACAACTGCCACACGAAAATAACCGTAGGGAAAGCTCATTCCAGCATGAGATTAACTGGGAGACTTCCAAGAAAATATAATTCACCTACGAAACAAGTAGCTTAATAATTTCCACTTTCGACAGCTACTAGCACTTTTCATGAACTTGCCAGGTAGAATTAATACAGTAGAGAAGAGTCAGACCATTCGTCACAGATTCCTCCAATAGACACGAGATTATCTCTTCGATGTCCATCAAATTCTACGCTGAGCCTACGAGACAGTATGCTGATCAGCCAGAACAGTATGACCAACTAACTAATAGCAGGTATGTCCATCTCTGGCACGGATGACAGCAGCAACAAGGAGCGGCAGGGAAGCAATGAGGCCTTGGTAGGTCGCTCAACGGAGCTGGCATCACACCTGCGCACAAAAGTCACATAATTCCCGTAAATCCCGGGGAGAGGAGAGATGAAGCTCTGACGCCACATTCAATCACATCATAGATGTGTTCCATTGGGTTCAGATCTGGCGGGTTGGGGGGAGGGGGAGCAGCACATCAATCGGAACTCGCCAAACTGCTGTCGGAAAACACGAAGGGGTGTTCGCCCATCTAAGTCACACATCCTAGTGGCCCCCGCTGCCGTGCGGCTCAGTCTCCATGCTCCTCCCCATATGAATGTTATTACTCGATTCCGCCTTCATATCTCCGTCCGCTGATAGGATATTCTCGTATGTAATTGGCAGAGGTACAGTAAACTATTCAAGAGCTTGTATACAAAATTATACAGCCCATATCTGAATAAAGCTCAACTATATAGGACTCGCATCATAGTCCATATACAATGTCTATGTGAATAGTCATAGGCTTGCTACACCTCAGAAAGACTGTAAGAGAAATGTTGGAAAACTTCCATCTGGCAGTGTAACATTCCATGCCAATCAGCGTGCAACAAAGTGAAACATCAAGAACAGTAAGAGCATTTCACGTATAAATATCCATCCTTCTTGTGTTCCTTACTTATTATTGGGAAGAAATAATTACAATCACAACATGTTTCACTTCTCTTTATCTCTTGCTTCCAACCTATTTTTTTAAGGTCAGGCTAGTTATATGATGACTGAAACATGTTTCTTCCCCTATTTCGTCATTTACTAACGTTATATCAGCCGTTTACGACACAACTGCTACAGAGAATTGAGAGGAATGATCAACCTCTTCAGACGCGTGGTATAGTGTCTTTGCCGGTCTAAAGCTAAGCACAGATTTCTAGAGTTTCTGCACAATGTATGCAGCATTTTCCGTAGGAATTTTCTCAAAAACATTTAATGTCATTAATTTTTTAGTTAGAACTTTGATTTTGACAAAGTTATACAGTTTCAGAAAACTGAGAATTAGGGCTTCAAGAATAAGTGCTTGGTAATTCAAATCTTGTTTGGTTTTACTAATGAATGTTCTAGAATACGAAAGCTTTTACTGTCAACAAATTAAAAAGGAAAGGAAAGTTGTTTCTGAAGTGGAGAAAATGATCTTAGAACTGAGGTACGTCGCCGATAATACAAGTAGCTTTCATCCGTCTACAAATTGTAGGCAATACTTCTATTAAAATGGAAAGTATTTAATAAAAGTAACTGCACCATTTTAATCAGAAGATTGATATGTAAACACTGAATAATGAAGTTTAATATAATTTCGATAATTTTTGCAGCTCATGGATTACAGGGCACATATATCGTAATTTTCTAATATTTCTTTAAATAAAATGTTCTTATTAAAACTAACTACACCATTATAATCAAAATATTCATACCTAAATACTGAATAATGAACTTTTACAAAATTTCGGTATTTTAGCATCATATGGATTACCAATTGCGTATTTAATAGATAACATAAAGAAAATATTAAACGTTATTTAGATCATCAGTTCCTCCATTTGTTTTTAATTACTTCCTTTATTTTAAAATATATGATGTGACTGCGAATTATTCTGCATGTTAAGCATAAGCGGTCTGCTTGACTAGATCGCCAAATAAATGCTTTTATTACTTATAAAACATGGTGAATGAAATTATTACTTATATGTGCTCACATGTATCACAGAATCTTAATATAAGCTGGCATCAGGATGAGTGAAATAGTACGGTCTGCCTGACAAAAATATTTTAACGTGTCGAAACTATTTCAGTATGTTGCAGTTTTAATTCCGTGTCCACCATTTCATAGAATCCCTGTGGATACACTTAGAGGCTTGTTGCTCGGTCAGGCTCGTGACCCTGATATTTATTCATAATTATTTCATACTTATTTGACGGCGAGTGGAAGGCGGGGGGTGGGGGGGGGGAGGTCAGGTGGAGAGGGGGAGGGTGTGAGAAAGCGTCGGAGGGTGGATGACGGTGGGGGATGGGCTGGTTATTTAGCTCGCTGGAGGCTTCAGTTTTGATCCTTCATTATTTATGGCTTTCGTTTGCACTTATTGCACATACATATGGTTTTTTTCCTCGAAATGTGCTAGCGCTCTATTCGCCCCATTTTATTTATTTTGACGTCTTCTGCTTTTCAAATCTATGATTATTGACTACGAACATTGGGGGATTATTGTTGTGCTGACGTGACACTGTTGTAAGTGCTTTTTAATTTTGTTTTGTCCGCTCCCAGTAGCTGAATGATAAGCGTGACGGATTGTCAATCCTCTGGGCCCGGGTTTCTATTCCTGGCTAGGCCGGGGAATTTTCTCTGCCCAGGGTCTGGGTGTTGTGCTGTCCTCATCATCATCGTATCATCCCCATCGACTGCAGGTCGCCGAAGTCGCGTCAAATTGAAGGACCGGCACCCGGCGAACGGTCTGCCCGACGGCGGGCCCTAGCCATACGATTTAAAAAAAAAATGCCTGTATAAAAACATCATATAGAAACTAGAAAACCAATTTAAAAAAGCTTGTTAAAAATTCTCGAAAAAGTTTTAAAAAAGATTTTAAAAATTTTAAAAGATTCCAGTAGTATTTTGATCATATTTATTACACCGGATACTTCCCTTCTTATTAGTTAATATGAGGTTGTTGTTTTTTAATGCAGCGAAACGGGTGGTGACATTAAAGATGTCACCAATTACGGTTCTCTTGCCTTTCAATTTACTTCCATTCAGTACGAAGTTCAACGACTGCGGATGCCCACATTACGAAGGTCTGTATAGTATCAAGAACTTTTATAAACAGTGGTATCGACTACTATTATAATAAATGTCGTGTGACTAGGGCGTCCCGTCGAGTAGACCGTTCGTGTTCGTCGGGTGCAAGTCATTCGATTTGACGCCACTTCGGCGACTTGCGCGTCGATGGGGATGAAATGATGATGATTAGGACAGCACAACACCCAGTCCCTGAGAGGAGAAAATCTCCGACCCAGCCGGGAATCGGATCTATAGTAACCAAAATTAACCAAACCCTCAGATATATTTTGGCAGACACTTGAAGACGCCATGAACCTCTTGGCAACGCGTATGGGAAAGTTCAACAATCAGCTTCCAGGGCAGAAGCTGCGATTATTCTTCAGTCCACTGCAGCCTTCTCGCAGATAAGCAAATTACAAAGATTAAAACTGTGTGCCGGACCGAGACTCGAATTCGGGACCTTTACCTTTCGCGGGCAAGTGCTCTACCAACTGAGCTACCCAAGCACGACTCACGCTCCGTGCTCACAGCTTTACTTCTGCCAGTACCTCGTCTCCTACCTTCCCAACTTCACAGAAGCTCTCCTGCGAACCTTGCAGAACTAGCACTCCTAAAAGAAAGGATATTGCGGAGACATGGCTTAGCCACAGCCTGAGGGATGTTGCCAGAATGAGATTTTCATTCTGCAGCGCAGTGTGCGCTGATAAGAAACTTGCTGGGGTAGCTCAGTTGGTAGAGCACTAGCCCGCGAAAGACAAAGGTCTCGAGTTCGAGTCTCGGTCCGGCACACAGTTTTAATCTGCCAAGAAGTTTCATATCAGCGCACACTCCGCTGCAGAGTGAAAATCTCATTCTGGAAGCAAATTACACCTTACAGAGAGGCGAAGCTATCATTCTTGATCCGTGAAAACAACAAAAAGTACCCTCCACCACGCACTCCACAGTCATTTGCCGACATGTGGAACAGTTTCGACGATCTGAAATCTGACGCTGAGTAACCGTAGAGGCCAAGCGTCAATTTTTCATAAGCTTACACTTGCCCAGGTGCCAGATGCAGGTGAGTGACCGCTCAGGTGTGCCGTTACAAAAGACGTGGCAAATGAGGCGCCCGAGACGGGCCGACGCTAATTCCCGCAGACATTAAGAAGCGCGTCCGCGTCCGCCGCCGCTCCAGAAGTGATAGATCGGAGGTCCCGGCAGGCCGCGGCGGCTGCGCTGGAGCTGGGACGTCCTTAACCTTGAGCGCGGCGGGGTCAGCGGCGGCGGCGGCGAACACCGGCTGCCGTGGGAAGAGCGGCCGCCGAGCCGAGCCACGCGCCGCCGGCAGCCGCACCGCCCCGCAGCTCCCATCCATACACGCGGCCTGCAGGCGTCCCGCACAGACACACAGTGCACAGAACGTCATCTTAGCGTAGAGAAATCTGCAGACGCAAAAGTAGCTACTGGCGTAGCCCAGGGGAGTGATATTGTTTACTTGTAGTCTTCAGACGAGAGACTGTTTTGATGCAGCTCTCCATGCTGCTCTATCCTGTGCAAGCTTCTTCATCTCCCAGTACCTACTGCAACCTACATCCTTCTCAAACTGCTTAGTGTATTCATCTCTTGGGCTCCCTCTACGGGTTTTACCCTCCACTCTGCGCACCAGTACTACACGACTGGCCATTAAAATCACTACACCAAGAAGAAACGCAGATGATGAACGGGTATTCATTGGACAAATGTATTATACTAGAACTGACACGTAAATACATTTTTACGCAATTTGGGTGCATAGATCCTGCGAAACCAGTACCCAGCACAACCACCTCTGGCCATAATAACGGCCTTGATACGCCTGGGCATTGAGTCGAACAGAGCTTGGATGGCGTGTACAGGTACAGCTGCCCGTGCAGCTTCAAGACGATACCACACTTCATCAAGAGTAGTAACTGGCGTATTGTGACGAGCCAGTTGCTCGACCACCATTTACCAGACGTTTTCAATTGGTGGAAGATCTGGAGAATGTGTTGGCAGGGCAGCAGTCGAACATTTTCTGTATCCAGAAAGGCCCGTACAGAACCTGCAAGATGCGGTCATGCTTTATCCTGCTGAAATGTCGGGTTTCGCAGGGATCGAATGAAGGTTAGAGCCACGGGTCGTAACACATCTAAAATGTAACGTCCACTGTTCAAAGTGCCGTCAATGCGAACAAGAGGTGACCGAGACGTGTAACCAGTGGCACCACATACCATTACGCCGGGTGATACGCCAGTATGGCGATGACGAACACACGCTTCCAATGTGCGTTAACCACTATATCGCCAAACACGGACGCTGTGATGCAGCGTCAAGGGTAACCTCAGCCGTGATCTCCGAGCTGATAGTCCATGCTGCTGCAAACGTCGTCGAACTGTTCGTGCAGATGGTCGTTGTCTTGCAAACTTCCCCATCTGTTGACTCACGGATCGAGACGTGGTTGCACGATCCGTTACAGCCTTGCGGATAAGATGCCTGTCATCGCGACTGCTACTGATACGAGGCCGTTGGGATCCAGCACGGCGTTCCGTATTATCCTCCTGGTACCAACGATTTCATATTCTACTAACAGTCATTGGATCGCGACCAACGCGAGCAGCAATGTCGCGATACCATTAACCGCAGTCGCGATACGCTATAATCCGGCCCTTACCAAAGTCGGAAACGTGATGGGTCGCATTTATCCTCCTCATACGAGGCATCACAACAGCGTTTCACCAGACAACGTCGGTCAACTGCTCTTTGTGTATGAGAAATCGGTTGGAAACTTTCCTCATATCAGCACGTTGTAGGTGTCGCCACCGGCGCCAGCCTTGTGTGAATGCTCTGAAAAGCTAATCATTTGCATATCACAGCATCTTCTTCCTGTCGGTTAAATTTCGATTCTGTAGCACGTCATCTTCGTAGTGTAGCAATTGTAATGGCCAGTACTGTAACTTTGTGATCCCTTGATGCCTCAGAACATGTCCTACCAACGGATCCCTTCTTGTAGCCGAGATTTGCCACAAATTCCTCTTCTCCCCAATTCTCTTCAACACCTCCTCATTAGTTGCGTGATCTACCCACCTAATCTTCATCATTATTCTGTAGCACCACATTTCGTAAGCTTCTATTCTCTTCTCGTCTAAACTATTTATAGCCCTTGTGTCAGTTCCATACTTGGCTACACTCCACACAAATACTTTCAGAAAAGAATTCCTGACATTGGAATGTATACTCGATGTTAACAAACTTCTCTTCATCAGAAACGCTTTCCTTGCCATTGCCAGTCTACATTTTATATCCTCTCTACTTCGACCATCATCAGTTATTTTGCTCCCCAAATAGGAAACCCCATCTACTACTTTGTCTCATTTTCTAACGTAATTCCCTCACCACCACCTCATTTAATTCGACTACATTCCATTATCCTCGTTGTGCTTTTGTTGATGTTCATCTTATATCCTCCTTTCAAGACACCGTCCATTCCGTTCAACTGCTTTTCCAGGTCCTTTGCTGTCTCTGACAGAATTACAATGTCATCGGCAAACCCCAAAGTTTTTACTTCCTCTCCTAGAATTTTAATTCCTATACCAATTTTTTCTTTTGTTTCTTTTGCTTCTTGCTCAGAATGCAGATTGAATAACATCGGGGATAGGCTACAACCCCGTCTCACTCCCTTTCCCAAACACTGCTTACATTTCATACCCCTCGACTCTTGTAACTGCCATCTGGTTTCTGTACAGATTGTAAATAGCCTTTCGCTCCCTTTATTCTCTGAGTCTTCAAATGCCAGAAACGTGAGTTTGCCTTTGCTTAATCTATCTTCTAAGATAAGTCGTGGGGTCAGTTTTTCCTCACCTGTTCGAACATTTCTATGGGATTAATATAAGACTGTTATTGTTTTCGATTTATGGGGTATCCCAGAAATGTTATGACAACCTTCTAGTGGAGGTGGGGCACGTTGTAATAATAGAAAATTGTATGGCTTCAAAGGTCGGAGGTAAGTGATAGGAGAGGTCGAAGATCGAAAAGTAAACAAGGGAGTGATTCAGTACAAACATTTGTAAGTAATCATAAGGACTACGACTGTTGACAGTCGGCTGTTAATATTTTCAAAGTTAAACTGACTGTCAGTTTGTAACCTCCCCCTCACTTTTCGACCTTAATGACAGTGAAAAATTAAACCGCGTGTACCTAATGGAAATTTGGGAAAAGCAATCGTCACTGAAGTTAATCTGTCGGTAAAGAGGGAGGAAAGGGTTACATCTAAATGAAAAGGAAAAATGCAAATGAAACTGGTGGAAATTAATTTTGAAAAGGGGTAAAGTTAATAAAGAAAGTAAATGTGCGGCCGTTACGTCAACAATCAACTAGCGGTAATCAGATATTTGAGATTTGGGGGAAATTACGGTCGCCAGTCCTAAGGACAATTACTATAGTAACTGAAAAAGAGAGGTTGTTACACATATAATTAGCACTAGAAGCGTGGCAACTGAACGTTGACACGTGTAGTGTGAAAACTGAAAGTTTGTCAGAAGTAATAAATTTCGCTACACTCTGACTTAATTTAGCAAAAGAATTAATAAAAACGGAAAATTGAAATTTAATTTAGTGACTGAGATTAATAGCGAACTTTGTTTCTGAAGCATATCGAAATTCAGTAAAATACAGTTAGTCTTGGGCTACCTCAACAATCATTTCAAAAGCTACTTGAATCTACGCAGTTTAGAAATAAGAGAGTTAACTTTGAACTTGAATTAAATGATTCTGAACAATTAACAATAGTAAAATTTAGTACGTACCAAGCTGAGCTGCAGTCACAGGTAAGCTAAAATATGGTAACAAAACTCGCACTCTTAATTTGTGCTTGTGTAATCTAAATATTGTAGCCAGCTATGAATACCTTAACTGAACTCTGAAATTAAAGCAGTGAAATCAAATGCTTTTACTTTAATGCTGGCGTTTGAATTTCAACGACACTCGAGTTCATTCCGGAAAAGGAAGGGACCCTGCTTGGTAATGCAATTGGGACAATGAGCAACAAATGTTCATGCTAAGTTGCTGTAATTATAGTTACGAAAATGTGAAAAGCTGAGGTCTGCCATACAGTTCTGAAACTTTACGTGCTTTTAGTCTTCCTTGTTGGTTGATTGAAGGTTTGAAGCCGTCGATCGAGGAGGTGGCGACAGTCACTCATTGTCGGCCGTCGCTGTTGCAGAAGCTGGATGTTGGCGCGCCTTCTTCTCGACACGGTCACCAGGCGAAACGGGCTCTTGATGTGCGCCAGCTAATGCTTCCCGTCCGCGACACCGTGTCAGAAACTATCATAGCAAGTCGAGCGCGATCACATGCTGCCCAACCCCGAAAGCGCGGCAACTCGCGGGAGCTAACACAACACACCTGCTCCACTGCACCACCCCAGACAGACCCCGCTCTGCTCGCGCTCCGCGCGACAGAGTTAACACTACCAAAGATCATAAACACTTTCGTTCTCCACACGACCTATCGATGTATTCGTTCGATAGCATAGTTTTCCCTAGGCCAGACCCAGCGTATAAATACAAATAATATTCACAAAACAAACCAATTATACATCGACATAAATGCATATATATACAAATAGTAAAACAATTACAATATACAAAGACACAGAAACGTTATATCTTCAGGTAACAAAATAAGGAAAAAAAATTGCAGTGCAATAGATGGAAATACGAGGATATGCATTTCCGGCGTTACAAGTTATTGAGACTGCTCTGAAGGAGCGTCTTAAAATATTACTTGTGAACACTTATTACAAGAGATCTCACTTGGCGGAACCAGAAGATCCAGTTAAAATACGCCAATAATGACCCGGTCTTTCAAACATAGAAAGGAACAGTTTCGTACAACAGGTTGTTCAGATTATAAGTAATGAGTAAGAAATGCAATTACAAACAAACAACTGAACCGGTTAACAGCTAAATCTAACCACAAGGTCCCTCTTTCGTTTAAGACAACTTGTGCCTTAGTACAATTGTTCCGGCTGTATTTACGACCAAGAGCTGGTTAATTAGAACAATAATGACCGGGTACAAACCAGAAAGTATTTACGACCAAAGAGCCGAACGAGTAAATCTCTGAGGGTCAGGTACAAACCAGAAAATAATAAGAAGTGCAGGTAGGAAATGAAACAAATCAGCACGATGATTACACAATGTTACTCCCCTTTATCAGCAAGCAGTTCCACGGATCCACTGTGCGTCGCAGCGGTTACTGAGTGCTGCCGATGAAAGCCAGGTAGAAGAGGGCAGCCAGGCCACGAGCGGTCGTCCGACACGAATGTTGCCAAACAACCGACGAGATGTCGGCCTGCTGCTTGTAGTCGACGCTGACCCCGGTTAAGTACTCCGGCATCTTAGCTCTGCGCAGGCCCTCCTTGCGCAGCTCGTGGTGTTGGCCGTTCGGACGTCGTGACCACCTCCTGCCGCGACGCTACCGATTTGAATAGCGGCATATTGTCATAATATTTGATGACCGGATTTTTGGTTCATTAAATTAATAAATATCATTGTGATAGTGAATCTTGTTATGATTTCAGTAATAATAGAACCTCATTAGAGTATCCTGCATTTAATCACATTTTTTGTGGAGGTTATTCAAAACATTGTAAACTATTTAAAAGGGTCATCCCTCGTTAAAACAGGGCCAAATACTTTACTTCACATTCAGATATCCATTTGCAGAATACGGAGAGTGATAGTTCATTGGAGTGGTATGTGCCATCACAGCCGGCCGGGGCGGCCGAACGGTTCTAGGCACTACAGTCTGGAACCTCGCGACCGCTACGGTCGGTGGTTCGAATCCTGCCTCGGGCATGGATGTGTGTGATGTCCTTAGGTTAGTTACGTTCTAAGTTCTAGGGGACTGATGACCTTACATGTTAAGTCCCATGCTGCTCAGAGCCATTAGAACCATTTTTGTATCTTCACAATAATGAGATACAAGCTTTACTCAAATCAGGGGATTAGTTTCACCTCGCCACCAGGCTCCCTTTCAAGATTACCTTTTGTAATAACAGACTTTGGAATACCTGAACGAAGAAAGTGCGCTACCAATCCAGTCTGTTCCACTCTTAAATTTAATTTGTGAATACCTTACCGAGATTGCAGCGTATGTGTGGAAAACATTCAACAACAAATCCCAAACATCCCAAAAGCTGAGCCGTGGCCCTATTGCGTTACTAGACTGCTCTATCTGGCGCCACTGCCTCAGGTGTCGTATCGAGTATCCGTCTTGCGGTCCCATTGCCAACTTATATGAGGAGAGTTGGTATCTGTGGGTTGTGTCCATAGAAAGACTTTGCTTGTCGAAATATACAGGGCTATTACAAATGATTGAAGCGATTTCATAAATTCACTGTACCTCCATTCATTGACATATGGTCACGACACACTACAGGCACGTAGAAAAACTCATAAAGTTTTGTTCGGCTGAAGCCGCACTTCAGGTTTCTGCCGCCAGAGCGCTTGAGAGCGCAGTGAGACAAAATGGCGACAGGAGCCGAGAAAGCGTATGTCGTGCTTGAAATGCACTCACATCAGTCAGTCATAACTGTGCAACGACACTTCAGGACGAAGTTCAACAAAGATCCACCAACTGCTAACTCCATTCGGCGATGGTATGCGCAGTTTAAAGCTTCTGGATGCCTCTGTAAGGGGAAATCAACGGGTCGGCCTGCAGTGAGCGAAGAAACGATTGAACGCGTGCGGGCAAGTTTCACGCGTAGCCCGCGGAAGTCGACGAATAAAGCAAGCAGGGAGCTAAACGTACCACAGCCAACGGTTTGGAAAATCTTATGGAAAAGGCTAAAGCAGAAGCCTTACTGTTTACAATTGCTACAAGACCTGACACCCGATGACAAAGTCAAACAAACTTCCTGGCAGATTAAAACTGTGTGCCCGACCGAGACTCGAACTCGGGACCTTTGCCTTTGCCCGCGAAAGGCAAAGGTCCCGAGTTCGAGTCTCGGTCGGGCACACAGTTTTAATCTGACACGAAGTTTCATATCAGCGCACACTCCCCTGCAGAGTGAAAATCTCATTCTGGAAACATCCCCCAGGCTGTGGCTAAGCCATGTCTCCGCAATATCCTTTCTTTCAGGAGTGCTAGTTCTGCAAGGTTCGCAGGAGAGCTTCTGTAAAGTTTGGAAGGTAGGAGACGAGGTACTGGCAGAAGTAAAGCTGTGAGTACCGGGCGTGAGTCGTGCTTCGGTAGCTCAGGTGGTAGAGCACTTGCCCGCGAAAGGCAAAGGTCCCGAGTTCGAGTCTCGGTCGGGCACACAGTTTTAATCTGACAGGAAGTTTCATATCAGCGCACACTCCGCTGCAGAGTGAAAATCTCATTCTGGAAACATCCCCCAGGCTGTGGCTAAGCCATGTCTCCGCAATATCCTTTCTTTCAGGAGTGCTAGTTCTGCAAGGTTCGCAGGAGAGCTTCTGTAAAGTTTGGAAGGTAGGAGACGAGGTACTGGCAGAAGTAAAGCTGTGAGTACCGGCCGTGAGTCGTGCTTCGGTAGCTCAGTTGGTAGAGCACTTGCACGGGAAAGGCAAAGGTCCCGAGTTCGAGTCTCGGTCGGGCACGCAGTTTTAATCTGCCAGGAAGTTTCATATCAGCGTACACTCCGCTGCAGAGTGAAAATCTCATTCTGGAAAGTCAAACAACGTTTTTTCTTAATGGTAAAGTGAACAGACACAATGTGCGAATATGGGCGGTAGAGAATCCTCACGCATTCGTGCAGCAAATTCGCAATTCACCAAAAGTTAACGTGTTTTGTGCAATCTCACGGTTTAAAGTTTACGGCCCCTTTTTCTTCTGCGAAAAAAACGTTACAGGACACGTGTATCTGGACATGCTGGAAAATTGGCTCATGCCACAACTGGAGACCGACAGCGCCGACTTCATCTTTCAACAGGATGGTGCTCCACCGCACTTCCATCACGATGTTCGGCATTTCTTAAACAGGAGATTGGAAAACCGATGGATCGGTCGTGGTGGAGATCATGATCAGCAATTCATGTCATGGCCTCCACGCTCTCTCGACTTAACACCATGCGATTTCTTTCTGTGGGGTTATGTGAAAGATTCAGTGTTTAAACCTCCTCTACCAAGAAACGTGCCAGAACTGCGAGCTCGCTTCAACGATGCTTTCGAACTCATTGATGGGGACATGCTGCGCCGAGTGTGGGAGGAACTTGATTATCGGCTTGATGTCTGCCGAATCACTAAAGGGGCACATATCGAACATTTGTGAATGCCTAAAAAAGCTTTTTGAGTTTTTGTATGTGTGTGCAAAGCATTGTGAAAATATCTCAAATAATAAAGTTATTATAGAGCTGTGAAATCGCTTCCATCATTTGTAATAACCCTGTATGTATACAGGGTGAGTCACCTAACGTTACCGCTGGTTATATTTCGTAAACCACATCAAATACTGACGAATCGATTCCACAGACCGAACGTGAGGAGAGGGGCTAGTGTAACTGGTTAATACAAACCATAAAAAAAATGCACGGAAGTGTGTTTTTTAACACAAACCTACGTTTTTTTAAATGGAACCCCGTTAGTTTTGTTAGCACATCTGAACATATAAACAAATACGTAATCAGTGCCGTTTGGTGCATTGTAAAATGTTAATTATATCCGAAGATACTGTAACCTAAAGTTGACGCTTGAGTACCACTCCTCCGCTGTTCGATGGTGTGTATCGGAAAGCACCAAATTACGTAGGGATCCAAAGGGAACGGTGATGGACCTTAGGTACAGAAGAGACTGGAACAGCACATTACGTCCACATGCTAACACCATTTTATTGGTCTTTTTCACTGACGCACATGTACATTACCATGTATTAACCAATTACACTAGCCCCTCTCCTCACGATTCGTCAGTATTTGATGTGGTTTACGAAATATATCCAGCGGTAATGTTAGGTGACTCACCCTATATATATATATATATATATATATATATATATATATATATATATATATATATATATATATATACGGGGTTGGCTGGCCCGAGAAGGAGGCACGAAGTTATACGAGACAAGTAGGACGAGTTTCCATGAATAATTTGTTGACAAAGTTGAAGAGGAAGCCTATGAAATGATTGTAATTCGCTTTTCTCTTTTGTGAGTCTCCTGATTATCCTAACAGACTGCTAATTCGCTAACTTGGGGAACGGTAATCGAGTAACAGAACTCGTCAATAGAAGCCCAAGTGTAAGTTAAATCCGTTGTAGGCACAATGGAGGGAGGAGCAATGCTGGCCGCGCCAAAAATATCTGAGTTCTTATACTGCCGCAGGTGCCAAACACTTCGTGCTCGATTCCTGTGGAGGCAGCTGCACTACAGGTTGAGGCAGCAATCAGGACTTCAGACCTCCCAAACGAGCTGCGGCCGTGGACATTGTTTCAGTAAATTGCGATATCGAAACTGAGTTATGCTGACCAACAGCCCAGACAGCACTTACAAAACTCTGTGTGGGTACCAAGAGAGTGAAAACTCCTAACATGACCGGATGTCCGGTCTCTACTCCACGTCTATTCTCTCCGCAGTATGGTAAAGAGTCCCAGAGAAAATCAATTCTGCACACAAACTCACACAACAACCCCTCCAGAACACAACAAAAGTCCTACTCTAATTGAGAGGGCTGCCACCTAAAAACTAGTCTCGGCTTCTTTCGTCAGCAAGTGTTGCTGACTGCCCTAGTCACCCCAAAGTCACCGAGTCGCGATTCGAAGGACCCCTCAATACAGTGCCCGACAGCACAAACACGTCTTAATTCGAGCAAAGAGTAATGTTATGCCCCAAAATGGGGCAACATTTTGGTCACATTCCATGTTGACATTTCGTGGAGGCTGAACCGCCTGTCTCAGTTACAAATAGACTGACAACTAGGGGGAAATTCTGAGCGAGTTGTAGCAAACACGGAAGCTATGCAGTACAGGAGAAGGACGAAGAGTCTAGGTTTACAAGAGTAGCGTAATAACATCCTGCAGCCTGAGAGATACCATCGTACTGGCGACGAAGCAGAGTTTCGTAAGGAAGGCTAGGTACAATGCAACAGTAGGTATTTATCTGTCAAGGCAACAGGAAAGAGTCTCTGAAATGTCAAGCTGTGGAAGTTTAAAGTCACTAGGAGAAGTGACAGCGAAGAAAAAACCAGGACACATGATGATATAGCCATCCCCACCGCCATATACAGCACAGGAAGCGCCAGCATAAATACTCCACCCTTCTTAACAAATGTCTGATTGCTGAGTGCTGATTGCCGACTGCCTAGTGTGTAGTCTCGGCCTTTGCGTAAGTTTCAGTTATCCAGTCAGATAGGAGGCTATGGAGAGCGCCCCACGGGATGCCTAGCAGTCTTTGACAGTCGTTGGAACCAAAAGTCAGACTGGAAGGCCGCTGCTGCTGCTAGCTGCACTGGCAACATCCTAAGTAACATTGACAAGGTGCGAAGACCGCCAAAACCCTGCAGCTCTCCTGAAGGCATGACTATTCCTGTAGCAGACACCAATGCTGCTGGCTCCTTCTTCCTAAACGGGGCTGAGAGCCGAGTCTTAGCGAGTACTTCAGGTGGACATGGGGCGAGATTCCTGAGTACAAATCTTCGAAGACCATGGGAGCGCCTCTAGTGATCGATACGCAGAGCTGGAGGCCGCCAGATTCCGCAGTCAACGGAAGTCTGTCGTGTAGCAGCTGCCACCCAACACATCGCTGTGCTGGTGATACTGGAAGATGGGTACAAGCCGATCTTCCACCACTGATGTGGCACTACTCCACCGGCACTGCTTTGGAAGACAGTGTAGCAGCACTACCGTTTGTCATAGGAAAAGTGCAGTTTTGGTGCAATATTTCTGAGTTCGCAAGCTACAGCCAGGTGCGGGCCTGTCGGCAGTAAGTCACACTACCAGCAGTTGCGAAGTAGAAACGAGGCCACAGGGCCGTCGAACCGCCGAAAAGAGTAGACGCAGCGGTTTGCATGGCGCAACCTCGGTGTTGTGAGTACGTGGCTCGGAGCGGCGCGTATACATAGAACCGTGTATAAATAGGTGCCGGTTTCCTAACAAGGCATTCAAGTGTAACAGCTCTCCTGGATGCCAGGGCGAATTACACCACTGGCTACACACAGCAGCAGATGGGGCGCCAGCATTTCAGTCCTTGGCGGGTCACTGGTTCGACCCTCTCAGGCCAACACGGGAGTTTCAAGTGAGGCAGCTCTCTTGGATGGCGGGGCGTGTCACACTACCGGCTACACGCAGCAGCAGATGGGGCGCCAGCGTTCCAGTCTCCAGCGGATTGCTGGTTCGACCCTCTGAGCCCAACACGGGGTCTGTAGCCAGCCAGAGACGCGCCACTCCACAGGTCGCTACCACAGGCAGTCGTCTTGGTTCCCAACATGCACTGGATACATGCAGGGTGACGGCCGCAGATTCGGACGCCGGATCACGGGTGCTTGTTGTCGCCCGCGATCTGACAGTGAAGAAGAAGGCAGTAGGCCGTCTGTGGCTCCCAGCGAGCCGCGCTGAGGCGGCAGGGGCGAAGACCACTGAATCGACTGTCACGCACCCTGACTTCGTGGCTGTACAAGGCCGACACACAGCAGTGCGTGCACAGGTCACTGAGGCAGCCATTCTGCCCCAAGCCATTTCGCAGTCAGCAAAGTGGTGTCCTCAGCATTGTGGGACCCAGTGACACAGACCAAGGGGAATGTGGCATTGTAGTTGGAAACAACAAATCACTTGGAAAGCTTGGACGAGTCTTAATATGGTGCCTTCTACCTCTTGCCGCCACATTTGGTGTTGCTGTTACATTTGGTGCCACTACAACAGTACTGTATTCATACATGATAAATGTGTGATGGTCAATTATGTTTCCTTGGTGCCTTCCGGTGTAACTTCACAACTGCATCTCATCCAGCTCTCTCGCTCTCTCCTGACGATTGTGAGAGTCTGGGACCGGACTCCTATAGTAATTAAAGCCCTTGATAACTGATTAACTTCCTTTTGATGCTTCTGAGATGGAAATTAAAGATTATAATTGACAGAGGACAATCCAGAAGGGCTGGGTTTGGCACCTCTCATTCTTAATGTGCAGTCTTTTGTGCAGCCATGGACTAAATCTCAAAGAACCCAAATTGTACACAATACTCAAGAATAGGATCCCATTTAAAAAATAAAAAAGCATATTTTTATGTGGGGTGATACAACGATTTTTAAGATGAATCTCCAAGTGGTGACAGAGACAGAAGCAGACTCTCCTGGTGTGTGTGTGTGTGTGTGTGTGTGTGTGTGTGTATGTGTTTGTGTGTGAGTGTGAAGGGATTATCGATGGCAGGCTAGTCAATTATTATTTCTTTATCAGCGCTGTCAGTTCTGTAAATTATCTGTATACAATTGATGAAGAGCTGTTCGAACAGGAAAATAGTACACTTTTTTAATATTGCAACCGATTAAGGAAAAACATGCAAACAACATGGTGTTCCCACACAACATGGAATTACTGTGAGAGACTTTCCAAATGAAAACTTTCATGAATGGATTGGCAGACGGTGTACTATTGAATGGGCCTCCAAAACACCCAGATATCACACTCATTGATTTTGCAGTCTGGAGTATGGTAAAAGATGAATTTTATCCCACCATGATTTGCGATGTTTAAAATTTGAAGAAAGGTGAACACAACCAGAATTTAAAAAAAAAAAAAACAAAAAAAACATGCTCTCAGAATATTTGTGACAAAATTTGTAAATCAGTGTTTGGCCACGCGGGGTAGCCATGCGGTCTTAGGCGCCTTGCCTCGGTATGCGCTGCTCCCCCCGTCGGAGGTTCGAGTCCTCCATCGGGCGTGTGTGTGTGTGTGTGTGGTGCCCTTAGCTTAAGTTAGTTTGAGTTAGATTAAGTAGTGTGCAAGCCTAGGAACCGATGAACTCAGCAGTTTCGTCCCACAGGAAATTTTCACAAATTTCGAAAATCAGTGTTTAAAAGTTGGAATGATTGCTTGGATCCGCATGGAAACTTAGCATCTTTTGTAGGTTCATTGAACTCTTTATATATAAATGTACTGATAATAAATGTACATTTTCATTTGTTTAGTATTATTGCAAGAAATGAATTTTTGGCAAGAATCCTACGGCCACAAGGTATAAACTCCAGAAGCAATGATAGAAATGTAATGAAGTTTCAGTTCTGAGGTTAAAATGATAAGATTCGCCGATGACATTCTTAACCTGAGAGAAAGTGAGAAATAATTGCTGGACCTTCTGAATGAGTGTACACAACGAACTGATAGAAAATCTAAGAGACTAAAGTAATGATGAGTAGCAAAAGTGAAATGAGCGACTGACTTATCATCAGACTTTAGCGTCAGAAAGAAGGCGAAGTGAAGGAACTCTGCTACCTTACAAACAAAATGAGACATGGCAGACGAAGCAAGATGGACATAAAAAGTAGATTTCCACAGGAAAAGACTGGATTCCTGGCTAAAAGAAGTCTACAGTACTAGTACTGACAGCTGGTCTTGAGAAATAATTTTCTGTGACTGTACGTTTAGAGCACAGCATTGTATGAGTGTGAATGACAGACTGTAGGGAAAGCCTGAACGAAGAAAATCGGAGAGTTTGAGGTGTTCGTATTATAGTTTATTATGTCACGATTAACTAATTACTACAAATACTCATATTACAGGCTTCAGCATTTTATTTTAGCTTCAGACATGGTAATTAATCCACAAACTGTTTCGTTATGCAGAAAAAAACTTAGTTATACGCATACTGAACCACTGAATATAATAAGTTTCCTTTAATTTAGTTCTATGGTCACAAACTTTTTGTTGACAGATTACCGGTTTCGGTCTATATTGACCATCATCAGATCTGTTTTATAAAAACAAAATAAAAAAATAAAATAGATCTGATGATTGTCATTATAGACCGAAACCGGTAATCTGTTAACAAAAAGTTTGTAACCATAGACGTAAATTAAAGGAAACTTATTTTATACAAGGGTCACTGTTTTATTCGTGACAATGTCGCAGCTTGTGACACAGAATATAACTAAACTTTATTCATCAAGACGAAACTATACTTTCTCATCAAAATTATCCAAGCACAGGTATGTAACGTGGAACTGACTATTAGATGTCCCGACAGATGGGACTCACAGGATAAAAGGAGGCAGGAAATATCGTGTTGTCAGTAGAGAAGGACTAACAAGAGAATGCCTCGGTCAGGAGAGCTCAGTAGTCATCGGATGTCACCTGAGTAATTCAAGCAGGGACACCTCAACTTTTCTAAAGGTCTCCAGGTCGTCTGTTTATGATGTGAATGTGAAATAGAAAAGGAAAGGAACAACCAGTACTACAACAATACCATGCAGAACTCATGTACTGACACATGGGGACCGTCAAGCATTGGGGACAGCCGCCGCAAAAATCGAACGAAATCAGAGGAAGGACTCCAAAGTATTAACAGCAGTCAAGCTACCACAATGGCTATGCGTAGGGGATTAAAAGGAGTGGGGTTAATTGGCCAAGTCAGTATTAAGCGACGTGAGAGGTGGTGTCAAGGGCAATGCCACTGGGCAGAGGATGACAGAAAACGAATGACTCCGAGTAATGAATCATTTCGTTCGTCGCGTTTATCCGATGGAAGGATTTGGCTTTGGCAAATGCCTGGAGTACGTACTGCCGTCATATGTAACGCCAACAACCAAGTACAGAGGGATTACTGTTACGGTATGGGGTGTTTCTCGTGTGGAGTGCCGTCCCCATGTGGTGTTTCAGAAGACGCTAAGTTGGGAAGGATGTTAACAGAATTTACGGCATTGTTTCGCAAGATGATTCAGCAAGTGTAGAATGCATTTTTTTTACTTCCGTGTGTGATCACAAAACGTTCTGGTCCTTAGACTACCAGTTTCGGTCAACGATGACCATCTTCAAATTAGCAGCAAAACATGAAACAACCAAAACAACTGTGGGAGAATCTGCACCTCAGTAAAACAGCACTAGTGGACAGTCTACATCTTAAACCAATAAAAATGCAGCAGCGAAAAGTATGAAATATATGTACTTGAAATATGATGAGGTATATCTGTTACGAAACACGTCGTAATACAGTATTAGGGGTACAAGTGCAGATCCTGTGGTCATTGGCACCTTAACATGCACTCACTCCGGTGCTTTAGTTGTTTTCCCTTGCGTCTAATAGCCCTCCCGCAAACAAGCCCAATGATTTACTACCTTTCGTTTCCTGAACGGTCGTAACTGCACCACTAAGTGGGCTACACCTGTCATTATAGAGTAAATGTTTTGTGTTCACGCATTTGAACTTCAACATAAGTCCTTCTGCCCAGCGGAAAACAAACATTCATTGCTGCTCTTGACACATGTACTTGGAGGTACTAACCAACCTAAAAACATACTACTGCTGATAACTACAATTACTAGTCTGCAAATGCGTTAAATACTGCTGTAATGTTGTTCAGTGCGCTGTCTTCAGTCACCAATAAAAATACCTGCACTTACACCCCTAACTACTTATATAATGAACCTATAGTGACATCGTCAAAAGTACACACAAAATCAGCTTTGGCTCGTCACATATTTTAAAAAGTGATATAAACTAGGCCACAGAGACGGTAGAGCCATCACATTAAGAGCGCTACTCTTCGAATAAACTATTCATCAGGTGTGTAACTATACATAAGGCAATAAAATGAAAAAAATATATAATAGATAAAACTTATAGTAGGCTTATAAACTATAAATGTTACTGCAGTGATAAAACGGAATGAAATTAAAAGCACCGATAAACCTAATTTTTAAAATTAGAAAAAGTTAAAATTGAAGTCATGGAGGGTGAGAGTACAGGGTTGCTGTATCCGAACAGATTACACGAGAAAATCATTAATAACCCTTGTTTAGACGAACAACATGTAGACGCTAGATACACGAGAGTCAGCACGAGCAGCTATAAGTATGAAAAGGGTAAATGTGATAGGAGGTAGTACTATATACAGACACCATGGTTTAACCAAGATGGTAAAGAACTGGCTACTCAGACGAAGAAAGCATTGCTAAAATATGAAGACGTCAAAATCAAGACGATTATGTGAAGTGTAAGACCATTAGTAATAGAGTAAACTCGGATATTCCAAACATAAAACAGGATTATAGGGAGCGATATACAAAAGCTATGGAGCGGGACCTTTATGGATCACAAAAGGATGCATGGTATATTCTCCTAAAGTGAAAGAAGATATTAATGAACACATTCAGATATATAATGTAAGCAAAATTCAGGGAAATTTTTTTTAAATTAAGGTATAACTCCTTAACAGAGTTGGGAATTAAAACTAGCCACAAAAGCACAGAAAATGACAACTAAATAAAATGTCTTTGGAGGAAGTATGCACTGCAATAAGAAGACTTAATACACTATTGGCCATTAAAATTGCTACACTACGGAGATGACGTGCTACAGACGCGAAATTTAACCGACAGGAAGAAGATGCATTCACACGAGGTTGGCGCCGGTGGCGACACCTACAACGTGTTGACATGACGAAAGTTTCCAACCGATTTCTCATACACAAACAGCAGTTGACCGGCGTTGTTGTGAAACTCGTGTAAGGAGGAGAAATGCGTACCATCACGTTTCCGACTTTGATAAAGGTCGGATTGTAGCCTATCGCGATTGCGGTTTATCGTATCGCGACATTGCTGCCCGCGGTAGTCGTGATCCAATGACTGTTAGTAGAATATGGAACTGGTGCGTTCAGGAGGGTAATACGGAAGGCCGTGCTGGATCCCAACGGCCTCGTATCACTAGCAGTCGATATGACAGGCATTTTATCCGCATGGCTGTAACGGATCATGCAGCCACGGCTCGATCCCGGAGTCAACAAATGGGGACGTTTGCAAAACAACAACCATCTGCACGAACAGTTCGACGACGTTTGTAGCAGCATGGGACTATCAGCTTGGATACCATGGCTGCGTTTACCCTTGACGCTGCATCACAGACAGGAGCGCCTGCGATGGTGTACTCAACGACTAACCTGGGTGCACGAATGGCAAAACATTTTCGGATGAATCCAGGTTCTGTTTACAGCATCATGATGGTGGCATCCGTGTTTGGCGACATCGCGGGGAACGCACATTGGAAGCGTGTATTCGTCATCGCCATACTGGCGTATCACCCAGCGTGATGGTTGGGGTGCCACTGGTTACACGTCTTGGTCACCTCATGTTCGCACTGACGTCACTTTGAACAGTGGACGTTACATTTCAGATGTGTTACGACTCGTGGCTCTACCCTCCATTCGATCCCTGCGAAACCCTACATTTCAGCAGGATAATGCCCGACCGCATGTTGCAGGTCCTGTACGGGCCTTTCTGAATACAGGAAATGTTCGACTGCTGCCCTAGCCAGCAAATTCTCCAGATCTCTCACCGTCTGGTCAATGGTGACCGAGCAACTGACTCGTCACAATACGCCAGTCACTACTCTTGATGAACTGTGGTAACGTGTTGATGCTGCATGGGCAGCTGTACCTGTACACGCCATCCAATCTCTGGTTGACTCAATGTCCAGGCGTATCAAGGCCGTTATTACGGCAGGAGGTGGTTGTTCGGGGTACTGATTTCTCGGGATCTATGCACCCAAATGGCGTGAAAATGTATCACATGTCAGTTCTAGTATAATATATTTGTCCAATGAATACCCGTTTATCATTTGCATTTCTTCTTGGTGTAACAATTTTAACGGCCAGTAGTGTAATAGGAAAGACCAGTGCCAGATGACATATATGTTGAATAAATAAAATACGGGGCAGATATTATATCAACGGCTTCAAATTTTGTTTAACAGTGTCATGAAGGAAGAATGGGTACCAAGAGAATGGAAAGACAGTATTACGGTTCCAGATTATAAAGAAGAAGATAAGCAACTATTAGATAATTACCGGGAAATTAACGTGGTTGACACGACCTTCAAATTGTTAACATCAGTAATTAGAGACAGAACTCTGAATTATATAAATATAGCAGAATGACAGCAAGCATTCAGGAAAAACATGGGTCGAAGACAGATTATGGAGAAATCCATAGAGTTTAGTAACCGGTCTACCTGTGCTTCGTTAACTTGTGAAAAGTCTTTGACAGGATCACAAGAAAGCATGTAACTCAAATCTTAACTGAGAACAGGGTACCAATGGGTTTACTAAAAACAACAGAAGATGTATGTACCGGTAATAAAACGAGAATTAAAGAACACTAAGAAAGATGAAACTGTGGTAGGTAAAGGAGTTAGACAAGGAGACTCACTAAATACAGTCCTTATCAACCTAATAAGGGACTGCATCATTGATGATGTCAGGAAGGAACCGGACTATAAAATGGGAAATAAAGTGATAAATTATTACTTGTTATTCTGATGAAGCTGTACTGATATCAAATAACGAGGTTAATTTACAAAAGCTAATTCAAAGAAATAAAACAGCTAAACAGTACAACACCGAAATCTCATCTAAATAAAACTGAGAGTATCATATTGTCAAAAGCACCTGTACAATGTAAATTATAAGTAAATCGTGTGCGAGTTGAACAACTGATGAGTTTTAATTACCTTGGGGCTGTTATCACCACTATTAATGGTTTCGCCATAGAAGTGCAAAGTCAAGTGGCAGAGTCAGTAAGGGTAGCCGGATGTTTGCAAAATTCTGACAACTGACAACACAGGGGAAAATAAAAATATATAAAACAATGATGCGTCATGTTTTGAGATGTTGTTGTTGTTGTGGTCTTCAGTCCAGAGACTGTTTGATGCAGCTCTCCATGCTACTCTATCCTGTGCAAGCTTCTTCATCTCCCAGTACTTACTGTAACCTGCATCCTTCTGAATCTGTTCAGTTGTAAGTAGGCTGTTTATGTTTTCTTATTGGCAACGTTACGTAGCGCTCTGTATGAAAATCACTGGCTGTACTGTGTGCAGTCTGTGGCTAGTTCGCATTGTTGTCTGCCATTGTAGTGTTGGGCAGCGGCAGTTGGATGTGAACAGCGCGTAGCGTTGTGCAGTTGGAGGTGAGCCGCCAGCAGTGGTGGATATGGGGAAAGAGATGGCGGAGTTTTGAAATTTGTAGGACTGGATGTCATGAACTGCTATATATATTACGACTATTAAGGTAAATACATTGTTTGTTCTCTATTAAAATCTTTCATTTGCTAACTATGCCTATCAGTAGTTAGTGCCTTCCGTAGTTTGAATCTTTTATTTAGCTGGCAGTAGTGGCGCTCGCTGTATTGCAGTAGTTCGAGTAACCAAGATTTTTGTGAGGTAAGTGATTTGTGAAAGGTATAGGTTAATGTTAGTCAGGGCCATTCTTTTGTAGGGATTATTGAAAGTCAGATTGCGTTGCGCAAAAAAAAATATTGTGTGTCAGTTTAAGCACAATCTTGTATAATTTTTCATAAGGGGACGTTTCACAGTGTATTCATCTCTTGGTCTCCCTCCACGATTTTTACCCTCCACGCTGCCCTCCATTACTAAATTGGTGATCCCTTGATGCCTCAGAATACGCCCTACCATCCGAATCCTTCTTCTAGTCAAGCCCCAAATTTCTCTTCTCTCCAGTTCTATTCAATAACTCCTCATTAGTTATGTGATCTATCCATCTACTGGCAGGACGCAGTTAAGGCATATCTGAAATGTGTGTGATGACGCAAAGCTGATTTTGTGTGTATTTATTGATGATGCCACTATGGCTCAGTGCGTTTTAAGACAAGTATCCTCGTCCTATTTTAAGCGCATGTTTTCCAGTTGTATGGAAGTAATACTACTCTTTGTCTTTTTTTTTTGGTTTAGGATGTAGGCTGTCCACTAGTTGCTCTGGTATGTTCACGTTTTGGTGCTGGTCTGAAGATGATCATCGCAGACCGAAACCGGTGATCTATGGAGGTGGAAATAAAGGAATTTTATTTTACAGTACTGTTAGTGTGTGCAATAGAAGAATTGTTCGGAGATGATGTGACTGTTTGCATTAGCATGGCAATTCACCTTGTCATAAATCAGCAGCTGTGACATAATTGTTTGTGAATAATAACATTCCTGACATGGACTAACCTGCACAGAGCACTTGAACCCAATGAAATACCTTCAGTCGTAGTTGGAATGTGTATTTCAGATGGCAGCGTCCGACGTGTCAACCAGGAAAGGTTGGCACTCTCGAGGAAGAATGGCCTGCCGTCCCTCCCCCCCCCCCCCCCCAGAAATTCAGACACCTTACAGACAATGTCCCCAGCGGAGTTCAATCCGTCATAAAGAGGAATGGTGAATACATCCCTTAGTGTCCGAACACTTTTTATCAGATAGTGTATCTGCAAACTAATTATCACATCCGAAGATGACAGTAACATTCTAAAATATTTCCAATTAGTAGGCGACCTTGGTAAAATAGATTAAAATATGAACATTTATGAGATCGCGTGGTTCTGCATGGCATCGTTTGAGATGTGGTATCATAAAATGATGCAGAAAATTAGGTGAACTAATAAGAAATGAGCCGGCCGAAGTGGCCGAGCAGTTCTAGGCGCTTCAGTCTGGATCCGCGCGATCGCTACGGTCGCAGGTTCGAATCCTGCCTCGGGCATGGATGTGTGTGATGTCCTAAGGTCAGTTAGGTTTAAGTAGTTCTAAGTTCTAGGGGACTGATGACCTCAGATGTTAAGTCCCATAGTGTTCAGAGCCATTTGAACCATTTTTTTGATAAGAAATGAGACTGTTCTCCGCAGACATGATAAGGAGAGAAACATGTGGAAAACATCGACGAGAAGAAGGGACAGGGTGATAGGACATGTGTTAAAAATTCGACGCATGATCTCCATGATATCTGAGGAAGCTGTAGTGGATAAAAGCTATAGGGAGAGAGATAGATTAGAATACATAAAGAAAATGACTGGGAAGTTAGGGTGTACATAGTAGTCAGATGAAAGAAGTTGGTAGAGAAGAAGAATTCGTGTCAGACTACATAAAATCAGCCATAGGACTGATGACTAGAAAAAGGCAACAAAACGGATAAATGACCCATAGAATAACTTCGAAAGGTCCATGAGGCTATTCGCAAATGTCGTGGAGAAGCCACAACGTTATAAAATTATAGTGAAATCTAGGAAGACCTGCTGAGGACAGACAATTGGAGTAGGGACTAGCATCTGAAAATCAGAAACAATACAGAGTTTTGTGAAAAGTTGTTACAGACCTCTGTTGTTGTATGGTTACACAATTGCCGAAAAATCTGTGGAAGCAGTCACAATGGGATGTATTACATTCTGGTGGCTCATGTGTGCTATCCCTGTTCGCTATTGCAGGCGCGTCGTTCACTTTCTAGTTCCATGTTTGCGTTCACCCTGAAGACTGTGGACGAGTCTTTCCTTAATCCTCCTAAATGAATGGGGTCGGAGCAGATTAGGTTAATTTGATGGGCGAGTAATTTCTTCATGACAGTCTGTGTTTCCAAACATCCATGGCAAATGAACTTCTAAAAATCTTGCCAGTAAGCAACACCTCAAAGAAGCGCCAAAATCGGGCACAGATAATACCGCTCAATACGTACAGGCTGGCAGGGCTAAGAGGTAAGTATATTAGTGCTTCCTCTGGGAAGCTCTACAAACTCTGGTACTGCCAACAAGGGTTGTCGGATGTAGAATTCGTGTCACTTTTGGGGCGGAGGTGCTGTTTTCGTAGTGTATCCTGAAATACTTCATGGAACATCACTGTTAGGAAGTGGTAGTGTGTTACGACGCATTATCGTTTCGATTTATAGAGTCTTATTTTCTTTCGAAGATTATAGCGGCATTACTGAGAGTACAGAATTTATGTCCACATCTCAAACCATCTCTTCGCTCGACAGCTCGTTGATCTTCCTGTAACTGCAGACACATTCTTCCGAGAAGAAGGGATCAAATACCGTACCTCGCGGCATTCCATTAACGCGATACAGAACATCTTTCCTGGCCATCTGATCTCCAAGAACGGGGTCCCCTGATTTTTCAGTGTGTTATTTCTTCCTTTATGGGTCATTGAAATCTCCGATCTTCCTGTGTGACCCATCACACACCACTCAGGTACTGAAGGATCACATTCTGGAGGAAGTTATCGAGTTCCAGCCTCAGTTCTGCGTGATAGAAGACTTGAAATGTGTGTGAACGGAAATGGTGATGTCATTTTCAAGTGTTGAGCATTTTAAATCGCAAAATTCACCTTGTATTTGTTTTACTTCGCTGTGAATAAATTTTTACCGCGGGTCGAGGTTTTAAAAATCGACTGTTTCACAGCCGCATCTGTTATTTTGTGAATGCTGTAGTATCGACTCGGCCTCCTCCAGAAGCAAATCTATTTTGAAGAACGGACCACAGTACCGACGAGTGTTTCTTCACCTGGCACGAAATTCTGCTAAGTATATCTTGCGAAAAACAGATTCTAGCTCGCACGGAGGCCTACCGATAATCACTCTTTCCCCGTACCGTCCTCCATCGGTACAGAAAAAAGTGGAAGTGACGGTAGTCCACTCATTCCACTACACACCAGAAGCTGGCTTGCGGAGTATACATGTGTATGTACACCTCTCCCTCTGGATTCTGCGCTTGCTGAATATCTTACGCCCGAGGTTTAATAGCTACCTACCAAACTGTTAGTGGAAAGTGTATTTCAAGTGTGGTAACGAACAAGAAATAAAAAACTTAATCAAAACTAGTCCAGGTTACCTTACTGCTTGCCTCGAGACGGCTTGATGAAATAAGCCGGCAGTACCTGGAAGAGTCTCTGTATGTCCATCTTTTCAGAGAGGACTGAGGGACCTTGGCTGTTCAGTACAGAACGTCAACCTTTCAGCCATCTAAATTTTCAAACTGTTACTGTATTGGGCTATCACTTTCACCGATATATTACGTCATCTACAGGCCTCTGAACGACGTCTGGGAATATTTCAACTTCGGTGAAGGTCAAAATAGGAGCCAGTATTCAAAAACTAGTACCTGTAGATTTTTGATACAGTGATGTTTGAAGTGATTGCTGTATCAAAAATCTACGGATATCGATCTTTTGAGTGCTGGGCCCTGTTTTGACCGGAACCTAGGTTGAAATATTCCTATACGTCAGTCGGGGGCCTGAACATAGCGTAATACATCACCAAAACTTATAGCCCAATAATATGCTACAGAGATATCAAGTGTAGTATTGCAGTAGACATTGCAGTAGTTCATAACTGTTGTCTGACCAGGTTTGGCTCGTTTATTTCAATATTCAGACGAGCACACTGCGGATCCTTTGTGGGAGTTACATTCCATAGCCAGAGAAAGTTTGTTTGAAGAGTAAGTTGTAATAACGACAACGCTGTACTATTGTACAAATAATATTTTTTTCTGATTTTTCGATAAATTAGTGTAATCGATGTTCCGATTTCATTTTTTGTTTTTTTGTTTCATGCCATTATGTTAAAGAAACTGTAAACAATTTTCAATGTGAATATTAATGTTTATGTCAAATTTCAAGCAATATTGTAATAGAATTGGAGTGTAACAAATGTTGAAACTGTTGTAAGATGTTAAAGTTGTAATTGTGCGTCTGGTCCATACGTAGGCAATGTATTAGGATATGTAGAATGCAAAACCTCGGGTGAATACCCTGTCTGTAGGGGAGCGGTAAAAGGTGGATGGCAGGCGAGCGCGGGAAAATGCACACGGGCGCTGCACGGCATAACGGGCTCAGCGGTAGTAGTCGGAGTTGGGCATTGGTCTAAGCAACACGTTCTGGATTGAGAAGGCTCTCCTGGAAGACGTAGTTTCATTGAGCCTCGGATATGCCGTTCCGACGCATATACAGCATGGCAAAATTCCATAGGCAGTAAATGGAAAAGTATTGCGACGTTATGGAGAAATAAAGTGCCGATACATCAAGAGCCATAGCTGTGATTGTATGTGTGCTCTGTGCCTCGCCATCTCGCCGCCCGCCAACCGCCGCATCGATACGAACAGGTTGAAACTTTTAGTACTGTATTCGTGTGGACCAGTGTTACTTTTGTTCCACACTGTTCAATAACAACTTAAATTTTACCAGAACTGTCCTATCATTTAATTATCCTCACAACTAACCTAGACAGGGTCCTTTCCAAATGTTGTGCAATCCGAGTGTCCCGAGGTGAAAAATTAAAGTTTGTGTTAATAATAATTACCTGCAGACCTAGCTAAGTTAGAATGATGTTTAAAGAACTTGTTTTGTTAATGAACTAATAGACGAATAACAAAGGTCTGACAAAGTTGGGAGATAATTTTGATACTGATTTAGTAATGAAGCTTAATTATTTCGAGACAGATATAATGGTATTTAAATGAGCAGGAAATAAGACAAAAAGAGTAGTAAATCATATATTGGAAATCTTGAGGGCATAATAATTTCAGTAACTAATTGTTTTAATACAGTGATCATAACAGTTTCAGGGTCCCCATCCTCCTTTTTTATTCATTTGAATTCTGAAGTGTTCTAAACTGATTTGACCAGCAAAGTCAAAGCCGAAATAGAAACCAAAATTTATCAGTGTTTTACCTTTATCAAAACTGACATTGTGTGTGTGTTTCGAAAGTGCTATTTCTAGGGTAACCTATGCCCGATTTTAATCAGATCAATAGACAGTTCGAAGTTTTGTAGTAAACATTATAGTGTAATGTTATGTATTTGTGGTTTATCCATATTAATACAGAAAGTGAAATTATCAGTTCAGTAGATTTTCTGGTTCTAAAATTTACAATATTATGCAGTGTTATTACGTGTTGTTTTGCATGCACGTACATCAACTTGTACAGGGAAGAAACTCAGTTAATGCCTAATTAGGCTGGCGACCGTGTTATTAACAAATTGGTAGCATCTTCTGTGTTGTTTCTTGTCCGTCCTGACGTATAGTTGCATTTCGGACTTGCTTGACGTATCATTGTTATTACAGAGTGGGTGTAAGTCTAATTTGCCACCATTCAGGTACACGCGGTCAATATCTATACAAAAATCCTTTCTCACAAGGTGAAGCCCGTCAACTTACCATAGTACAGTCTTTAAAGAGTATCGTGTGTGCACAAAGCGCAGCGTTGCAAAGTCTCAACAGCGCCTTCGTCAATGGTACATGGTGCGCCACGGTCCGCTCTCCATTTGGTCAGCCACTTGGATCCGCTACTAGAGGTTACCTTCACATCATCATCAGACTACTCTCAGACCGCGCCGGGCAGATGGGCGACAGTCCGAGCACACCGGCGGTGAGATTCTAAAAAGCTACCACGACGCTATTGGTACTCAGACTTCTACCAAATGTACATGGGAAGAAGTTCATTATACTGATATTTCAGGAGTGGATTTTTAAAGTTTCAACCGTTACACTTTCAGTGTTTATTTGAATACTTATTGCAGAGTAAATACTTTTTGCAGTGTATGCAAGACATTGAATGATCATTCTTTAATATTTGTTAGAAGTAGTAAAAAATGTTTTAAAAACTGGGCCTATGTGTCTCTTTATCCGACTACCTATTTTTCGTTTTCTTATCATAATTCTCAAATGACATTGTGAACGTCAGAATCTAATGTGATACTTTAGTGTCTCGACTATTGTATCCTTATTAAATCACCGTCTATATAACTTCCAATAATCATTCGATCAATGATTACAACGTATACTATAAAAATATACATAATTGAACACAAGTGCAGTTATTAAGCATAAATCACTTTATTCATGCGTTTTATTTATTACATACTAAAACATGTAACACAAAATAAATTTGGTAAACTGGGCCTATGCGTCTGTTTATCCGACTACCTATTTTTCGTTTTCTTATTATAATTCTCAAATGACATTGTGAACGTCAGAATCTAATGTGATACTTTAGTGTCTCGACTATTGTATCCTTATTAAGTCACCGTCTATATGACTTCCAATAATCATTCAATCAATGATTACAACGTATATAATAAAAATATACATAATTGAACAAAAGTGCGGTTATTAAGCATAAATCACTTTATCCATGCGTTTTATTTTTTACATACTAAAACATGTAACACAAAATAAATTTGGTAAACTGGACCTATGTGTCTGTTTATCCGACTACCTATTTTTCGTTTTCTTATTATAATTCTCAAATGACATTGTGGACGTCAGAATCTAATGTGATACTTTAGTGTCTCGACTATTGTATCCTTATTAAGTCACCGTATATATAACTTCCAATAATCATTCAATAAATGATTACAACGTATACAATAAAAATATACATCATTGAACACAAGTGCGGTTATTAAGCATAAATCACTTTATTCATGCGTTTTATTTTTTACGTACTAAAACATGTAACACAAAATAAATTTGGTAAACTGGGCCTATGTGTCTGTTTATCCGACTACCTATTTTTCGTTTTCTTATTATAATTCTCAAATGACATTGTGAACGTCAGAATCTAATGTGATACTTTAGTGTCTCGACTATTGTATCCTTATTAAGTCACCGTCTATATAACTTCCAATAATCATTCAATCAATGATTACAACGTATACAATAAAAATATACATAATTTAACACAAGTGCGGTTATTAAGCGTAAATCACTTTATTCATGCGTTTTATTTTTTACATACTAAAACATGTAACACAAAATAAATTTGGTAAAGCAATAAATTCACTGCCGAAATTCGACGTTTGTGAAGTACTCTTGGGCCTCTGAGACACAAAACACCTTCACTTCCTGCAGAACAAAATAATCTGCCCGCTCGGCTAGCCGCGCGGTCTAACGCGCTGCTGCCCGAGCGGGAAGGCGTGCCGGTCCCCGGCACGAATCCCCCCGGCGCATTAGCGTCGAGGTCTGGTGTGCCGGCCAGTCTGTGGATGGTTTTTAAGGTGGTTTTCCATCCGCCTCGGCGACTACGGGCTGTTTCGCCTCATTCCACCTCAGTTACTCTAAGTCGGCGATTACTGCGCGAAGACCGTCTCCACATACACTTACATCATAATTAATCTACCACGCCAACACTTGGGGTTACAGTCTTCTGGTATGATATGGGACGTTCCCGGGGCTCCAGGGCGAGGGGAGGGGGGGGGGGGGGGAGGGGTGCCGAACCGCACAATAACCCTGGGTTTTTTGTGGGGGCGGCGGTGGGGTGGGTGGACTACTGTGGCCTGTTGTGGCGTTGTCAGCCACTGAGGGCTACGGCGGGGCGAAGCCTGTCCGTCGTTTCTAGGTCCCAGTTTAATACACAATACACACAATAATTTTCTTTGTCAATCGGCAGTAGCCCTGAGACATTGGACATGCGATCTCCCATTAACATGGTATGTCAGTAGGTGGTATAGTACTATAAAACAGGAACTGCTGTTTCAGACAGTGATACGAGGGTCGGTCAAAAAGTAATGCCTCCCATTTTTTTTCTACTTAAAGAAATTAAGTTAAGTGAAAAATTTGAATTTGGCGCCATTCCTCAAACCTTCTTCTGCAATCCACTGCAGTAGTAACTTTCTGTGTCAACAGGTGGCAGCACAGCAGAAGTTTGTAAGATGGCCGACATCGATGTTCGTTTGAGACAGCGTTGTGTGATTGAATTCTTGAATGCAGAAGGTGAAACGCCCATACGCATTCATGAAAGACTGAAGAAGGTGTATGGTGTTGTGACAGTGGATGTCAGCACTGTTAGACGATGGGTTCGTCGTTGTAAGGAAGCTGAAAGGCAAACAACGTTGACTGACGAAAAGCGGAGCGGCAGGCCGGTGAGTGCAGTGACTCCACACAACATTCAGCAAGTTGATGACATCATTCGTGGTGACCGTCGGGTGACTGCAGATGAAGTGTGTCGCATTATTTCTCTTAGTAAAGGCAGTGTGATCACGATTATTAAACAATTGGGGTACTCAAAAGTTTGTGCACGGTGGGTTCCAAGAATGTTAACCGATCAGAATAAAGAGGCAAGGAAAACAATAGCCTCCCAACACTTGCAGCGCTTCCGTTTGGAGGGAGATGAGTTTCTGAAAAAAATTGTGACCGGGGACGAAACATGGGTGCATTTTTTTGAACCCGAATCAAAGAGGCAGTCAATGGAGTGGCGTCACACAAGCTCGCCGAGGAAGAAAAAATTCAAAACTGTGTGATCGGCAGGGAAAGTTATGGCAACAGTTTTCTGGTATACAGAGGGTGTGATTCTGGTTGATTTTTTGGAGCAGGGATGCACAATAAATTCTGTTCAATACGTCACAACCCTCAACAAACTTAAAGCACGTCTTCAGCGAGTTCGCCCAACAAAATCAATGGCAGATGTTCTTCTTTTGCATGACAATGCAAGACCACACACCAGTCGTCACACCTCTGACGAGATTGTCAAAATTGGATGGGAAGTTTTGCCTCATCCCCCATACAGCCCTGACCTGGCACCATCAGACTTCCATCTGTTCGGGCCACTAAAAGAAGCTCATTGTGGGATTCATTTTGAAGATGAGGAGGCCGTCAAAACATCCGTGCGTCAATGGCTTAGGAAGCAGAGCTGTGATTTTTACCGTGCTGGGATACATGCCCTTGTTCAAAGATGGACCAAAACTGTAGAGATGGGCGGAGATTACATTGAAAAATGACAAAATGATCCTCAATGTTGTGGTTTTCAACCTATGTAATTGCATTTAAATTTCCTGACAATTAAACGTAGAAAAAAAAAATAGGAGGCATTACTTTTTGACTGGCCCTCGTATGATCTAGTTTAGTTACATTATGTGACTAAATTCTTTAACAGCTTACTTTCGTAACCTTCACACCTTCTGCATGTTCTGGTTCCTCTACCAATCGTCCAACAGGAGCAGTGAAGACTGATGTAATCCAAAGTCCATCGTAAGTGTCGCGACGTGTGATAAGCACTGGACGATGACATTCTAACTTAACCTTCTTAATAATTCGAGGTGAGCATTTTGTTTGGTAAACTGTTTGCAAGAAATCAGTATATTCACGTATCACTGAACCGTCAAAGTCGACATTGTTAAAAGGAGTTTCGAGTAGTCGTTTATAGTCATATCCATCCAGTTCTTCGGGAACTCAGCTTTTGTTTCGCGTCCGGTGAGGCCCATGTCTTTGTCACGTTCCAGATATGAATGTCTTCTAATTGGAAATGCCACACGAACTGATTCAAATCGCCATGCGTGAGGCACAAGAAGCAAGGCGGCTGCCATCGCCATCTGAGAGAGCTGTGGTGGAGAAGGAGTAACAAGACGGCCAGATAGAAAGCAACGCAGCTAGTAACATCCAGAGCAGTGGCTGGCTAAATGCAGCAAAGCAAGAAGTTGTAGAGCAAAGCAGTGAGGCAGAGTGGTTGACTTGCAGTCGAAGCTGGTTGTCTGTGGACTACTGCCAACAAGGGACAACATTTCAGTCTGGGACAGCACGCAGTACTTTTCTTCATGGATCTATGAAATGTAGTATGGCCAGAAAGTAGTGTTGTTAGCTGTGGTGTACTTTTGACTATGATGGTTACAGAAAATTGTGTCGATTGTGACCAGTGCAGTCATGGACTGCAGGCTAGTTTGTCTGGGTTAACCAAATTAAGCTACCAAGGTCTCACAGCTTTCATCTATGGACAGGCTGTCGTAGCGACTTATGTATTAAAGTTGGAAAAATTTATTTTCTTGTTATTCTGTTCAGTGAGATTTTAATCTATCTTTGTTTCTGTCATTCACTATTAAGCTGTTCTGATTTACTGTCCCCAGCAGAGGTTAACTTGGGGTGATGTGTTCGGTTGGCTATTTTTGACTCACTCTTTAACCTTTCTTAAGTGTTAATTACAGTGTGGGATTTGGGTTAGATATACTGTCGGTTTCGGTATGCTGGGCTAATAATAGTTATTACGTGCATTCTTGTTCTCCTTTTACCATTGTGTTATTAATTTTGGTATAATGTTTGTTGCCCGTTTATTACATATTTGGTGAAGTTCAAAGTGGCAGTTTATTTTATGGTATGTTCTATCGTGTTAGATATTATGTTTTAGATTTAGGTAAATCGAGCACTGAATACGTTAGTTCTGTCATCTTGCGTACGCAGAGTTGTTGAAATTGATGGATGAATATATTTAAATATTTTAATGGAATCGTAGATTTACGCCAACAAAATCCCTAGCCGATTTTGATTCCCATCGTTTCCTGCGCCACGACGTAAATCCTGGATCTTTATGGCAGCCCCTAGTTTTGAGCCCCACCACATTCCAGGACGAGTCCGGTGTCAATGAGTTAAACCAAGCAGTTCGGTCTGGCTTCGATTACCAGTAATACTGGATAAGAGAGTTCTAGTTAGTAAGGACAACAGGAAAGGCCAACAGAGCGATATCAATGTCAGATATTCATTTGTTGCTGTAATGTCAATGATAATGTAGACATTGACAGTCGACCCCCAGCTAGCCTAGCATTCCCGTTGAGAATACCTTTATGTTGACGTAATAGTCCATTGGTGGTGTAATGTAACAGACTGAGACTCATCTGCTGAAGTACACGAAACATCGGACTAATATATACACTTCAGTTCTGTTACGTATTCATTTTTACTAATACACCATCGTTTTTAATGATAACTAATCCGATACTAAGAAACTATTTTAATTGTATCTTAGCCCAGTCTGTGTAAAACGACGTCTATAATCGTTTATAAATCAGATTGAAACGCCCCGCTATCCGGGGTGGCCGGGAGGTTCTAGGCGTTACAGTCCGGAATCACGCGACCGCTACGGTCGCCGGTTCGAATCCTGCCTCGGGCATGGATGTGTGTGATGTCCTTAGGTTAGTTAGGTTTAAGTAGTTCTAAGTTCTAGGGGTTGGAAAATTATGTATTACTGTTCTGGTAAACTTCTACGTTATTTGATACAAAGACAGGTGAGTAAAACTGAACGTACTCACATAGTTCTCTCTTTACTTATTCTGATCATCACTAAACTGAGACATAATATTTTTAGCGCAACACAATCTGACTTTCAATGATCCCCACAAAAGAATGGCCCTGACTAACAATAACCTATACCTTTTATGAATCACTCACCTCACAAAAATCTTCGTTACTCGAACTACTGCAATACAGCGAGCGACAAAACTGCCAGCTAAATAAAAGATTCTAACTACTGAAGGCACTAACTACTGATAGGCATAGTTAGCAATTGAAAGATTTTGGTAGAGAAAAAACAATGTTTTTACCTTAATAGATTTCAAAAGTCACCATATATGTATATATATACAGGGTGAGTCACCTAACGTTACCGCTGGATATATTTCGTAAACCACATCAATTACTGACGAATCAATTCCACAGACCGAACGTGAGGAGAGGAGCTAGTGTAACCGGTTATTACAAACCGTAAAAAAATGCACAGAAGTATGTTTCTTAACACAAACCTATGTTTTTTTAAATGGAACCACGTTAGTTTTGTTAGTACATCTGAACATATCAACAAATACGTAAGCAGTGCCGTTTGTTGCATTGTAAAATGTTAATTACATCCGGAGATATTGTAACCTAAAGTTGACGCTTGAGTACCACTCCTCCGCTGTTCGATCGTGTGTATCGGAGAGCACCGAATTACGTAGGGATCCAAAGGGAACGGTGATGGACCTTAGGTACAGAAGAGACTGGAACAGCACATTACGTCCTCATGCTAACACCTTTTTAATGGTCTTTTTCACTGACGCACATGTACATTACCATGAGGGGTGAGGTACATGTACACACGTGGTTTCCGTTTTCAATTACGGAGTGGAATAGAGTGTGTCCCGACATGTCGGGCCAATAGATGTTCAATGTGGTGGCCATCATTTGCTGCACACAATTGCAATCTCTGGCGTAATGAATGTCGTACACACCGCAGTACATCTGGTGTAATGTCGCCGCAGGCTGCCACAATACGTTGTTTCATATCCTTTGGGGTTGTAGGCACATCACGGTACACATTCTCCTTTAACGTACCCCACAGAAAGAAGTCCAGAGGTGTAAGATCAGGAGAACGAGCTGGCCAATTTATGTGTCCTCCACGTCCTATGAAACACCCGTCGGAGGTTTCAAGCGTCAACTTTAGGTTACAATATCTCCGGATGTAATTAACATTTTACAATGCAACAAACGGCACTGATTACGTATTTGTTTATATGTTGAGATGTGCTAACAAAACTAACGTGGTTCCATTTAAAAAACGTAGGTTTGTGTTAAAAAACATACTTCCGTGCATTTTTGTATGGTTTGTATTAAACAATTACACACTAGCCCCTCTCCTCACGTTCGGTCTGTGGAATCGGTTCGTCAGTATCTGATGCGGTTTACGAAATATATCCAGCGGTAACGTTAGGTGACTCACCCTATATATATATTTATATATCAATTCATGACATCCATCTTTACAAATTTCCTTTTTCTGGCATCTCTCTCCCCACATCCACCGCTGCTGGCCGCTGACCTCCAACTGCCCAACGCTACGCGCTGTTCACATCCAACTGCCCAACACTGCACAAGCGAATATCCCAACAATGAGTCCAGCCAGACACAGACTGCACACAGCTCAGTCAGTGATTTTCATATAGAGCGCTACGTGGCGTTACCAACATAAAAACCTAGACAGCCTACTTACAAGATGTCGCATTCATAATCTTCGGCACATATTACAGTAAAGTTGTATGTATAAAACAACATAAGTTGCCACAAGAAAGCGAGTAAAATTATTAGTTAATTCTGTTTAAGATTAACATTTTACTAAGACGCTTACAATTGTTAAAACTAAAGAATGGAACGGGAAAATGACGTTAACGGAACATAACAAAGAAATCGTCTAAATCTGAGAACGGCACCACTGAATTTGAAATGTACAGATAACTAATTTTTCCTGCTTCCAAGTATGACATTGTAAGCAGAAATGTGCCGTAAGAGCTTTGACGCCTCGGGTCGAAACATCTATACATCAGGAACTACTCCAGTGCGAAGTGAAATTACTGCGCCTAAAGCGCAGTTATTTCGTTTTGGTGACGATGTAGCAACACGCTTTTTCTACTTTTAGTCCAGAAAATTAGTGACAGAAAACCAATGTAACAGTGCACGCACTTAGGCCCTTGCCACATTGGTGCTTCTCGGCATGATTCACTACGGGCAAAGGAACTGCTTATCAAGCTGCCTGACACTACTCCACTAGACAAGCTTAAAGCGTCACAAACTTGTCGTAACTGATCACTGCTCTCCAGCAACCCAACTGGGCCAAAACTTCAAAATCAAAGTGGAATGTATAACGTAATCTCGTACTTGCTGACAGGGATAATATACACAGGTAAAAAGAGTTTCTCCGAGCGCTTAATCATTACGGAAAACACTTTTGAAGTTGTAAATGATAAACTAATTCATCATAATGTTCAGTAAATAATTTTCGAGTCGCCAGACCTAAATTTTGAGCATATACGGGGCAGCTAAGATTCTATATCCCCAGGAGAACTCAATATATCGAGACGCATATATCGTTACTTTAAGAATACAGGGTACTTATAAATGGTGGAAAAATCGATTTTTATGACTTTGTTATATTCTATAGTCTTTCCTGATTACATTGATATATACCTTACAGGGTTTCAAATGAAAAATGACCTATATATACCAAATTTTAAAGTTATGGTCATGCATGCCACCACGCCCCCTTTATTTCTTTTACAGAAACCAGTATTATTTCGAAAAGAACCGTGAACTTTCTGTCTGCAGTGAATACAAGTATGATACATTGTACGTGTTGTTAACAGTGCAGGTTTAGAGTCTGTAAATGATTATCATTGCTAGTATTTACTTTTGTCTCGCTGAAGCAGTTTGTTCACGTGTTACTGAATGTTTGTTGCCCAAGTGCAACATATATTTGTGGAAGTGCATATCCTTTAGTGTGCAATAAATACAAACTGTGCCACGCATCAAGAAATGTAGTAAAAGGAAATTCCGTGGTAACCAGTTCACAAACAAACCAAGCCACACCGTTGAATAGAACCTATGCATCAGAATGAGATTTTCACTCTGCAGCGGAGTGTGCGCTGATATGAAACTTCCTGGCAGATTAAAACTGTGTGCTGGACCGAGACTCGAACTCGGGGCGTTTGCCTTTTGCGGGCAAGTGCTCTACCAGCTGAGCTACCCAAGCACGACTCACGCCCCTTCTTTCAGGAGTGCTAGTTCTGCAAGGTTAGCAGGAGGGCTTCTGTAAAGTTTGGAAGGTAGGAGACGAGGTAGTGGCAGAAGTGGGCTGTGAGTTCGAGTCTCGGTCCGGCACACAGTTTTAATCTGCCAGGAAGTTTCAACCCATGCATCAGTTCTTCAGGGAAGAAACTCCCACATGGCATGCCTCCTGGTGATTCAAATTTTTTGTGGTAACAGTGACGCTGTTTGTAGTGGATTTGTTGTTGCTGATGTGGACTCTGATCTTCTTTGATAAAGGAAGTGGCGAAATGTAAACAATGTGATGGTGTAGACTGTCTGGAAATAACTGAACAACAAAATAGCAGGAAGGGTTTAGCGTCAAAATTAGTTGTTCTGTGTAGACACTGCAATAAATCTACCTCGAAAATTACTTCTAACATTGTGCATAATTCATATGATGTGAATTTCAAGTTAGTGTAAGCAATGCGCGCAATAGGAAAAGGAAAAATGCTTGCTCAAACGTTTTGTGGTTTGATGGACCATCCTCGTCCTCCCAGTAGGTTCAGAAAGTACATAAAAATACTTTTAGTTGCCTTGACGGTTGTGCTTAAAGAATCTACGAAAATCGCAGTAGAAGAAACTGTAAATATTAGTGGAACAATGGATACTGCTGTTACACTTGATGGGACATGACAACGTTGAGGACATCGTTCATTGAATAGTCTTGTAATTGCTACATCTCTGGAGAGTGGAAAAGTTGTTGATATTGAGTGCTTATCTAAGTACTGCCACATCTGCCATGGTGACACTGAAGGACATATTGAACATCAGTGTTCTAAGAATTATGATGGTTACAGTGGAGGTGTGGAGTGTGATGGAGCTCTAAAAATGTTTCAGAGGTCAGTGCCTTTTAAAACGTTAGATATACGAAGTACCTAGATGATGGGGACTCTAAAGCTTTCAATAAAATTAATGAGCTCAATGTTTATGGTGATAACTTGGTAACAAAACTGGAGTGTTGTGGACATGTGTAAAAGAGGTTGGCGCTAGATTGAGGAATTTACGAAGAGAAATGAAAGGAAAGTTGCTATCTGATGGAAAATCTCTGTCTGGCTGAGGCAGATGGACAGAAACTGAATAGGCCTTCAGAGTTATTATGAACTAGCCATTAGACAGACTACACCTCTAAATGATGTTACAGCAATGAGAAAAGCTGTGTGGGCCACCTACTTTCATACGTTGTCCAAAGATGATCACCCTGTTTATGGACTTTGCCCTAAAGGAGCAGATTCTTGATGTAGTTACCAAAAAGCATAAGAAAGTGGTCAAATATACCGTCATAAGCATTCTCTTCCTGAGCCTGTTATGAATTAAATAAAACCAATTTTTAGAGACCTGAGTGGCCCTGTTTTGCTTAGTAAATGTCTTCATGGGGGCACTGAGAATACAAATGAAACATTGAACCATTGCATATGGGAAAGATTACCCAAGAATGTTTTTCGTAGGACTGAATACATTAAAAGTTGGTGTAGTAGATGAAGTGATATGCATCAATGATAGACTGATAGGAAGGTTGGAAGTCCTGACAAATTTAGGCATAAAATGTGGTTCTAATATGGAAGATCAATTGCTTCTTTTGACAAGCTATGGGTGAATGAAGCTGAAATATTCGATCTTCAAGTTAGCAAAGAAGCAAGAAGTGCTAAAAGGAACGCCAAGAGGAAGACTGAAGATGAAGAAATGCTGCAGGATGAAGACTATACATCAGGCATGTTCTGAGGCAGAGTTTAATTGGACTCATATCTTCATTCTCAATTTCCCGCAAGTTGTATTTTTCAGAGTGGTTCAAATGGCTCTGAGCACTATGGGACTCAACTGCTGAGGTCATTAGTCCCCTAGAACTTAGAACTAGTTAAACCTAACTAACCTAAGGACATCACAAACATCCATGCCCGAGGCAGGATTCGAACCTGCGACCGTAGCGGTCTTGCGGTTCCAGACTGCAGCGCCTTTAACCGCACGGCCACTTCGGCCGGCCTATTTTTCAGAATCTGGGTACAAATATTTCCTAAAGTTTGTAAAGCATTCCTCTATTTTTTTTCTGTAACTTGCAATGGTCCATACTTATGTAGTAGACCTAAGCTTTATTGCAGAATCAACTAAATTATAGAAAAATAACATATTATTGGGAAAAAATTATAGAAACTAAACTGCAAGATGTGATCCTTTTTTATCATTGTAATATACATAATAGGTGGAATTAAACAGGTCCACTACCTCAGCCATATGTCATGCATATCTGGCAAAAATTGGGTCTCATGCAAATGTATAACATCGGATTAAATGGTACGGTACCTCAATTTGAGGAAGCATTTTGGAAAAAAAATGCATCAATTTCTTTGTAATATTTTTAATAACCCTAAGCAGGTTCAAAAATATTCAAAATACTTTTAATTTGTGTAGAACGTGTGCTGCATTACCTGAAATAAAAAAAAAAACCTGTAAAACAGATACATTGTAAACAGTGCCTGAAAGAAATAGTTGTTGATTTTTACATAATATTGAACCGGAAAAGCACCCTGTATCCTTAGAGCTGACAACATGGGAAAATTTCTGATTTATGTAAGTAATATTTAACCTTGGTAGCTGCTGAATTGTGACACCAAATTCAGCGACGTAATACGTGTGGGACACTGTCATATAGAGGCAAGATAACAGCTCTGCGCGAATGTATGCCTTACTGTAGGAAATGTAGGCAAACACGTAACTCAGGTTCGGTTCGTGTGTTTACCTGCTCAGTTGACACCTGTCAATTTGTGCGATCTCACAGCATGCGCGTGACCTTATTTCCACTTACGCAGTATATATTTTTTGGTCGGGGGTAATCAATCTTCTGACTTGTTTGATGCACCGCGCTACGACTTCAACTCTTGTGTCAACAATCTCACCTCAGAGTAGGACTTACACACAACGTTCTCGGTCATTTCCAGGATCAGTTCAAATAACGGTCTTCACTTACGGTTTTCATTCTGTACGACTTTGTCTACTACTATGGAAAGTTTTCCCTTGTATGTTAAAACATGCCCAGTGACTCTGTTCCTTCTTCCTCTGGTTCCAACGCCTCCATTTCCCCGACGAATATACGTAGAGCATACTCATTTATAATATTACCAGTCCACATAAATATTAGAAGCTTTCTATTTTACCACATCTCAAACGTTACGATTCCCTTCTTTTGCGAGTCTGTCATGCTCCATGAGTCATTTCCATACATAACTATGCTCCAATTTTTCAGAAATTTCTTCCTCGACTTAACACTTAAGTTTGGACTAGTATAATTGTGTTAACTAGGAATACCCTCTTATTCTGGGCTTGTCTAAAATACTCCTTGCTTCCTTATTTTAAATTATGCTTCCAAGGTAGCTAAAATGCTTCACGTGCGGGTATGTATTGGTCACCAATTTTATTAATTTTACCGCTAACTTTATATCTCAGATTTTTCATCACTTTTATCTCTCCTCCACTCATTGATATACTCTCAGTTCACATTCTGTGCTCATTAGGCTCTTCATTTAATTCAATAGCTCCTGCAGTGCTTCCTCACTTTTGCTGAGAACCCTCAATTTTAATCCCATTGTTGAACCTTCCTTTTATTAACATAATTTCTTTTTATATATGCAGGTTGAACTGGTTTCTCATACCCCTTTTAATCCGAGACCTTCGGCATTGGTCTGCCAACCTCATTGTCCCCTCTTGTACATATTGTATTAACCGTCTTTCCCTCTAAGTTGTAGCTATTTCAAACATCAACACGTTGCGTAATGCTCTTCCTAGGTTGACAACCCCTCTGGGGTCTGGATGTTTCTTGAGCCTTACCTCAATTATGAACGTGAGAAGTGCCTGTCTGGTTCCTTTACCTTACCTGCAATTAATCCTCTGTGTGCTATTGTTCCCGGCGACTTTGATGCTGTTAAGCTTATTGCGCTATAATTGGCGCATTTATCTGCCCTTGACATTTCGGAACTGTGTGACTTTTTTTTTTTGGCGAAATTTTGATGCCATGCCTCTAGTTTCAAAGCGTCTGCACAACAGCTTGAATACTCATTTGGTTTACACTTCACCCAAGTGACTTCAGTACCTCCGAAAAACGGCCTTCTTTAATTTTAAACCTTCCAAAGTTCTCAAAATGTACCTCTAATGCTGAATTTCCTATTTTTTGCATATACACTGCCGTTCCTTCTTCCATCAGGTCAGCATGTTCCCCTCTCTCGAGGCTTCAACGTACTGTTTACACCTTCTCGTATTCTCATCTACGTCTGACTGTGGAATTCCTTTTTTGACTTTCCTATATGCTGAAAATTTCTTTCTCGGCGGCCGTTTTCTTTTCGTTTTCTTCATATTTTTGTTCAGCCATTTCGATTTAGCTTCCCTACAGCTCCTGGGTATTTCATTTTTTTACATTGCATTATGCATTTATTTCAGCATTTTTGTGTTTCTTCCTTTCCTCAACCAACTGATTTATTTCTTTTGTTACCCAAACTTTTATATTGATGACTTGTCCCACTCCCGTTTTAATAGTTTCTGCTGCTGTTGATATTAATCTACAAGGCGTCGCAGGAGGAATGGTCACTATTCAGTGATACGACAGATAAGATGTATCGTAACAAAAACGTTCTAGTAAACATGAATTCTAAAGTTCATGCCTTAAGAGCTACAAGCAGGTGTTCGTTTTCGATAATGTGAAAAAAATATCTTCTACGGCAAGCTCTTTGCTTTCCATATTTTGAGAGGTCCGAAGTATAAAAAAAAAAAAAAAAAAAAAAAAGCCGAGTAAACATGGGTTCTTAAGTACATACCTTTAGAGCTATGAGTACTTTTTCATCTTCGCTACTGTAAAACGCATTTCTTCCACTGGACAAATGCTCATAGCTCTTAAGGGATGCATTTGAGCGCCCGTGTTTACCGGACAATTTTTTTCTTGTTTGGATCCCAAAATATAGAAAAAAAAGAGTTGAAGATGAAGAGGTATTCACAACTCTTATGGTATGCTTTTTGGAGCACTCATTATCTATAATTTTTTGCTTCGAATGATCGTTCCGGTTATATCACTTAATACTGACCATTCCTCATCGGACCCCCAGTATTTTCATCAGGTAGAAACCATTATCCTTTTTCCCTTCCATTTCTCTGACCTCCAGTACAACAACTCCGAACTTTTGCATTTCTTTTACATATTTTCTAGATTTTCCATCAAATTTAGATTTCTGTTCTGTGTCCAGGACCACAGGATGTTAGCTTTCCATTGGTTATTCAGTCTGGAGTATCGTGACTTTAAAATTTTAGACGCAAGTTTCTGGAACACATCTTTCACTACACTTGATTGGGTCACATTTTTCCTGCGGTGGTGGGAGTACAGCTGCGTCTGCTTAATTAATCAGGCAACTTTGTGTCCGTCTAATAAAGGAGGGCATAGTCACTTACATGTTCTGCCAATCTCGAAATTACATTTGGAGTAGAATCTGACATTGTGTACAATTTTACAATTTTTCCAGTCTGTATGTTTTCTGAGAATAGATAATTTACCGTATCCAAGCTGTACGAGGTGCATTCAAGTTCTAAGGCCTCCGATTTTTTTTCTCCGGACTGGAAAGAGATAGAAACATGCGCATTGTTTTAAAATGAGGCTGCGTTCATTGTCAATACGTCCCAGAGATGGCAGCACCGTATGGCAGATGGAATTTTACCGCCAGTGACGAGAATGAGAACTGTTTTAAATACACTCCTGGAAATTGAAATAAGAACACCGTGAATTCATTGTCCCAGGAAGGGGAAACTTTATTGACACATTCCTGGGGTCAGATACATCACATGATCACACTGACAGAACCACAGGCACATAGACATAGGCAACAGAGCATGCACAATGTCGGCACTAGTACAGTGTATATCCACCTTTCGCAGCAATGCAGGCTGCTATTCTCCCATGGAGACGATCGTAGAGATGCTGGATGTAGTCCTGTGGAACGGCTTGCCATGCCATTTCTACCTGGCGCCTCAGTTGGACCAGCGTTCGTACTGGACGTGCAGATCGCGTGAGACGACGCTTCATCCAGTCCCAAACATGCTCAATGGGGGACAGATCCGGAGATCTTGCTGGCCAGGGTAGTTGACTTACGCCTTCTAGAGCACGTTGGGTGGCACGGGATACATGCGGACGTGCATTGTCCCGTTGGAACAGCAAGTTCCCTTGCCGGTCTAGGAATAGTAGAACGATGGGTTCGATGACGGTTTGGATGTACCGTGCACTATTCAGTGTCCCCTCGACGATCACCAGTGGTGTACGGCCAGTGTAGGAGATCGCTCCCCACACCATGATGACGGGTGTTGGCCCTGTGTGCCTCGGTCGTATGCAGTCCTGATTGTGGCGCTCACCTGCACGGCGCCAAACACGCATACGACCATCATTGGCACCAAGGCAGAAGCGACTCTCATCGCTGAAGACGACACGTCTCCATTCGTCCCTCCATTCACGCCTGTCGCGACACCACTGGAGGCGGGCTGCACGATGTTGGGGCGTGAGCGGAAGACGGCCTAACGGTGTGCGGGACCGTAGCCCAGCTTCATGGAGACGGTTGCGAATGGTCCTCGCCGATACCCCAGGAGCAACAGTGTCCCTAATTTGCTGGGAAGTGGCGGTGCGGTCCCCTACGGCACTGCGTAGGATCCTACGGTCTTGGCGTGCATCCGTGCGTCGCTGCTGTCCGGTCCCAGGTCGACGGGCACGTGCACCTTCCGCCGACCACTGGCGACAACATCGATGTATCTTGAAGACCTCACGCCCCACGTGTTGAGCAATTCGGCGGTACGTCCACCCGGCCTCCCGCATGCCCACTATACGCCCTCGCTCAAAGTCCGTCAACTGCACATACGGTTTACGTCCACGCTGTCGCGGCATGCTACCTGTGTTAAAGGCTGCGATGGAGCTCCGTATGCCACGGCAAACTGGCTGACACTGACGGCGGCGGTGCACAAATGCTGCGCAGCTAGCGCCATTCGACGGCCAACACCGCGGTTCCTGGTGTGTCCGCTGTGCCGTGCGTGTGATCATTGCTTGTACAGCCCTCTCACAGTGTCCGGAGCAAGTATGGTGGGTCTGACACACCGGTGTCAATGTGTTCTTTTTTCCATTTCCAGGAGTGTACTTAAAATGGCGACGTTTTCCTTACTTGAACAGCGTGCAATCATTCGTTTTCTGAATTTGCGTGGTGTGAAACCAATTGAAATTCATCGACAGTTGAAGGAGACATGTGGTGATGGAGTTATGGATGTGTCGAAAGTGCGTTCGTGGGTGTGACAGTTTAAGGAAGGCAGAACATCGTGTGACAACAAACCGAAACAACCTCGGGCTCGCACAAGCCGGTCTGACGACATGATCGAGAAAGTGGAGAGAATTGTTTTGGGGGATCGCCGAATGACTGTTGAATAGATCGCCTCCAGAGTTGGAATTTCTGTGGGTTCTGTGCACACAATCTTGCATGACGATCTGAAAATGCGAAAAGTGTCATCCAGGTGGGTGCCACGAATGCTGATGGACGACCACATGGCTGCCCGTGTGGCATGTTGCCAAGCAATGTTGACGCGCAAGGACAGCATGAATGGGACTTTCTTTTCGTCGGTTGTGACAATGGATGAGACGTGGATGCCATTTTTCAATCCAGAAACAAAGCGCCAGTCAGCTCAATGGAAGCACACAGATTCACCGCCACCAAAAAAATTTCGGGTAACTGCCAGTGCTAAAAAAATGATGGTGTCCATGTTCTGGGACAGCGAGGGCGTAATCCTTACCCATTGCGATCCAAAGGGCACTACGGTAACAGGTGCATCCTACGAAAATGTTTTGAAGAACAAATTCCTTCCTACACTGCAACAAACACGTCCGGGAAGGGCTGCGCGTGTGCTGTTTCACCAAGACAACGCACCCGCACATCGAGCTAACGTTACGCAATAGTTTCTTCGTGATAACAACTTTGAAGTGATTCCTCATGCTCCCTACTCACCTGACCTGGCTCCTAGGACTTTTGGCTTTTTCCAACAATGAAAGACACTTGTGAAAAATTTGTACATCTGGAGGGAGATTACGTCGAGAAGTAACGCCAGTTTCATCGATTTCCGGTGAGTAGTTAATTAGAGAAAGAATCGGAGGCCTTAGAACTTGAATGCACCCCGTAATTCATTGTAGTAGCATCCCGATATGAATAATTCGTTTGATTTGGTAAACTGAAGTAACGAAAAACCACAACACGATTCTTTCTTTTATGAAAACCCCTAGCTGTAGGTTGTCAATGCCAAGGTCAATTTAATCATTTGAAGGCCGACAATTCCAATGCGGAAAAAACAATAGGCTGCCACACATACACAAGCTGTATGTTCTACACTACTTCTACATCTACATGGATACTCTGCAAATCACATTTAAGTGTGAGCCGTGGTACGGCTCGTATTTGTGCCGTTGACAGGTTGGCGTCGTGTATTCGGATTGTGACCTCGCGTTTTCTTAGTCCGTTCACTGGCGCCGCTACGTTTGCTCGCTTTGTCCGTCCGTGAGTGGCAGCAGCGGCGTTTATCGATAGCGGGTAGTGTGCTACGATCTTTGGAGCGACCTCTAGTATTTCCTGGTCATCGTGTGTCGAGTTCAGGGGGGGAGGGAGGGGGGGGGCGGAGCAGCAGTGAGGTACGACAGCGCCAGTACTCGCCGAGGGAGCTGGTGATATATGCCCGATATATGCACTGCCCGATGGAAGGATGTGGTGGTCGCGAGAGTGCACGACCACGCCGAGGTCAGGATTCAGAGAGTTTAAGTTGAATGGATCATTACATTCGAGTAGTGCAGCTTTCACTTGTGTGTGTGTCCGTCCATCGAAGTGACCTCATACCATCAAGTATTTTTTTTTTTTCTTTATTGAGTTTCAATTTCACCCCGAAGGGGGCGGGCTAGCAGCAGCTTACTACGCTGCTCTACAGCCTACACACGTTTTTTAAATAGAGGAAGAAGAAAGAAACAAGGAAAAACAGGCGACAAAATGGTGATTTAAAGTGTAAAATGGCGTTAAATTGCGGAAAGTTAAAACAGAAAGCAAAAGGGGTTGGCAATGTAGAGAAAAGACACAGGAATCAGACAAGTAACATAGTAGACACACAATTAAAAGACATGGCGACAGTCTGGTTTCTGTTCGCAAGAGATAAAAGGCACACCCAGCGACAGTATGATGGCCGTTCGCAACAAGTCCCAAAAAACACAACACGGAACACTCACTGTAAAACACGCACTGTAGAACACTCACTGTAGAACACTGCACGAAAGTGGCAGCACGAAGACGACACTCCCGAGCCAAAGGCCGATGGGGGGGGGGGGGGGCGCCTGCAGGAGGGGGAAAAACAAGGAGGGAGTAGAGGAAAAAACGAAAAGGGGGGGGAACCAAGGAGGGAGAGGACTAATAAAGGGGGAGAAAGGCAGACGCGAGAGGGAATGAGAGGAGGCAGAGGAGGGAAATGGAAAGGGACGCGGGGGAGAGAAGGGGGCAAAGAGAGGGGAGGTGAGGAAGAAAGAGGATGGAAGGGGGGGGAGAGGGAGCCCGGGAAAAGGACAGAGGAAAGGAGGGGGAGTGAGGATCAGAGTTGATAGGAGGGGTAAATGGAGGGAGAGAGGGCATGACCATCAAGCTGTCATTTGGCGGTTTTATACTCCGACGTTTCCCCTGCTTGACTTTATTGGCAACGACCGATGTTTGGTCGTTCGGTCGGTCGTCTCAGTGGATGGCGTGTATCTGGTCTTTCGACCGTTTCTGTGTTCTTAACGTTCATGTCTACGTGCAATTCGTCTTTTTGCTATATAGTGAAAGTTTGTCTGAGTTGTTAGTGGAATTGTCTTTTGCGGTTCCACGTGCATATAGTCAGATTCTGAATAGGAAGTTCGGTCTTAACCCTGTCTGCGTACTAGGATTTGGTGGAGCCAACTTGTGAAATTAAATGCTTGTCATTTGACGATGTTAACTGTTATTCTATCGTCGTATTGGTTATCGCGTCTTAGGTGGAGTTTGCGAGTGTGCTGGTCGGCGTTTAAACTGTCTCTAGTTGGAGTTGCCATCCTGTTAAGTGAGCATAACTCTTGGCTGCCTGTCTCACTGCTTACGCAGCTGTACGGAAAATGGTTCAAATGGCTCTGAGCACTATAGGACTTAACACATGAGGTCATCAGTCCCCTAGAACTTAGAACTACTTAAACCTAACTAACCTAAGGACATCACACACACATCCATGCCCGAGGCATGATTCGCACCTGCGACCGTAGCAGTCGCGCGGTTCCGGACTGAAGCGCCTAGGACCTTTCGGCCACAATGGCCGGCGGCTGTAGGGACTTTTCTCGGATCGATCCTTGGAGCATTGTCTGTGGATCACTACCTTTTTTATTTGGGCAAATTGTGTCAATTGTTTAAAAACAATATTTTGTTTAAATTATTCCTATTGCTTGTGTTCTTCAGCCGACAAATAATTTGAATTCTTCTTAATAAGGCCTTCAGCCGTCAGTGTAGCTTGTATTACAGTAATTTTTTTTAAATAATTCTTTTAAAAATTGATTTTGGTATTTGCAACGTGTAATTGTCTTCCTCATTTGTAATTCAAGCCTTCAGCCGTTAATTGTTCTGAAGTATTGTTTCTGGCCTTTACCCGACAAATAATTTTGTATTCTTTCGCAATAAAGCCTTCAGCCGTCAGTGCAGCTTGTGTTAGGCAATTGCTTTTTAAGATGATTGTTTTAAAAAAATTATTTCGTAAAATAATGTGTAGGTGTTTACTGTGCAACCAACGGTAGCTGATCAGGCCCCGTTGACACCTTTTCCTGCCTACCCCTAAGTCCCATGTTTCAAAGTGCCTGGCAGAGTGTTCGTCGAACCACCTTCACAATGTTACGAACACCACGGTGGTTTACATTCTAATGTAAGGGTCCTTCTTTCCAGTTAGCCAAGATTCTTATACAGCACCTGAAGAGTTAGTAATTTTGCGCTGTTCCTGTGTTACAGTTGGTTGCTGTTAATTAGTAGTCGTGGTTTGTGATTTTTCTATGTTGGTATTAGCTTACACTATTTACACTTTTTACAGGAGTTTGTGGTTACAATAACATTTAGTTTTCACCCTTTTGACTTGACATAACGGCCACAGTAACCAATCATTTTCTACTTTCTGTACAGGTAGAAGTGCATGAATTTGAGTGTTTGTGATTTCATGTGTTTACAGTCATTAGTCCAAGTGAGTGTCTGCGTTGTCATCATACTGTGTTCTCAGATGAGTTATTCTGTACTCTTCGCGTAACGTGGTCGGTAATACATCATTAAGAGTTTTGTCTAGTACAATTTCATAAAGTACATCGCGTATCATGTGACTGTGTGTCAGATAACTTCACCGCCTACAGAACAGGACTGCGTATTCGGGGGATTCTAATTTCCCACATGTGCCCCCAGACTCCTGACAAAGTTACGAGTGTTAGGCGCATGGGATACGGGCTATGTCTGGTTGGGAATAAACTATGCCTCCGCTAGGATTACTGAGATGCAAAGGATATGGGTGATTTCTGGTCAGGGAATATACCATACCTCGGATGGGACTACTGTGCTTGATTCTTAACCGCTCCGTTGCACTGGAGAAAAAATTGTAGACTGTACAGCCCATTACAGTGTCTTATCATTCTATTTGCCAGATGTTCACCCACTTTTCTTTTGTTACTGATTTTCCTGTGATCTGTATTACTTTTTCAACTTATCCACATTTACCGAGAAAGATGCAATTCCGTATTTTGTTGTTATGTCCATCGTTTTAGGGCTTCATTTAGACGTCCTGTGGAATAAGAAGTTAGGTGGAATTGTATGTTGGAACACCATATAGTAAATTCCGTCTGGTCCTTAGCATTTGTTAGTGTTGAGTCTTGTTACTCCTAGCAAGAGATAAGTGAATAAGCAGCTGACAGTATCGGTGAAGTCTGTAAGCTACACCTTTGCTCATAGAATCCTGTGATCGAGGAGACATAAAGCTGTCAGCACTATCTCGCCCCTCTCGAACTTACTTGTATGTGGTTTCGTGTCTTTTGGTAGAGACAACTGATATGCGCAAATCAACGAAATTCTCCATTGTACCTGCGAGAAGAGCGTAAAAACTGTAGGGGAAGACAGAGATTGGGATTGTATAGAAGACATTTTTGTATAGCAGGACATCACTGCAATTGACGGTATATTCATAAGCCAAGCTTCTACAGCCAGGTTGATGATGACAGTTTTGGAATATGAATGATCCTCTGCTGATTCATTACACTCCTAAAGGCAAATACTGAACAGTTACATCTACATCTACATACATACCAGTACGCCCCAAGCCACCGTATGGTGCTTCGTGGAGGTTACCACAAAGACTACTAGTCAGAGTATTTCCCGTTCCACTCGCAAATGAAATGAGGGAAAAGCGACTGTCTATAACCCTTCGTACGAGTCCTAATTTCTCACTTATTATCTTCGCGATCTTTACGCGAGATGTACATTGCCAGCAATAGAATCGATCTGCAGACGGCCTCAACTGCCGGTTCTCTAAATTTTCTTGCGAAAAAATCGTCTTCCCTCCAGGCATCCCCATTCTAAATCGCGAAGTATCTCCGCAGTAACTGAGTGCTCATCGAATGTACAGGTAACAAATCAAGCAGCATGCCTATGAACTGCTTCGATGTCTTCCTTTAATCCGACCATGCGGGAATCTCTAACTCTCGAGGAGTTCTTACGAATCTGTCGCACTTGTGTTCTGTACAGCGCCTTCTTTACAGACGAGCTGCACTTTCACAAATTTCTCGCAACAAAACAAAGTCGTGGGTATGCCTCCCCTACTACCAACCTGACGTGTTCGTTCCATTTCATATCGCTTTGCAACGTTACGCCTAGATATTTAGTAGGTGTGACTGTGTCAAGCAGTATACTCCTGATCCTGAATTCGTAAGTGACAGGATTGTGTTTCCTACCCATCTGCATTAACTTACATTTTTATACATTTAGTGCAAGCTGCCATTCGTCACACCAACCAGAAATTCTATCTAAATCACCTTCTAATGTTCTACAGTCACTCAGCGAGGACAAATTCTCGTAGACCACAGCATAATCAGCAAACAACCGTAAACTGCAGCTCATTTTGCCCGTCAGATCATCTCTATATATAAAAGACAATGGCTCAATTAACTGTTTCACTCACTGACTCATCATTGCCCAGCTGAAATCACTAAGGACGGAAATATGAAATTTGCAGACAGTGTTGATCGTATACTGTAGGCGTCGTATAAGAAGAGATTTTTCGGAATTCCACAGCGAAGGGGATGAAATACGGAATGAAATGATTTTTGAAAATTACTCGCTGCTAACTCAATTTTGAAACTAGACTTACAAAAATTGGTATTTGGTTTTTCGATCAGAAATAAAGAAATACGTGCATCAGCTAAAATAGTGAGTGAAATTTTCGCAGGTTCGAATCCTGCCTCGGGCATGGATGTGTGTGATGTCTTTAGGTTAGTTAGGTTTAATTAGTTCTAAGTTCTAGGCGACTGATGACCTCAGAAGTTAAGTCGCATACTGCTCAGAGACTTTTTTTCTAGTGAAATTTTTTTTAAAACAACTCATCACGAAAGAGCAACTAAAGCATTTTTAAAGCTACATCTATGAAGAGTGGTATTTGACTTCTCGGTAAGAAATAAGAAGAAAAGAGAAACGTGTTCATTGTTTTAGGAAATTCAGACTCCTAACGGAGTTAAACAGGGGAAGAAAAGTTTTACGCAATCATGTCATTGTGTAAGTATTTTCAAAGCTAAATCCATATAAATTTGTATTTGTGTTCTCTCTTAGAAATAAAAAAATTATGTGTTTAATTTATTTTTGGAAATTCAGCCCCTAAAGGGGTGAAATATGGGATGAAAATTCTTAGGAAAATATTTCGTTACATTAAAAAATGTAAAGCTATGAAATTCGTATTTCACTTCTCACTCATACATAAAGAAATGTGTGTCTGGTGATGAAAGTCCCTACGGAAATATCATAACAAGAACGCAAAAAGCGTGATTAACATAAACCTTGGACTCAAGCTACACAATCAGCTTTTGGTCAGAAGTAGATTCAGAAAAGAACAGGCTTCTGTGGGCTTAATTAGCGTTTAGATGCTGTTGCAAATTGTGAACAACATAAAAATTCGACTAAAGAACAAAAGGAAATGTGTCTGTGAAAGGTCTCTGTTGGATTCATTTTATGTTAATTTCTAAAATATGTTGCCATTTACGGCATAAATTCCTCTTCTAAATTTACTGTGGCGTTTTTGACTATCTGGGAGGAGACTGAGCAGTGGAACGTGTTACTTTTACACATAAACAAGAACGATCTGTCACACTACTACACTTTAAAACACAGCTTATATGTAATTCATGTCACACAGTCTCATACGGAACCTACATCCGCTTTCTTTTATATACTGTATATGATAAGATACTGTCATCCCCCTTCCCTTCTGTGTGAGAGGATGAATGAGTAAATGTATTTCTAGTTGCATGCTTGAGGGTAGCAGACAAGCCTGTCTGCTAGAGAACAGTAGGACCAACGTCGGAACAGGTAGCTACGCTTTCTAAAAGCAAAGAGGTTTCTATCCTTAGTATGGTCCTGTCCGTCCCTTGTCGTGTTGGTATAGGAAGCTGCCCCTCTGGCCACTTCCGTTTGTATTTGTGAGCCACTCTCAGGAAGAGACCACGGCAGTCTGTCCGTGGCGAGCGTCTGAAGTGGTAAGATCTCCGGCTAAGCGCGTGTCTGCTAAGTCCGTAGGACAATGGATTTCTTAAGTTCAGCCTAACTGAAAATTTAATCACCTTTATTTCAGGTTTAGCTCTAAAATATCTAATGTTATCTTAAATTGCAACGCAGTATATTTCGAGTGTGAAGTTCAGAATAAATTCCAGTAGTTACTTTGTCACTACTTTGTGAGTAAAGTGGAACCACGTGTTGATCAGTAACTCTAACTAAGATCATCAATCTTAAATGCGAATGTGCGTGAGATTATATCGTCTCGTCTTGACAATATTTTTCAATATAGCAACTTTTCTTTATGTTCAACCCACGTAGGGTGTACTTTGTGAGACCAGTACCACGTGCTTATACAATTGTTTGACCCATCAGGTTAATAGTAAGACGTTAGTAACCAGTTCGAGGTTTTTCTTTTGTAAATTGCTTTTCGATCTAATTTATTTTAATTATCAAAATTATTGTGGAGTTACACTCTTTGTGTAAACCAAGTTGACCACGTGAAGCACGTGGTGTAATCATCAAAGTAGCCCTCAGCTATTCTTTTCGGGAAGATTTCACAGAGAGTTAGTATGTATTTAGTATACCAGTGTGTGGTAATTACATGACGGACAGGATTGCGCTACGAATGTAACTTCTTTGGGTGAAAATTGAATGGGTTGGTTGTGGTTAATTTCCTCTTGCATATGTTTCAACGTTCTTCGTGTGTTATTTTATGAATGCAGTGTTGTATGCAGTCTCCCAATCTTGGCTCCATATTTGATGTGTTCTGTAAGATTACAAACTCACATTTTCACAGTCCTAAATAAGGCACCAGCTTAGTTATAACTTAAGTTTAATATGCTGAAATTTCAATGATCAATGTTAAAATAAATTTCCAAATATAAATTGATTTATTTCTTTTTACTTAAATTCTCTTTATATATATATATATCACTGGTGGTCGTATGACTATTAAAAGATTATAATTAATGTTAGTCTGGTTGGGAATTTGGTAAGCTAGACTGGATACCTGGTGAAACAGTTGCTTAGTAATGCAAGGTTAACTTCCCCAGACAGCTCACAGCTTTTAAACCGCATTTATTGTCTATCAGCACCGCTTTCAAAGAAAATTGAAGCAACAACGTTACATCTGTACAGACCATTCAGTCTGCGAGGGTGAAGCAGCGGGCGCTAGTACGCAGAGAAAAACACAGGCCCTATCACACTTCCCTAGGGCATTCCTGACGATAACTTTGTCCTCGAGAACAACATAGGCCTACTGGGTTCTATTTTTTAAAAAGTCTTCGAATTACTCTCATATATGGTAACCTAACCCTATGCACAGACCGGTCGTCAACAGCCTGCACTGTGGCAGCAAGTCAAACGCTTTCAGAAAATCTAGGAATATGAAATCTGCCTGTTGCTCTGCATCCATGGATTGTAGGGTATCATGTGAGAAAAGGACGAGATGAATTTTGCAAGATCAGTGCGTTCTAAATCGATGCTGACTGGTGAACAGAAGCTTTTACGTCTCAAGGAAATTTATTGCATTCCACCTCAGAATGGGTTCAAGAATTCTGGATCAAACCCACGTTATTAGTCTGTATTTATGGGGTCAGTACTTTTTCTTTCAATATGAGTAACCTGCGCTTTTTTCCACTCGCTGGGAGGAAGATTCGCAATAAACGCCAGCTAATTAAGGGCCTTACGCCTCAGAGTGTTCTATGTAAAACCGAACTGGGATTCCATCTGGACCTCGCAATGGTGCCTATTTCTACGACCTCTGTTTGGGAGTTTATGCGACAGTTAAAAGACGGTATGTCTGGATGATCATCTTGCGCGAAAGGTTTCTTAAACATGAAATTTAAACTTCAGATTTTACTTTGCTGTCTTCTATTGCCACTCCAGACTGTTCGACGACTGACTGGATACAAGACTTCCACCCGATGACTACTTTCAAGTGTGAGCAGAATTTTCTCGGATTCTCCGAGTTATATTTCGCTAAGATGTGACACTGGAAATTGTTGTATACTTTGTGCCTTGATCTTCTTACGGGCACACGAATTTCTACTAACTTTTGTCTGTCGACGTTTGCGCGTTCTGTTTTGAACAGAGAGTTCAACGTTCTCTGTTTCCTCAGCATTTTCGGGATCTGATTAGTAAACTACGGAGGGTCTTTTCCATCCATAATCCACTTACTCTACTGGCCATTAAAACGGCTACACCACGAAGATGACGTGCTACAGACGTGAAAGTTAACTGTCAGGAAGAAGATGCTGTGATATGCAAATGATTAGCTTTTCAGAGCATTCACACAACGTTGGTGCCGGTGGCGACACCTAAAACGTGCTCACATAAGCAAAGTTTCCGACTTATTTCACATACACAAACAGCAGTTGACCGGCGTTGCCTGGTGAAACGTTGTTGTGATGCCTTGTGTAAGGAGGAGAAATGCGTACCATCACGTTTCCGATTTTGATAAAGGTCGGATTGTAGCCTACCGCGATTGCGGTTTATCGTTTCGCGACATTGCTGCTCGCGTTGGTCGAGATCCAATGACTGTTAGCAGAATATAGAATCGGTGGGTGCAGGAGGATAATACGGAACGCCGTGCTGGATCCCAACGGCCTCATATCACTAGCAGTCGAGATGATAGGCACCTTATCGTCATGGCTGTAACGGATCGTGCAGCCACGTCTCGATCCCGGAGTCAACAGATGGGGACGTTTGCAAGACAACAACCTTCGACGACGTTTGCAGTAGCATGGACTATCAGCTTGGAGACCATGGCTGCGGTTACCCCTGCATCACAGATAGGAGCGCCTGCGATGGTGTACTCAACGACGAACCTGGGTGCACGAATGGCAAAACTTCATTTTTTCGGCTGAATGCAGGTTCTGTTTACAGCATCATGATGGTCGCATCCGTGTTTGGCGACATCGCGGTGAACGCACATTGGAAGCGTGTATTCGTCATCGCCATACTGGCGTATCACCTGGCGTGATGGTATGGGATGCCATTGGTTACACGTCTCTGTCTCCTCTTGTTCGCATTGACAGCACTTTGAACAGTGGACGTTACATTTCAGATGTGTTACGATCCGTGGATCTGCACTTCATTCGATCCCTGCGAATCCCTACATTTCAGCAGGATAATGCACGACCGCTTGTTGCGGGTCCTCTACGCGCCTTTCTGGATACAGAAAATGTTCGACTGCTGCCCTAACCAGCACTTTCTCCAGATCTCTCATCAATTGAAAACGTCTGGTCAATGGTGGCCGAGCAACTGTCTCGTCACAATACGCCAGTCACTACTCTTGATGAACTGTTGTATCGTGTTGAAGCTGCACGGGCAGATGTACCTGTACACGCCATCCAAGCTCTGTTTGACTCAATGCCCAGGCGTATCAATACCGTTATTACGGCCAGAGGTGGTTGTTTTGGGTACTGATTTCTCAGGATCTATGCACCCAAACTGCACGAAAATGTAATCACAAGTCAGTTCAAGTGAAATATATGTGTCCAATGAATACCCGTTTATCATCTGCATTTCTTCTTGGTGTAGCAATTTTATGGGCCAGTAGTGTTGTCTAGTGACAAACTTTATGATATTGATCCAATTTATTAGTGTAACTGCTAAAGTAGTCCCTACAAGTTGTGCGTCGTGCGACGGAGACGGACAAAGAGCGCGCTGTTGGCCGCGCTGCCCGGCGTCGCCGCCAGGGGCGCCGACGGCGGCTGCTGGCTGCTGGTCGCGTTTTTGCCGCCCGTGGCCTCTCGCCCAGAAATGGTTTTTCGGCGTCTGACGGTGTCGCGGCTGGAGGCAGACTCCTGGCCCCCTCCGAACCAGCGTTTCGTCTTCTTTTTGTGTTTTCTCGGGCCCGTCCGCGCCTGAGTACGACGCCGGCCACAAATTAGCCTCTGCCGCTTACCGGTGCCTCTCCCCGCTTGTCGCCCACAATGTTTCACTGTTACACTCCATCTCTCTTCTACACTACTCGTCATTCAAACTGCAACACAACAAGGACAACAAGTAACGAAACTTTTGTTGTTATAACTTGCATTATACTAGGAAGATACATAATTAAATCTGGAGGTGATTTAGGAGTATTTATTTATTTATTTTATCGCACAACATTTCCAAATAATAAACACTACTACTTGCCAACACATAAACAAGGTTCTCTAGCATAATATAGTATAAATGGCTTCAGCTGTATACTGATATCATGGTCTATGTATTTCATCACATCCTTCGTCGCTGTCACGAAATCCTTGAAAGGACTATTGTAGGTATGTGCGCGACACGTAGATACAACATGAGCAGCTGTCTGTCAGTCCGCAGCATAGTCACGCGATAGTGATGAAAATTTGCCTCACTTGTAGACAGTGTCGGCACATCTTCCATGGCCCGTTCGGATACGGTCCAGGTAGTCCAAACTGCCCGAGGCTGTCGAATACAGCGGGTTTCTTCTCAATGCAGGGCAGTTTCAGGCACTGCGGAGGACAGATTTGTTGCCAAAAGCATTTCCATTCAGCGATGGTAACGAATTCATTTTCCTTGAGAGTCCTGACTGTGGTAAGAGTGGGATATCTTGAGCTTCTACATCTACATCTACATTTATACTCCGCAAGCCACCCAACGGTGTGTGGCGGAGGGCACTTTACGTGCCACTGTCATTACCTCCCTTTCCTGTTCCAGTCGCGTATGGTTCGCGGGAAGAACGACTGTCTGAAAGCCTCCGTGCGCGCTCTAATCTCTCTAATTTTACATTCGTGATCTCCTCGGGAGGTATAAGTAGGGGGAAGCAATATATTCGATACCTCATCCAGAAACGCACCCTCTCGAAACCTGGCGAGCAATCTACACCGCGATGCAGAGCGCCTCTCTTGCAGAGTCTGTCACTTAAGTTTATTAAACATCTCCGTAACGCTATCACGGTTACCAAATAACCCTGTGACGAAACGCGCCGCTCTTCTTTGGATCTTCTCTATCTCCTCCGTCAAACCGATCTGGTACGGATCCCACACTGATGAGCAATACTCAAGTATAGGTAGAACGAGTGTTTTGTAAGCCACCTCCTTTGTTGATGGACTACATTTTCTAAGCACTCTCCCAATGAATCTCAAGCTGGTACCCGCCTTACCAACAATTAATTTTATATGATCATTCCACTTCAAATCGTTCCGCACGCATACTCCCAGATATTTTACAGAAGTAACTGCTACCAGTGTTTGTTCCGCTATCATATAATCATACAATAAAGGATCCTTCTTTTAGTCTTTTTATCCATGCAAGAAATACACCTTTCAGTACTGGAAGATCTGTGTTAGCTGCATCTTCTGGTATTCACACAGCACCATGCTTTAGAGTCTGATATCAGGAGGTGGAATGTGGCTCAGGATAGCTAACCTGTATGTGGGACTAGATTGCACATGACTTTGCTAAGCTCTATGTCTACATTTATTTTTATTTTTATCAAGACATCAGGTTGCTGTTGAGTATACCAATCCGAGTGCTGATACTCGAAGGGTGTCTGTTGACGATTCCCACCAACTGCTACAGAGTTGATGGAGAGTGTTGTTTCTGCTTTTGAGTTTAGCAGTTGTTCGTGTCGAGTGCTCACCAAAAGAAAGTACCCTCTCTAATGTGATGCAAAGGTATTTGAATGCACGCTATGATGAACATTTGTCTCCCTCTTACTAAATATCAAGGGCTCTGAGTGACCATCTATTAGACACATGAAAATATGCAAGTTCTGTTTTATTCGAATTTGGTTGTAACTCTTGTTTAAGAAATGTTGGCTTAAAATGTCTAGATCTAAAGTTTGCATTTTTTCAGTTGTGTTGGATGACTACTGCACAGTGATGACTACTGCACAGTCATGTGCATAGCCAAACTTTCTGGACTGTGTTGGAGTGTATCATACATATACCGGTGGTCCTCGACAATAGTAATGAGTTAAGAAGCGGAAAATAAGGTGAAAGCGGCAACCGAAGTTAGTGTTAGGGGCGTCATTGGACTGGGGTAATCCGTGCAGTTCTGCAACGTGCACTGCTATGTTCGTGTAATGGGTAGCCCACCTGGCTAGTTCTGGCAGTGGCACAAATTTCAATTCATTTCTTCAGCTTCTGTCATTATCGTAGATAAAGCTGAGATTCAAATGTCTCAAGGAAAATTTAATTACAGACATCAAAAAAAGATTTGCTTCACCTCGATTCCGGGAGATCTCGAACCTGTGTAGAAAATTGGAATAGAGATCAATATAAACATCATTTCCGCCCTTTTCATTGCTCATGAAAACCACACATTGTATGTTCTACCACCACACAGTGAGACCTTCAAAGCTGGTGGTCCAGACTGCTGTACACACTGGTACCTCTAATTCTCCGTGGCACGTCCTGCTGGATAGATGCTTGCCTATATTCGTCGTGGCATACTATCCACAAGTTTATCAAGGCACAGAGTGGTTGGTGGGTCACGTCGTGCATAAAAAGTCGTTTTCAATCTATCCAAGGCTTGTTCTATAGAGTTCATATTTGGAAAATGCTGGTGATTCTAGTCGAGCGATGTCGTTATCCTGAAGGATGTCATTCACAATATGTGCACGACGGGGGCGCGAATTATCGTCTATGAAGAGGAATGCCTCGCCAGTATGCTGTCGATATGGTTGCACTATCGGTCAGTGGATGGCATTCACGCATCGAACAGGCGATACGCCACCTTTCATTACCGACAGCGGCGTACGTCTGACCCACATAATACCACCCCAAAACAGCAGGGAACCTTCACCTTGCTGCACTCGCTGGACAGTGTGTCTAAGGCGTTCATCCTGACCGGGTTGCCTCCAAACAAGTCTCCGACGATTGACAGGTTGAAGGCATATGCGATGCTCATCGGTGAAGAGAACGTGATGCCAATCCTGAGCGGTCCATTCGGCATGTTGTTGGGCCCATCTGTACAGCGTTGCATGGTGTCGTGATTGCAAAGATGGACCTCGCCAACAATGCGGACGCGATTGAGCCGTGGTGTTGACGGTCTAGGCATGGTTGAACTACAGACTACAAGATCCGTGTACCTACTTCCTAGCCGGCCGAAGTGGCCGTGCGGTTCTAGGCGCTGCAGTCTGGAACCGCGAGACCGCTACGGACGCAGGTTCGAATCCTGCCTCGGGAATGGATGTGTGTGATGTCCTTAGGTTAGTTAGGTTTAACTAGTTCTAAGTTCTAACGGACTAATGACCTCAGAAGTTGAGTCCCATAGTGCACAGAGCCATTTGAACCATTTAGCTACTTCCTGATGGAATGACTGGAACTGATCGACTGTCGGACCCCCTCCGTCTAATAGGCGCTGCTCACGGATGGTTGTTTACATCTTTAAATATTCAATCATAGTTGCTACAGATCACTTACTACCGGCGCCAAGTGTAATGTAATAAAATAAAAAATGTTTATGTTTTGTGACTATTAGTGTAATCTAATAAAATAAAATATGATACGTGACTTACATAACAAAGAAACACACATTAATGCAGTGGCTCAGCATAAAAGAGAAATAACTAATGTAGGAATACTATTAACAGTGTAATATGTTGTTTAATCTAGCCCGACGTGTATAAGCACTCAGTAACTAGCTCAGTTCTCAAGGTAGTTACGTAATCGTCGATAATTAATTGTCCTTTTCTTATTTCCCAACACTATGGAGACTATTACAGATTCGTGAGAAGTCGTGTGCTTATTGCACCAGAGAATATTTGCCAAGTCTGTTCGATGAACACTACTTAATACGTGACTTATCGTGCTTTCGTCTCGATTCCCCAATATAACAAGAGTGGCATCTACAAATGAAATCCTACAATTGAACTGGAATCCTGTGACCAGACCTTTTCTGCCTGGGATGTTATCTCGTTACATAAAGAATATCTGTAAATAAAATTGTTAAATTGGTAGTAGCTGCCTCCGGTCTCGTGGGATATGAAATAAAGTTAATTGTCCTAACCGACGGCACGTCTCGTAGTTGAGCTAAAGGAAAAGTGTTAAAGATTTTTCTAAGATGGCGCCTAACAATGAAAATTCTTTGTTAAGGCCCATATCTACTTAAGGCAATAGAGGTATCAGACTCACAATAGATTGACCACATACACAAATTCTTTTGACAAAATAACCATTATATTTTTCGGGTTTTAGGTACAACTTACATTATCAGCTGGTGCAGCATGATGAGATTTACACAAGAACGTCCTCTTTGGTCCAAATCCAAGCAGATAAGCGAATGACAAAGGAAAGATAGATCATGCATAGAAGCGCAAGAGTCGATGGAATAACATATCCATTGTAGTTGTGTCTCTTATTATTTGACGTACTTGTCGATTATCAATAAAATTTATCGTATTGTTTAGTTTAAAATGTTTTTTCAAACCCAAGTCTATCCAGGAAAAACAGTACAAGCTGCGTTAAATATTAATGCCCTACCTGTGGCTGACATATGAAAATTTGTGCTGGAACGCGACTCGAACCCGGACTTCCAGCTTCTGGAGGGTGGTCTCCTTAACCACAAGGCTATCCGTGCACGCCTCGCAAACGTCTGTCTATCGTCAGCAGTGCAAGTAAATATTCCATGCTGAGGCGTGCAAACGACGATAATATCATAGATCTTGATTCCTCTTAGGTTCATTATTCTCACTTGCACATGAATACAAAGATTAACTTCGAGCTACAAGTGTGCCCTACCACAAATACCGTTCGATAGATTTGGTACCTACATAAATGATGCAGTAAAGGGTAGGATTACCGGTAGTATTGGTGTCATTAGTAGGGAAAGAAACATAAATGAGTGTGTGGGAGAATGTGTGTGGTTGTTCTTTTTCTCGCATAAATAGAATCACACATAATTCGGTGTTTGTGCATCGTGTATTCTATGTCCTTACAAAGTATAATTTTCATTTTACACTGATGAGGCAAAACATTATAACCACCTGCTTAATTCCTTACTTGTACGAGGTGCATTCAAGTTCTAAGGCCTCCGATTTTTTTTCTGCGGACTGGAAAGAGATAGAAACATGTGCATTGTTTTAAAATGAGGCCACGTTCATTGTCAATACGTCCCAGAGATGGCAGCACCGTACGGCAGATGGAATTTTACCGCCAGTGGCGAGAATGAGAACTGTTTTAAATACTTAAAATGGCGACGTTTCCCTTACTTGAACAGCGTGCTATCATTCGTTTTCTGAATTTGCGTGGTGTGAAACCAATTGAAATTCGTCGACAGTTGAAGGAGACATGTGGTGATGGAGTTCTGGATGGGTCGAAAGTGCGTTCGTGGGTGCGACAGTTTAATGAAGGCAGAACATCGTGTGACAACAAACCGAAACAAGCTCGGGCTCACACAAGCCGGTCTGACGACATGATCGAGAAAGTGGAGAGAATTGTTTTGGGGGATCGCCGAATGACTGTTGAACAGATCGCCTCCAGAGTTGGCATTTCTGTGGGTTCTGTGCACACAATCCTGCATGACGACCTGAAAATGCGAAAAGTGTCATCGAGGTGGGTGCCACGAATGCTGACGGACGACCACACGGCTGCCCGTGTGGCATGTTGCCAAGCAATGTTGACGCGCAACGACAGCATGAATGGGACTTTCTTTTCGTCGGTTGTGACAATGGATGACACGTGGATGCCATTTTTCATTCCAGAAACAAAGCGCCAGTCACCTCAATGGAAGCACACAGATTCACCACCACCAAAAAACTTTCGGGTAACCGCCAGTGGTGAAAAAATGATGGTGTCCATGTTCAGGGACAGCGAGGGCGTAATCCTTACCCATTGCGTTCCAAAGGGCACTACGGTAACAGGTGCATCCTACGAAAATGTTTTGAAGAACACAGTCCTTCCTGCACTGCAACAAAACGTCCGGGAAGGGCTGCGCGTGTGCTGTTTCACCAAGACAACGCACCCGCACATCGAGCTAAGGTTACACAACAGTTTCTTCGTGATAACAACTTTGAAGTGATTCCCCATGCTTCCTACTCACCTGACCTGGCTCCTAGTAACTTTTGGCTTTTTCCGACAATGAAAGACACTCTCCGTGGCCGCACATTCACCAGCCGTGCTGCTATTGCCTCAGCAAGTTTCCAGTGGTCAAAACAGACTCCTAAAGAAGCCTTCGCCGCTGCCATGGAATCATGGCGTCAGCGTTGTGAAAAATGTGTACGTCTGCAGGGCGATTACGTCGAGAAGTAACGCCAGTTTCATCGATATCGGGTGAGTAGTTAATTAGAAAAAAAATCGGAGGCCTTAGAACTTGAATGCACTTCGTACATCTTTGAAACGAAACACATCACTGAGTCTGCATATCAGGGATACGACAGTTTGTTGGTAGGTTTGTCGAGGTACGTCACATCAGATGTCAACGCACAAGTCATGTAATTCGCGTAAATAATGGGCCGCTGATGTGCGTAAGTGGTAATGACTCCCGATGGCGAACCAGATGAATTCCATAGGATTCACTTCAGGCGAATTTGGTAGCTGAGACATCAATGTGAGTTCACGATGACGCTCCTCAAACCAGTGTACCGTGGTTCTGGCTCCGACACACGGACATTTGTGCTGCTGAAAAATGACATAGCCATCGGGAAAGGCATCAAGCTTGAAGGAATGATGCAGGTGGTCGGCAGCGCAGGAGAATGTTTCCCATAGCATAATACTGCTCCCACCAGCCTGTGTCCGCCGCCTGCTGCACGTTTCATGCCGTCGTTCACCTCCATGATGGTGTTTGTGGAGACGACCATTTTCAGTAGACGCTCACAATAGCACGTAAACATTCGATCAGCTTCGCCGTTTCCGAGATACTCGTTCACAGCCTCTGCATAATAATAATCTACCCTTTGTCAAAGTCGCTTATCTCAATGATTTTCCTCATATGCAGCCCGTATCTTCGCTAAGGGCTCTGCTCTGCTTACACGCTTTTGTCACCTCGTCACGTATCCGCAACGCCACCAGGCAGCATCCAACGTCGAGGTGGGCAGTGGTCTAAATGTTTTGGCTTATCAGTCTATGAGTAATAAAAATTGTTTGATCAGGTAACTTCTGCCCATTTATGTAAACAACGCAATTACTTTTGATGCAAGCACAGTTAACATACACAAACATAAAAAATATATGCTATTATAGCTCTTATTTTGTACTTAATCGAATGTTCTTGGTCTTGATGAAAAGCAAAAATTTAATGTTATTATTCATAACTTCGAAAGTTGTACATGAATAACAAAGACATGTTTTATATAAATTCGACGAAGTACTGAAGTCGTTTCTGAAAGTATTTGTATGGAGTGTAGCCATGTATGGAAGTGAAACATGGACGATAAATAGTTTGGACAAGAAGAGAATAGAAGCTTTCCAAATGTGGTGCTACAGAAGAATGCTGAAGATTAGATGGGTAGATCACATAACTAATAATGAAGTATTGAATAGAATTTGGAAGAAGAGGAGTTTGTGGCACAACTTGACAAGAAGAAGGGACCGGTTTGTAGGACATGCTCTGAGGCATCAAGGGATCACAAATTCAGCATTGGAGGGCAGCGTGGAGGGTAAAAATCGTAGAGTGAGACCAAGAGATGAATACACTAAGCAGATTCAGAAGGATGTGGATTGCAGTAAGCACTGGGAGATGAAGAAGCTTGCACAGGATAGGGTAGTATGGAGAGCTGCATCAAACCAGTCTCAGGACTGAAGACCACAACAAAAACAACAAGTGAAGCGATGTTTAACCTGTTAGTTAATTTGCCTTTATATTGAGGAAACTGCGCCCTGTCGCTGTGTATTTTAAATCCGTGTTTTTTCCTCATTGCAGCTAGAAAACTCCTCTGTTTCACACTACAAAATAACTATTTTCAAGTAAAATGAGAATGAAACATTGAAAGTTTCAAATTTGCTAATAAGTAACAGTTGCTGTGATCTTTAGTCCAAAGACTGGTTTTTGCAGTTCTCCATGCAAATTTATCCTGTGCAAGCCTTTTCATCTACAAGTAACTAATGCAAAGTAACTACTGCAACCTACATCCCTCTGAATCTGCTTGCTGTATTCATACCTTGGTCTCCCTCAACAATTTTTACACCCATGTTTCCCTCCAGTACTTCACTGCTGATCCCTTGATACCTCAAAATGTGTCCTACCAACTGATCCTTTCCTTTCGTCAGGTAGTACCATAAATTTCTCTTCTCCTCAATTCTATTTTCAGTACCTCCTCATTAGGATAACTATGTAGGATAAAAGTGTTCCCCACGCTACCCGGCCCGTTATATACACACATCAAAAAAGGTTTTGCATCATCCCAGATCCCTGAACTCCTGAAGATAGACGTTGACTGTGGACATTATATCACAGACACACATTGTTCAGAGATGTCCCTGAACCCGCCCAAAGGTGTAAACCACCATGCATGAGCAGCTCCTATTAGACGGAGGGGGCCCGACAGCCGGTCAGTTCCAGTCATTCCACCAGGAAGGAGGTACACGGCTCGTATTGTCTGTAGTTCAACCATGCCTAGACGGTCCATACCGCGGTTCGATTCCGTCCGCATTGTCACTTTGTGCCAGGAAGGCCTCTCAACAAGGGAAGTGTCCAGGCGTCTCGAAGTGAACCAAAGCGATGTTGTTCAGACATGGAAGAGATAGAGAGAGACAGGAACTGTCGATGACATGTCTCGCTGAGGCCGCCCAAGGGCTACTACTGTAGTGGATGACCGCTACCTACAGATTATGGCTCGGAGAAACCCTGACAGCAACGCCACCGTGTTGAATATGTAAGTAGGCTGTAAATTGTTCAAAGGGGACGTTTCAAATAATGCTTTTCGTGCATCCACAGGACTTAGTGTTTCGACTCAAGCTGTGCGCAATAGGCTGCATGATGCGCTACTTCACTCCCGACGTCCATGGCGAGGTCCATCTTTGCAGCCACGACACCATGCAACGCGGTACAGATGGACTCAACAACATGCCGAATGGACCTCTCAGGATTGGCATCACGTTCTCTTCACCGATGAGTGTCTCATATGCCTTCAACCAGACACCGAGCGAGTTGGCGCAGTGGTTAGACACTGGACTCGCATTCGGGAGGACGACGGTTCAATCCCGCGTCTAGCCATCCTGATTTAGGTTTTCCGTGATTTCCCTAAATCGCTCCAGGCAAATGCCGGAATGGTTCCTTTCAAAGGGCACGGCCGACTTCCTACCCCGTCCTTCCCTAATCCGATGAGACCGATGACCTCGCTGTCTGGTCTCCTTCCCCGAAACAACCAACCAACCAACCATCAACCAGACAATCGTCGGAAACGTGTTTGCAGACAACCCGGTTAGGCTGAAGGCCATAGACACACTGTCCAGCGAGTGCAGTTCCCTGCTGTTTTGGGGTGGCTTTATGTGGCGCCGACGAATGTCACTAGTGATCATGGAAGGTGCCGTAACGGCTGTACGATACGTGAATGCCATTCTCCGACCGATAGTGCAACCATACTGGCAGCATATTGGCAAGGCATTCGTCTTCATAGACGACAATTCGCGACCTCGTCGTACACATATTGTGAATGACATCCTTCAGGAAAAGGACATCGATCGACTAGAGTGACTAGCATGTTCTCGAGATATGAACCCTATCGAACATGCCTGGGATAGATTTAAAAGGACTCTTTATGGGCGACGTGACCCACAAACCACTGTAAAGGGCACTACGCCAAATCGCCGTTGAAGAGTGGCACAATCTGGACCAACAGTACCTTGATGAACTTGTGGATAGTATGCCACGACGACTACAGGTATGGATCAATGCAAGAGGATGTGCTACTGGGTATTAGAGGTACAGGTGCGTACAGCAATCTGGACCACCAACTTTGAAGGTCTCACTGTATGGCGGTACAACATGCAATGTGTGGTTTTCATGAGCAATAAAAATGGGCAAAAATGATGTTTGTGTTAATCTCTAATCCAGTTTTCTGTACAGGTTCCGGAACTCCGGGAACCGAGGTGGTGCAAAACACTTTTTGATGTGTCTGTAGCCTGACTTAGTTTCCAGACGGCTCACCACTCCTGTTTTTAGGAGAATTTAGTACGACAATGATTGATAATGAGATAATGCCCGACAGGTATGTAACACATTTAACCTATATGTAACCTGGTACTACTTTAACTGACTAAAGCTGCTAGGAAAACAACCGTAGTCTACCCTCAATAAGCTGGCCGAGGTGGCCGAGCAGTTCTAGGCGCTTGTGTCCGCGCTACTGCTACGGTCGCAGGTGCGAATCCTGCCTCGGGCATGGATGTGTGTGATGTCCTTAGGTTAGTTAGGTTTAAGTAGTTCTACGTTCTAGAGGACTGATAACCTCAGATGTTAAGTCCCATAGTGCTCAGTGCCATTTGAGCCATTTTTACCCTCAGTCTGTAGTAGGTTACGGTTGTTTTACAACTCTACTCCGAGCATTCAGTGATGGACGTAGGGGACTACTGTCTACAGATGTAGACAGTGTGACATTTGGAAGTTTGTGTCGGTTAAGGATGCCTGTCCGGATAGCCTAATGGTTAAGGCGACCACTTGCGGTAAGCGGGGAATCTGGGTCCAAGTCCCAGCCTGTCACAATTCTTTTTGTGTCACCAATAGATAGTACATCTGCACCTAACACGGCTTAACCCAAGTTATTGTCATTCAGCAAATTTATTTAGAAAGTAATTTCGGACGGGTATCAATCGCCAACAATATCTGTTCACCCAGATGTTGTTGTTGTTGTGGTCTTCAGTCCTGAGACTGGTTTGATGCAGCTCTCCATGCTACTCTATCCTGTGCAAGCTTCTTCATCTCCCAGTACCTACTGCAACCTACATCCTTCTGAATCTGCTTAGTGTATTGATCTCTTGGTCTCCCTCTACGATTTTTACCCTCCACGGTGCCCTCCAATGCTAAATTTGTGATCCCTTGATGCCTCAAAACATGTCCTACCAACCGATCCCTTCTTCTAGACAAGTTGTGCCACAAACTTCTCTTCTCCCCAATCCTATTCAATACCTCCTCATTAGTTACGTGATCTACCCACCTTATCTTCAGCATTATTCTGTAGCACCACATTTCGAAAGCTTCTATTCTCTTCTTGTCCAAACTGATTATCGTCCATGTTTCACTTCCATACATGGCTACACTCCATACAAATACTTTCAGAAACGGCTTCCTGACACTTAAATCTATACTCGATGTTAACAAATTTCTCGTCTTCAGAAACGATTTCCTTGCCATTGCCAGTCTACATTTTATATCCTCTCTACTTCGACCATCATCAGATATTTTACTCCCTAAATAGCAAAACTCCTTTACTACTTTAAGTGTGTCATTTCCTAATCTAATCCCCTCAGCATCACCCGATTTATTTTGACTACATTCCATTATCCTCGTTTTGCTTTTGTTGATGTTCATCTTATATGCTCCTTTCAAGACACTGTCCATTCCGTTCAACTGCTCTTCCAAGTCCTTTGCTGTCTCTGACAGAATTACAATGTCATCGGCGAACCTCAAAGTTTTTATTTCTTCTCCATGGATTTTAATACCTACTCCGAATTTTTCTTTTGTTTCCTTTACTGCTTGCTCAATATACAGATTGAATAACATCGGGGAGAGGCTACAACCCTGTCTCACTCCTTTCCCAACCACTGCTTCCCTTTCATGCCCCTCGACTCTTATAACTGCCATCTGGTTTCTGTACAAATTGTAAATAGCCTTTCGCTCCCTGTATTTTACCCCTGCCACCTTCAGAATTTGAAAGAGAGTATTCCAGTTAACGTTGTCAAAAGCTTTCTCTAAGTCTACAAATGCTAGAAACGTAGGTTTGCCTTTTCTTAATCTTTCTTCTAAGATAAGTCGTAAGGTTAGTATTGCCTCACGTGTTCCAACATTTCTGCGGAATCCAAACTGATCCTCCCCGAGGTCCGCTTCTACCAGTTTTTCCATTCGTCTGTAAAGAATTCGCGTTAGTAATTTGCAGCTGTGACTTATTAAACTGATAGTTCGGTAATTTTCATATCTGTCAACACCTGCTTTCTTTGGGATTGGAATTCACCCAGATATGCAAGTAAAAATTATAGAAGTAGTCCTGTTTTAATGTTCCCCACCTCATGATTCCAGCAGATGGTGACTTACGGGCCTCGGTAATCGTTGCTTCTTGTGATATTTCACGATGACGTCTACGATATCGTGAATCTGACAACCAGAAATATTCCGTCTCTACAACATGTCTGTTGTGTGGCACCGGTGAATGACGCCTCGCATCTCGATCGCTCAATACAGTGCACAGAAATCTTTTCTCAACGTTTCGCGATGTCCGTAACCTTTATGCTTTCTGTCATCGTTTTATTTCTCAGAGAAAGTCGAACAATCCTACTATTCATTCATAATTTTCTTGTCACACTGTTGTCGTGAGCCCAATTCGCCACCACTCATCCTGTAACTGCAACGCTACAGACAACTGCCTGTCGATCTCTATATATTTCGGTATGGTACTCCACTATACCTCATCCCAACGATCTGACCTTTCTCAAAGACCGAAAGTTGGTAGTAAGCTGTACGTCTAGTTCATCTGGGCATGCTGTATTTCGATCATTACCTGAAAACTTCCTGTTATGTGACACGCATCCGATAGCCATCATGTACTCTGGCCAATCATTTGTAGGGCTGGGATTTTTCCGTACTGAAAGTACGTAAAATAAGCAGTCGCAAGGATGAAATATTAATCAGCATATCCCACAGGCCAGAATATAGAGGAGTAGCATTCGATAAGTGTGCTCATGATGTAACACTTCGCATTACCTTCAGTCCAACTGCACCATCTAATACGAGACTCCAGTTGACTAATAAGAGCAGCCGCAAAATGTCACAACAACGCACTAATAAAAGCAGGAATACTTTTCAGAGTTCCATGACTGGTCCCAGTAAACACACTTGGGAATTACCGTAAGGTTTTGCGTACTGGAAGAATGACTTTCTTTAATTTCCAGTGGCAGGAACTGGTAACTACATCTACATCTACATCTACATGACTACCCTGCAATTCACATTGAAGTGCTTGGCAGAGGGTTCGTCGAACCAAAATCATACTATCTCTCTACCATTCCACTCCCGAACAGCGCGTGGGAAAAACGAACACCTAAACCGTTCTGTTCGAGCTCTGATTTCTCTTATTTTATTTTGATGATCATTCCTACCTATGTAGGTTGGGCTCAACAAAATATTTTCGCATTCGGAAGAGAAAGTTGGTGACTGAAATTTCGTAAATAGATCTCGCCGCGACGAAAAACGTCTTTGCTGTAATGACTTCCATCCCAATTCGCGTATCATATCTGCCACACTCTCTCCCCTACTACGTGATAATACAAAACGAGCTGCCCTTTTTTGCACCCTTTCGATGTCCTCCGCCAATCCCACCTGGTAAGGATCCCGCACTGCGCAGCAATATTCTGAGAGGACGAACGAGTGTAGTGTAAGCTGTCTCTTTAGTGGACGTGTTGCATCTTCTAAGTGTCCTGCCAATGAAACGCAACCTTTGGCTCGCATTCCCCACAATATTATCTATGTGGTCTTTCCAACTGAAGTTGTTCGTGATTTTAACACTCAGGTACTTAGTTGAATTGACAGCATTGAGAATTGTACTATTTATCGCGTAATCGAATTCCAACGGATTTCTTTTGGAACTCATGTGGATCACCTCACACTTTTCGTTATTTAGCGTCAACTGCCACCTGCCACACCATACAGCAATCTTTTCTAAATCGCTTTGCAACTGATACTGGTCTTCGGATGACCTTACTAGACGGTAAATTAAAGCATCATCTGCGAACAACCTAAGAGAACTGTCAGATTGTCACCCAGGTCATTTATATAGATCAGATAGCTAACAGATAGCAGATAGCTAACTCAGTAGGCCAAGTTGCCTAGCAGACACAGGATGGCTGCCGACCGAGTCGCGAAACATGTAAGCTGCAAGCGAGATGTAAACATTAGGGCCAATCAACCACACACATCTGGGATAAAGATGATTGTCTTTGGTATGAGGCACTTCTGTGTCAGGTGCCGCCTCTCGGTAGGAAGACTATCGGCATGATTTTTCCACTGAACAAAACGAATAGCAGTAGTTGCGATCGGCGGGGGTACTCTTGGACTGCGGGTTGCGGCACGTCCAGGGGAGTATACTTGCGGGAGCACAGTAGCAGCTAGTGTGACCTTCAGCTTCTCAATACGGTACGCACCCTTAATGCGCAGCAGAAAGGCTTCAGAAACGTTCAACTCTAACACCTTAATAATATTCTTGTAGATTTACTCCCATAAAACAAATACTTCCCTAACAAAACTTTTTTTTTTTAAAATCATGGATTCCGTAAATAGAGGTTTCGCGAGACGCAACTTGCTCTATTTGTCTATGAAAACCAAAGCATGAAGGTTCCCAGTTTGATGTCGTGTCCCTTGACTTCAGGAAAAGGCATGCGATACAGTCCCGTAATGTCGTTCAGTGAACGTTCAAATGGTTCAAATGGCTCTGAGCACTATGGGACTTAACATCTGAGGTCATCAGTCCCCTAGAACTTAGATTTACTTACCCCTAACTAACCTAAGGACATCACACACATCGATGCCCGAGGCGGGATTCGAACCTGCGACCGTAGCAGTCGCGCGGTTCCGGACTGTAGCGCCTAGAACCGCTCGGCCACCACGGCCGGCTCAGTGAACGTAATACCAAATTACCGAGTATCGGATCAGAGTCATTGGTTCAGGACTTCCTACCAGATAGAACTCAACATGTTAATGGGATGTAATCGGCAGTTGTTAAGGCAATTTCTGGAATACCGGAAAGGAGTGTTTTAGGAGTGTTACTGTTAACTATCTATGTAAATGACCTAGCGGATAATCTTCCTAGTAGGAAGATTCGTGAGGTGGTTTGCAGACAGCGGCATTCTCTGCAGAAAGCTTGCAACGCCAACGAAATGCTGAAAGATCTGCGGCGGCTCGATAATAACTGGTCGACCAATTGCTGTGAGATAACGCCATTGACGGAAAGTCACTAGTAACAGTAACTACCGTAAAATACCTGGGAGTAGCCATCCGGAGCGACTGAAAATGGAGTGACCACATAAAACCAACTGTAGGAAGAGCAGATACAGTAGGTCAACTGGTTGAAAGTCATTAGGAGACTCATTTCAACATTTTTTCTAACATCTGATGGATTACTATTAATATGTCATGAATCATCAATTTTTTTTACTTCTTTCTTGGTAGTTAACAGTTTTCCAGACACTCCCATAACTTTTTCAAAGTTACCTTTCCTTAGCCAATATTCGGGGGGCATCGGACGTACTTCCAGTTACACTAAGGGACCTCACACAATCGTTGTCTCCTACGCACTAGAGATCCTTACGACGACATTCCGTTCCATTATTCGGAGTATTTCAATAGGCCACACTTGTTGCCGCTTGAAGACTTACACATCTGGCATTAAACTGACATAAAAAAATACGAAGATACCAGCATCGTGCTGCACGAAACGAATTTCTGGAACTGTGTATTGAAGAAAGCAGTTGAGGTTAGAGTGGCGGATAATTTAATCAACAGAGACAGAGGCTTTAGTTTAAGTGAAGCGCTGGATGGGTACTCAGTTTACTTCTCTTAAGCAACGTACGTCTTAGGGTTCGATTCTTCTATCTGGCAGATAGCGTTTATTTCGCATTGCGGTAGACAATACATGTTTACAGTGAAGTTCAAATGGTTCAAATGGCTCCGAGCACTATGGGACTCAACTGCTTTGGTCATTAGTCCCCTAGAACTTAGACCTACTTAAACCTAACTAACCTAAGGACATCACACACATCCATGCCCGAGGCAGGATTCTAACCTGCGACCGTAGCAGTCGCACGGTTCCGGACTGCGCGCCTAGAACCGCGAGACCACCGTGGCCGGCTACAGTGAAGTAAGATACATTGTTTTACTAAGCGGTCTCACTGTCTACGCTGGTTATTTGCAAAGTACAGTACAAGAGAAACGTGTTGTATTGCGTCACTAATAAGTATAAGTTTCCAAATTGCTTCGCTAGCAGTAAATTATTTACGTGTCCTTTAATAAAGTCTGCAATCAATAAAAGATGCGCCAAAAGGAAATAAACACAAAGTTAGAATAGCTTTTACTTGGTTACTGTGAAGACAATAATTTTGCAACTATTACGATTACAACAGATCATATTTACAAGAGGTGTTCGAATAGAGAGTAGCCCGGTGAAACGATGTGTAGTACTGCCCCCGAAGTGCGAGGGTAGAACCGACAAGCCCAGACGATACACGTGCGGTGAGGTACTTTATCTGGTTACGTCAGATGTTCAACATTTGTTATCCAGTTTCGGGGCGTTACGTGACGTTATCGGCCCCATGTGTCTTATATTGAATTACTTGTCTCGGTGTCATCTGCGTCTCTTCAGGTTTTTTTTAAACGTTAATATCAATCAGCCTGTAGGCCTATTGCAAATGACGGTGTGAATCTCCTTAAGTTCGCCTATCTGACTGTTTATTTTATTTTATTTATTTATTGTTCCGTGGGACCACATTTAGGAGAAGTCTCCATGGTCATGGAACGAGTCAATACATGAAATTATAACACGATTGTAGAAACAGATAAAATGAAATATAAGAAACATATTCAGGCGACAAGTCGTTAGTTTAAATAAAGAAAATCAAGAATGTAACACTGGAATTTGCTTAATTTTTTATCTCTTCCAGGAGCTCCTCGACAGAATAGAAGGAGTGAGCCATGAGGAAGCTCTTCAGTTTAGACTTAAAAGTGCTTGGGCTACTGCTAAGATTTTTGAGTTCTTGTGGTAGCTTATTGAAAATGGATGCAGCAGAATACTGCACTCCTTTCTGCACAAGAGTCAAGGAAGTGCATTCCACATGCAGATTTGATTTCTGCCTAGTATTAACTGAGTGAAAGCTGCTAACTCTTGGGAATAAGCTAATATTGCTAACAACAAACGACATTAAAGAAAATACATACTGTGAGGGCAATGTCAAAATTCCCAGACTATTGAATAGGGGTCGACAAGAGGTTTTCGAACTTACACCATACATAGCTCGAACAGCCCGTTTTTGAGCCAAAAATACCCTTTTTGAATCAGAAGAATTACCCCAAAAAAATAATACCATATGACATAAGCGTATGAAAATATGCGAAGTATGCTACTTTTCGTGTTGAAATGTCACTTATTTCAGATACTGTTCTAATGGTAAATAAAGCGGCATTTAGTTTCTGAACAAGATCCTGAACATGGGCTTTCCACAACAGCTTACTATCTATCCGTACGCCTAGGAACTTGAACTGTTCCGTTTCGCTTATAACATGCCCATCCTGTCTGATTAAAATGTCAGTTCTTGTTGAATTGTGGGTTAGAAACTGTAAAAACTGAGTCTTACTGTGATTTAGCATCAAATTATTTTCCGCAAGCCACGAACTTATATCATGAACTACATTATTTGATAATGTTTCAATATTACACACAAGATCCTTCACTACCAAGGTGGTGTCATCAGCAAACAGAAATACACTCCTGGAAATTGAAATAAGAACACCGTGAATTCATTGTCCCAGGAAGGGGAAACTTTATTGACACATTCCTGGGGTCAGATACATCACATGATCACACTGACAGAACCACAGGCACATAGACACAGGCAACAGAGCATGCACCATGTCGGCACTAGTACAGTGTATATCCACCTTTCGCAGCAATTCAGGCTGCTATTCTCCCATGGAGACGATCGTAGAGATGCTGGATGTAGTCCTGTGGAACGGCTTGCCATGCCATTTCCACCTGGCGCCTCAGTTGGACCAGCGTTCGTGCTGGACGTGCAGACCGCGTGAGACGACGCTTCATCCAGTCCCAAACATGCTCAATGAGGGACAGATCCGGAGATCTTGCTGGCCAGGGTAGTTGACTTACACCTTCTAGAGAACGTTGGGTGGCACGGGATACATGCGGACGTGCATTGTCCTGTTGGAACAGCACGTTCCCTTGCCGGTCTAGGAATGGTAGAACGATGGGTTCGATGACGGTTTGGATGTACCGTGCACTATTCAGTGTCCCCTCGACGATCACCAGTGGTGTACGGCCAGTGTAGGAGATCGCTCCCCACACCATGATGCCGGGTGTTGGCCCTGTGTGCCTCGGTCATATGCAGTCCTGATTGTGGCGCTCACCTGAACGGCACCAAACACGCATACGACCATCATTGGCACCAAGGCAGAAGCGACTCTCATCGCTGAAGACGACACGTCTCCATTCGTCCCTCCATTCACGCCTGTCGCGACACCACTGGAGGCGGGCTGCACGATGTTGGGGCGTGAGCGGAAGACGGCCTAACGGTGTGCGGGACCGTAGCCCAGCTTCATGGAGACGGTTGCGAATGGTCCTCGCCGATACCCCAGGAGCAACAGTGTCCCTAATTTGCTGGGAAGTGGCGGTGCGGTCCCCTACGGCACTGCGTAGGATCCTGCAGTCTTGGCGTGCATCCGTGCGTCGCTGCGGTCCGGTCCCAGGTCGACGGGCACGTGCACCTTCCGCCGACCACTGGCAACAACATCGATGTACTGTGGAGACCTCACGCCCCACGTGTTGAGCAATTCGGCGGTACGTCCACCCGGCCTCCCGCATGCCCACTATACGCTCTCGTTCAAAGTCCGTCAACTGCACATACGGTTCACGTCCACGCTGTCGCGGCATGCTACCAGTGTTAAAGACTGCGATGGAGCTCCGTATGCCACGGCAAACTGGCTGACACTGACGGCGGCGGTGCACAAATGCTGCGCAGCTAGCGCCATTCGACGGCCAACACCGCGGTTCCTGGTGTGTCCGCTGTGCCGTGCATGTGATCATTGCTTGTACAGCCCTCTCGCAGTGTCCGGAGCAAGTATGGTGGGTCTGACACACCGGTGTCAATGTGTTCTTTTTTCCATTTCCAGGAGTGTATTTTTGAATCACCTGTAATACTAGAAGGCATATCATTTACATAAATAAGGAACAGCAGTGGCCCCAGCACCGACCCTTGGGGAACGCCCCATTTAACAGTGCCCCATTGGGACTGAACATCATTACCACTCTCAATATTGCGGAGGATTACCTTCTGCTTTCTGTTCTTAAAGTAGGAGGCGAACCAATTGTAAGCTACTCCCCTTACTCCATAATGTTCCAACTTCTGCAGTAATATTTTGTGGTCAACACAGTCAAAAGCCTTCGTTAAATCAAAGAAAACACCTAACGTTCGCAACCTTTTATTTAATCCGTCCAAAACCTCACAGAGAAAAGAGACTATAGCATTTTCAGTTGTTAAGCCATTTCTAAAACCAAACTGTACATTTGACAGCAAATTATGTGAATTTAAATGCTGCAGTAACCTTGTATATACAACCCTCTCGATAACTTTAGCAAACACCGATGGCATAGAAATAGGTCTATAATTGTCAACATTATCCCTGTCTCCCTTTTTATAAATTGGCTTCACTAACGAGTACTTTAATCGGTCAGGAAACCGACCACTCCTAAAGGAAAAGTTACAGATATGGCTAAGTACTGAGCTAACATACGTGGAACAATACTTCAGTATTCTGCTAGATACCCCGTCATATCCATGAGAGTTCTTGGTCTTTAGTGATTTAATTGTTAACTCAATCTCCCTCTTGTCAGTATCGTGGAGGAGCATTTCAGGTAACAGTCTCGGAACACTTTTTTCTAAGAGCGCTATATGATTCCCTGTTGGGACTAGGTTTCTATTTAGTTCACCTGCTATATTCAGAAAGTGATTATTAAGTACTGTACATATATGCGACTTATCAGTAACACGGACATCCCCACTACGCACTGATTCTATATTCTCGACCTGTCTCTGCAGACCAGCCACTTCCTTTACGACTGACCATATGGTTTTAATTTTATCCTGAGACTTAGCTATTCTATCTGCATACCACATACTTTTTGCCTTCCTAATAACTTTTTTAAGCACCTTACAATACTGTTTGTAATGGGCTGCTGCATTTAGATTTTGACTGTTTCTAACGTTTTGATATAATTGCCACTTTGTTCTACAAGATATTCTTATCCCTTTAGTCAGCCACCCAGGCTGCCTGTTTGTGCTAGTACCCTGTTTTGAACGTTCTAACGGAAAGCAACTTTCAAAGAGCACGAGAAAAGTCTTGAGGAAAGCATTATATTTATCGTCTACTGTAACAGCACTATAAACATCTTGCCACTCTTGTTCCTTGATAAGGTTTACAAAAGTCTGTACAGCAACTGCATCAGCTTTCCTAAAAAGTTGGTAACTATATTTAACATGTGTTGCAGCACAAAAATCTTTTAGACTTAAAATTTGTGCATCATGATCTGAAAGGCCATTCACCTTTTTGCTAACAGAATGCCCTTCTAATAATGACGAATGAACAAAAATATTGTCTATGGTTGTTCTACTGTTCCCTTGCACTCTCGTTGGAAAGAATACGGTTTGCATAAGATTATATGAATTAAGGAGGTCTACCAGCATCCTTTTCCTTGCACAATCACTTATACAATTAATATTGAAGTCACCACATATAACTAACTTTTTGCATTTCCTATAAAGTGAACCAAGAACCTCCTCTAGCTTTAGCAAAAAAGTTTTGAAATCGGAGTCTGGGGATCTATAAATAACAACAGTAAGAAGTTTAGCTCCACTAAATTTAACCACACCTGCACAACATTCAAACACCTTTTCAGTGCAGTACTTTGAAACATCAATTGACTCAAATGGGATACCGTTTTTCACATACATGGCTACTCCCCCACACCGCAAAGAGCTCCTAGAAAAGCTGCCAGCCAACCTGTATCCTGGTAAAGGAAGCCTCTGAATTATCTCCTTATTTAAGAAGTGTTCAGATATACCAATAATTTCAGAGTCAACATCTATAAGCAGTTCACTAACTTTATCTCTAATACCTTGTATATTTTGATGAAATATACTAATTCCCTCATTAATCGGATACCCAAGCTTTGTAGAAAGTGGTTTCTTTGTTAGAGAGACTTCCCTTAAGCAGGAATACCTATCAGCTGACTTCAATCTAAAAAAGGTACAGCTCTAACACCCACAACTACCGGAATATTCCCATGAGTGATCCCACCACCCCCACCTATGCTGTCACCTATAAGTTTTGCCAACCTCCCCTTCCCATACCTGTTGAGGTGCAGGCCATGTCTAGTGAAACCCGTCCTACTGATAGACTCCACCGACACCACTGAAATGTGACTCATGCCTTCTGTTATCAGCGCACCCCCAAGTCTCATGTTATTACGCCTGACGGCTGTATTAAGATGAGGCCGATCGTGACACTGAAACAGTTTCACGAAATGCACATTCGTGTTGCCAGTCTGAGTGGCTATCTTTTCCAGGTCACCATCTATGTCATACTCCCCATCCCTATCAATACTATTACCAGCCCCACCCACAATCACTACCTGATCCTCTTTAGTAAAATCCCTACATAACCCCCCTATGTTAAAAGTCACCTGAGCCAATCCTGCATTAGGCTTCACAATGCTGGTGACCTGGTACTCACTCCCCAAAACTTCCTGCAACTGCTGGCCTACACCTCTACCATGAGAACTACCTAACAGCAGAACCTTCTTCTTTCTCTTAGACTTTACAACTGTCCTAGCCACCGTAACTGCTGAGGTCTGCTGCATACTTCCTACATCTACAGCTACTAGAGATTCCTCTCCACTAGACTCTGACAGTTGGTCATATCTATTACAAACACCAATAGTAAAACTATCTGAAAATCTCCTTCTCCTAGCAGATCTCTTGCCAACAGCCAGCTCCCATTCCCCAACCCCCTTCTTCCTCCTCATCCTATCTAGCTCCTCCTGTGCGTTTTTCAACTGCACCTGAAGGGCACAGATCTTACGCTCCTGCTCCTCTATCAACTTACTCTTGCTACATAACCTGCAGTTCCAGGAGAGGATCTCACCAGAATGCCCACTGGCTTCCCCACTGCATTCCCCCCAGTGAAAATACTTCGAACAAGTCTCACACCGCAATCCACTACTCACGAACCTACGGCAAAGCCCACACTTCTCACTCATGGTAAAATTTTACAATTATTGAAACAAGAAAACAACTTTATCTAAGTTCCGCTACTACAATAAAAAGTGACTACAATTATCACAAACTTGCTCTACAAGGGAAGTAACTACTATTATTGACAGTATTAATCAACAACAAATGAGAATATAACAAAATACTAACACAGAAAGAAAATCAAACGTCTAATGACAGTAACGAAACTGAAAGCAGTTCGCAAAAATTTCTTCTGAAGTTATTTCACCGGAAAACACCAAGAACACCGGTTGAAGACTACTAAAGTTCCTAAATAAACTACTATACACAAACAATTAATTAGTACTTAGCTTTCGATGCGCCGCTACAGCTGCAACTGGTCAGCGCGGAATGTAAACACGGGTAAGAGGTTAAGTTGCTCGATACGAAACACTCACAAATATCAGGCCACAACACAAGAAATGCAGAGGTGAATGAAGAAACCACTAATAAGTCACTTATATAGTAAATATTATCACAAAAACAGTTAAAATATATATCTGAAACCTAAAAATAGATGAAAACTTAGAGAGCGATCTCACACACAGTCACGCGCTTATGACGTCACACCAAATTCACGATACTCACTTTACAATGTCTCTGAAACACGCTATGTGTGGCGCTTATTCATAAAATACTATTTTATAAGAAATAAACATTAAACTTTTTGTTAATTGTGTTCTGCCCTATAATTTCTAAAAATAAAAATGTATCTTAAGTTTATCGGTACTGTCGTCTAGCCCCTCTTTTGCATTGTCCTTTAACATTGGCGAAATAATTGTGACTGTTTTAAAACAAAACGTTGCCTGTTAATACACATAACGAAAAACAGACTATTTCCGAAAGCGAATTTATTATATATGGTTAATCTTTAACATAAAATTGCTCCCGTCTGTCTTAAGATGTTGGAGGGAAACGAGATATGATCAGTAATTAAAAGTGCTGAATACACAGGGGGGATTCTGCAGACGGATGCTGCAGTGGTATAGGGCAAACGACTACTATAAGAAAAAAAAGAAGGTTTGGATTATTTTATCGGATGGGTATACATAGATGTACTTCATTGCCCTGGAAAGAGAACAGGCATTTCCCCAATTGATATTTGGTCTATTGTAAAGAAAAAAGTGAAAAAGATAAAAATAACAACACACAATGACCTTGTTTATACAGTCCGTCAAATTTGGGTTGCGTTGCAGTCTTTCGACCGCGGGGTCCTGGATTCAGTTTCCAGCCCAGTTGAAGATTCTCTTCGCTGAGGGACCGGATGTTTGAGCTGTCTCAATCATTTCACCTCACCCTCACCGCAAAAATGGGCAAGTCGCTGAAGTGGCGTCAAATATGAGGGGAGTTCAGTTAAAAATGCAACATGTTTTTTTTCTGAAAGCAGGTTGGTCTTATTCAGGATTTCTATACAGTATACTGAAACTTCCTGGCAGATCAAAACTGAGTGCCAGATCGAGACTCGAACTCGGGACCTTTGCCTTTCTCGGGCAAGTGCTCTAACAATTGAGCTACCCAAGCACGACTCATCCTCACAATCGTACTTCCGCCAGTACCTCGTCTCCTGCCTTCCAAACTTCACAGAAGGTTTCCTGCAAAGGTCCCGAGTTGGAGTCTCGGTCTGGCACACAGTTTTAATCCGCCAGGAAGTTTCAAAATCAGCGCACACTCCGCTGCAGAGTGAAAATTTCATTCTGGAATACATCATACTACTCCTCACTCTTTTGGATGCGTAATCCTGTTTTTCAACTTAATCTCCTGTTCAATGCGACTGCCTTACGCAACACGCTGGGAGGCCCTTTATGCCCGCGTGGTTTCACTCTACAGGTCGATGTCGGAACCAACGTCTTGTTGCATCAACACCCCGCATGTACTGCTTTCTGTGGAGTTTGTGCTTCACTGGACCTGACAGACGGAAATCGATCGGAAGGTTGGAGATCCGGGCTGTAGGGTGGATGGGGAAGAACAGTCCAGTGAAGGTTTGTGCGCACACTTGTGTGAGGTCTTTTGTTGTCATGGAGAAGGAGAAGTTCGTTTGCATTTGTGGCGACGAACAGCTGAAGTCGCTTCTTCAATTTACCGCGCGAGTGTGCGTCCGACAGGCACACAGGAGGTCGGACCTTGTTTCGACGATGAGAGACACCTCGCCAACGACTCACCGTGCTTTTGTTCGCTGCCGGATCTCCGTAGACATTCCGCAGGTGACTATGAATATTTGCGATGCCCTGGTTTCCCCGCCAGTTATGAATACTACGTATAGCTCTGCCACCTATCGGAAATTCGTGAGACTAACGGGCTGAAGCGGGAATATTCCATGATGTATCAGAACAAATTCCGCACTTTTTCAACTGAAATTGGCAGAGAAAAAACTGTGTTGCAGTAAATTTCCTTTAATTTACGTCTATGGTCATGACCTTTTTGTTCACAGATTACCAGTTTCGGTCTATAATGACCATCTTCAGATCTGTGCTTATGAAAACAATGTCCTAGTGTACGGCAGCCATAATGGCATTTCAAATTATGAATGCAAAATCAGCACCAGCATTTAACATTTGACAATGCCTCTGTGGCTGCAGTACACTAGGACACAGTTTTTATAAAACACAGAACTGAAGGTGGTCATTACAGACCGAAACTGGTAATCTGTGAACACAAAGTTCGCGACTATAGACGCAAATTAAAGGTAATTTATTCTATATACAGGTCACTGTTTTATTCGCGACAATGTCGCAGTGTGGTGTGCGTACTGTAAGACCTTCGGTACACACACCATCAGATTATTTGACTTGTCACTCTGACGAAGTACGCGAGTGTCAGCAATATGTCTCATGGTCTTATCGTGGCGTGTTTATCTTCTGCCGTTAGGTCAGACGATAGAAATGCCACTTGCACGCTTAGAGTAGCAGGTTGACGGTGACCAACTTTAAACAGAACTTGATTAATTTTCACACACATTTATTAAAATAATAACAAGCATAAACATTACATAACTTGATTCTGGATGCTATTTACAATTGACAATCTGAAGTTCATTACTTTTGAATGCATTATGGGAACAGCAGTGATCAATAAAATTGTAAATAATTACTATTAAAAACAGTCTTGATCACAATTTATTTTATAAGGTGACCGGTTTCGACCACTGCTGTGGTCATCTTCAGACCTACAAGATGTATACAAAGCATTAATTAGAGGGCTACAGGCATTAATGAAAAGACATAGAGTTATATGGCTATAAAACGTTGAATTACCATTGAGTGGAAACCCCTTTCTGTTGGAGAATCACAACTGGAGAAACCAGTGCACGTCTTACTTTATATAATGGAGGCTCCACCCACTTCTGACTGCATGATGTCATTATTAACCAATGAGTTATAAGTCGAATTACAATTTAAAATTTCTTAGTTAAAAGAACATTGTCAAGAATTAGAAATAAATATACATTAAACTTTGCTTATTTAACAGCTATTGTCAATTAAAAAGCGTTAAAAATATTTAAAAATGTAGGAAAATGAACTTCAGTTTGGCAGTACATGGGTTGCCCTCTCGTGGCCTGTCAGTGAACCATTTGAAGCCACTGGTTGCTATGGTGAAGTTAGACGCCGTTACAAAGATGAAGGAGCAAGCTTTTTCCACTGAAGTTGTTGTAGAGTCGATAGTTGAACTAGTGGTTGCCATGGTGAGGACAAACGCCAATGCAAAGATGTGGCAGCAGGCTTCTTTCCAATGAAGTTGTGGCGTCAGACGATGTATTATTGAGCAGCAACTTGTCTTTATTGAAACGAAAAGAGTAAGCTACAATAATCTGTAGCTGATATATATATATATAACTCATGCTGCACAAATACGCTATGAAGTAGTTGACTGTATATATAAAATATTATCTATGAAGTTAGTATGTAGATTACCAGTGCCATTTTTTTTTTTTTTTTATAAGGCATTGCTATTCTTCAAGTTACATACCAGTCATATAAGCAAATAAAATTGAAAGAATTTAAAAATATAAAATTATTAAATTATGAGCCATTGTCAATAATAAAATAAAACGATGTGAATTGGCAGTCTAAAAGCATAAAAGCAATAATTCTAAAACAGGTAGTCAATCATAAAATAATGTTTGGTAAAATACAATTACAATGTAAAGATAAAATTATTTGCTAAAAGTCTTAATAATTAGAAAGACCTTTTTTTTTTTTTTTTTTTTTTTTTTTTTTTTTTTTTTTTTTTTTTTTTAAACAAATACAGAAGAGTAGACATTCTAAAGCAGATCATCGAAAAGCTCAAAGAAATGTTTGTTTTTGAACTGAAGTTGTTCGTTTAAAACAGATAATGGATTACTTTTGTGAAGTGAAAAAATTTCAATTTCTTCTAAGGTATTTAGCAGTGGTCCTTTTGGCACAGTATGTAATATTTTCAAATTCCTAGAAATGCAACCCTCAGAATGATTGTATTCATCAAGATGTTGACCGAATATTGATTTGATACGTGCAGCACCAGTAGTATGTTCTCTGAAACGTGTTAAAAAGTTTCGGCCAGTTTGGCCAATATACTGTTTCTCACAGTAAAAATAGTATTAATTTTCTTGACCTCACAATTACAAAACAGAATGGAAGACATAATATTTCTATTTATAGAAAACCCACATCAACCGATGTAATAATAAATGCTACATCATGCCATCCATTAAGATACAAAATGGCATTTTTTAAAACTATGATACATAGGATACTGAAATTACCTCTCCAACATGATGCTATCCAAAAGGAAATTAAAACAGATAGCAGTTGCTAACAATTATAATTCCCATCAAGTTGATCTGTTATATAAAAAAATTACAAGAAAAAAATGATGCCGTTATAAATTCCAAGAAGAGATTTACACAAATGACATACATGGGACCTATCTCAGATAAAATAAATAAATTATTTAAGAACACAAGCGTGGCAATAGCATTTAAAACTAATAACCCCCTACAGATGAAACTGAAACACACAATTGGAGACTCAAATAGATACCAAAAGTCAGGTGTTTATAAAATAATATGTAATGACTGTGAGAAACAGTATATTGGCCAAACTGGCCGAAACTTTTTAACACGTTTCAGAGAACATACTACTGGTGCTGCACGTATCAAATCAATATTCGGTCAACATCTTGATGAATACAATCATTCTGAGGGTTGCATTTCTAGGAATTTGAAAATATTACATACTGTGCCAAAAGGACCACTGCTAAATACCTTAGAAGAAATTGAAATTTTTTCACTTCACAAAAGTAATCCATTATCTGTTTTAAACGAACAACTTCAGTTCAAAGACAAACATTTCTTTGAGCTTTTCGATGATCTGCTTTAGAATGTCTACTCTTCTGTATTTGTTTAAAAAAAAAAAAAAAAAAAAAAAAAAAAAAAAAAAAAAAAAAAAAAAGGTCTTTCTAATTATTAAGACTTTTAGCAAATAATTTTATCTTTACATTGTAATTGTATTTTACCAAACATTATTTTATGATTGACTACCTGTTTTAGAATTATTGCTTTTATGCTTTTAGACTGCCAATTCACATCGTTTTATTTTATTATTGACAATGGCTCATAATTTAATAATTTTATATTTTTAAATTCTTTCAATTTTATTTGCTTATATGACTGGTATGTAACTTGAAGAATAGCAATGCCTTATAAAAAAAAAAAAAAAAATGGCACTGGTAATCTACATACTAACTTCATAGATAATATTTTATATATACAGTCAACTACTTCATAGCGTATTTGTGCAGCATGAGTTATATATATATATATCAGCTACAGATTATTGTAGCTTACTCTTTTCGTTTCAATAAAGACAAGTTGCTGCTCAATAATACATCGTCTGACGCCACAACTTCATTGGAAAGAAGCCTGCTGCCACATCTTTGCATTGGCGTTTGTCCTCACCATGGCAACCACTAGTTCAACTATCGACTCTACAACAACTTCAGTGGAAAAAGCTTGCTCCTTCATCTTTGTAACGGCGTCTAACTTCACCATAGCAACCAGTGGCTTCAAATGGTTCACTGACAGGCCACGAGAGGGCAACCCATGTACTGCCAAACTGAAGTTCATTTTCCTACATTTTTAAATATTTTTAACGCTTTTTAATTGACAATAGCTGTTAAATAAGCAAAGTTTAATGTATATTTATTTCTAATTCTTGACAATGTTCTTTTAACTAAGAAATTTTAAATTGTAATTCGACTTATAACTCATTGGTTAATAATGACATCATGCAGTCAGAAGTGGGTGGAGCCTCCATTATATAAAGTAAGACGTGCACTGGTTTCTCCAGTTGTGATTCTCCAACAGAAAGGGGTTTCCACTCAATGGTAATTCAACGTTTTATAGCCATATAACTCTATGTCTTTTCATTAATGCCTGTAGCCCTCTAATTAATGCTTTGTATACATCTTGTAGGTCTGAAGATGACCACAGCAGTGGTCGAAACCGGTCACCTTATAAAATAAATTGTGATCAAGACTGTTTTTAATAGTAATTATTAATCTGAAGTTCCTTTGGTCTTGGTACGTTAATCTTACTCTTACATATCTCTGATACTTGACAAAGTGTCTATACATTTATCTTCATGGCTATGTACAGGAATATGATAATCTTATTAGGCGCAGACTGAAACTTGACTACAGACAAATGCAGACTAATGCAGACTGACTGATTGTAGGTCTGTACACTCGTTATAATACCTCGCGCATTCAGGTATCACTGGGCGAGTGTGATCCGCGAGGAGAAAAGGTTCTACATTAGCAGCAATCTCATTGGCTGCGTTACATATTAATATGCGGATCGGCGGAAGCAGAATTTGGTCCGTCTCTAAGGCAGCGCCATCTCATAGTGCGGAGACGGACGAGCGCTGCGCCTGCGCTGTTGTGCTTAGTGGGGCGCGCTCTAGTGGGAAAGTTGTGTACGCGCTGACTACGCGGAACTATGTACACAACACGCAGCTTGTGAAATGTGTTGCCTTACTTACTGAACGCCCTTTGAACAAAGTTGCAGGTGGCCAATCAAACCCAGATAGGGTCTACAACCAATGTGATGTCATGAGGACGAAACAGTAATAAATGGAATACGAAAGCGAATAAAAATGCTCATTCAATCTTAAGGGTGACAATACTGAAATGCCAGTCCTAATCATTTCTTTATGTGAGACACAGATTTGTCAATTTATTTTGAAGATCAAAGTTGTTTAGCCACGTCTGCAGATGCAGAGTAGTGGTAATCCCGAGTGCAAACTCCGCAGCAGAGTGGGAAAGCCAGAGCGAAGTTCTTAGCGGAATTCCCGGCGGTGAGGACGGCCGCGCGTGGCAGACGAGGGCGTCCTGGGAGGAGGTGGGGCCGCGAGCACACACACACACACACACACACACAGAGCCGGTGCCGAGCGGCCACCGCCGGCTCGCGGTCGTTTTTCTCGCCGCCGCCGCCGCCGCCGCCATCGAGTCTCCGGGGCCACCTCTGGTTTCCTCGCGAAAACCGGCAACGCAGCCGCGGAGTGGTGCGGCTGGCTGTGCCGCGGCTGGGGACGCGACGGGAAGGCACGGGCGGTCAGCGCGCGCAAAAAACGATCGCGCAGAGTTCAGCTGGCCGGCTTGAGGTCGGCCGACAGTCAATAAACCCTGGCCTCGCCTCGGCCGCCGCCGCCGCCGCCGCCACAGCCTCCTCCCGGCTCGCGCGATACGTCACCACCTCCGGGAGCGGCGCGCTCGCGGCCACCGAGCGGGTGACGAGTGTACAGAGTCCCAAGTCCAGAGGCCGCTACAGGCTGGCCTCGCATCGGAGCAGACGACAGAGCGAGCTCACACTAGGAAGCCTAGCGATATCGAAGCCGAAGTACGGGACTTCATACCTGGTAACCAAATGGAACGGGATGAAAGAAACTTCCCGACAGATTAAAGCTGCGTGCCGGATCGAGACTCGAACTCGGGACCTTTGCCTTTCGCGGGCAAGTGCAAGTGGTAGAGCAGCGGAGTGTGCGCTGTTATGAAACTTCCTGGCAGATTAAAGCTGTGTGCCGGACCGTTACTCGAACTCGGGACCTTTGCCTTTCGCAGACAGGTGGAAGTGGTAGAGCACTTGCCTGCGAAAGGCAAAGGTCCCGAGTTCGAACCTCGGTCCGGCACACAGTTTTAATCTTTCAGGAAGTTTCATATCAGCGCGCACTCCGCTGCAGAGTGAAAATCTCATTCTGGAAACATCCCCCAGGCTTTGGTTAAGCCATGGCCCCACCAATTTCCTTTCTTTCAGGAGTGCTAATTATGCAGGTTCGCAGGAGAGTTTCTGTAAAGTTTGGAAGGTAGGAGACGAGGTATTGGCAGAAGTAAAGCTGTGAGGACGGGGGGTGAGTCGTGCTTAGGTAGATCAGAAGGTGACATGGGTACGGGGAATGGTTGTGGGCTACGTCTATAGCGAATCGGAGAGGGACAAAATGGATTTTTGGCATTTTCTCCTGGATGGATACACGAAGTTGCAACAGCATATGAAACATAGGCAAGACTTCGCTAATTACCTGAGGCTTACATTTACCGACCCGATGGCCAGATGGGGTGTGACGGGTGAGAGATGAGATAGGCGAAGTAAGCCGCGATAGACATTGATCACACTTAACGGACGCTTAGTTAATTTCGAGAAGATGACACAGTTTTACACCAACGTCTGGAGAACGGGTCGATAGATGGCTCTATTGCTCTATCTAACGTCGGGTCGTGAGCAGGTGTCGCCCCTGACACGAATTTCATTTCATTGCTAGAGGAGCATGTTTCTTTTGTATTTGTACTATCCGCGATGTCTTTTTCATTTGGACATTTTCAGTTTTGTTCATTTCCTTACTTAATTAACTTTCTCATTAGCCCCTATTTGTCAACATTTGGGCATTGTAGACACTATTTATGCGGTAGTGTAACAAAATGTATGTCAGCAAAGGTTGTAAGTTGTAAGTCTGACATTGAGGGAAACAGAAGAAAAAAATAGAAAAGAAAAAGTTGGTAGAGCATTTGCAAAAAAAAAAAAAAAAAAAAAAAAAGTTTTAGACCACTTGTCCGCGAAAGGAAAGGTTATCCCGAGTTCGAGTTTCGGTCCGGCACACAGTTTTAATGTGCCAGGAAGTTTCATATCAGCGCACACTCCGCTGCAGAGTGAAAATATCAATCTGGGATGAAAGAAATTAGAAACTACACATACGAAATGTGATATCCTTCTTGCAAATATAAATAAATATAGACCAACTACCGAAATAAGGAGTGAAGGTGAACAATTGAAGAAGGTGGGGAAGTGTCAAGTACTTGCGATCGACCAACTACCGGAATAAGGAGTGGAGTTGAACAATTGAAGAAGGTGGAAAGTGCCAAGTACTTAGGAAGTGTGGCATGGGGAAATGGAAGAAATGAGAAAAACGCCCTGAAAGTGGCAGACAGGCAGAAGCGTAACTGAGAAGTGTTAGGAGCCTTGTTTGGAACAAAGATGTCCGACCAAAAAGCAAAGAAGAAATATGTAGATGTTAAGATATCCGAGCACAGACCTATCCATCTGTAACACGAGTAATGAAGAAAAGAGATGTAAGTAGATTACAGGCATGTGAAATGAAGTTCCTCAAACGTAGGATAGGAGTAACAAGGAGAGAGCGGATGAAGAATGAAAGGGCAATGGAAACAGTGAAAGAGGACCCCGTGCAGAACAGGACAGAAACGCAAGTCTAAGATGAAATGGGTATTTAAAGAGAATGGAAAATATGAGGATTCCATTGAAGATTCGTGAAACAGAGACGCGAAGGAAATGACCAAGACGTAGAATGAGGGAGGGATGGCTGAAAGGTGTGGAGGAGCATAATAAAAAAAAGAAGACTACGATTTGACCAGAGTGCACACAGGAGGATGGTGGGAAAGAGGAAGACATGGTGAGGCTTATATTCCAAACACACCCAGCCTGAGGCTGTTGACTTAAAAGATGAACGGCAGCCGCAGAACTGCATGAAGAAATTGTTCAAATAGGAAGAAATGAAGAGGGAAATCATCAGAAGTTCTAAGTTCGGACAGAGTTAATGAATCAGAATGGGACACCGATAAGTAGACTAATTACTGTCATAATATGTCCCATTTGAATACAGAGGCTTTTAAATGGCACCTTTAAAAATGCGCATAGGAATTCAGATGGTAATATTAAGCCCTGAAAGATGTCAAGCCACACACGATTATTTGGCGGTAGTTTCGTATAGGGTCAGACAAAGGTGTAGAGAACAGCTCTTTTAGCAGTCTTGAGCAATTTTGAGATTGAAGATGACCACTGTAACACAGAAGGCATACAGAGTCTGGTGGCAGTAGGTTTTTCATCCACTTCTCTTTCACTCTTCTTGCTTTCTTTGTATATTTCTACTGTTGATAAGGCTCAGAATTTAGCAGTAGTTATTTAATATAACGTATTCATTGAGATATTTAAAATGCTGTAGAATCACAGATGGTGGAGTTGTTTGTAACAACAATGTTGTTGTTGTGGTCTTCAGTCCAGAGACTGGTTTGATACACCTCTTCATGCTACTCTATCCTGTGCAAGGTTCTTCGTCTCCCAGTACCTACTGCAACCTACATCCTACTGAATCTGTTTAGTGTATTTATCTCTTGGTCTCCCTCTGCGATTTTCACCCTCCACGCTGCCCTCCAATACTAAATTGGTGATCCCTTGATGCCTCAGAATATGTCCTACCAACCGATCCCTTCTTCTAGTCAAGTTGTGCCACAAATTTCTCTTCTCTCCAATTCTATTCAATACCTCCTCATTAGTTATGTGATCTAACCATCTAATCTTCAGCACTGTTCTGCAGCACCCCATTTTGAAAGCTTCTATTCTCTTCTAGTCTAAACTATTTATCGTCCATGTTTCACCTCCATACATGGCTACACTCCATACAAATACTTTAAGAAACGACTTCCTGACACTTAAATCTATACTCGATGTTAACAAATTTATCTTCTTCAGAAATGCTTTCCTTGCCATTGCCAGTCTACATTTTATATCATCTCTACTTCGACCATCATCAGTTATTTTTCTCCCCAAATAGCAATACTCACTTACTGCTTTAAGTGTCTCATTTCCTTATCTAATTCCGTCAGCGTCACCCGACTTAATTCGACTACTTATCCTCGTTTTGCTTTTGTTGATGTTCATCTTATATCCTCCTTTGAAGACACTGTTCATTCAGCTCAGCTGTTCTTCCAGGTCCTGTGCTGCCTCTGACAGAATTACAATTAATCGGCGATCGTCAAAGTTTTTATTTTTTTCTCCACGGATTTTAATTCCTACTCCAATTTTTTCTTTTGTTTCCTTTACTGCTTCCTCAATATACAGATTCAATAACATCAACTCTTATAACTGCCATCTGGTTTCTGTACAAATTGTAAATAGCCCTTCGCTCCCTGTATTTTACCCCTGCCACCTTCAGAATTTGAAAGAGAGCATTCCAGTCAACATTGTCAAAAGCTTTCTCTAAGTCTACAAAAGCTAGAAACGTAGGTTTGCCTTTCCTTAATCTATTTTCTAAGATAAGTCGGAGGGTCAGTATTGCCTCACGTGTTCCAATATTTCTACGGAATCCAAACTGATCTTCCACCAGTTTTTCCATTCGTTTGTAAAGAATTCGTGTTAGTATTTTGCAGCAGTGGCTTATTAAACTGATAGTTCGGTAATTTTCACATCTGTCAACACCTGCTTTCTTTGGTATTGGAATTATTATATTCTTCTTGAAGTCTGAGGGAATTTCGCCTATCTCATACGTCTTGCTCACCATATGGTAGAGTTTTGTCAGGACTGGCTCTCCCAAGGCTGTCAGTAGTTCTAACGGAATGTTGTCTGCTCCCGGGGCCTTGTTTCGACTCAGGTCTTTCAGTGCTCTGTCAAACTCTTCACGCAGTATCAAATCTCCCACTTCATCTTCATCTACATTCTCTTCCATATCTATAATATTGTCCTTAAGAACATCGCCTTTGTGTAGCCACTTTATATGCTCCTTCCACCTCTCTGCTTTCCCTTCGTTGCTTGGAACTGGGTTTCCATCTGAGCTCTTGATATTCATGCAGGTGGTTCTCTTTTCTCCAAAGGTCTCTTTAATTTCCTGTAGGCAGTATCTATCTTACCCCTAGTGAGTTAAGCCTCTAGTCATCCCTGCGTAGCTATTTTGCACTTCCTGTCGATCTCATTTTTGAGACGTTTGTATTCCTTTTAGCCTGCTTCATTTACTGCATTTTTATACTTTCGCCTTTCATCAATTAAATTCAATATATTTTCTGTTACCCAAGGATTTCTACTAGCTCTCGTCTTTTTACCTACTTGATCCTCTGCTGCCTTCACTACTTCATCCCGCAAAGCTACCCATTCTTCTTCTACTGTATTTCTTTCCCCCATTCCTGTCAACTGTTCCCTTATGCTCTCCCTGAAACTCTGTACAACCTCTGGTTCTTTCAGTTTATCCAGGTCCTATCTCCTTAAATTCCCAACTTTTTGCAGTTTCTTCAGTTTTAATCTACAGGTCATAACCAACAGATTGTGGTCAGAGTCCACATCTGCCCCTGGAAATGTCTTACAATTTAAAACCTAGTTCCTGAATCTCTGTCCTACCATTAGATAATCTATCTGAAACCTGTATCTCCAGGCTTCTTCCATGTATACACCCTTCTTTTATGATTCTTGAACCAAGTGTTAGCTATGATTAAGTAGTGCTCTGCGCAAAATTCTACCAGGCGACTTCCTCTTTCATTTCTTAGCCCCAATCCATATTCACATACTACTTTTCCTTCTCTCCCTTTTCCCACTCTCGAATTCCAGTCACCCATGACTATTACATTTTCATCACCCTTCACTATCTGAATAATTTCTCTTATTTCATCATACATTTCTTCAATTTCTTCGTCATCTGCAGAGCTAGCTGGCATATAAACTTGTACTAACGTAGTAGGCATGGGCTTCGTATCTATCTTGGCCACAATAATGCGTTCACTATGCTGTTTGTAGTAGCTTACCCGCATTCCTATTTTCCTATTCATTATTAAACCTACTCGTGCATTACCCCTATTTGATTTTGTGTTTATAACCGTGTAGTCAACTGACCAGAAGTCTTGTTCCTCCTGCCACCAAACTTCACTAATTCCCACTATATCTAACTTTAACCTATCCATTTCCCTTTTTAAATTTTCTAACCTACCTGCCGGATTAAGGGATCTGACATTCCACGCTCCGATCCGTAGAACGCCAGTTTTCTTTCTCCTGATAACGACATCCACTTGAGTAGTCCCCGCCCGGAGATCCGAATGGGGGACTAATTTACCTCCGGAATATTTTACCCAAGAGGACGCCATCATCATTTAACCATACAGTAAAGCTGCATGCCCTTGGGAAAAATTACGGCCGTAGTTTCCCCTTGCTTTCAGCCGTTCGCAGTACCAGCACAGCAAGGCCGTTTTGGTTAGTGTTACAAGGCCAGATCAGTCAATCATCCAGACTGTTGCCCTTGCAACTACTGAAAAGGCTGCTGCCCCTCTTCAGGAACCACACGTTTGTCTGGCCTCTCAACAGATACCCCTCCGTTGTGGTTGCACCTGCGGTACGGCTATCTGTATCGCTGAGGCACGCAAGCCTCCCCACCAAAGGCAAGGTCCATGGTTCATGGGGGGATGGGGGGGGGGGCGGAAAGTAACTGAACACAATGATCCAGCTAAGCGGTTTATAGACATGTGCTTCAACGCGCTTTCTGAATATGATGCTAAGAGTATTTTTCAAACCAGAATTGTCAAGAATGAGAGCTTCTGTGAAGTTTAGAAAGTAGGAGACAAGGAGCTGGCGGAAGTAAAGCTGTGAGGACAGGGCCTGAGTCGTGCTTGGGTAGCTCAGGTGGTAGAGCACTTGTACGCGAAAGGCAAAGGTCCCGAGTTCGAGTCTCGGTCCGGCACACAGATTTTAATCTGCCAGGAAGTTTCAGAATTGTCAGTCCAACCCGTGGTATCTAAATACATGCACTAGTGCACTGTGCTGCTAGGAGGACCAAGGGTACCATGAAGCGCAAACTGAACTTCAGAGGGGAATACAGCATTAAAAGTATCTTAGATTTAGTAAGCAAGCTAAAAGATGTTAAGATCAACAAATACAAAATTAGTCTATTTTGACATAGAGATAGTTGCCCCAGTGCCAAACACATAACGTTACTGCACTTCTATAAGAAGTGTGCTTAGGGATATCAAAACAAAAAACTGTTTCATAAAGATAATATATGAAATTAGTAATACAATATCATACAAAATGACCAATTAGCTTTTAACATAATTAGCTACATTTTTTAGGATTTAAAATGATATGCTTAAAATAACTTTTCCCAATACTGTGTAACAGAACATAGATATTAACATAAAACAATATGTAGCGCCGTAATACCGATGTAGTCATCTGTGGAAAGCTCCTCAGATACCTGCAGTTCTCTCTTTGTGGTACAGTTCTGTTGTTCGATGATGGGACGAAATTCAAATGTGTGAAAATATACTTGTTTAGTTGATAGATGGCAATGCATTGGAAACCTGCTTTTGCATGCGGTATCCTGCATATTTTCGAGAAAGCAGGGGCAAGCAATCCACGATATCCATATCAGTTCTCTCAATCCGCAGCCTCCAGTATTTACTCATAGAGACCTCAAATTCAGCGCAGAATACACGTATGAAAGGCTGCATCACGATACAGTCAAGTGGCTGGAGTATATGTGTAGTGTTTGGGGGCAAACCAAACATATGAATTTAACGTTTCTTGATAAACAGAATAGTTTGATGGTCTCTGTAAACACTGTGCCCATCCAGGATGAGTAAAGCTGGACTTGCTTTCGATGGCTTTACCTGTTCCATAAATGATGTCAACAGTTATAAAAATCCAGAAACTGTTATGCAGCCATTTTCTTGTGCTCCAAAGACTCTAGAAACTGGATAAACTTGTTGTAGCTGGGATTCACAGTCATAAATTTTTTTTTTAAGGACATCATCTTTCCGTCTCTGACTGTTCTATAAGTTTTTATTACACTATTGCAATTTCGGCCTTACCCCATTATCAAGCCATTAAAGCCATAATATCAGCATTTAATAATGGCTTAACACCGAAATTGCAATAGTGTAATAAAAACTTATAACAGTCACTGGCGGAAAGATGATGTCCTTCAAAAAAGTCTAAAAACTGGTAGAACTTCCATGAGATGTGAAACCATACAAATCCTCAGAAAGATGAGCGGCTAAATAATCCCCTGCAGTACTGATACAAATCATTATTGTGTCGTCCACGTTCACCAGAAGCGAGTTTATTAACATGCTTTTTGCCCTTAACAGATAAAACGTTTCGAATGTTCGAGTGAACAATACTAACGCCTGTTTCTTCTTTGTTGCATATTTTGCTTAATAGATAAAACATATATTCTACTTGGTGGAAACGAGATCTTGCCCATTAATTAGGGCCCACTTGATTTCTGTTGAAACCTTACTCTTTCTGTAGGCTAGCTTGATGGGCACAATGTAAGAAATATGCTGCTTTATGAAACCCTGAAAATATTTGTTGCCTGCAGTTCTGTTGAACTGATGTGGCAACTTAAAATGTTCCGCTAAATCATAAACTAATTTTAAAAGTTGTGTTTTGTCTACGGGAAAAACAGTTGTCTAAATACTTAAGATGTTTAATTATTTCATCTTCTAAATGATTAGTGACACAGCAAGAAGGTACTACTGTTGTACATTTGCCTCTCTTTTAAGAGAAGCAACACGTTCTCCTAGTGAAGTTTTAGTTACAGAAAAGTGTCCTGCAGGTAATACGCCATAGACAGCATTTTTCGGTGTCTCCTAGCCCTATTTTGATTTCTTTGGAGCTGGTTTTCTGACAATAGGCCGTGAAAAGCTTCAGTATGTTTGTCCGTAGAGCTGACACTCTGACATCAGGCAAAGTATAGTGTCCGATCATCCGAGACGGTGACCATCAGTGTAGGTATAAAATGACTGTGTGTATTCAGATATATGGAAGCTTCATTAATAAAGATACGCTATCTGATATTTTAATCACCATTGGAGTGGTTTCGTTAAACTTCCAGGAAAAGGTCCAAAACGTCTACGAAAATTATCTGCGCAGCAGCTGTAACAATGGATGTTCAGTATAACAAAGGATATCTCTCCACTGACAATGACTAACGGAAAGTGTCGTGAGTGACAACATGCACGCGTGTTCCTCTACAACAGCAGAACAGTCAGCTTATGCCATCAGGCATGTAAATTAGTAAGCCAAACCTTTCTGGCGCCGGGACCTATCCGCCGCTGGGGCAAGCTTCACTACACGGTTCGTTCTCAAGCACACACTTGAAAGACTGTGCAAATATTGTATTGCATTGACTGTTTGCACAAAATTAATCCCGAAGAACAACTCAGCACACACTACTGGCCATTAAAATTGCTACAACAAGAAAAAATGCAGATGATAAACAGGTATTCATTGGACAAATCTATTATACTAGAACTGATATGTGATTACATTTTCCCGAAATTTGGGTGCATAGATCCTGAGAAATCAGTACCCAGAACAACCGCCTCTGGCCGTAATAACGGCCTTGATACGCCTGGGCATTGAGTCAAACAGAGCGTGGATGGCGTGTACAGGTACAGCTGCCCATGTAGCCTCAACGCGATACCACAGTTCATCAAGTGTAGTGACTGGCTTATTGTGACAAGCCAGTTGCTCGGCCACCATTGACCAGACGTTTTCAATTGGTGAGAGATCTGGAGAACGTGCTGGCCAGGGCAGCAGTTGAAAATTTTCTGTAACCAGAAAGACCCGTAGAGGACCTGCAACATGTGGTCGTGCATTATCCTGCTGAAATGTTGGGTTTCGCAGGGATCGAATGAAGGGTAGAGCCAAGGGTCGTAACACATTTGAAATGTAACGTCCACTGTTCAAAGTGTCATCAACACGAACAAGAGACGTGTAACCAATGGCACCCCATACCATCACGCCGCGTGATACGCCAGTATGGTGATGACGAATACATGCTTCCAATGTGCGTTCACCGCGGTCGCCAAACACGGATGCGACCATCATGATGCTGTAAACAGAACCTGGATTCATCCGAAAAAATAACGTTTTGCCATTCGTGCACCCAGGTTCGTCATTGAGTACACCATCGCAGGCGCTCCTGTCTGTGATGCAGCTTCAAGGATAACGGCAACCATGGTCTCCGAGCTGATAGCCCATGCTGATGCAAACGTCGTCGAACTGTTCGTGCAGATGGTTGTTGTCTTGCAAACGTCCCCGTATGTTGACTCGGGGATCGAGACGTGGCTACACGATCCGTTACAGCCATGCGGATAAGATGCCTGTCATCTCGACTGGTAGTGATACGAGGCCGTTGGGATCCAGCACGGCGTTCCGTATTACCTTCCTGAGCCCACCGATTCCATATTCTGCTAACAGTCATTGGATCTCGACCAACGTGAGCAGCAATATTGCGATACGATAAACCGCAATCGCGATAGGCTACAATCCGACCTTTATCAAAGTCGGAAACGTGGTGGTGCGCATTTCTCCTCCTTACACGAGGCATCACAACAACGTTTCACCAGGGAACGCCGGTCAACTGCTGTTTCTGTAGGAGAAATCGGTTGGAAACTTTCCTCATGTCAGCACGTTGTAGGTGTCGCCACCGGCGCCAAACTTCTATGAATGCTCTGGAAAGCTAATCATTTGCATATCACAGCATCTTCTTCCTGTCGATTAAATTTCGCGTCTGTAGCACGTCATTTTGGTCGTGTAGCAATTTTTATGGCCAGTAGTGTTTTGTTAACCATACTCTGAAATCGACAGGAAATGGCGGAAAAAAATACACCGCTGGAATGTTTGCTTCTTGTTCCCAGGGAAATACTGCATCAGTCCGATTACTTTGACACAAAGCTTTTCCGATGTCACGTAGAAAAGGGCGAGTAAGTTTTCACATGGCCGATGTTTTCGTGATCCATGCTGTTTGTCATGGATGAGGTCATTCTGTTCGAGATAACTCATTACATTTAATCTCAGAATGTGATCCATGTTACAAGGTTTCTCAGCGCGCAAGGGGAATTTAGACACACTCTATACAGGGTGTTACAAAAAGGTACGGCCAAACTTTCAGGAAACATTCCTCACACACAAATAAAGAAAAGATGTTACGTGGACATGTGTCCGGAAACGCTTAATTTCCATGTTAGAGCTCATTTTAGTTTGTTCTTCCACCTACGCTCAATGCAGCACGTTATCATGATTTCATACGGGATACTCTGTCTGTGCTGCCTTTACAAGTACGATACAACATGTGGTTCATGCACGATGGAGCTCCTGCACATTTCAGTCGAAGTGTTCGTACGCTTCTCAACAACAGATTCGGTGACCGATGGATTGGTAGAGGCGGACCAATTCCATGGCCTCCACGCTCTCCTGAATTCAACCCTCTTGACTTTCATTTATGGGGACATTTGAAAGCTCTTGTCTACGCAACCCCGGTACCAAATGTAGAGACTCTTCGTGCTCGTATTGTGGACGACTGTGATGCAATACGCCATTCTCCAGGGCTGCATCAGCGCATCAGGGATTCCATGCGACGGAGGGTGGCTGCATGTATCCTCGCTAACGGAGGACATTTTGAATATTTCCTGTAACAAAGTGTTTGAAGTCACGCTGGTACGTTCTGTTGCTATGTGTTTTTGCATTCCATGATTAATGTGATTTGAAGAGAAGTAATAAATAAGCTCTAACATGGAAAGTAAGCATTTCCGGACACATGTCCACATAACATATTTTATTTCTTTGTGTGTGAGGAATGTTTCCTGAAAGTTTGGCCGTACCTTTTTGTAACACCCTGTATAGTACTGATCTATTATCTCACCAAAAAGATCTATCGGATAATTAAACGCGACCGGTTCTCCGAAAATTACAGAGATTAAAATGAATTAAGTTAAATTCTCCATGCCCCTTCCTTCTTCTAGCAGATGTGGGAGCTTTCTGTGGGAATAGGGCTGAACACTAATTGTAATTTATGAAATTTCATCTTCTCCGACAGCCGTATTACACTGGCCCACTCCGTCAAACTGCCTCGGAATTGGAACACGTGTTGGCTACAATGGAATATCAGGTCCGCGTGTCTGAAGAGTTATTAGCAGCAGCCATCGCTTTATTGGCCGTTTCTGACGCTATGCGGGCAAAACTCCAGCAACATCCTATACCCGTGCTCTCTTGTTTTTGCTAACCTGGTACGCATCTAAGAAAGCACATTTTTCACAAGCTGCACCTGTTCTCGACCTTTATTATGTGGGAAGAATCAACACTGGCATGTAACACACGCGTAATTATATCTTTCCGGGTTTGGCAGCAAAAAGGTTTTAGGTGAGAAACGGTTGGCTGCCACATGCGTACGGGTAAACTGTAAATTGCACCGCACTTTCTGATAACTAGTGTTGACGTACTGTTGCATCTACCATAAATGAATTACGAGCTTACAAAGTACAGGACCAGCTTTCTGTTTCTGTATTGAGGGTTTCCTAGCAGACAGAACTCAACATGTCGTTACTAAAGGAGCAGAACAGTAACATGAAAAAGTTGTTACGGAGTGACACCAAGGGAATGTTACAGTACCTTTGCTGAGCACGATACGTATGGATCATTTGGTGGATAACAGAAAATTCCATGTGGCTGGTTCTGAATTATGCTGTTGTATGTGGGAAAGTTACAAGCCAGAAAACTATAGCGAAATGCAGAAAGAACTACATAGAGCAGATAATTGTTGTAAAATTTGGAGGCTGGAAGTCAACGTACATATACGGGGGTCGTTCAATAAGTAATGTCCTACATTTTTTTCTCAGAACATAGTAACTGTTAAGAGTTAGAATTTGGTGACAATATACATCAACAAGTATTGCCCATTTCCGATTTTTCTTCGTAGCCTTTATTACTTTCTGTGGGTATACGCCAACATTGTGGAAGAGCACGTATTAACTGCCGGTAAAATCTCTTGTACTGTTGGCGTATCCATGATTGCACTGCATGACTGACACTCTCGTCATCTTCAAAGTGTGTTGGAGGATTTCAGGTCTGGACTGTAGGGTGGCTGAGGAAATGATGTCCAACCCAATTTGGCGATGGGTTCCCGGGTTTTCAGACTTGTGTGTGGGCGTGCATTATTGTGTGGGAGCAAGATTTCTGCTGGATTCTTGTCCGATCGAGCACGTCGGAAACGGTTCTTGAGTTTATTCTGTGTCTTCACGTATGCCTCTGAACTGACGGTTGACCCTCTTGGCGTCACATCCACGAGAATGACACCATCACAGTCCCAGATGACTGTCACCATAACTTTTCAACAGAGGGGGTTGTCTTGAATTACTTCTTTTGTAGTGAATGAGGATAATGCCACTCCAGGGACTGCCTTTCTGTTTCCGGAGCAAAGTGTTGCACCCAGCTGTCGTCCCCCGCAACGATCTGTGACAGAAAGGCCTCTCAGTCGGTCTCAAAACGCTCCAACAATTCAAATGAGCTGGCCTTTCTTTGAATCTTGTGTCCCACTGTGAGCGTTCGTGGAACCCATGTGTGGGCACCTCTTTGAATATCCGAGAGTCTCGATCATTGCAGACGCACTTCCACGCCGGTCGACACGAATAATGGCATCCCCACGATTCAGCATGTCTGCAACAGTGGCTGTGACAGAACGTCCTACGTGTGGCTGATCATGGAGCCCTATTTCTGCATTTCCTGAGTTTGTAACTTCCTTTACCCATAGCCCAACTGCATTCCCATCAACTGCAGCATCGCCGTACACTGCACGCAAACATTTATGGATGTTCACTGCGATTTCTTTTTCTGCACACAAAAATTCAATAACAGCTCGCTGCTTGTAACGGTAGCCGCATGTAGACGCCATTTTGACGGTGTACTACGGCTCTGCCATCTGCCAGAACTTCACCGGGGCACAGAACAAAAATCAAATGAGAAACACCAACAAGAACTTTTGTCTATGTATATTAATGGTTTTTTTTTAAAAAAAAGTGTGGGGCATCACTTATTGAACGAACCTCCCATATAACAGTTTTGTTGTGTAACACTATTGGTACAGATTGCAACACTATACTTCGTCTGTTACGTTACGCTTATTTCATTACTGAAGTGAACAGTGCACTCTGTTGGTTGGTGGCTGACATTTTCCCACGCAAGTGGATTTTGGGGCATGCCGTGTCTATTTTGGAGTTGCGGAAGAGAAGCTTGCCTCAAGTGGCGTTTCGAGATGGTGCCCAGGGAATGTTGGGTGTGTTGTGGAGTTGCGGTTTCCGGGTGTTCTCACTTCGATGCGGCCGCTAGAGTGCCTTCGCTTCGAAGTGCCCACTTGAAACGTGGCTGTCAACGGGGTCCCCACAATTCCGTTCCCATGAAACGCGATAGTTAGTACTATCTCAACTGTATTTCTGTTCGTCCAATCCTGTGTATCGCCTCCTCTATTATACACTGTGCGCGCTACGTGAACCAGTAATGAAAGACCATTAAACTCGGCACCATCATAGTTTGTTTTTGCGTATTTGTAAGAAACATCATGGAAAATTTTGTACTGTTCCGTCTAATTTAATTCTTCAAGAACTATCTCGTTCGTCACGTTGTCTGTTGTTATTGCTTCCCCTGAAGGAGAGTTTGGGTTGAGTTCAGAAATCCTCATATTTTAATCATTCGATTCTTGGCAGTCTCATCATTCGCTTCCTAGCTGACGTCCTTTGCTGGCTGTGAAATTTGAAGACGTGTCACTTTCTGCTATTGCTTTAGGTGTTAGTTCCATATTTCAGAGCTTGTACTCTGTGGAGGTCGGATTTATCTTGTTTGTTGCATCTGGTGTTCATTGGGTTATTTCTCTTATTAATTTGAGAATACGAGTGGTGGAGATGAGGAACTCTGGTTTTATTCCTCTTTCAGTTTTCTTAACGATGTCATTCAAATCTCACATAATTAACTTCAGTATTACATTTTAGTCTTCTGTGTTCTTGTTTTGCAAGAGTCAAACGGAAATAAGATTCCATGTTCGCTCTGAATTCAAACAAATCTTTCATAATTGTGGTATCGACTTCCGTTTACGAACCCTCCTACCTAGAACCCCTTATTTCATAAAAAATGAAGAAGCGACGAACGATGAAGTAATTATATAATATTGTCGTGTGACTAAGGCCTCTCGTCGGGTAGACCGTTCGCCTAGTGCAAGTCTTTCGATTTGACGCCACTTCGTCGACTTGCGCGTCGATGGGGATGAAATGATGATGATTAGGACAACACAACACCCAGTCTCTGAGCGGAGAAAATCTCCTACCCAGCCGGGAATCGAAGCCGGGTCCTTAGGATTGACATTCTGTCGCGCTGACCGCTCAGCTACCGGGGGCGGACGATGAAGAAATTATCCGAACGCGACGGAAATGGGTAAATATGATGTACATGTACAGACAAGCAAATGCTTACAATTTCAGAAAAAATGGATAATTTGTTCTAGAGAAGGAGCTTCACCGACTGAGCAATTATGCGAACACTGATTCTGCTTGGCACCGATTGACAGAGTTTCGGACGTCCTCCTAAGAGACGTCATGCCAAATTTTGGCCAATTCGCGTGATAAACCGTCAAAATCCGGAGATGGTTCAAGACCACTGCTCACTATGTTCTTAACTGGGGAGACATTGTCGACTGGTGTGGCCGAGCGGTTGTAGGCGCTTCAGTCTGGAACCGCGCGATCGCTATGGTCGCAGGTTCGAATCCTGCCTCGGGCATGGATGTATGTGATGTCCTTTGGTTAGTTAGGTTTAAGTAGTTCTAAATTCTATTGGACTGATGACCTCAGATGTTAAGTCCCATAGTTCTCAGAGCCATTTTTTTGGGGAGACATTCGGAGTTGCGCCGTATGGCATGCTATAAATGCTGAGTGGCAGCCTCCAGTGGAAAGTATCCCAATACAGAGTTTAACTTCATTAAATTTCCAACAAGAAGGTCCTGCTCATTTTTTCTGTAGGACTAATAGTTTACACGTAGCGAGTAAGATAATATGAAAATCTTGCACGTTATTTATGAAAGCCAGGTATAACTTTGAGGGGTTCTTAGAACGAGAGCTGTAGCGGCAGCTGAATCATCCTCCATATGGAACCAAACGTAATTTACCTCTTGCATTAAACTTCGTCGAGTACACTTTTTTCAGTGAAGTGCACCTCTAGCTAGTTAATGGCTCATTCTCTCACATAAGATGACTCTGAATATCGAGCACATGCACGCCCACTGAAAGGGAACAGTGCCCTAGAAAAGGGCTAAATAGAATTTCACGCCTGCACAAGGGAAAGCACTTCCGTCAATGCGGATGTACAGAGGTGAATAATGAATCCTGGCAAAGTGAGCTACCTGTCATCTGGAAAACGGTTTGCACAGTGGAGCTGTCAAAACAACTTGTCTCTCATAGAGGGCCTGTAAGTGTGACTTATACCTGTTGGTAAGTTAACGAACAAGACATGATAACACAAGACTTAGTGTAGCAAGAATCTACTCCAGAATCTCGAAAGAACTGAAATAACAGAATAAGAACCACGAATACGGCTTTAATAAAATCTAACACAATCACGGCTTTCCCAAAATTCGCACGACGCCTGGTCAACTGCATCCTATCCAGTCAGTTAAATTCAAACGCGATAGTGAGAACTTTTAGCAGTCCTCACCACGTCGAAGTCTGAACCGGAATTTCTCGACTAACTTTGCATCTCTCCCCAGCCTGCTCATCGCCAAATTTAGGTCTTAAATGTCCCTAAGATATCCTCGTTTAAGTTACTGGCGTCCCTAGAAAGAAAAGACTGCAAGACACCAGCAGCGAATCACGGGGAGCAGTTATATTTTCCATTCAAATACCCTACTGTAACCGAGAAAAATCCATACCATAATATCACCGCCCCATCCCTAGGGTCATCGTTAGTCTATAAGACAAGAGGAAACGCTTTACCCTCCATTCTGACTGTTTTTGCTATACCTTGGCCACGCAAATATACCACAAGATATGGTGCGCATTTTACACGGTACACACGCAACCGTCGCTGCTGGCGCGGCCGATTCGTTCCAATGTGTTACCCTCGTCAGTCAGAAAATTGGCTTCTCCAGTGCATTCCAGCCCAAAATTTAAGGTGTTAAGCCCTGTTAAGCATGAAAATAAACGTGAGGAACGCTTCAGGCCACAGTGCCACCAAAATACATACTGTTACAAAATCACACCGACAAACTTACAGAGGTTGTAGAAGGTGTATCTAGGGACAAAATGAGGGTAGGAATCCATGTTAGGAATCGATGCTGCAGAGTTTCGACGTAATGGGCGCCGGCTTTGCCGCTACGCCTTCCAAGCATGTGCGAAAAGACTGCGGGCAGTCCGAGACCTGTAGTTTTTGATATTCGATGATCACGACTGATTGCCACTATCGCCAGTAGAGTAGATGGAGCTACACTGAAGCACCAAAGAATCTGGTATAGGCATGCAGAACACGGCTCTGCGTTCGGCAACGACTATATATGACAACAAGTGTCTGGTGCAGTTGTTAGATCGGTTACTGCTGCTGCAATGGCAAGGTATCAAGACTTAAGCGAATCTGAACGTGGTGTTATAGTTGGCGCACGAGCGATGGGACATAGCATCTCCCAGGTAGCGATGATGTGGGGATTTTACCGTGCGAGTTTACCGTGAATAGTAGGGATCCAGTAAAACATCAAATCTCCGACATCGCTGCGGCTGGAAAAGGATCTTGCAAGAATCGGACCAATGACGACTGAAGAGAATCGTTCAATGTGACAGAAGTGCAACCCTTCCACAAATTTCTGCAGATTTAAAGGCTGGGCCGGGCGATCAACAATTGTCAGCGTGCCAACCCTTCAACGAAACATCAACGATACGGGCTTTCCGAGGCGCGGGCCCACTCGTACATTCTTGATGACAGCAGGACACAAAGCTTTACATCTCGCCTGGGCCCGTCATCACCGACATTCGACTGTAGATGCCTGGAAACGTGTTGCCTGATCGGACGAGTCTCGTTTCAAATTATATCGAGCGGATGGACGTGAACTGGTATGGAGACATCTTCATGAATCCATGGACCCTGCATGTCAGCGGGTGACTGATCAAGCTGGTGGAGGCTCTGAAATGGTGTGAGGCGTGTGCAGTTGGAGTAGTATGTGACTTCTGATACGTCTAGATACGACTCTAAAAGGTGACACGTATGTAAGCATCCCGTCTGATTACCTGCATCCATTCATGTCCATTGTGCATTCCGACGGACTTCGGCAATTCCAGCAGAACAATGCGGCAACCCACGCGTGCAGAACTGCTAGAGAGTGGCTCCAGGAACACTCTTCTGAGTTTAAACACTCACTAGACATAAACATATTTAATATACGTGGGATGCCCTGCAACGTGCTGTTCAGAAGAGGTCACCACACCGTCGTACTCTTAGGGATTTATGGACAGCCCTGCAGGATTGGTGATGTCAGTTCCCTGTAGACATTAGTTGGGTCAATGACACGTCGTTTTGCGGCACTTCTGTGTGCCTACGGGTGCCCTACACGATATTAGGTAGATGTAACAGTTTCTTTTTGCTCTTCAGTGTACATTACCATTTATTCCGTTTGTGCAGGAAATTAAATGCACTGTAGTAAGTAAACAACATGTGAAACAACCGTTGGAAACTAAATGTTTCTCTGTGATCGAGGCTGTTTCCTTCACTTGTTTAAATTGGATTATCGGATGGCTGGTGCCCCGGAACAATGTTTTCACCAGTTACGAGTTAAATACATTTACAGCAGGTGCTAGAAATACCTGCTTCCAGCGAAGCCGCTCGTGTGAGATTTACGTATCATTGACTGCGGCACTCGCCAAAGATACTGGGCATGGTGCGATCCGGCCGCGGTGGTCTAGCGGTTCTAGGCGCGCAGTCCGGAACCGCGCGACTGCTACGGTCGCAGGTTCGAATCCTGCCTCGGGCATGGATGTGTGTGATGTCCTTAGGTTGGTTAGGTTTAAGTAGTTCTAAGTTCTAGGGGACTGATGACCACAGTAGTTAAGTCCCATAGTGCTCAGAGCCATTTGAACCATGGTGCGATCAATGTCATACGCTGCATGTAGCCTCACCGGTGCGTCTTCCGCTGAATCCATCGGGTCTTCGTACATAACATTCCCTTCACGGCCCCACAGGAAGAAGTCCAACGGGTTGAGGGAAGGCGACAGAGGAAGCCGTATGACAGAGTCACTTCGACCAATCCAACGATCTCCAGACATCCGTCCGATCTGGGTTCTGGCAGGTCGACTGAAGTTTGTGGCTGCACTAACGTACTGGAACCACTGAACGTAGCACCTCCTTGAGTAATTCCGGCAGCACTTACCGGATCAACGTTTCTTAGGTGTCGCCTGTGAGTCGAGGGAGAAGCTTGTGGAAACCAATCAAAGTACAGTGATGGTGTACTTCCCCGATCAGCTCGTTCGTGGCTGGCGTGGGGACTCGGGCTCCGCCCATACATGGCAACTGTGGGCGATGAACATACGCTCACAGGTGATGGACGTCTCGTTCGTGAACAACACAAACGCAGTTTAATACGGATACCCTACGAAGCGCTGCAGGAACCAGTCCAAACGCGTTAGCAAAATCCTGCGCCAACGGTACCTGCATCTAAGGAAGATGGAATGAATACCTTACCTCCTCATGCAGCACCCGCCAAACCCCCGAGTGCAAAGCTTTGCAGTGGGTGCGCCACGACGTGGGTGCTTGCCGATGAGTCTCCGTCGAAACTCTCCAGTACTCCTCCGTAAATTGCGGCGTGCGTATACTTTGCATGGGTCCTGTGAAACCACCCGTTTCACGCAGCCGCTGACAGCTGGCCGTAAATGTGGAGTCGTGCAGCTGTCGCCTTTTGGAATATCGTTGCACATATTCGCGTAATTCTGAGTGCCCATTACCTCACGCCTCACGCGGCAAGAATGTTGCACAGCTCGTCACAGGTGAACATCTGCATGCTGCGGCTTACCAGCAGACGACGAACTACTACTGATTGCTGTGTTTCTACTGCAAATTTATGCCCTTCCTCTCTGCTGGTACTGCTGGTATCGGTCTCTGCGATAACGTGCGACACACATCTATCGTCCACTGTGCTGTCAAATATACTACTGGCCATTAACATTGCTACACCAAGAAGAAATGAAGATGATAAACGGGTATTCATTGGAGAAATATATTATACCACAACTGACATGTGATTACATTTTCTCTCAGTTTGGGTGAATAGATCCTGAGAAATCAGTACCCAGAACAATCACCTCTGGCCGTAATAACGGCCTTGATACGCCTGGGCATTGAGTCGAATAGAGCTTGAATGGTGTGTACAGGTACAGCTGCCCATGCAGCTTCAACACGATAGCACAGTCCATCAAGAGTAGTGACTGGCGTATTGTGACGATCCAGTTGCTCGGCTACCATCGACCAGACGCTTTCAATTGGTAAGAGATCTGGAGATTGTGTTGGCCAGAGCAGCTGTCGAACATTTTCTGTATCCAGATAGGCCCGTACAGGACCTGCAACATGCGGGCGTGCATTATCATGCTCAAATGTAGGGTTTCGCAGGGATCGAATGAAGGTTAGAGCCACGGGTCGTAACACATCTGAAATGTAACGTCCACTGTACAGAGTGCCGTCAATGAGAACAAGAGGTGACCGTGACGTGTAACCAATGGCACCCCATATCATCACGCCGGGTGATACACCAGTACGGCGATGATGAATACATGCTTGCAATTTGCGTTCACCGTGATGTCGCCAAACACGGATGCGACCATCATGATGCTGTAAATAGAACCTGGATTCATCCGAAAAAATGACGTTTTGCCATTCGTGCACCCAGGTTCGTCGTTGGGTACACCATCGCAGGCGCTCCTGTCTGTGATGCAGCGTCAAGGGTAACCGCAGCCATGGGCTCTGAGCTGATAGTCCATGCTGCTGCAAACGTCGTCGAACTGTTCGTGCTGATGGTTGTTGTCTTGCAAACGTCGCCATCCGTTGACTCAGGGATCGAGACGTGGCTGTACGATCCGTTACAGCCATGCGGATAAGATGCCTGTCATCTCGACTGACAGTGATACGAGGCCGTTGGGATCCAGCACGGCGTTCGGTATTACCCTCCTGAAACCACCGATTCCATATTCTGCTAACAGTCATTGGATCTCGACCAACGCGAGCAGCAATGTCGCTATATGATAAACCGCTATCGCGATAGGTTACAATCCGACCTTTATCAAAGTCGGAATCGTAATGGTACGTATTTCTCCTCCTTACACGAGGCATCACAACAACGTTTCACCAGGCAACACCGGTCAACTGCTGTTTGTGAATGTGAAATCGGTTGGAAACGTTCCTCATGTCAGCACGTTGTAGGTGTTGCCACCAGCGCCAACCTTGTGTGAATGCTCTGAAAATCTAATCATTTGCATACCACAGCATCTTCTTCCTGTCGGTTAAATTTCGCGTCTGTAGCACGTCATCTTCGTGGTATATCAATTTTAATGGCCAGTAGTGTAAATGGCCGGAACGAATCTCAGATTCGAAATTGCGTCAGATATTTGCAATTTCTTTTTTGCTGTGTGCGGCTGTAGTCACCTTAACAAATACTGCCGTCACGTCTTTCATGCGATGCCAAGTGTCGACGGAAAGCGTCGGTTTATTGCCTTTTACGAACGTAATTATCTTTAACGCCCAATTTTATGTTCCCATTCGATAGATCAGTCGAAAATTAGTCTAGCGCGATATTCGTTTTATCTATCTGTATTTACAGGGAGAGCAAAACGCGAAGAATAACCCAATACTGCAGCAGTGACAGAGTAGCGCTGTTGGGTGGTGGTAGCAGTCATCAAGGGCCAGAGCAGTACTGTTGCTGAACGAGTCCTGGCTATTTTTCGTGTTTCGTCGCAACACGCTGATTTGGGACCGCTCTGTCGAATGGGCACGAAAATTCCGCTTCAGAAATAATTATGTTCGTAACAAGAAACAAACTGACACGTTTCGTCGATAGTGGTCGTCGCACTAGAGCTGTGATGAGCAGTATCTGTTTGGGTGACTCCAACTACACACTGAAAATACGAAATTCCAACAACATGCTGAAGCACCAGTTAAACTGCGCCTAGCGACTCTTAACTTAAACAAGTTTGCAACAGTGCATGTAAACTGTGTTACACAGATAACGACAGCTTCATCTATCTTAATGAAACCTGAAATATTTATGAGGATGTCAGAAACGATGTACATACATGGTTTGATACTTAAGTGGTCCCTCCAAATAAGAGATGAAACGTTCTACTTGTAACTAGAAAGAAGTTGCAATAATGACAGACGAGTCAGACCTAGTACTGAATTTGTTGGTCTTATAGACTAATGCATGCATTGGAAACCGAATCAAGATGAGTAATGTACTGAGAAAAGGCTGTGAAACCGTCTTTTGTTAAGGTATTAACCACTGATGATTATCGGCAATGTATGTTGATTTCTGAAATTAAATCAACAGTTCAACACGTAATCCACTTCAAATGTCATGTAGTTTTTACAGTTAAATAGTACAAGCTAGATGTATTAGCAGAAGATGATAATTGCTTTATACTTCCAGACAAAGTGAATACCTTAGGAAGGGATCACGACCACCTGAAAACATGTTAATGACTACTTTTATTTTTATTTAAGTAAATGTAAGAAATATAATTTGATTTGTAACTGATTTTAGTGCATATCTGAAAAACGTAAAAACATTAAATATTAGTTGTAAATGACGTGAACACTTTACTTTCGCGCCACTACTACCTAAAAATGATGATGGCTGATTTTATTGTGTATGTGCGAAAATGTTAAAACATTGTGACTTGTAACTAATTTTCTGTGCGCAAGTGTAAAAACAATAATGAAAACATTAAATGTAATTTTTAATTGATTTAGTGCATGAAAATCAAAAGAAACATAATACATTAATCTCAAACCCTATAACGTTTGTAACACTTGAGCTAAATTTGTGAAATGTTACTGGAAGCTCTTACAGGTTACGTACCTTGTGACACTGAAATCAACGAAAGATTAAGAACAAAACAGAGAGAAGTGAAGTTTACTTACGAGGCAGTACAATATTTACATAAACATTATTTTAGTGAAGCATAAAACAGAGAGAGCTGAAATTTATTGATAAGACAGAATACTGGGTGCTTATGTGTTTTGTGATAAAGTATACAAAAGCGGAATACTGCGCTATCTCTCCCACCCCTTGCCCCCCCCCCCTCTCTCTTTCACTCTCCCTCTCTCTCTCTGTCTGTCTGTTTCTCTCTCTCTCAGTGTGCGTCTGTGTGTGTGTGTGTGTGTGTGTGTGTGTGTGTGTGTGTCTGTGTGTGTGCGTGTGTGTGTGTGTGTGTGTGTGTGTGTGTGTGTGTGTATGCTTGGGTCTAGCGTGTTCTGTATTCTTGGTATAAAATTCAGATCATTCAGATACTTTTGAATATGGTGCCATAACGGCTGTTTGTACAAGTGCGGTGTTGTACCATCTTCAGTTTTTTTAATTTCCCTCCACTGCTATCTTGGTTTTTTGAATTTCCCACCACCGGTATCTCATATCATTTTTAACTTTCCCAGCAATGCGATCCTGCTTACATCGAGAATTTTCCGGTGACTGCAGTGCTGACTACCGACGGCTGCTTGAATTGTGCACCAAAGGCCCCGTAGCTATTCTGCTCTCGTGAAATGACCATGGCATGGAAATTCAGAGAAGATGTACACAGAGGCTTATCGGCTGTCGATTTATCCGTTTACTATTCACGAATGGAGCAGGAAAGTATAGCCCCCGATAAACATGCCATAATGTAGTGCTATAGAAGTAGGTATTGTTGTAGTTATGAAAAGTAGTTCTCCCAGAAATTTCTGTTTGTATCTGAATATTCAATGTATCTGCAGAGGTATCAATAATTTTCATCCAAACTATAGATCTCATCTATGGAACTCTTTCCCAGATTGTAATAGGTAGTATAGCGTATTCGCGGCCGCATGAGGCTCTGAGGAAAGCATGTAACCGGAGCGTAGGTGAACAGAAAATCATTCTAGGGAAGGTACATTCCAGTACGATCTTGCAGCCACAGTAAGGTCATATTTCAAAATCAAGATTGGACAGAATTTATAAAATGTTTTCCTTAAAATTAAAACTTGTAAAACAATATTTATAACAAAGTAAGAGGGACTGCATTGTCGTAGCACAGTCCATTTTAGAATGTATATATCGGGCAATAAGTTATTTAGAAATGACAATTTAAAACAGTTTTTAAGTCTATCGATAGCTGCTTATTATTTCATGATTACCAGTTTCAAATCTGTTAAAAAATATAAAAGGAAATTGGGTTGGGGACGTAATCCTGATTTTTAAGTATTACGAAGCTACGCAACAGCAAGTATTAACAAAAACAAAATTTGTATGACATACCATATTCGATGTTATACAGTAACTCTTCGTAGAGAAACACTGTGATTTTCACTGCCGAACATATTTTTAATGTCTAACACTTTAATGTATGCTTCTCATTGGAGCACAAGTTGTAGAACGTATTTTCCTTTGTGCTCGAAACAGCAAAATAGCTAAGGAGATTTAATCTTTTGCTTTTCGATATCGGTTGATCTACAAAATCTTAGCAAACGACTTCTTAAAAAAAGTTTCTTGAAAATCTTCATTTTACCCTTTGCTATGTTTTTTGCACTTTTACTAGTAGTTCAGCTTCATGGTCATTCTTCTTTACATTTTTATCCACCTTGTAATCGTGTTTAGGTTTGTATTGCGTCAGCTAACTTCAAGAAGCACGGAGCGCTTTGTCCAGAAAACCAGGCATTATACAACACCACTTCGGCTGTTATTACCTCATTTTTTGTGCTGTAAAGAAAAAAAAGAAACTTGCTTTACTTCTACTTAACATTTAATTGGTAGAATATTTTTGATATTGGTAAAAGCCCATTGTGAGAAAATGGATTTTCAAATATTCCAAAAACAGGTTTTCGTTGAAGTGCAACGATCGAAAATCTTAAGAAATATTACTTTTTTCTTTCTCTTCTTTAAAAATCTTCGAAGAAGCTGTTTATAAGTAAGTGCAAATTAGGAAAAAAATACGATTTCTTCTAATATGTTTCTCTTTTTCTTTTTCGATTGTATTTTAAAACTGGTTGATAATGTTCAGGTAAGGACTTCACGTCAGTATCTTCTTTCATACAGATGTATATGGAACGGAACACCTAGACTTTTTCCGTCCCGTAACGATCTCACTAAAGTCCTTGAGGATATATTACTGCATATTTTTGAAATACCAAAGTGTTGAGGAAGGCCAAAACGTCGATTATTTTAGCATTACACCACTTTAATTAACTTGAAAGGTGACTCGTCAATACAGACAGAAGCATTTTAATGGGATATACTGAACTGTATTCTGAACCATGGAAGCGCGAATGTAACAACATATATTTAGTGACATTTGAATATTTCGCATTTTGAGCCCATTGATATTTTATCTGTAGAACGTCTTTCTCACGTGCAACAAGTGAGAGCTTGGAGCGGGTTGATTAGTCTGCCTTTTTGAATGTAGTGTTGGAAACGCTCGTTGAGAGTTGTGCTCATAAGCCCACATGGTACAACTCTGTACAAAATTCTATAGCGATTATAATTTTTTTAATTTTTAATTCATGCAGTTTATTTGTTTTCTAATAGTTAGAGGTAAGTGCGGCTTTTATTTCTAAGAACATCTACTTCAAGGTTCCCAGGAGAGCTTCTGTGAAGTTTGGAAGGTAGGAGGCGAGGAAATGGCCGAATTAAAGCTGTGAGGACGGAGCGTGAGTCGTGCTTGGGTAGCTCAGTTGGTAGAGCACTTGCCCGCGAAAGGCAAAGGTCCCGAGTTCGAGTCTCTGTTCGGCACACAGTTTTAATCTGCCAGGAAGTTTCAACATCTACTAATGTTGGTTTAATTTATTCTTATGTTATTTTTATGGCGGATCTCATGATGGTAACCTGAAAAAGGGCGTAACTTACATCTACATCTACATGACTATTCCGCAGTTCACAATTAAGTGCTTGACAGAGGATTCACAGAATCACTTTTAGGCTACTTGTCTACCGTTCCACCCTTGAACAGCCCTCGGGGAAAGCGAACACTTATACCTGTCCGTGCTAGCTCTGGTTTTTCTTACTTTAATATAATTTCTCTTATTTTATTATTTTATAGTTCTCCCTATATAGGTGGGTGCCAACAAAATATTTTCACACTGAGAAGAAAGTTGGTGACTGTAATTTCATGTGAAGGTCCTGCCTCAGCGAAAAACGCCTTTGTTTTGATGACTGCCACCTCAGTTCGTAAATCATATCCGTCGCACTTTCTCCCCTGATTCGCTGTAATACAAAAAGAGCTGCCTTTCTTTGAACTTTTTCGATGTTTTTCGTCAATCCTATCTGTTACGGATACCACACTGCACAGCAGTACTCCAGAAGTAGACGTACAAGCAAGCGTATTGCAAGGAGTATCTTTATTAAAACTATCACATTTTCCAAATGTTCTGCCAAAAAATTGCAATCTTTTGTTATTTACCCCCCACAGTATTATCTACGTCATCGTTCCGATGTAAGTTACTCGTAATTGTATTTCATAAGTATTTAGTTGCATTTACAGCCTTCAGATTTGCATGATTTATCGTGTATCTGAAATTTAGCGGATTATTTTTAATGCTCGTGTGCATGAATTTACACTTTTCATGATTTAAAGTTAACTGCCACTTTTCTCACCATACGGATGTCTTATCTAAATCATTTTGCAATTGGTTTTGATCGTCTGATGATATTACATGACGGTAAATGACAGCATCATCTGCAAACAGTCTAAGAGAACTGATCAGTCTGTCTCCTAAATCTTTATGTTGATCAGGAAGAACGGAGGGCCTCTAACGCTTTCTCGAGCAACGCCAAATATTACTTTCGTTTTACTCCATGAGTTTTCGTCAGCTACTACCAACTGAGACCCTTCCGAAAGGAACACGCGAATCCAGTCATACACCTGAGACGGCACTCCATAGGCAAGCAATTTAATTAGAAGTCGCTTGTGAGGAGCGGTGTCAATAGCCTCGTGGAAATCAAAAACTATGAAATTAGTTTGACGGCCACTGTCGATAGCAGTCAGTACTTCGTGAGAATAAAGAGCAAGTTGTATCTTACAACAACGATTTTTTTTCTGTATCCGTGTTGGCTATTTGTCAATAAGTAGTTTTCTTTGAGGTGATTCATAATGTTCGATCACAGTATACGTTCCAATATCTTACTGCAGACTGACTTTAGTAATATGGGTCCGTAATTCGGCGGATTACTTCTATTTCCTTTCTTGGGTTCTGCAAATTTGCAGTCTCTGATTACGGAACGAGCTACCTACAAGCGGTTGTGTATGGTTGTTAGGTATGGAGCTATTATACTGTGAAAGGAACCAGTCTGATATACTATCTGGACCGGAAGCTTTGTTTTTCGTTAGTGTTTTAGGCTGCTTCGCAACATCAGCAATATCTGCTTCTAAATTACTCATATTGGCAGTTGTTCCTGATTCGAATTCTTGAACATTTACTTCGACTTCTTTTCTGAAAGAATTTCGGAAACCCGTGTTTATTAACCCTGCTTTAGTGGCATTGTCATCACTAATACCACGATTGTTACTGCGTTGTGAAGCTATTGACTGCGTCTTTGCACTGGCGTACTTAACATTCGGTCAGAATCTCTTTGGGTTTTCTGCCGGATTTCGAGGCAAATTTTCGCTGTGGAAACTAATAAAAGCATCTCGCATTGAAGTTCGCGCTAAATTTCGCGCTTCTGCAGAACTTCGTCAAACTTGGGGAGGTTGCGTTCTTTGAAATGTGGCGCGCTTTTTTCATTCCTTCTGCAGTAGTGTCCTGATCAGGTTACAGATGTTGTGGTTAAAAAAGAAATACTGTCCAAGCTGTTCTTTCACTGCGTACGTACACCATGATCCTTGACAGCTTTCGAAATTTCCTGTTTATTTTTCATAATTAAGAAATGTGTAAATCAATTAGTTCATCGGAGGTGAGGGTATCATCTGGAGTGCCCCAGGGAAGTGTGGTAGGTCCACTGTTATTTTCTATCTACATAAATGATCTTTTGGATAGGGTGGATAGCAATGTGCGGCTGTTTGCTGATGATGCTATGGTGTACGGGAAGGTGTCGTCATTGAGTGACTGTAGGAGGACACAAGATGACTTGGTCATTTGTGATTGGTGTAGAGAATGGCAGCTAACTCTAAATGTAGATAAATGTAAATTAATGCAGATGAATAGGAAAAAGAATCCCGTAATGTTCGAATATTCCATTATTAGTGTAGCGCTTGACACAGTCATGTCGATTAAATATTTGGGCGTAACATTGCAGAGCGATATGAAGTGGGACAAGCATGTAATGGCAGTTGTGGGGAAGGCGGATAGTCGTCTTCGGTTCATTGGTAGAATTCTAGGAAGATGAGGATCATCTGTAAAGGAGACCGCTTATAAAACACTAATACGACCTATTCTTGAGTACTGCTCGAGCGTTTGGGATCCGTATCAGGTCGGATTGACGGAGGACATAGAAGCAATTCAGAGGCGAGCTGCTAGATTTGTTACTGGTAGGTTTGATCATCACGTGAGTGTTACGTAAATGCTTCAGGAACTCAGGTGGGAGTCTCTGGAGGAAAGGAGGCGTTCTTTTCGTGAATCGCTACTGAGGAAATTTAGAGAACCAGCATTTCAGGCTGACTGCAGCACAATTTTACTGCCGCCAACTTAAATTTCGCGGAAAGGCCACAAAGGTAAGATAAGAGAGATTAGGGCTCGTACAGAGGCATATAGGCAGTCATTTTTCCCTCGTTCTGTTTGGGAGTGGGACAGGGAGAGAAGATGCTAGTTGTGGTACGAGGTACGCTCCGCCACGCACCGTATGGTGGATTGCGGAGTATGTATGTAGATGTAGATGTAGATGTAGAGGTGACGGTGAGAAATAGATGGAATAATCAGTGAAACGATAAAGTTCTAGATGTCGGTGTGTGGAATGTCAGAAGTTTGAACTTGTTAGGGAAGGTAGGAAATCTGAAAAGTATAATACTGAGGCTCAGTCTTGATACAGAGGGGGTCAGTGAAGTGAAATGGAAAGAAGACAAATATTTATGGTCAGATGAAAACGGGGTAATATCAACAGGAGCAAAAAAGAGTTAACGGGAGTAAGATTCGTTATGAATAGAAGGTCGGGCAAAGATTGCGTTAGTGTGAACAGTGCAGAGATAGGGTTGTTCTCATCACAATCGACAGCAAACACCGACGACGGTAGTTCAAGTATATATGCCGACGTTGTAAACCGGAGCTGAAGCGATAGGGAAAGTATATGAGGATAATGAAGGTAATTCAGTACGTATACGGAGATGAAAATCTAATAGTCATGGAGGATTGGAATGCGATTATAGGGGAAGGAGAGAATGGATTTGGCACTAGGCATGAGAAGATGATAGTTGTGGTACGAGGTACCCTCCGCCACGCACCGTATAGTGGATTGCGGAGTATGTATGTAGATGTAGAATGTTGTAGTAGACAATAACATCAGTTAATAGAGATTGTGGTTGCAAGACGCGCGAGTGTTACTTCGCTGTTGAGTACGTCGACGCAAAAAAGTTTGCGTCGTTCCACCAACAAGCAGAAACTCACACCGACTTCAAATCTAGTCTCCTCTATTGTTCCTTTCCACAGAGTAGCGACATGCAGCGCACTCGGTGCTGCGAACTGGAATCACGCTTGTGGGCGCTCCCGGGTCACTGACAAGCTGTACGCTGGTCAATTACACCGCCAGATATGTGTAATTACTATTCATCGATTGATTAGCGGTTTCGCCGCAGTAGCATCGCAGTTCCCCCCTACCTTACTCGTCCCTACCCCCACCCTCCCACCGTCACGTCCACTGGAGATAGGGAACACTCCTCCCTTCGCGATCGCCCGTCCTGCACGTTTGTGAAACATGCCCCTGGCTGCGCGTGCCTGGGACTACACATGAAGACGAGTGTCTCGTGCCCAGTGGGCGGTAGCGACTAACGTCGTTCTGGTAGGACTCCGAGCATCGCTGCACGGCTTCCTGCGACTGCATATTCGTCATTTATACAGCGGTACACCTGCCGGGGAAAGGTCGTGCATCTCAGAGGGCTGTACTCATCCCTCATGTTAATGTGTTTCGCTTTCGACTCACGACGTTGTACGTCATTTATAATACAGCTACTAACGTCTTGTAGAGGCGACTGTTTCTTGCTCCTTAACTAGCCGTCAAACGTTTGTAGGGCTGTAGATGCAGACCCCTTCTGCACTTTCGCATTCCCGTATACAAACATTTACAGGTCTGCGACCAATCTGCCATTAATCTTAAAATCAACACTTATTTCGAATTTGTTGATTATTTCACATCCATTTACGACCTGCGGGATAAATATGATACTCTCTTAGAAATACTCAAATTAAATGAAACTGATGTCTTTCTCGCACAGCTGGTTCCAATCGTGCGTAACAAACAGAAGGCAAACGGTTGTGCTGAATAATTCAGACAGTGTCGGAAAGTCGAAAATTTTAGTGAGTGGGAAAAAAATCGCAAAGGGATGCCTACAGGGTACAATTTTGGCCACGCACCTATTCCTTATATATGTGAATGGTGTTCCACTTAGCATTCAAGAAAACAATTTGGTACTTTTCGCAGATGATACTACTGTTATAATAAATCTCATTAGAGAGGCAGCAACAGAAGAGTTGGTAAATGATAGTTTCCAAAGAATTACCAAGTGCTGAAAATGGTATATATATATATATATATATATATATATATATATATATATATATATATATACGCTACATTCGGCTCTGTGCAACGGGTCATGTAGCTCATGAGCAGGAATCAGGAAACAGGGCACAATACTCCAAATTTTTGGGTGTAAATGTTGATGAAAACTTGAACTGATCAGCTTCTCAGACAGTTATGTTCATCTACTTTTGCTCTTCGCATAGTTACTAATCTTGGAAACAAACGTATGAACTTCCTGACATATTTTCAATATTTCCACTCAATAATGACCTATGGAATAATTTTCTGGGGTAAGCCATCATGTAGAAAGAAAGTATTGATTGCTCAAAGGCGAGCAGTAATAATAATATTTGGTGTTCACCCATGGTCGTTATGTAGGTACCTCTTCAAGGAACTAACCATTTTAACTGTACCGTCACAATACACATATTCGCTAATAAAATTCGTTACAAATAAGCCATCGCTATTTGGGAACAATGATGTACATACCTATGGCACTAGAGGGAAAAAAAATTACCTTTATTACCCACTGTTAAAGGTGTCAGTGACTCACAAAGGAGTTCAAAATTCAGAGCAAAAATTTTTGATCATATACGCAATAACATATCATGTCTGGTTGGTAGCGAAGTAAGTTTTAAATCTAATTTAAAATCATTTCTCCTGACCAACTCCCTCTAAACGATAATAATGTACACACGTCCTGTAAACTGACTCGTTACACATCTTTTCGATAAAAGAGGCGTTCAAATGGTTTCTGGAACAAGTAACTAATGAACATTAGTTTGTCTATTGTCTTGTAAGTAGCTATTAGTTATTTTGGTTTTTATGACACGTTCTGCATCTTTGAGGATTTCCTCTCTATGGATCCGCTGAAGCGTTCTTCATTTCACTACTACAACTTACATCAAACTGAACTTGGTTACTGTGTTGAAGCCTTGGTCTTCCTCTGCAATTTGTACCTCTCACAGTCCCGTCCATCACAAAATTTAAAGTTCCTTGTTTTCTCGGCATATGTCCTATAAACCAAGTCATTATTTTACTCTAGTTGTGTCGTAGATTCCTTTTCTCCCAGGTATCTGTACCTTTCATTAGTCTGCCTAGCTTCTCATTTAACCTTGAAAATGTAGCATATTAAATAGAAGGAACCTAAGACTGCGGAGAGTTTTGGAAGCGCCGTTAGACAACTTTGTCCTCACACAGGAATAAGGAATTCAGTACAAACCGAATGGGTAAATTTTAGAGATAAAATAAGTAAAAAGGCAAGACCTAATCGATAACATTGGATAACATGGAGACACTAAATATAACTGACAAGAGAAGAAAATATAACGACGCGGTAAATGAAGATGGCGAAAAGGAATACAGAAGTATAAAAAAAATGAGGTTTACAGAAAAAGCAAAATGATAAAGCAGGAATGATCAAATGCAAGGCTATAGAAACATGCATGACTTGGGGAAAGATAGACACCGCGTATAAGAAAATTAAAGAGACTTTTGGAGAAAACAGAAGCAGCTGTATGAATATGAAGAGCTCAGATGGAAAGTTGGTTGGTTGGTTTTGGGGAAGGAGACCAGACAGCGTGGTCATCGGTCTCATCGGATTAGGGAAGGATGGGGAAGGAAGTCGGCCGTGCCCTTTCAGAGGAACCATCCCGGCATTTGCCTGGAGTGATTTAGGGAAATCACGGAAAACCTAAATCAGGATGGCCGGACGCGGGATTGAACCGTCGTCCTCCCGAATGCGAGTCCAGTGTCTAACCACTGCGCCACCTCGCTCGGTCAGATGGAAAGTTCGCACCAAGCAAAGACAGTTAAGCTGAAAGATGGAAGTAACCCATAGAGGATCTAGAAACACGAGAACAATGTCATAGAAAGAGAAAAGAAGGTATTTGGAGACGAAATGGGAGATATAAGTCTGACAGATCACTGATACATCTAAGTGGAAACAAGGCCCCAGGAATAGATGACATTTTCTCACAACTGCTGAGATCCTTGGAGAGCCAGCCATGTCAGTATTATTCCAAATGGTGCGCACAATAACGACTCAGGAGAATTACCATCAGGCGTCAAGCAAGGATAATGTAGGGAAAGTGTTGAGACGGGTGAAAACTATCGAACAAATATTTTAATATATCGTGGTTGCAAAACATTGAGACAAATTATTTGTAGAAGAATGGGACAACTGGCAGAAGCGGACCTCAGGGAAGATCAATTTGGGTTCAGGAGAAATGTAGGAAGACGCACGGTAGTACTGATCCTACAAATCATGTTAGAAAACAGGATGAGGAAAGACGAAACGATGAAGCACTAAAAAGATTCGAGATATATTGGGAAAAACTATAAAATCTTTAACATGTGTCGCGTAGGAACGGAACAGAGAAAGTGTTGACAAACTAGACTGGTCTACACTAATAGAAATATTGAAGGCAGCAGAGATAAAATACAAGGACTGAAAGGTTATTTATAACTTTTACGGAAACCGGACTGCCGTTATAAGAGTCGAAGGACATGAAAGGAAAGCAGTAATTGAGAAGGGAGTGACACAGGGTTGTAGCCAATCCGATATGTTATTCAGTCTGTACACTTAACAAGTAGTGAAGGCAACCAACGAGAAGTTTGGAAGAGGAACTGAAGTTCAGGAAGAAAAAAATAAAAACTTTGAGATTTGCCGATTACAATGTAATGCTATCGAAGACGGCAAAGTACTTGAAAGAGCAGGTGAACGGAATGGACACCGTCTTGAAAAGAGTCTATTACCTGAATATGGTTAAAGTAAAATAAGAGAGTGTAGTCGAAATAAATCAAGTGATGATGAAGCAATTATATTAGGATATGAGAAACTTAAAACAGTAAGTTCTGCTACTTGGGTAGCAAAATAAATGAGATGGCCGAAACAGAGGTAATATAAAATGCAGACTGGCGATGAAAATATTTATGAAAAAGAGGAAATTGTTAACATTAGCTTATCATTAGTAAAATTTAGTATAATTATTTACAAATATTCAAGTGTTCGGATACATACTCGAACTGAGGACAAAAAAAAGTAGTTTATGGCACGACGTGACTAAAGGAGATACAATACATCCGAAGACATCACGGAAAAATCTGTTTGGTAAAGGAAGGAAGTGTGTGTGTTTTCTTTTGGAGGGGGGGGGGGGGGAGAAGGTAAAAAAGTGGTAGAGGATGATATAGGGTTCAACACAGAAAACGGATTGAAATGGAAACAGATACAGAGGCAAGGAGAGCTGCGTCAAATCTTTGCCCTGAGAACCGTAACAACAACAGTATTGACAAACTGCCTATTGGCTTCTGTTTCGGGTTCTTCGGCAACGTTCATCTAATGATTTCTCTGACGTTTCGCCAGCACGAGTGGCTGGCATTGTCAAAGCTTCACCCTCCATTGCCGGTGGTGAACTGGAGCCCAGCTCGCGGGCGCAGACTATATGTACCTGGCGCGCCAACGTCCGAGGCCTTCTCCGCGGTCATTTCCGGTGCGGTTCTCCTCTTGCTACCTGCGACGGTCGTTCGCTGCAGTACGGGAAGCCAGGATCCGTCTACCTTAAGGCTTTCCTCTTTCTTGTTCAAACTGTTCGCGTGTTTTTGTATTTCTACAGCTTCTCTGAACAAGCGCGTGTGATAATGCTTCCGTGTCGGCGAATTTTATTACGTGGTCGGTCTCATTCAGTGCGTGCTCTGCCACGGCCGATTTCTCCACCTGCCCCAACCTGCAATGTCGCTTATGCTCTTTGATCCTGGTGTTAATGGATCGTCCAGTCATTCCGACATAAACTATTCCGCATGTGCATGGTATACGGTATATTCCCGACATTGCAAGTGGGTCTCTTTTCTCCTTCGCCGATCTAAGACACTCTTTGATCCTCCTTGTCGGTTTGAAAATCGTCTTTACGCCATGTTTGCGCAATATACGGCCGATTCTGTCCGTCACTCTGGGAATGTATGGCAGAAAGGCCGTACCCGACATTTCTTTTTCTGGTTCCTTACTTCGCCGAGTGTTTGGCTCTGTTACACTTCTTTTGACAATGCCAGCCACTCGTGCTGGCGAAACGTCAGAAAAATCATTAGATGAACGTCGGCCGAAGAACCCGAGACAGAAGCCAATAGGCAGTTTGTCAACAAGTGGCCACGAAAGCCTTAACAATTTTGAACTAAACTTCATGGCTGTTCTCTCTGTAGTCCACGTTTCAATTCCTTATGCAGGTACATTCCAGCGAAGTAGGACCTATATTCAGTAAAAAATTTTTGGTTAGATGTTGACACGTGCTTTCTTCAGAAAAGCTTTTCTTTTTGTTGGAAGTTAGTGTTTTATATCCTGTTTGCTTCTGTCGCATTGAGCTATTTCGCTGCACGTATAGCTAAACTTATTTACTGTTATTAATGTGTCATTCCGTATCTAAGTTCCATCGTCAAATTTTCTCGATAATGCTCCAACGTCCTTATGGGGCGAAACATATATTTACAGTATAACCCCGCTTTTACATTCCCGGAATTAACGTTTTCCCACTGTTTACGACATTTTTTATCGGTCCCAAAAATTTCCTATCCCCACAGTTAATTTGCACCCGATTTTGCGTCAACATATTTTTCATTTTCCCGTCATTTACGTATTACGAAAAAATGTTTGTGGAAAAAAAATGACGCTAGCATGATGTTGGCCGTTCAGTAGTGTTTACAAATATTGCATGGTTAAGTTTCTTGACACCACGGCACTCTACTCAGCGGATTTGAAGCGGGAAACATGTAAAAGTTAGAACAATTCGTGCCGTTTCTCCCGCCGCTGACAAGCTCTACTTGGCGTGGTTTGTCGAACTGTATTTAGCGTGTTTTGGCGTATGGCCACTTGGAGCGCTAGTTGAAACCATCATTCTCTTTCGATGCTCAAATGTTTTTAGTTTAAACACAGCGCGGGTTACGTATTTCGTTCATGCTGGGCAAAACATGTTTCTAGAATTTATTCTCTTGTCACTTGCAGTATTTACGTACGTATTTTTTGTGATGTTACACAAACAATCAATGTGACTGATAGTTTGCCTGTGTGTGTGTGGTTTCCTACATAAGTGATGAGGCACAGTACCTGATAACCTCAAAAACACGACTACAGTGTAAGACATGCAGAATAACACACAAACACCGAACAAAACATTTAAGTACATATTTCCACTTGACAGCGAGAAAAATTTCACGAAACGAGTAGTGCTAAGCTTGAAAAAAATACGTAACTAGTGCAGTATTTCAGTATTGAAATAATGAATGACAGTTGCTGGCTTTCAAATTCAGTTCGAATTACATCACCGGTTTTTATTAGATAGTGAACGTTCATTAGATAATAAACAAGTCCCTGACAAGTATTTCGATGCCTGATGTATACATATACGTATCATACATAATGTGCAAGGGGGTATTCAATACGTAACTTTTAGAGCATAAAATGTTATTTCCCAAATTTTACATTTTCCCGCGTTTTACACAATTTTTTTGGAGTCCCTTGAAAAGCATAATAGCGGGTTTCACTGTATATATATCTTTGTAATTAAACTGATACCAGCGAGGAAAGATCGAGTAAGTGCACACCACAAAAGTTTATAAAGATTTCTGTCTAGCTAATGCAACCGTGTGTGACTTCCTACGACCATGGCAGGAGGATGCAAGACTGCTGTCCCAGTTTAACTCTGTACGACTGCAAATACTAGCACACAGGTGTTAGTGTCAGTTGTGATGAGAAACAGGTGAAATCATGATAATTGAACCAGACCTCAAGTTGCGATGGAATCGCTTTGTGTCTTTACGAAGAATATGCAGCTGAGTAAACCCCTCTTTTAATCTTAGTACATCTTACATGTAACCATGAACCTTGCCGTTGGTGGGGAGGCTTGCGTGCCTCAGCGATACAGATGGCCGTACCGTAGGTGCAACCACAACGGAGGGGTATCTATAGAGAGGCCAGACAAACATGTGGTTCCTGAAGAGGGGCAGCAGCCTTTTCAGTAGTTGCAGGGGCAACAGTCTGGATGATTGACTGATCTGGCCTTGTAACATTAACCAAAACGGCCTTGCTGTGCTGGTACTGCGAACGGCTGAAAGCAAGGGGAAACTACAGCCGTAATTATTCCCGAGGACATGCAGCTTTACTGTATGATTAAATGATGATGGCGTCCTCTTGGGTAAAATATTCCGGAGGTAAAATAGTCCTCCATTCGGATCTCCGGGCGGGGACTACTTAAGAGGACGTCGTTATCAGGAGAAAGAAAACTGGCGTTCTACGGATCGGAGCGTGGAATGTCAGATCCCTTAATCGGGTAGGTAGGTTAGAAAATTTAAAAAGGGAAATGGATAAGTTAAAGTTAGATATAGTGGGAATTAGTGAAGTTCGGTGGCTGGAGGAACAAGACTTTTGGTCAGGTGATTACAGGGTTATAAATACAAAATCAAATAGGGGTAATGCAGGAGTAGGTTTAATAATGAATAAAAAAAATAGGAGTGCGGGTTAGCTACTACAAACAGCATAGTGAACGCATTATTGTGGCCAAGATGGACACAAAGCCCATGCCTACTACAGTAGTACAAGTTTATATGCCAACTAGCTCTGCAGATGATGAAGAAATAGATGAAATGTATGACGAGATAAAAGAAATTATTCAGGTAGTGAAGGGAGACGAAAATTTAATAGTCATGGGAGACTGGAATTCGTCAGTAGGAAAAGGGAGAGAAGGAAACATAGTAGGTGAATATGGATTGGGGGGAAGAAATGAAAGAGGAAGCCGCCTTGTAGAATTTTGCACAGAGCATAACTTAATCATAGCTAACACTTGGTTCAAGAATCATAAAAGAAGGTTGTATACCTGGAAGAATCCTGGCGATACTAAAAGGTATCATATACATTATATAATGGTAAGACAGAGATTTAGGAACCAGGTTTTAAACTGTAAGACCGTTCCAGGGGCAGATGTGGATTCTGACCACAATCTATTGGTTATGAACTGCAGATTGAAACTGAAGAAACTGCAAAAAGGTGGGAATCTAAGGAGATGGGACCTGCATAAACTGAAAGAACCAGAGGTTGTAGAGGGTTTCAGGGAGAGCATAAGGGAACAATTGACAGGAATGGGGGAAAGAAATACAGTAGAAGAAGAATGGTTAGCTTTGCGGGATGAAGTAGTGAAGGCAGCAGAGGATCAAATAGGTAAAAAGACGAGGGCTAGTAGAAATCCTTGGGTAACAGAAGAAATATTGAATTTAATTGATGAAAGGAGAAAATATAAAAATGCAGTAAATGAAGCAGACAAAAAGGAATACAAACGTCTCAAAAATGAGATCGTCAGGAAGTGCAAAATGGCTAAGCAGGCATCGCTGGAGGACAAATGTAAGGATGTAGAGGCTTGTCTCACTAGGGGTAAGATAGATACTGCCTACAGGAAAATTAAAGAGACCTTTGGAGAGAAGAGAACCACTTGTATGAATATCAAGAGCTCAGATGGCAACCCAGTTCTAAGCAAAGAAGGGAAGGCAGAAAGGTGGAAGGAGTATATAGAGGGTTTATACAAGGGCGATGTACTTGAGGACAATATTATGGAAATGGAAGAGGATGTAGATGAAGACGAAATGGGAGATACGATACTGCGTGAAGAGTTTGACAGAGCACTGAAAGACCTGAGTCGAAACAAGGCCCCGGGAGTAGACAACATTCCATTAGAACTACTGATGGCCTTGCGAGAGCCAGTCATGACAAAACTCTACCATCTGGTGAGCAAGATGTATGAAACAGGCGAAATACCCTCAGACTTCAAGAAGAATATAATAATTCCAATCCCAAAGAAAGCAGGTGTTGACAGATGTGAAAATTACCGAACTATCAGTTTAATAAGTCACAGCTGCAAAATACTAACACGAATTCTTTACAGACGAATGGAAAAACTGGTAGAAGCGGACCTCGGGGAAGATCAGTTTGGATTCCGTAGAAATGTTGGAACACGTGAGGCAATACTAACCTTGCGACTTATCTTAGAAAAAAGATTAAGAAAAGGCAAACCTACATTTCTAGCATTTGTAGACTTAGAGAAAGCGTTTGACAATGTTAACTGGAATACTCTCTTTCAAATTCTGAAGGTGGCAGGTGTAAAATACAGGGAGCGAAAGGCTATTTACAATTTGTACAGAAATCAGATGGCAGTTTTAAGAGTCGAGGGGCATGAGAGGGAAGCAGTGGTTGGGAAAGGAGTGAGACAGGGTTGTAGCCTCTCCCCGATGTTATTCAATCTGTATATTGACCAAGCAGTAAAGGAAACAAAAGAAAAATTCGGAGTAGGTATTAAAATTCATGGAGAAGAAGTAAAAACTTTGAGGTTCGCCGATGACATTGTAATTCTGTCAGAGACAGCAAAGGACTTGGAAGAGCAGTTGAACGGAATGGACAGTGTCTTGAAAGGAGGATATAAGATGAACATCAACAAAAGCAAAACGAGGATAATGGAATGTAGTCAAATTAAATCGGGTGATGCTGAGGGGATTAGATTAGGAAATGAGACACTTAAAGTAGTAAAGGAGTTTTGCTATTTAGGGAGTAAAATACCTGATGATGGTCGAAGTAGAGAGGATATAAAATGTAGACTGGCAATGGCAAGGAAATCGTTTCTGAAGAAGAGAAATTTGTTAACATCGAGTATAGATTTAAGTGTCAGGAAGTCGTTTCTGAAAATATTTGTATGGAGTGTAGCCATGTATGGAAGTGAAACATGGACGATAACTAGTTTGAACAAGAAGAGAATAGAAGCTTTCGAAATGTGGTGCTACAGAAGAATGCTGAAGATAAGGTGGGTAGATCACGTAACTAATAAGGAGGTATTTAATAGGATTGGGGAGAAGAGAAGTTTGTGGCACAACTTGACTAGAAGAAGGGATTGGTTGGTAGGACGTGCTCTGAGGCATCAAGGGATCACAAATTTAGCATTGGAGGGCAGCATGGAGGGTAAAAATCGTAGAGGGAGACCAAGAGATGAATACACTAAGCAGATTCAGAAGGATGTAGGCTGCAGTAGGTACTGGGAGATGAAGAAGCTTGCACAGGATAGAGTAGCACGGAGAGCTGCATCAAACCAGTCTCAGGACTGAAGACCACAACAACAACAACAGTTATAAGTAGCTACATGCTATATCTGTAAACAGGATGTGGGGCAGAAGTGACTCGTATCTTAGAAGAGATTCTGTGCTCGAGCGTAGTGAGTTGTCTCGAACAGAATGGCAACCTCTACGCCAACCGGCATGAATTCTCATGCGAAACTCAGCTCGCGCTGTAAGCTGTCAATGAAGGCAGTCAGCTAGATGCAGTATTTCTTGATTTTGATCGCTATTGACACCACACCACTGAATATTAATGGAGGCACCGTCACATGGAGCATTTAGTGAAATTTATGACTGAACTGAGGCCGAAGAATTTTGAATGAACAGTAATCGACAGATGTAGAAGCAGTTTCATTCGTATCCCAGGCAAGAGTATTGGATCGCCTGCCGTTCATGTTGTATATTAATGACCTGAAAGACAGTATGAACAGTAATCTGAGAATTGCTGTGCTGCAGTCATCTATGAGATGAACAGCATTAAAAAAAAAGAAAAACATCTGGGTGTAACAATTTATAGGAAATGTGACACGCCCAGACAGCTGTGGGCGTTAGCACAACTATTCTGGGATTCGAGGAGGTGAGCAAGTTCCGAATCGAATCCAACTGACAGATTAACGATCTACATCTACATATATACTCCGCTAGCCACCAAGCGGTGTGTGGTGGAGGGCTGAATTTGCGCCAAAGTCGTATTCCCTCCGTGCCACTATTCCACTCGCGGATCACACGAGGGAAAAACGACTGTCTGAACGACCCAGTACGAGTTCTAATTTCCCTTATCTTTGAATGGTCACCATTGCGCGATTTGAAAGTTGGTGGTAATAATATATGCTCTACATCCTCGAATTTCGGAATTTAGTGAGCAAATGAGGCTCAGTGTGCCGGTGAACCTGGATGCGGCTTTTAGGTAGTTTCTCATACCCGAAACGGTGAATACCGGGATGGTACCCACATCCCACCTCAGTTATATGATTCGCAAGAACTTCAAAAAAATGTCTCACACTTTCACATAGATAACACTAGACGCAGGCAGATGGAGTTTGTACAAACATTTCATCATAGTGTGTGTGTGAAGTTTTTCCATTAATTACAAACAAAGCTGACAATTACAATGAAGATTATTTGCCAAACATTTGTGCAAACCACTCTAATACGTGTTTTAAGTGTGTAGGACTCTGAGACCTGGTGTTTAAGGGAAGGCAGGATTCCGTTACGATTGTGGACGGGGCCGTAATGAGTTACTATTGGTTGCCTTCTACAGCTACACACAATTTATTTTAAATCAGTAATTCCAGACTCAACAACAAATAAAAAATGCCACGTGGTATTAATGAAGGAATAAACAACAGTGTAAAAAATAGTATTTTCAGTGAGCTAAAATTTAGCAAATCACGATTAGATACAAATACAACTGACAATGCTTTAAAAGCAAGCACCGTGATCTGGGCAGAAGGCCTTACACGCCAGGAATTGCAATAAATTAAAAATTGTTTAAGAACTCGCTGCAGTTTACAAGTTACAGGTATAGAAATATTAAGGCAATTCGTCAAAAACAGAGCGGAAGGCATCAGACGCCAGGAATGGCAGTAAATAAGGTTTTAAGGCTTCCTGTTAAAATACAAGCACCAAATTAAAATTTTAAAGCAAATGACTACAATCACGGCTGAAGGTCTTACACGTCAGGAACGGCAATAATTAAAAAAAATTTTAACCTGCAGTAAAACAGCAAATACAACAGCAAAAGTTAATTAAAAAGGAAACCAACTGATCCACACCATGCTCCAGGAATCGACTTCTGAGAAGGTGCGGCAACAAACACTTTTGCGAGCGATGAGATAGGCAGCCGAGAGTTGCATTCACTTCACAAGATGGTAACTCAGACTAGCTGCAGTATAACGAATGACCAATGATAATCTTTCTGAAGTTACATGACGTCCAGTAAACCAAATGCAAGAATGGAACAACACGCCAAAGCCGGAACTGGCGGTCTGCACTACGCCCAGAATACTGTGTTAGAGCCCCTGGAACGAGGACGGAATCACTACAACCAGAGTAGAGGAATCACCAACTGGCCCCCAGGGCAGGTAACTGGGGCGTTAGTGGCCACCAGGCAAGAAATTTTACAGCTGGTTAAACTTAACAATTTGTAACAAGTCGAACGCAGTAAATAGTAATAAGAAGTCGAGGAAAGCTAATCAGATCCGTCTTCCCCAAGTACTCCACTCGTTTCTCTTCGCCTCGGCGACACTACGAGCTGCAACAAGAACCCAAGTTGCTGGAGAATCACGAGATATCACAATGATAGAGGTTTGTCTACTTGCATTGAAATGCACTCATCTTAAAGCTTTCTGGATCCGGTTTACGCCGAGATCGTGCACCCTTGTGACGTTCCATCCGGCAGTCCATGCGTGCCGCCTGCGGTCCTGGCTTGTTCTGGCACTGTGCGTACCTGGCTCCTCCTGAGTCCCCAACCGAACTCGCACACTCCCACGACGCGGGAAAACAAAGACGTCGACCCAAAGAGAGGGCAACAGTTACGGCATATCCACAACCGCCGCTGCTGTCACTAGCGAACAGGCAACGCTTGGGAAACGAGTGGCGCCAGTCAACACGGGAATAAGACAGACAACCGCAACCATCCAACTAAAGGATACGGTCTGGCCTCCAACAGAGGGCGGAAAACCTACAAACAGCACCAACACGAGCCGCAGCACAGCTCCGACGCATACCAAATATTTATTTTTATTTATTTATTTATTGATTTATTTAACCTGGCAAGATTAGGGCCATCAGGCCCTCTCTTACATCTAACCAGGCATTCTACTTATTTTACATTCATACGTTTTAGTAGGCATGTTAAACTACATCTAGTACAAAAAGTGAAATAAACAATTAGAAAGGTACACCTGGAAAAATACATACATATAGAGTTTATATTCTTAGATCATAAGTACTGTTATAATTAGACATTATTGAAGAGACAGATTTTAGATAGGAGTGCTGGCAGCAGGGAGTATGAGGAAGACTCATGGTGAAGGGAGGAGAAGAATAGAGAGTTATGATGAAACATAATTCATCATCATCATCATTTAAGACTGATTATGCCTTTCAGCGTTCAGTCTGGAGCACAGCCCCCCTTATACAGTTCCTCCATGATCCCCTATTCAGTGCTAACATTGGTGCCTCTTCTGACGTTAAACCGATTACTTCAAAAATCATTCTTAACCGAATCCAGGTACCTTCTCCTCGGTCTGCCCCGACTCCTCCTACCCTCTACTGCTGAATCCATGAGTCTCTTGCGTAACCTTGCTTCTCCCATGCGTGTAACATGACCCCACCATCTAAGCCTGTTCGCTCCGACTGCTACATCTATAGAGTTCACTCCCAGTTTTTCTTTGATTTCGTCATTGTGGACACCCTCCTGCCATTGTTCCCATCTACTAGTACCTGCAATCATCCTAGCTACTTTCATATCCGTAACCTCAACCTTGTTGATAAGGTGACCTGAATCCACCCAGCTTTCGCTCCCGTACAACAAAGTTGGTCGAAAGATTGAACGGTGCACAGATAACTTAGTCTTGGTACTGACTTCCTTCTTGCAGAAGAGAGTAGATCGTAGCTGAGCGCTCACTGCATTAGCTTTGCTACACCTCGCTTTCAGTTCTTTCACTATGTTGCCATCCTGTGAGAATATGCATCCTAACTACTGTTCTAACTTTGTTCCTCCTATTTGGCACTCAATCCGTTTATATTTCTTTCCCACTGACATTACTTTCGTTTTGGAGATGCTAATCTTCATACCATTGTCCTTACATTTCTGATCAAGCTCTGAAATATTACTTTGCAAACTTTCAATCGAATCTGCCATCACAACTAAGTCATCCGCATACGCAAGACTGCTTATTTTGTGTTCACATATCTTAATCTCACCCAGCCAGTCTATTGTTTTCAACATATGATCCATAAATAATATGAACAACAGTGGAGACAGGTTGCAGCCTTGTCTTACCCCTGAAACTACTCTGAACCATGAACTCAATTTACCGTCAACTCTAACTGCTGCCTGACTATCCATGTAAAGACCTTTAATTGCTTGCAAAAGTTTGCCTCCTATTCCATAATCTTGTAGAACAGACAATAACTTCCTCCTAGGAACCCGGTCATATGCCTTTTCTAGATCTATAAAGCATAGATACAATTCCCTGTTCCACTCCATTATTTGCCGTAAGCTAAAGATCTGGTCCTGACAATCTCTAAGAGGCCTAAACCCTCACTGATTTTCATCCAATTGGTCCTCAACTAATACTCGCACTTTCCTTTCAACAATACCTAAAAAGATTTTACCCACAACGCTGATTAAAGAGATACCTCTGTAGTTGTTACAATCTTTTCTGTTTCCATGTTTAAAGATTGGTGTGATTACTGCTTTTGTCCAGTCTGATGGAACCTGTCCCGACTCCCAGGCCATTTCAATTATCCTGTGTAGCCATTTAAGATCTGACATTCCACTGTATTTGATGAGTTCCGAAGTAATTTCATCCACCCCAGCCACCATAATTAAGGAAATATAAAGGAAAAGATGATTGCGTGGCTAATAGAGATAGATGAAGAAGAAGGCATCTCAGGAGCAAGATAGGAGACGCTAGCTTTGCTATTTGACAGATGAGGGGATTGCCCTTGTACATTAATTTTGTGGAGAACTTTATGAGGATGGTAGTAGGAAATGCTTCAACTTCTTCTTAAAAGCAGCAGGAGATTGAATTTGGCGCAAGGTAAGGGGCAGTTTGTTCCAGAGGCGGACAGCGGCAACTGAGAAGGAGTTTGCAAAAGTTTTTGTTTTGTGAGTGGGCACAGTTAGGATACCAAATAAGAGTGACCTCGTGTTTCGATTATGATGGCATGACAGGTTTTTAATCTCTGAAGCAAGGTACTGGGGTGCTTGCACGACGAGGAGTCGGTGGAGTAGACATAGAGTGTGGTAGTCACGCAATTTGTCTGGCCGCAGCCACCCTAGCTCGGAGTATGAAGCACTAACATGATCATATCGGCGAATGTTGCAGGTGTAACGCATACAGGCATTCATGGTTAGCTCTAGCCGTCTTTTGTTTTCACTACCCATGCCTTGTTGAATCACATCACAATAGTGGAGGTTCGGTAGAACGAGTGCTTGCACGAGCTGGCGTTTCAAGTCCTGTGGAAATATGTTCCGAAACTTTTTGAGAGCATAGAGACAAGCAGACGTCTTTCGGCACACTGCGACTGTATTCTCCGCCCAGTTGAGATGCTCATCCAAAGTTACACCCAAGTTCTTCACTGTTTTCTGATATGGTATTGGAGTACCGTCGAGCAGAATGGGAGGTATCCGTTGGCGGAAATCTGAACTTATTAATTTCTGATGGGCTATTAAGATTACTTGCGTCTTTTATGCATTTAGTTTAAGCCCCAGGTTTTTCGCCCATGTCACTACTGAAGACAGATCATCATTCATCTGAGCGATTGCAGTGTTTACATCTTCAGGTCTGACGCTTAGGTAGAGCTGGAGATCGTCGGCATAGAAATGATATTTACAGGAGGACAGAACCGACGAAATATCGTTGACATATAAAGAAAACAAAAGTGGTCTTAAGACTGATCCTTGTGGCACTCCCGAGGAAACATATTTCCAGGAAGATTTTTCATTTACGCAGACAACACATTGCTGTCTGTCTTTTAAGTATATGACTGACTGGTGGTTAGTAGGTATTGAACGGATACAAAGAAGAGCAGCATGCATTGTCACAGGATGTCTGACCTATAGGAAAGTACCATGTTAATGATGAAAAATCAGAAATAGCAGTCTTTTGAAGGTAGATGCCAGCTATCCTTAGAAACATTAATTACGAAGTTTCAATAACGAGTATGTATCTCGGACTATACTAAAAAATCCCTACCTATCACTCCGTGTCACGAAGACATTACAACCTACCCAGAGGCATCCGAGCAGACACTCTTTGAGTGCTCTGTGTGCGGATGGGAGGGAAAGAAACGCTAACGGCTGGCGCAAAGGGAGGAAATCAGTGTTGTTCGAGTTTGATTTTGTTCGCATATCGAAAGTTTGAATGCAGTTGGAAACAATGAGAGTGCTCTGCCGCCAGCACTATAGTGGTCTGCAAGTAAGAAAGCTGCTGCCTGATGCGTTCTGCGCATAGAGACTTGAATACTTTGCAGCGTGTTACTGTGTATTCTGTGCATTTCTACACTCTGCAGCTGCCTGATTAGTCTGGTAATTGCAACGCTGCGGAAAGGACGACAATGTGGCACTGTTTCTGTTTGTGACTCTTCCTAGATAAATTCATATTCTCAGTCAACAACCGCTGTGATTTCTTAACGTGACACTTGTCGCGTTTCCTTTATCCAACTCACAATAAACAACACAGTGAGTCTTAAAAGCTGGAGGCTGCAGTGGCCGAGCGGTTCTAGGCGCTTCTGTCCGGAACCGCACTGCTACTGCGGTAGCAGGTTCGAATCCTGCCCCTGGCATGGCTGTGTGGGATGCCCTTAGGTTGGTTAGGTTTAAGTAGTTCTAAGTCTAGGGGACTGATGACCTCAGATGTTGAGTCCCATAGTGCTTAGAGCCATTTGAACCATTTAAACTTATAAGGTGAAGCTGTTATGAACCCAAACACTGATTTGAACAGGATACTGTGTTACTAGGGATGGTTCTGTCTAAGGTGGAATGCCTTTCTTCCTCCAACCTTCGAATGGAGTTACCCAGACAGTCACTGTGGGTCCCTCAGTTTAACCACTGTACAATTATGTATTGTTCACATCAATAAACACTGACTGGGGTGAGAGAAATCATGTCTGACAGATAAACGTCCTATGACTGGCATCGGCCTTGCCACAGTAGTAAGACCGCTTTGCGTTAGATCAGCGAAGTTAAGGGCTGTCGGGCTGGGATAGCACTGGCATGGGTGACCATCCTGTCTGCCGAGCACTGTTGACAAGCGAAAAGAAGCAAACTGGGGAGTTACTTGATTGAGAAGTAGCGTCTCCGGTCTCGTCAACTGACATACGGCCGGGAGAGTGGTGTGCTGACCACATGACACTCCATATCCGCATCCAGTGACGCTTGCGGTGTGAGGATGACACGGCGGCCAGTCAGTACCGTTGGGTCTTCTGACACCTGTTCGGACGTAGTTAGTTTTTTTAAACATCCTAGGACTAACCAGACATCCAACCCAAAACCTTTTGATCCACAGCCTGAAACGTAACCCATTTCATCTTTTTCAGAGTTGGTATCTTTTCACATTAAAAAATAAAAATTCTTCTGATTTCTGGACTTCCAATGTGGTAATATCAGACATTAATTCGAGCAACAAATTTCTGAGAATGTGCGTTTAGAATACAGCTTTGTTTAGTAGTGAAACATGGACTGTGGGAAAACCGGAAAAGAAGAGACTCGAAGCATTTCAGATGTGAGGCTACAGAAAAATGTTGAAAATTAATTGGAATGATAAGGTAAGGAATGAGGTGGTTTTGCGTAGAATCGGCCAGGAAAGTAATATATGGAAAACACAGACGAGGAGAAGAGACAGGATAGCAGGGCATCAGTTAAGACACTGGGGAATAACTTCCATGATACTAGAGGGAACTCTAGAGGCTAAAAACTGTAGAGGAAGACAAAAATAGGAATAGGTGCAGCAAAAAATGGTTCAAATGGCTCTGAGAACTATGGGACTTAACATCTGAGGTCATCAGTCCCCTAGGCTTAGAAGTACTTAAACCTAACTAACCTAAGGACATCACACATATCCATGCCCAAGGCAGGATTCGAATCTGCGACCGTAGCAGTCGCACGGTTCCGCACTGAAGCGTCCAGAACCGCTTGGTCACCCCGGTCTGCTACGTACAGCAAATAAATGAGGTATGTTGGATGTGCCACTCCGAGGTGAAGAAGTTGGCACAGGAGAGGAATTCGTGGTGGGCCGTATCAATCCACTCATTTCAGGGGTATCTCCGAGGTCACGCTTTGTCATCCACAAAAATGAGTCAAGGCCGAATGCACCACTGGCACCAGTGAAAGCGGCACGTGGGGAAGGAATACAAGGTTGACCAGCGATCGTACACTGTTCAAAGATTTGGTATGCCCATTCAGCATTATGCTGAAACGTCCCCTTGGAAAAATTTATGAATTACTGTGCTGATAAACCTTTACGTTATTTGATTTTCACACAGCTGAGCAAAACTGAACGTACTCAAACATTACTCTCTTTACTTATTCTGATCAACACTAAACTGACACACAATATTTTTAGCGCAACGCAGTCTGACTTTCAAAAATTCCTACAAAAGAATGGCCCTGACTAACATTAACCTATACGTTTCATGAATCACTTACCTCACAAAAATCTTCGTTACTCGAACTATTGCAATACAGCGAGCGCCACTACTGCCCGCTAAATAAAAGATTCTAACTACTCAAGGCACTAACTACTGATAGGCATACTTAGGAAGTGAAAGATTTTGATAGAGAACAAACGGGTCGTAACACATCTGAAATGTAACGTCCACTGTTCAAAGTGCAGTCAGTGCGAACGAGAGGTGACCGACTTGTGTAACCAATGGTACCCCATACCATCACGCCGGGTGATACGCCAGTATGGCGATGACCAATACACGCTTCCAATGTGCGTTCACAGAGATGTCGCCAAACACGGATGCGACCATCATGATGATGTAAACAGAACCTGAATTCATCCGAACAATTGACGTTTTGCCATTCGTGCACCCAGGTTCGTCGTTGAGTACACCATCGCAGGCGCTCCTGTCTGTGATGCAGCGTCAAGTGTAACCGCAGCCATGGTTTCCGAGCTGATAGTCCATGCTGCTGCAAACGTCGTCGAACTGTTCGTGCAGATGGTTGTCGTGTTGCAAACGTCCCAGTCTGTTGACTCAGGGATCGAGACGTGGCTGCACGATCCGTTACAGCCATGCGGATAAGATGCCTGTCATCTCGACTGCTAGTGATACGATGCCGTTGGGATCCAGCACGTCGTTCCGTATTACCCTCCTGAATGAATCCACCGATTCCATATCCTGCTAACAGTCATCGGATGGTGACCAACGTGAGCAGCAATGTCGCGATACGATAAACCGCAATCGCGATTGGCTACAATCCGACCTTTATCGAAGTCGGAAACGTCTCCTCCTTACACGAGGCATCACAACAACGTTTTACCAGGCAACGCCGGCCAACTGCTGTTTGTGTATGAGAAATCGGTTGGAAACTTTCCTCATGTCAGCACGTTGTAGGTGTCGCCACCGGCGCCAACCTTGTGTGAATGCTCTGAAGTGCTAATCATTTACATATAACGGCACCTTCTCCTGTCGGTTAAATTTCGCATCTGTAGCACGTCATCTTCGTGGTGTAGCAATTTTATTGGCCGGTAGTGTATGTTATATTACTGCAGAGCAGTGTAATTTCTTCACAACAGGCATGGAAAATCGATAGCTAAAATGTTATCATTTACAACGCATTCCAACGCTTGCATACCTCATTAGTGTCGCTACACGGCGAAAATGCTGCATGGGCTCGTGTATCCTCAGCCGCGTCTCAGGGCACATCTCCTGCTGACCCGCACTCAGCCAAGTAGGCGCCCGTGTCATTGCGAGTGAGGAAAACGCCGGCCACGTGCTTTCACAAAGCGACTGATGGTGACGTACTTGTATAGATATGATGTCTGTTCTTTCGGGCATGTCCGAAAGAACAGACACCATATCCGTATACATATATTCGGACATGTCCGAAAGAACAGACACCATTTCCATATACATACACTCCTGGAAATGGAAAAAAGAACACATTGACACCGGTGTGTCAGACCCACCATACTTGCTCCGGACACTGCGAGAGGGCTGTACAAGCAATGATCACACGCACGGCACAGCGGACACACCAGGAACCGCGGTGTTGGCCGTCGAATGGCGCTGGCTGCGCAGCATTTGTGCACCGCCGCCGTCAGTGTCAGCCAGTTTGCCGTGGCATACGGAGCTCCATCGCAGTCTTTAACACTGGTAGCATGCCGCGACAGCGTGGACGTGAACCGTATGTGCAGTTGACGGACTTTGAGCGAGGGCGTATAGTGGGCATGCGGGAGGCCGGGTGGACGTACCGCCGAATTGCTCAACACGTGGGGCGTGAGGTCTCTACAGTTCATCGATGTTGTCGCCAGTGGTCGGCGGAAGGTGCACGTGCCCGTCGACCTGGGACCGGACCGCAGCGACGCACGGATGCACGCCAAGACCGTAGGATCCTACGCAGTGCCGTAGGGGACCGCACCGCCACTTCCCAGCAAATTAGGGACACTGTTGCTCCTGGGGTATCGGCGAGGACCATTCGCAACCGTCTCCATGAAGCTGGGCTACGGTCCCGCACACCGTTAGGCCGTCTTGCGCTCACGCCCCAACATCGTGCAGCCCGCCTCCAGTGGTGTCGCGACAGGCGTGAATGGAGGGACGAATGGAGACGTGTCGTCTTCAGCGATGAGAGTCGCTTCTGCCTTGGTGGCAATGATGGTCGTATGCGTGTTTGGCGCCGTGCAGGTGAGCGCCACAATCAGGACTGCATACGACCGAGGCACACAGGGCCAACACCCGGCATCATGGTGTGGGGAGCGACCTCCTACACTGGCCGTACACCACTGGTGATCGTCGAGGGGACACTGAATAGTGCACAGTACATCCAAACCGTCATCGAACCCATCGTTCTACCATTCCTAGACCGGCAAGGGAACTTGCTGTTCCAACAGGACAATGCACGTCCGCATGTATCCCGTGCCACCCAACGTGCTCTAGAAGGTGTAAGTCAACTACCCTGGCCAGCAAGATCTCCGGATATGTCCCCCATTGAGCATGTTTGGGACTGGATGAAGCGTCGTCTCACGCGGTCTGCACGTCCAGCACGAACGCTGGTCCAACTGAGGCGCCAGGTGGAAATGGCATGGCAAGCCGTTCCACAGGACTACATCCAGCATCTCTACGATCGTCTCCATGGGAGAATAGCAGCCTGCATTGCTGCGAAAGGTGGATATACACTGTACTAGTGCCGACATTGTGCATGCTCTGTTGCCTGTGTCTATGTGCCTGTGGTTCTGTCAGTGTGATCATGTGATGTATCTGACCTCAGAAATGTGTCAATAAAGTTTCCCCTTCCTGGGACAATGAATTCACGGTGTTCTTATTTCAATTTCCAGGAGTGTATATAGTTCTGGCAATACCGGCCATGACCTTCTTCTTCTGGGCGGATGCACACATATTGCCCGAACTCTTACGAGACATGGTAAGAATGTCTTCCACGAGTAATGAGTGTGTTGGGGCGGGACACTACGAATGTAGTGTGTGGACATACAAGGTGAGAATGTGGGTCTCGCGGGAGGCGTGCGCGAGATAGTCCCTGCAGTCGCGCTATCATCTGTGCCCGCGGTGGCTCAGCTGGATAGAGCGTCTGCCATGAAAGCAGGAGATCCCGGGTTCGAGTCCCGGTCGGGGCACACATTTTCATCTGTCTCCGTTGATACATATCAACGCCCGTCGGCAGCTGACGGTATTAATATAATTCTAATTTCGATGGTGACGAATGCTTCGCATGTGGGCTCCCCAAATATTTGCAGTGCTGTAATGCCAAATAATGCACTGTGGTGTTTAAATAAATCCTCGGGCTCGTGATAGCTTGGCCGTTACATACGAATGTTGCTTTTGTTGATATTAGCTTTAGCGCCTCATGTTCTAATCGTCCAGTGTTTTGTAGCCGCGGAGCCTCCGAATTATAACACTTTAATCTAGCACGAAAATCAACGCTTAATGTTCTACACGCTCCCGGCCGCGGGTCCTACAGCCACACACGGGAAGTTGACACTGTTGGCTGTAGTGTCACGTGGCCCACGGCCACAGCGCATCGACCCGTGACCCACATTTCCACGTGGACGCTTTGTAGCTGCGACAGCCACAGAGGCGTCGTTATGGGACAAGCGTCTGACATTAACAACCGATTCGCCTGTCGATTGTTTTTTCGTCCTGTCTTTTTGTTTCCAGTCGAGTGAAACAACCGAAAAAAGCTACTCTCCTGCGGCTATGTAAGCTTTCGTGTCTTTTCACTTACTCTCCGGGATTTGAGTGATTTCACTTATAAACTACACTTTCAGTATTTCGGTTACACATGAACCATGGACTAGGATTAGCAACTTCCTTAGAGCAAAATAACGTATATTATTTCAAGCAGAGTTGAATAAAAAGTATATTTCTGAAAATGGTGTATTTCCAAATTTGTGTATTTATTTATTTGACTATGATTTTATCGTAATTCAGGCATTAAATATGTGTTTTGGTTGGCTTTAAAAGGTTAACAACAGGTGCTATATTATAAATTTGTGTTTGAATAAATGTAAATCACTTTTTAATTCAAATTTATTGAAGCTCTCTCTCTTGAAACAAGACAGTCTCGGTTGCAAAATCTTCTTTATTTACAGGAAATGACGCGTTTCGCTCTCTTGGGACATCCTCAGATTTGCATAGGGGATGAAAAATGACAATAGTGAGGCATACGCAGATTAAAATGGGGAACTGGAGTTAATATAGAAACCCAAAAGAGGCAAAGTTCCAAGCTGTCTAGCCATCTCTACACTTATCCTTAAATGTGAACTTGCTTAAAAATTAATGTCGAAAACCAACATTCGTCCATCAATGCCCGCATATGGCATTAATCTGTCTCTCTCCACCCGCTGCTTTGCACTCATTACTGATAATGCTATTTTGATAAATACTGAGGTTGCATGAACAGAATGACTTCTTCTTGTTCTTCTTTTTCATCATCTTTGCTACTAACTGACTTGAACTCTCTGTGCGGATATCAGAAGTTGCCTCCAAATGCTTCTATCTTGTGCTCCTTATTGTTAGTTATTTATCTCCATCCTTTTGGGTGTTGTTTCAATTGCACTTACTCATGTGCTCCTGTGTCTCGTCGTTTGTCTCTTACCAAATGACTTCTCCAGGAATATTCTTGAAACCACTTGATCGTCTTTTATTCTCATCAGATGGCCCGTCCCAATGTCTACTGGAATTTATTATGGTTATTGCTTGTTGTGATAGCATGTGGATTTCTGTGCTATGTCTTCTCTCCCAGCTTTGCTATTCATTATCATAGTATGAAAGAAAGCAACTGGAATCACTCAACAGGAGAAACTCCACTGGACCTGACGCGATACCAATTAGATTCTACACAGAGTACGCGAAAGAACTTAAGAACTTGCCCTCCTTCTAACAGCCGTGTACCGCAAGTCTCTAGAGGAACGGAAGGTTCCAAACGATTGGAAAAGAGAACAAGTAGTCCCAGTCTTCAAGAAGGGTCGTCGAGCAGATGCGCAAGACTGTAGACCTATATCTCTGACATCGATCTGTTGTAGAATTTTAGAACATGTTTTTTGCTCGCGTATCATGTCATTTCTGGAAACCCAGGATCTACTCTGTAGGAATCAACATGGATTCCGGAAACAGCGATCGTGTGAGACCCAACTCGCTTTATTTGTTCATGAGACCCAGAAAATATTAGATACAAGCTCCCAGGTAGGTGCCATTTTCCTTGTCTTCCGGAAGGCGCTCGATACAGTTCCGCACTGTCGCCTGATAAACAAAATAAGAGCCTACGGAATATCAGACCAGCTGTGTGGCTGGATTGAAGAGCTTTTAGCGAACAGAACACAGCATGTTTTTCTCAATGGAGGGACGTCTACATACGTTAAAGTAACCTCTGGCGTGCCACAGGAGAGTGATACGGGACCATTTCTTTTCACAATATATATAAATGACCTAGTAGATAGTGTCGGACGTTCCATGCGGCTTCAGCGGATGATGCTGTAGTATACAGAGAAGTTGCAGCATTAGAAAAATTGCAGCGAAATGCAGGAAGATCTGCAGCGGATAGACACTTGGGGGGGTGCAGGGAGTGGCAACTGACCCTTAACATAGACAAATGTAGTGTATTGCGAATACATAGAAAGAAGGATCCTTTATTGTATGATTATATGATAGCGGAACAAACACTGGTAGCAGTTACTTCTGTAAAATATCTGGGAGTATGCGTATGGAACGATTTGAAGTGGAATGATCATATAAAATTAATTGTTGGTAAGGAGGGTGCCAGGTTGAGATTCATTGGGAGAGTCTTTAGAAAAAGTAGTCAATCAACAAAGGAGGTGGCTTACAAAACACTCGTTCGACCTATACTTGAGTATTGCTCATCAGTGTGGGATCCGTACCAGGTCGGGTTGACGGAGGAGATAGAGAAGTTACAAAGAAGAGCGGCGCGTTTCGTCACAGGGTTATTTGGTAAGCGTGATAGCGTTACGGAGATGTTTAGCAAACTCAAGTGGCAGACTCTGCAAGAGAGGCGCTCTGCATCGCGGTGTAGCTTGCTGTGCAGGTTTCGAGAGGGTGCGTTTCTGGATGAGGTATCGAATATATTGCTTCCCCCTACTTATACCTCCCGAGGAGATCACGATTGTAAAATCAGAGAGATTCGAGCGCGCGCGGAGGCTTTCCGGCAGTCGTTCTTCCCGTGAACCATACGCGACTGGAACAGGAAAGGGAGGTAATGACAGTTGCACGTAAAGTGCCCTCCGCCACACACCCTTGGGTGGCTTTCGGAGTATAAATGCAGATGTAGCTGTAGACATTTGTTTTCAAATTTCTATAATTTGTGGTCTCTCCCTCTACTTGTACTCCATGTTTCTGCTCCATATTTTAGGACTGGTCTGATGGATGAATAACGAGTGCATGAATATAAGACACATTTTTTTGGATTGTTACGTGACCTAATCAGCTGTTTTTTTAAGCATATACCATTAACTGTGGGAAGCTTTCCTTTGCGAGAAATATTTGTCACGTTTCGTTAATTTTCTTTGAATTTCTTTAAAGAATATAGTTTCATAATATTATTTATGGACTCTTCCGTCGTTTCTTGATAGAATAATACCATTTTGAGGGTTGAATAACACTTAGGCGGTTTTTTGTTCTACTGATTTTTATTTGTATGCACTAGTTTTCGGCTTATTAGATCATCTTTAGATAACTACTGGCTACTGTTAAAAGTACGAGTAGTTATTGCAGAAACTATATACCGAATTGAATTTATCTTGTGGATAACTTTATTATTTATTTCTATGATGCCTTCCATTTCCACACCACTGAGCATTTCGGCATTCTGATCCAGATATAAATTTCATAAACACGGACGCAAAACTGAACTAAGGGCTACTTTTGGTACTCAGGGGAAAGCAAATACTGGAAAGGCAATAAAAGTGTCTACAGGTGATATCAGTTTGCAGTCAACAATAACGACTTAGCAGTGGCAACACGGTCGATGTGATGTAAGCAAAGTGCAATCACTGAATTCTTGACAGAGAAGGTGTCAATCCAAAGGAGATTCATCAGAGAATGAAAGCAGTTTATGGTGACTCTGTTGATGCGAGTACTGTGCGTCGTTGGGCGAGTAAGTTTAAAGATGTTGAGGCGGGAACATCTGACCTACGTGACAAACAAAGAGTTGCACGTCCTGGAACAGCAACCACCGAGTTTCGCGAACGAAATGTTGACAGACTGATTGAGGAGGACTGTCGCATCACTCAGAGAGAAATAGCAAGCACAATCGGCATTTCACAAGAACGTGTGGATCACGTTATTGCTTTGCTTGGCTATCGGAAGACCTGTGCACGATGGATACCCCGGACGCTGACTCCTGAAATGAAAGCACACAGACTTGAAATTTGCCAGGAACTCCTCTCGAGTTACGAGAATGAAGGTGACTCCTATCTCCATTCAGTTGTGACAGAAGACGCAACGTGGGTGCACCATTACGACCCGGAGACGAAACGTCAGGCTGTGGAATACCGACACAAAAACTCGTCCCAGAAAAAAAAAATTCAAGACCCAGCCCTCAGCTAGAAAAACCATGGCCACAGTGTTCTAGGACGCAGATGGTGTTACCTATGTTGATTTCCTTGATCGCGGAACAACAATAAATTCTAACTGTTACATCACAATGCTTCGAACTCTGAAACGGCGGCTAACAGGGGTCCGAAAGGAAAAGGGAAATGTTTTCCTGCAGCATGACAATGCCAAATGGTTCAAATGGCTCTGAGCACTATGGGACTCAACTGCTGTGGTCATCAGTCCCCTAGAACTTTGAACTACTTAAACCTAACTAGCCTAAGGACATCGCACACATCCATGCCCGAGGCAGGATTCGAACCTGCGACCTGACAATGCCAAACCACACACTTCACGTGCCACCACAGCAGAACTTCAGAGACTGAATCTCACCACCGTACGGCATCCTCCATACAGTCCAGATTTAGCACCGTCTGACTTCCATCTGTTCCCGATAATGAAAGACGATATGCGTGGCATCACTATGCTTCTGGTGAAGACGATGAAAGAACTGTGAGACTGTCGACTTCTTCCGTGACGGCATCAGAAAACTTGTTCATAGTTGGCAGAAATGTATCCAATTGGTTGGTGATTATGTGGAAAAATGAATATTACTAATTAAAGATCACATTCTAAGGATTATTTCTGCGTTTGATTTCAAAAATGGTTCAAATGGCTCTGAGCACTATGGGACTTACCATCTGAGGTAATCAGTACCCTAGAACTTAGAACTACTTAAACCTAACTAACCTAAGGACATCACACACACCCATGCCCGAGGCAGGATTCGAACCTGCGACTGTAGCAGGCGCAGTCGCGTGGTTCCGTACTGAAGTTCCTAGAACCGCTCGGCCACCGTGGCCGGCTGCGTTTGATTTATTAAAATATTTCCATCCAAACCCAAGGCGGGGGCAGTCCTTTTCATTCAACCCTTGTATAATCAGAGCAGGCGAGACGCTGTATAAAGCTCTCACTGAAATGAAAACAAGAATCTGTGTTACAACAAAGGAATTCAAGAGTCAAAACTTCCAAACGGTACGCAAGAGTGATAACTTGTGATACTTGTGTAGAACAAATAGGGGGTATGTACGTCTGAAACCCCCTTCCTCACATCTCGCTGTTGCGAACGTACGTTACACCACGACACACACACAAATTCAATTACAGTAAATAGATACGTCACTGAGCGAAAATACAGTTCATAATTTTGTGAAAATAGAAATACGGGAGGCACAAGGAAGATTTGAACACGGATGTTGCCCTCTTGCAGTCCAGCACTGGGACCACATAACTGAACCATGATTTATTTTCAAAGAATATTCTTAAGAATTTATTTTATTCACTAGCGATTCATCAAGAATATTAACACATTTAATCACACTATGTAAGCATGGAAGTAGTTGCCAGGGAGTAACTGATGAAATCATAACAAAATTCCTTTTAACAAATGGGAATTTTATTCACTTTAATAGTGCCTAAAAGCATTTTTTAAAAGAAACAGATTTAAAATTATAATCAGAAAGCACCCTCTAAATATCAAAATTACAGTTTATTCAGAGGCAGAAAGAAACAAGTTTTGACTGTATGAGCTTTTGGGCAGAGAACCTTGCGCTCTCTTTTGACACGGCCGTAGTTACGACCGCTCACAACAGCCTCTGAAAGACTACACTGGTGCAAATCTGCAACACACCAGATAACTTTAAACTAAGTGTTTTAACAATTCACACAAGCACACAAACTATGTACCCCCCGCAGGAGGGATGGAAATGGTACAAAACACTAACAATTAAAATATTAAGCTTGCCACCGAAGGTGCAACTTGATTTTAACTTCTAAGAAAAGTCTTACGGTGAAAGGGTGGCAACTTTATATACTAAAATGATCATTTAAATAAAAGCCCATGAAATGCAATCTTATATAAAATTCTACAAGGTTGGCCAAACAATAGTTAAGATGCTCTACAGTACACAGATACCGCCTCTCAAGGTCATAGGCAATAATGTCAAAGTTTCCAAAGATCAAAACATATTTCAGGTATTAGGCCGTTACACTCCAAGGAATAAATTCGCTAACACACCAAATCTGATAAACATAACAGTGGCAGCTACTAACGTACGGTGGATAGATAGGGAGATTACCGAACAACCCGAACCGCAGGTTGTTCTAACCCGCCCCTACTCCACAAGGGAAAATCGGACCACCCAATTTATAAACAACCACCTTCGCGCGGGTGGGCAAAAGGGAGAAGAATGGTGGGACGACCCCAAAGCAAAACAGCTGGTGACCTCACCAAGAAAACAAGCAGAATTTAACAAGAGTAAATCAAACAACATATCACCAATCACTTAACTTCTAATAAAGTGCGATTTCTCGAGAAGACCTGGCACAGCACCCCCAAATCGCTCTCCCGAACCGTCCGCTGCCAGCCGCTTCAGCGGACGCAGGTAGGCGCACCCATCTCCCGTCCTACGGCGTCGCAGCTCGCACCAGCCAGACTGATGCCGTGGGTTGACTCCTGTTGCTCTCGTGTCGACCGCGAAGTCACTACCCCTCGCTATACGGCGCGGCCCACTGGACTTGCGTGGCGACCTCACATGCGCCGACGCTCAAGGCGGACAAGTCATCTTGTGTCTCAGTGCACGACCCACCAACCGATCGATCCAACTGCCAATGATCATTGCCTGAGGAAACTCGAGCAGACTGGCGGCCTAACGCGCAGACTCAGATGCGGGAACTAAGCCCCGACCGGGCGACCACTCGCTGAGTTTTCTTACTGGTGGAGTTGAAAGACTCTCATATTGCCAGCTTTAAAGGTTGATCCGAGCGACAGACATACTAGCACTCCGAACGACAGACAGACACTAACTGCCTAACAAATGCGGACGAGAGACAGACTAGCAAGCTGGGGACGAGAGACTGCTCCAGACTGACCGACTGGCGAGCTCATAGCGCCCCTTAGTGTTTTTTTTTTTCCTTTATTGAGTTTCGATTCCCCCTAAAGGGGGCGGGCTGGCAGCAGCTTATTACGCCGCTCTTCAGCCTACCGAATTTGTTTTAAAAAAGATGAAGATAATAAAAAATAAGAACAGTTGTCGATAAAATCGGTGACTTAAAGGTAAAATGGCAGAAAATTCTGGAGCTTAAAACATAAAACACAGGGTTGATGATGCTAATAAAATACACAGGAAGCAGAAAAATAATAGACAGACAATTAAAAAACACGACGACAGTCTGGGTTCTGTTCGCAAGAGACATAAAATGCACACCCAGCGACAGCATGATTTCTGTTCGCAACACAGTGGAAAGACGCACAACACTGAACAATCACTTAAACACTGCACTAAAAAGTTGGCACAAATATGACATACCACACCCGAGAGCAGGTGGGGGGAAGCGCCCCTTAAATGCACGTGAACAGGCAACCTTTCCCCTTTCCCACCAGCGGGAGACACCAAAGCTGCGATTGCCACAGCGGCGCCACCGCCAGAAACGGAGGGCGACTGCTTCACACTACGCGCTGCGGCGCGCTCTTTAAAACAGCAATTTTTTTTTTACCACGGCTCAATAACCACAACGCCGCAGATATTCAAACGCGCTCGATGTCGCACATCTTACACTTGGACTGTTTTGGTTGGCAGGAGAGCCAACACCGTGTTACTAGAGGAGGCCGAAAGGCACGCGTTTTAGCTCTCGCAGGGTGGCGTGAGGTCTGGAACATGACAAGGAAATTAGAATTTAGAAAAATGGACGTAGCTGGTGGAATACTTAACTTTAATCCGTTAAGGAAGAACGTCGGTCTTGACGGTACATGAATCAATATCAATAGTAACTGATAATGGCGCCTTGCTAGGTCGTAGCAAATGACGTAGCTGAAGGCTATGCTAAACTATCGTCTCGGCAAATGAGAGCGTATTTTGTCAGTGAACCATTGCTAGCAAAGTCGGTTGTACAACTAGGGCGAGTGCTAGGAAGTCTCTCTAGACCTGCCGTGTGGCGGCGCTCGGTCGGCAACATGGAGGTAAGAATAGAGGGAGATGCCGTGACGTCACAGCTGTGAAGCTATGTGAAGCCGAGGGTAGCCATCTCAATCCGACCAAAACATTGCTGCTGTAAGCTTGTGTGCATAGGCTTGTCGCTCGCTTTTGGAAGGATTTTACGCTATTATGGTGACTTGTGTGGTGTTCGGATGTACGAATCGTTCTGATTGTGATGCGAACTCGAAGGGAATAACATTTCACGTGTAAGTTGTCTCGTTAAGTGTGATTTTACAACTTCATTGTGAATGAACGTGTGCTACATCGGTAATTGTACTATAGCGTGTTTTTCTCCTGTATGATTTTAGATTTCCTAAAAATGAAAGTCGGAAAGCTCTGTGGGAGAATGCCGTGAGGAGGAAGAATTGGCGTGCGTCTAAATGGAGCACTATATGTTCTCAGCAGTTCCGAGAAGAGAACATAGACCGAACTTCCCTTTCAACAGTAAGGCTCCGAGAAAATGCTGTACCATCAGTTTTCCCTACACACCCAAAACATTTGCAAAAGGTATGTTAATTCAAAGAATTAAATTCTTAGTTTTCAAGTTCACGTTTCAGTATAATACGTACGTATCGTCGATAATCGAAGTGTTGAGTAACTCACTTTGTCTTCATCATGTACCAAATTAAAAGCTAACACTACATTAACTGGCGTAAAGTATAGGCCTAAACAGGACACTGTGTAGATTTGCCATTCTATGTACCGTATTTCATAAATATTGGTGGTAATGAACAGTGTTTCCCAGCAGTGTAACGTAACTGAAATGTCCCAGTACGTATTACAAACAAGATGTATTTATGGGGCTTTGGAGGGAGGGTATAGCTAACTTAGTTTTCAGTTTCTATTATTTAGTTTGTGATACACGTTTATTACTGAATTAACAAAATTGTATCGTTTACATTGAAGGCTAGCTATTCGTAATATTACATTAAAAACTATTTTTAATCAGAAGAAACGCGGAATTTTTCCTTTACGAGATTTTATTTTAAACAAAAACTCTGAAACAACCAATCTGATGACGTTACATGCGTATATGGTGCAATTAGCGACTGTAATACACGCGGCGCTATAGCACACTGGCAATGTTTTGGTCAGAGTGTCATGGCAGCGAGCCACGCCCCCATGGCTTCAAAACGTAGTACGGCTGGGATACGTAGCGTCATCTCCCCTTATTCTTACCTCCATGGTCGGCAATCACTGATAGTGGCGACACGCGGAACCGACATATACTACCGGACCGCGGCCGATCTAAAGGCTACCACCTAGCAAGTGTGGTGTCTGGCGGTGACACCACATGGACCGCTCATTCTTTGTATTTTCCTTCTTTTTTTCACAGTTCAGCACACATCACGCTTTTCATGCTTGATCTGTGTTTGGTTTTTGACTGGCTATCCACTGGGCCATCGTACACTAAACCTGAGGGGCATGTGATGGGGAGTTTCGCTCGTTAGAACTGAACGCGCCGGCCTGCGTCGGCTGTGTCCGTTCTGTTGTTCCGACCGCTAAGGCGGCGGCAGCCCGGCAGACTCGCCTCGCGCTGCTCAGAGCGGAGCAGAGCAGAGCGGGTGAATCCCGCGGTCGTTGGCCGCGGCGCGCATTCCTGCTGCTGCGAGGCGGGCAGTCGGAGGCGGCCGCGCGTGCGCAGTGGCCGGCAGCACGCGGCGCTCGGCACGGCCCACGGATCACGGCCCGCCTCCGCGCCGCCCGCCGCCTGCTGCCGCACTCGGCGCTGTTCGCCACACCTGTCGGCGGCTGGACACTTGTCACTGGACGCGACCAGAGCTGGCAAACATTTCAGCGTCGCAGTACACTCTTTGACACCAACTCTGTAGGTCATCCTCGTCGGACTAAACAGGCGCATTTCTTTTTTACTAGATATCATATCTAGGAGAACCAGCAGCAAATCGCACCGAGCCACGTAACTACGGTATAGCAGCCGCGGCACGTGCTTTAGGCGCCGTTTCCACGGGGCGTTCAGTTTTGTGACAGGCGAAAAATCTAGGGAAGGCGGAAGGAACGGGAAAGAGTGAGGCCAAAGTAGGAGGGAAGAACAGAAGAAGAAGGGAATGAAATGGCCACTAAAATAAGCAAGGCACGGAGATATACCAAGGGGATCTTAAATAGATTCGGACTAGGCTATGTTGAGCAACAGTTCCGTTAAGTGCCCTACCTTTCAGTTATAACTTCTGATTTGATGGGTCTCGCTACAAATTTCTCTCCAATGGCAACCTCTTCTTCTCCAGTGCTTGCGCCCCTTGACCACTATTATTTGTTTAGATATCTAAGTTTCTGCCTTTCCTTTCGCCGGCCAGGGTGCCCGAGCGTTTCTAGGCGCTACAGTCTGGAACCGCGCGACCGCTATGGTCGAAGGTCCGAATCCTGCCTCGGACATGGATGTGTGTGATGTCCTTAGGTTAGTTAGGTTTAAGTTCTAGGGGACTGATGATCTCAGATGTAAAGTCCCATAGTGCTCAGAGCCATATGAACCTTTCCCTTCACGTTTTATCCTCTACAAGTTCCCTTTAGTGCCACCGAAGTTAGTGCTTAAAACATGCCCTGTCACCCTCTCTCTATCGTTTCTTCTTGTCAGTGTGTAACATTCGTCCCTTTCCTCGACGATTCTGCAGACAACCTTCACACCTTCCACATAATTTTCAACATCCTGCTACAGCATCACATCCCATACTCTTAGATTCTCTTTTTTTACGATTTTCACATACTGCATTTTACACCGAGCGAGGTGGTGCAATGGTTAGCACACACATTCGAGAGGACGATGGTTCAAACCAGCGTCCGGTCATCCTGATGTGACTTTTCCGTGCAAACCGCTTCAGGCAATGCCGGGATGGCTCCTTTGAAACGGTGCGGCTGACTTCCTTTACCATCATTGCCTAATCCGATGGGAGCGATGACCTCCCCTCCCCCGAATCAATCAACGAACGTATTTCATGACTCACCATCATACAATGCTGTCCTATCAGAAATTTATTCCTCAAATTAAGGCATTGGCTGATACCAGAAGATGTCTTTTGACTGGTTAGGCCCTCTTTGCCTGTGCTACGTTACTATTTATGTTCTCCTTGTTTTGCCCGTCATGTGTTATTTTTGCCTCCAGGGTAGCAGAATTCCTTAACTTCCTCTACTTCGTGGCCACCAGTTTTGATGTTAAGTTTACCTCCAATGTCATTCTCGTCTTTGCTCTCAAGCCAGACTGAGTACACATTTGACTGCTTATGACATTCAATAGGTCTGTATTTCTTCTTCTCTTTCTCTGAGGATAGTAATGTCATCAACAGTTCTTATCCCTTATATACTTTCACCTTCAATAGTAAGCTCATTCTTTATACTTACTTTTATTTCCATCATTGCTGAGCAGTAGGGACGTAACACCACTTCCTGTCTTACTCTCATTTTAATCCATCCACTTCGTTCTTGGTCATCCATTCTCAGTTTTTCTCCTTAGTTGTTGTACGTATTGTATATTGCCTGTCTTCCTCTACACTACGATTTTCCTGATAATTTCGAATATTTTGCAGCATTTTACATTGTTTACCGTATTTTACTAGGTCAAGAAATCCTGTGATCCTTTTCTTGTTTTCTTAAGCCTTGCGTTCAGTATCATGTTCCACATGAGAGATGCATCTGTTGCTCTTTTATTAGGGCTATTCGTTTATTATGGCCTGATCGGTCGCGAAATAGAAACCACTGAGGAAATCTCACGAATCTTTCTACAGATGTGTTAGGCAGTGTCTCTAGCATGTCCCTCGACGGCGTCAAATCGCTCTTTTCTGTTCAGAGTGCACAATGAGCACCTAACGGTGCCTAGAAAATAGTGACTCCCCTCCCCCAAGTATGACTGGCTGCTGAGAAATTTTGCTTGATTTCATGCAGCCCACATAGCGCAAGTCATGGATTTCCTTCTTCATGACAACTCTCGGTCGCACGCTGCAGTGGAAATGAAGACTCTCCTGTGGCGTTTTCGGTGGGAAATATTTGTGGGAAACATGTGATCGCCCACGAGAAAGCCTGGAATTGGCTCCGTCTGAGTTTCATCTCTGCTTATATGAACCGCTGTCTATGAAGAGATTTTGGCAGAGACAACGATTTGCAGACGACATAGAGAATTGGCGGAAAGACTTATATCACAAAGGTATTGAAACGTTGGTACAACTTGGTTACAAATAAGTAACTGTAAGACTTTTTTTGTGATTTCCATTTCGTTAGCGATGGTACCTTTATAAATTAATAGCCCTCGTACCTTTCCGAAAATCAAATTTATCCTCATCTAACAGATCTTCAGTTCTCATTTCCTCCCACCAGAAAGGGCGGATCAGTACATCGTGCACAAATATGTACAATGAAATGAACAATAATTTCTTGCTTTAGGCGTAGAGGGAACGGTTGGCATTTGTTTGCAAATAACGTCTTTTAGAGGACAGAAATACATTTCGAACTTAATTGAGAATAAACGACGATAATTATCGATTCCTACTGGACATGCTGCGACAGAACTTAACGAAGCAGCACAGTCTAAAAAGTAATTACTCCTTCCGAGAAGTTATCGGCTATTGTAAGGTTGCCAACGACTTGTGACTCGATGGCTGACTTTTTGTACATAAACATTTTCTTTGCGGGTATCAATTCTCTTAGAGATCTCAATGGTATGTCTTGCCCGTTTTTATCTCTCCCACTGTTCTATATAGCAAAAAAGCTTCTGAGGTACAGCATGTTCCGTTTAATCCTATATCAAGTTTTTGTCTCAACTAGTCATTGCACCAAGCTGCCATATTCCTCCTTCTTTCTTTTCGAAGTCACTTTGCCAGCTCCCTCGTAGCTTCGAACTGCACAGCTGCAGACGTCGTCACCGGCCAAAAAATTCCTATAACCATCCTATGCCCTTTCGCGCACGGGTGTGGACTTGTCTCCGTTTCCGAGCCATATTTGCATGCAGCAGCAACGTGAAGATAGCGAGTTCAGGCAATCTGTGCATCACCGTTGACCCGTTTTGTGCTCTAAATGGAAATTGTAATCGGGCATCAAGAACTACCTCTTCATGCTACGCTTGTTTCTGGTCTTCGTGTACTAAATGGAAGCAATCTCATTATATAATGTGATACAACGCAACAAGAGCACAAAGAGTGAATATTGCGTCTGTGGTTTAGTCTGTTACAGCTTGAATTCGTCGACAATGGAACAATGAAACACAAATCGCAACACTGTTCCAACAGAAGTCACTTATCACTATGTCTAGGTCCATGTTTTCAAGTAGCATTATACAAAACAGAATTATTAAAGTATAGCCTGCCATTGCTTGTAAAGTCGTGTTATTTGAAGAAAAGGGCAGGATAGTTGGCACCAAGTCGAAGCTTGCCCTGGGCGTCATTGACCCTAGTTGCACCACTGGTCTTGAGTTGTGTTCACAGCCGTCCTGACGCCATAAACGTTCTCCCTCTCTCTTTTTTTTTTGCTGTGGGGACGAGGGATGGGGTGGGGCTCGGATTTGTCATCAGCTTTCCAGCGGGTTTGATCCCGCCTGCTTCTTGTGGCAAATTCTTTGTTTTAGAGTAGCTCTTACATCCAACGTCTGCGTTTTCTTGTAGAATATAACACAATAACCATCAAAAATTGTTCAAATGTGTGTGAAATCTTATGGGACTTAACTGATAAGGTCATCAGTCCCTAAGCTCCTAAGCTTACGCACTACTTAACCTAAATTATCCTAAGGACAAACACACATACCCATGCCCGAGGGAGGACTCGAACCTCCGCCGAGACCAGCCGCACAGTCCATGGCTGCAGGCCCTAGAGCGCTCGGCTAATCCCTCGCGGTTCAATAACTATCTTCCCCTGCAGTTTTTGCCCTCTACAGCTTCTTACAGTACCATGGAAATAACTGCATTATCTTCTAAGAACTTACAGGAAAGCAGTAGAGTAAAGTCTTTGACAATTTCCGAAATATCTATTGCTGGACAATCGGTCATTTTCAAGAGACAAATGGAGTGTGTACCTGCTGAAATACTGGCGGCTGCAGAAGACATATTCTGCCTGATTTCCGTAAGTCGTTCGAACATTTTGAAAGCAAGGAGAAAAGTCTTCCATTGCCATATATCCTATCATATGTCTTTCAGCTTCTACAGATTTCTTTCCTTGCCGATCCTGCAGAGGACCTCCACATTCTCTGTCTCATCAGCCCTGTTAATTTTCGGTATACATATATAACAATGGTTCTCACTCACTTCGAATCTTTTCTTCCTTCTTTTTCACTGAATTCATGACCATTTCCATACAATGCTTCACTCCATACGTACATTCTCAAATTTCTTCCCCATATTAAATCCAGAAGAAGCCTGCTACATACAGAAGACCGGTAGCGTAAGTGATTTTATCATCGATGACAACTAGGAATGCCTTCTGCACTAAAGAAAGGCATATATCCTCTGCGGACCGTTTGCAAAATCATACGTCGGCCATTTCCACTCTCAGTGATTTCTCTTGGGTTTTGTACATATAGAAAATTTTCACTACATGCTATACTTGTTTTATATGGAATTAAATCATGTAGATCTACAAATCTCGTAAAGGTTTCTTGGTCTCGTAGCTTTTACGTAGGAAATAGAATAATCGTCTAGTTTGAGCTTCCCCAAATATTTTAGGGTTTTCGTAGAAATATTATCTGTGTCTTGTGACTTATTTGATCACAAGACTTCTAAGGCTCTATCGGTCTCTGACTCCAATACTGGATCCCTTGTGTCCCAAATCAACATCTTCTTCTTCTTCTTCTTCCATCACGTTAGAAGATAGATCATCTCTCTCGTAGATGCCCTCAGTATTCTGTTCGTTTAACACTGGAATTCCTTTTAGAATCTTCCTACTGAGTCATTCCTTTCAAGTTTTCGAAACTTCCTGAAAAAAGGCATATTTGTGCCATTATCTGTGCAACTGTATGATTATTCTCTACCTGTTTAGGTTATTACAACCATCTTCACAGGAGAAAAATGTACTGAACAAAACAAACGAATGTTGAATATACAAAAGCATAATAGGAAATGGAATTAAAAAACGTCATTTCAAAACCATAATATTTACACGGTATACGCCAATGGATCAGGAACACATTTTCGTCAAATATGACACAATGAAATTTAGAACGTACCTGTCACAATAGCCTGTCTGAACACACTCCATATAAACGTGTCAGTTATTCAATTCGGAATTATCACCAACCGTGTATTACTGTCATTTTGCCGAGGCACAACACATTTATATGGACTGTTCAGGCAGACTATTATGAAAGTTATGTGTGTCCCACATTTGGGTGGGCCATAGCTGATGAAAATGTGCTATGCTTTTAAAAATACCTTTCTGCAGTTTCCCCATTTTCTTTGATGCGTGTGTAAATTCTGTTTCGTCTTTTTCGTACCTTGCAATTTTCTCCTGCGAAGATGGTTGTGATAACTGAAAATGGTAGAGGATAAACATACAGTCATATACTGATGGCACAAATATGCTTCTTTTCCTTTTTTCAAAATATTTAACAAGTATAGACAGTCGCTTACGAAAGTTTTATCTCTGAACGTTATTTTGACTTGTCTGGGAGCACAATAAGTTCTATCGCCGACGTTTTTTTTTTTTTGATTTCATTATATTTTTTGCTGCAACCACTTCCCTTTAGCTTCCTACTATTTCCCTGCGGTTTGATTTGTAAGTGATTTATATTGCATTGTTAATGTTTCGAGCCTTGCTAATTCTGTTAAATTCATCATGCTGACAAGAACAAAAATTTTCCCTGTTTTGGTGTGGAAGAGCAGTTATCATTTTAACCAGACGTGTTTTTGTGTATGCTTATTGGAAAGGGCCAGTGGTCTATAAAGATGAAAGGGATAACTGTTGTGAATGTGTGGCGTCTGTTCTTTCGGACACCTCGATGGGCAATGAATCCACCACTCTCAGTGCGAATGCACGATCACGTTTGACCTCCTACGGGCATCTCAAAGTTGCGAGCGTGCAGAACATGGACGGCGGCTTCGGATATGTGCGCTAGGTGGGAATGTGGGTTGGCCGAAGGGCGTAGCGATATAGTCCACGCAGGTGCGGTAAGCACTATGTCCGGATGGCGCAGTAGGTAACGCAATTGCCTGGCAAGCAGGAGATTCTGGTTTCGAGTCACAGTATGGCACACATTTTCACTCGTCGCCACTGACTCCGCAGCAAGTGCCTTTCATTTCCTTTCTGCTTATACTCCTCAATCTTCAGCTTACGTAAAGAGATAATTGTATAACGGTAGACGTTTCACTGTGAGATAAGTGATGCCAAGAAACACAACACGCCTCACATCAAAATATGTGTGCTTAACCGATTAACTCTTTCCATTTTATAGATCACTAATCATGCCTAATATGTGTGGTTAAACACAACTGTTAACATCCATTTGCAGAGGGTGGGTAATATTTATCCTTACGTACAGCATAAATGTAAATGGCTTACATTTTTTGTATTGCTTCTTTTTCTGACAATTAGTTCCCATAGATACCTACGTCTGTGGGACATGGACAGCTAGAGCAAAACTTGTCATAATTTGAAAACAGAAATAAAGTGTATGTATGAGGAAGAAAAGTAAAGAAATTAAAAAATTTATATGAGGAGTTAGAGACAAGATGAAAGATGGGGTAGAAATGAAAAGGGATTACTGGCCAGAGGAAGTAACACTTAAGGACAGACAGGAAATGAGAGACCAAGAGCAAACAAACAAGAAAAATGGTTCAAATGACCCTGAGCACTATGGGACTTTACTACTGAGGTCATCAGTCCCCTAGAACTTAGAACTACTTAAACCTAACTGACCTAAGGACATCACACACATCCATTCCCTAGGCAGGATTCGAACCCGCGACCGTAGCGGTCGCGCGGTTCCAGACTGTAACGCCTAGAACCGCTCGGCCACCCAGGCCGGCCAAACAGGAAAGAATTAGAAACAATGAGTGACCAACTTTTAGTTGAGGAGCAATTGGTCAGCCGGCGAGAGGTCCTCTACACACGTAAATAAGCTTAAAAGTTTCACACAGTTCATCTCATCAGTACTGGTTCGTGGCCATGCTTCTAGTTGTACTGTGCGCGTAACTCGCTCGGCTGCACCTACCGAATGAGACATAAATCAGCTTTAAAGGCAGCTCTCGACAAGACGAGTCTTCAGACGAACAAGTCGCCGCGTGGCGTGACGTGCGGCGCTCATTAATGCGACGTAACACGTGTTTCACGCTCAGATTAACATTTGTGCGGAGCGCTTTTTCTACCAGCCCGTCGGGCCAGGCAGCCGCTCGAGGCTTAAATGAGGAGGGACAGCCATTGTCACTTACGGTCCGGCCGCGAGCCGCTCTGCCCATACCGGCCGCAACAGGTTGGACTGGACTGGCCGCCACACCCCCCGGTTTCACTTTCGCTGCATTCTCATTCCAAGCCTTCCCTGGTCGCGCGCTCTCCGTTTCCTGTCCGCTCGAAAAGGCAAATGACTGTAGAGGTACTAGCCAGTCGAGCAGGATACAGGATTTTCGATAACTTTTACATCTTCGCTGTCGGGGCGTACCATGATTTTAGAATGAAGGCTTTCACGACCGGGTGACATGGCTGTTGATATACTTTCCGGGATGTGAGGTCGTGGTCCAAGAACTGTTCTGCTCCTTACGTTTCGTCCAGAACTGCGCTGGACTTCCTCAGAGGCGCTGCTCCGCTGAGTCTTGCCGACTGACTGGTCGGGTGTCTGAGAGCGACTTATATATTGTGAGGAAGGGGTGCGTGGTTCAGGTGACACGTGATGAGCAGTGATAATCCATAGCAAAGATAAGGTTGACTATCGATTACCACCTTGTCAAAGATAAAAATTGATAGCAATTTTGTAGAGCCACTGATAATCCATAGCAAAGATAAGGTTGACTATTGATTACCACCTTGTCCAAGATAAAAATTGTTAGCAATTTTGTAGAGCCACTGTCCATATATCGCTAAGTTTCATAGCCTCCTCTTTCCTATTAAAATTATCGTGATGTTTATAAATTTCGATAGCTTCTCTATATAGCCGTGGATAGTAATTTAACGTTGTAGATAAAACTTCGGTATCCGAAAACTTAACTTGGTGGTTGCCTGGTTGAAGAGCACGTTCCGCTACAGCTGACTTTTCTATTTTTCCAAGTCGACAAAGACTTTTATGCTCTTTCAGTCGCGTGTTTACGCTTCTTTTGGTAGTACCAATGTAAACTTTACCACAGGTACATGGAATTTTATACACACCACATGTCGACAGGGGAGGGCGTTTATCCTTCACAGATCGTATTACTTGACTTACTTTCTTTGTTGGTTTAAAGATCGGTTTTATGCCATGTTTTCGTAAAATCTTACCGATCCGATCTGTTACTTTTTTAATAAAAGGGAGAACTACTGTACTTTTCTGTCGTTGTGGTTCATTCTTATCTTTTGGGTTTCTGTTCCTTGGACGCAAAATTCTATTTATCTCTTTCCTTGAGTAGCCGTTTTTTTCAAAAGCCTGCTTCAGATGTTTCACTTCAGCATCCAAATGTTCAGGTGTACATATCCGTTCCGCTCGATTGACAAGACTTTTTATGACACCTCTTTTTTGTTGAGGATGATGATTAGAATTTTTATGTAAATATCTGTCCGTATGTGTTGCCTTCCGAAAAACTTTATATTCCAAGCTTCTATCGGACCGTCTCATAACTAAGACATCCAAGAAAGATATTCTGTTATCCTTTTCTATTTCCATGGTAAACTGTATTTTCGGGTGAATTTTATTTAGATAATCAAAGAAATCGTCCAAGGCCTTTCTGCCATGGGACCAAACCACAAATGTGTCATCTACATATCGATACCAACGAGATGGTTTGTTATTAGCTTTGTCTAGGGCTGATTGTTCAAATTTCTCCATGTAAAGATTGGCAATCGCAGGGCCTAATGGATTACCCATTGCTACTCCATCAAGTTGTTCATAAAATTCATTATCCCCCTGGAACTTTCTTGATGTAAGACAATGTCTGAAAAGAACAGTCAAATCTTCTGGAAAAATATCCACTATGAAAATTATAACTTCGTTAACAGGAATCATTGTGAATAAGGACACAATGTCAAAACTTACAAGAATATCTTCAGGGGCCAGAGTTAGTCCCTCTAGTTTTTCAATAAAATGACGCGAGTCTTTTATATATGAGTCAGTTTTTCCAGTAAATGGTTGTGAACAAGTTGTTAAATATCTTGCTATTTCATAAGTGGGAGAGTTGATGGCACTGACTATGGGTCTTAAAGGAAAATCTATTTTATGAATTTTAGGTACACCATATAATCGAGGACTCATAGCTTCACTTTTCAACAAAGTTCTTTTATCTTCTTTTTGGATAGAGGTAGATGACTTAATCAAATTATTTGTTTTCCTAAGTACACTGGCTGCAGGATCCCTCGTAAGTTTTTTATACTGTCCTGACGTTAAAAGGTTCAAAATTTTCTTTCGGTAATCTTCTGTATTCATAGCGGATATTTTTCCAGAAGATTTGACTGTTCTTTTCAGACATTGCCTTACATCAAGTCAGTTCCAGTGGGATAATGAAATTTATGAACAACTTGATGGAGTAGCAATGGGTAATCCATTAGGCCCTGCGATTGCCAATCTTTACATGGAGAAATCTGAACAATCAGCCCTAGACAAAGCTAATAACAAACCATCTCGTTGGTATCGATATGTAGATGACACATTTGTGGTTTGGTCCCATGGCAGAAAGGCCTTGGACGATTTCTTTGATTATCTAAATAAAATTCACCCGAAAATACAGTTTACCATGGAAATAGAAAAGGATAACAGAATATCTTTCTTGGATGTCTTAGTTATGAGACGGTCCGATAGAAGCTTGGAATACAAAGTTTTTCGGAAGGCAACACATACGGACATATATTTACATAAAAATTCCAATCATCATTCACAACAAAAAAGAGGTGTCATAAAAAGTCTTGTCGATCGAGCGGAACAGATATGTACACCTGAACATTTGGATGCTGAAGTGAAACATCTGAAGCAGGCTTTTGAAAAAAACGGCTACTCAAGGAAAGAGATAAATAGAATTTTGCGTCCAAGGAACAGAAACCCAAAAGATAAGAATGAACCACAACGACAGAAAAGTACAGTAGTTCTCCCTTTTATTAAAAAAGTAACAGATCGGATCGGTAAGATTTTACGAAAACATGACATAAAACCGATCTTTAAACCAACAAAGAAAATAAGTCAAGTACTACGATCTGTGAAGGATAAACGCCCTCCCTTGTCGACATGTGGTGTGTATAAAATTTCATGTACCTGTGGTAAAGTTTACATTGGTACTACCAAAAGAAGCGTAAACACGCGACTGAGAGAGCAAAAAAGTCTTTGTCGACTGCAGATCGATTTCCCTTTCTTTATTTTTTTTCCATTTCTGCAAATGGCTGCGATCTTGCAGTTGAAGTGTCAAACTTGTGTACTGAAGTTAAACATAGCAGTTTTTGTTGTTACGTGGTCCTATTCACCCCCCCCCCCCTTTCAGTGCAATCGGACTTCTTCTTTGTACTACCTACATTTCATTCACGAGAGGCACGCACGATAGTACTAAAGGAGGCGGGGACTGTTGTGCTTTTAGGTTGAGAAGCGTTAGCAATAGAATGAGCTGGTTAGGAGAGCTCTATAGGACTTGACGTCGAATATAACCTGTGTAAGATATCCATCAGGTACATTTCAAGCCCTCTAAAGCTGACCAAGTGGAATAGCTGAGGAACAAACTCAGGTAAACGAATATCACACAGACTTTACGTACTGATAGCCGGGGACCGCCGAACGTTGCGGCAACTGGTTGAAAAAAAAAAAAAAAAACAAAAAAAAAATGAAAACTTGCGGAAGGGACCATTCGTCAGTTTCAAAGTGCTGTCGGTAGTCCAACTAGCACAATGACTGTGCTTAGGCTGCTAAAGAGAATGCGATACAATGATAGAGCAGCTCCCCCTAAGACACATTTATGTTGCCACTTCTAAGCGGCGGTTGTAGTGGTGTCAGATGCCACTAGACAGTAGGTGATTGGAATGGAGTGATTTGGAGAGGTGAATCACGCTGTAGAGTTTGGCAATCCGATAGAAGGGTTTGGGTTTGACAGATTCCTCGAGAAGGTTACATGCCATCATGTGTACTGCCAACAGTGGAGTACGGATGAGGTGTTGTTATGGTGATAAGGGTGTTATTCTTTCAACATATGAACACGTTTTATAGTGCTGTGTTCTGCGTATATCCGAAGAACATTTCAGGGACGCTGATTTTATCAACATGACGAAGCACCCTTTCATAAAGCAGTATATGTGAGGCAATGGTTCTTGAGAATAATGTTCTTGACATTGTCTGGCTTGTCCAGAGTCCAGACCTGATCCCAGTGGATAACCCCATCGACGAACATAACCACCTTCTCTGTTTTGCGTTCTTGGAGAAAAATGGCCAGCCATTGCTCCGCTGACTTCCAGACACCTCATGGATTGCGCCCCCAACAAAATTACAAAGGCGGGGACTGTTGTGCATTTAGGTTGAGAAGGGTTAGCAATAGAATGTGCTGGTTAGAAGAGCTCAATAGGACTTGGCGTCGAATATCACCTAAGATATCCATTAGCTTCATTTCAAGCCCTCTAAATCTAATCAAGTGGACACACCTCATACTAAATCTCTGTTGATCATTGTTTGTTTCATCCTAGTATTTTCCTGCCGCGTTTGACACCAAGTCATATCTTTTTATTTTCCGATTTGGCCGATCACGGCAGTTATCTACCCTTGCCATTTCCTAATACGAATTCTTCCTGCGTCTCTAGCGATCACGTTGTCGACGTTAGGTTAAGTCCAGGCTTGCGTGATGATGGATAACGGGTGCTGTAGCTGTAGATTATTTTGTTTTGGAACACTCAGGTTATTTTCATCCCAAATTAAACGATATGGTTTCAGAAAACTTTTCAAGTCTCAAACAACTACGATGCAAATATGTAGAGTGGACGAAAAGTTGTACAAAAGCCAGGATGCAAACCCAGGTCTTGTGCCCACTAGGCAGCTAGATAACCATTACGCCTCCCCGGCAAAGTGGCATTGTGCAAGTACATGGGCTATGATATCAGGCCACCCTCCTCAATGCAAATTCCCATTCATGCCTCGGCCCAATTGATATTCGTCCTGAACTAGAAAAAAAAAAAAATTCAAATGTGTGTGAAATCTTATGGGACTTAACTGCTGAGGTCATCAGTCCCTAATCTTACATACCACTTAACCTAAATTATCCTAAGGACAAACGCACACACCCATGCCCGAGGGAGGATTCAAACCTCCGCCAGGATCAGCCGCATAGCCCATGACTGCAGCGCCTAATAGCGCTCAGCTACTCCCGCGCGGCAACTCGAATAGCATTGCAGGGGCTCTCCAACTGCGTTCGAGTAGCAACTCAGCATCGAACGAAGTGGGGGATCCTGCCTGAGACCCAGGCATAAGTGCTTTAATCAAATGAAACTGTATGGTTCCAGAGACCTTTCACAGAGTTATGTTAACACAACTGTTCCGGGGTGCCTTATTGGTTAGCACATCTGTCTAGTGAGCAGGAAACCCAGGTTCGAGTCCCGGCCTTTTTACAAATTTTCATTCGCCGCTTCAGTCTGCATGTATTTTCATCTCAATTTTCCATCCAGTTCTTTTTGTTCTTTACTTTATTCGCAATCGATTTCGATGCCTTTTATGGCTACATCTTCAAGCACCAAGGCACAGTTATCGACATGAAATAAACCCGCAAGTATCTGTGTTGCTGCACCCTCCACAGTAAATACGAGTGTGCCTCAGTGGCGGAAAATAAAGCTATAACAGACTTCTCAGTCGACTGAAAGTAAAGCTAACAACAGCAGGATGGTAAATTCTGCCTGGTGAAGCAGAGCTTCGCAGCTCGATTGTTCGTGTTGTTGCATATATCTTCTCCAGCGCCATACGCTGTCAGTTTGCTGCAATGCTTTTCTCGAGACGTGTACCCTGCGTTGTCCTCGGTCCGCTGCGCCTCGCGCCATGGGAGTGCTGCTCGGTAGGTACCTGTGCGGCCGGCGCTGTGTGACGCACCCACGACTCGGCAGACAAGCTTCCATAGCGGCGCCGCGCGGAGGCGGCGGCGGGGGCGGCGGCGGCTGCCGGCCGTCTGTGCGTGGGCGTCGGGGGCAGCCGTGTCCAGCACCAGTCACACGACGTGGCAACGCGGCCGCTTTCTCCAGCCGACGATACGTAAACGACTCGAGGACGAGCACCTCCCACTCGGCACCTCATCACAATAAAGCGCCGTCTGCACGGTACCTGTTCTCTCGGGAGCGCACGCTCGCACACTCCGCTGCAACAGGGCTCGTATTCAGCAAGTAGCTGTCCGGGAGGGTACAGTGCGTGCAGGGGAATCTTCCACTGCCACGCTACACCAATGTTTACCAGCTACAAAAAAAAAAAAAAAATGGTTCACATGGCTCTGAGCACTATGGGACTTAACGTCTGAGGTCGCCAGTCCCCTAGAACTACTTAAACCTAACTAATCTAAGGACATCACACACATCCAGCCCGAGGCAGGATTCGATTCGAACCTGCGACCGTAGCAGTCGTGGGGTTCCGGACTGAAGAGCCTAGAGTTCGATGCTTGGGGGTGGGGGGTGGGGGGGAGTGGGGGGTTGTTGTCACATTTTTCTTATTTTCTTCCACCCACCTCCCTCCCACCCCCAAATACAAGTTGTTGCCAACGAAACTTTTAACATTCCACAGTTGGCTAGGAGTTAATTACAGTCCAATAAAATACGGGGTGTTCATTATACATTTTCCGTTTTCTTCCGCCACGTCTGTGTTAGGACTAAGGCCTGTTTCGGTCTCACCACGTCATCCTCGGTCTTACGAGACGTCTCTTACCCTACGTTTTGTAATCCTTTGCTAGTTTAGGAAGTCTTGACTTACGAAATACGTGTTCTCTCTACTTTTCTTTGTACTGGATTGCGTTTTGGGTTATTGATTAGATTCCTAATTCTTCCTTTATTACTTGGTTTCCAATCTTGCCTTCCCTAGCATAGCCTTTCACAGCTCCTAGAAATTACATTTCTGACGCTTTAAGTGCCGTAAATCTTTCCTTCTCAGCGTCAAAATTTGTGCCCCATACAGTGAAGTACGAATTGTCATGACTCCTCATGTTAGAAGTAATAGTAGTAGCTTTATTCACCCGTAGATCTCTTTTCAAGGATATAGGACATGTCAAATTATTTACAAATTTAAATCAATTTAAAATAAGCTAATTCGTATACACGTATATTTGCAGACTTCTAGTTAGAGACAATCATTAGATTTACTCCTGGTATACAATACGTTTTTTACAAATAACTAATTAAAAAATGTAATGCCACATTGTTCACTCATATCTCACTATCAGACACTGCACACACTATGCACACATTGTTTCATAACACTTCGCTCACTACACACACACACACACACACACACACACACACACACACACACTGGTGATCTCTGGGCCATTTTCTGTACCATAGCTTCCCATTTGCTATGCTGAAAAACTGAGGCAGCATCACTCCATAATGAGTGAGATGTTGAGTTCAGAAAGAGGAAGAGGTTTTAGTATTGTGTTATGCATAGCTTGGGGGTAAGTATTTCTAGAAAGGAAAAAAGGAAGGAAAAATACATAAAGTGAAGATGTTATGTGGAATGTTGGATATTTTATAATCATTATTATTATTCCAGAACCAGATTTTCACTCTGCAGCGGAGTGTGCGCTGATATGAAACTTCCTGGCAGATTAAAACTGTGTGCCCGACCGAGACTCGAATTCGGGACCTTTGCCTTTCGCGGGCAAGCGCTCTACCATCATCTGAGCTACCGAAGCACGACTCACGCCCGGTCCTCACAGCTTTACTTCTGCCAGTATCTCGTCTCCTACCTTCCAAACTTTACAGAAGCAGTTCTGCAAGGTTCGCAGGAGAGCTTCTGTAAAGTTTGGAAGGTAGGAGACGAGATACTGGCAGAAGTAAAGCTGTGAGGACCGGGCGTGAGTCGTGCTTCGGTAGCTCAGATGATGGTAGAGCACTTTCCCGCGAAAGGCAAAGGTCCCGCGTTCGAGTCTCGGTCGGGCACACAATTTTAATCTGCCAAAAAGTTTTATTATTATTATTTATTTGTATAGCATTCTTTCTCAAATTCCTACTCTGTTTTAGCTAAGTAATCCTTCAATGTATAAAATGTATTGCATGACAGGTACTTTTTAACTGCCTTTTTAAATAAATGCATTTTGGCAATTTCTTTAATCTCTTTTAGGTAATTTATTGTACAGCTTTATTCCTTGGTAGAAAATGCTGTTTTGAGTTTTATGTTAATTTTTTCTTGGTAAATGTAAGTTGAGTCTCTCTCTTGTTGCATGGTCATGGACAGAGCTGTTATTTTTGATGTGTACAACTGACTGGTAAATGTATTCACATGAAGTAGTTAAAATCACCAGTGTTCTGAACAAATCTTTACAATGAGCTCGACTAGTATTTTTGGTTATTATTCTTATGGCTCTTTTCTGGAGTATAAAAACTGTGTTCATATTTTGTGCATTTTTTCCCCAAAAAAGAATTCCATAGCTAAGAATTGAGTGTATATATGAATGATATGTAACTAAAAGACACTGCATGCTACACACTGATGATGGGATCTAAGGGCATAACATGCTGATGTTTGCAAGTACCTTTGTGTGTTCACACCACTTCAACTGAGAATCAGTACTCATTCCTAGAAATTTTGCATTTTTTTCACAGCCTATACAAGTGCCATCTACATTTAATTTAACATTGTCATTTTCCACTTCAAACTGACATCCATGGCATTAGTTTTCTTTATGTTCAATGTCACTTTATTACTTATTGACCAATGTTATACCACCTTAACGTTATTCAGGAGGTTTGTGTATCCCATTGATCCACTTTGCTATGCAGGTGGCAGCGCTGCTTCTGGTAGCGTCACCCATGTCAGACTGGTGAGTTGGTGACATTCCCGACGAAGTGCAGTCCTCCGAGCGGGTCTCCCTTCTTGGAAGTATGTGGACAGCAGCAACATGGACCTTTAGCTAAGTCTGACATTTCTTCCACTTGCGTATGTCGGGCTTTTGTTTTCTTTCGGCTTCTCTTGGCCAACTCTTGTTTTTTTTTTTTGACCTCAACGGTATTAGGTATCGAGGCCTGAGGGTGTCATTTATCTTCCGTTTCTATACCCAACGGCGAAGAACCCAACGGTAGTTATGGCGGAAGACAAGCCCTCTGGAATGACGTAACTGACGGAAAAGGTATCTTCAAAGCAACCTCAAAACACTGCTGCCTTGAAGATACGTATTGACTCGTCGACGGCTTGAGGAAAATACATCATCGAACAAAAACTACCTGGCACTCCTGGATGTGGGTTTTGATATGGGCTAGCAAGCCATACTTGTAAAAAGACGCGCATTCGAAAGCCTCACATCGAGCTTCCGAAGACGAAGCAATATAAAATGCTCAGGAATAAATAAGGATATGAGAAAAGAATTAAGGGATGTATTAAATGTGACCCACGTATCTTCACCACCCTAAATGACTTTTTCTCCAGAGACACAGCTTTACTTCTGCCAGTACCTCGTCTCCTACCTTCAAAATTTACAGAAGCTCTCCTGCGTGAGTCGTGCTTCGGTAGCTCAGTTGGTAGAGCACTTGCCCGCGAAAGGCAAAGGTCCCGAGTTCGAGTCTCGGTCGGGCACACAGTTTTAATCTGCCAGGCAGTTTCATATGAGCGCACACTCCGCTGCAGAGTGAAAATCTCATTATGGAAACATCTCCCCAGGCTGTGGCTAAGCCATGTCTCCGCAATATCCTTTCTTTCAGGAGTGCTAGTTCTGCAAGGTTCGCAGGAGAGCTTTTGTAAAGTTTGGAAGGTAGGAGACGAGGTACTGGCAGAAGTAAAGCTGTGAGTACCGGGCGTGAGTCGTGCTACGGTAGCTCAGTTGGTAGAGCACTTGCCCGCGAAAGGCAAAGGTCCCGAGTTCGAGTCTCGGTCGGGCACACAGTTTTAATCTGGCAGGAAGTTTCATGTATCAAACAAATGTTATTTAGCTACCAGGAGGGTATTAACTAGCATGACTGCCGTTTTTGTAACTTAGTTCATTACGAAGATGTAAATAGAGATATATCCTTTTTAAATAGTGCACTATAGTTTTCATTCGATAATTCGTTTCCATTTCTCGAGACCTGTTCAGAAAGGTATCACCATGTACCATGCACGTAAACAGGATGTTATTAAAAACGTAACACAACACTGACTTTGACTCTCCCACACTAGCACACATCGGAAGAGGAGAAGAGGGAGGAAGGGATTAGTGTTTAACGTTCCGTCGACAACGAGGTCATTAGCGACGGAGCACATGCACGGGTTCGTAAAGTATAGAGAAGGAAAACGGCCGTTACCTTTCGAAGGAAGCATCCCGGCGCTTGCCTTAATCGATTTAGGGAAATCAGGTAAAACCTAAATCAGAATGTGTGGACCTGGGTTTGAACCGTTGTGCTCCCGAATTTGCACACACGGCAGATACCTGGAGTACGTAATTCGTCAAGTTGCTCGGGGTGGCCATAAACAAATCGAAATACAAGGAAAAGACACTATGCACATTCAGTTAACCGTCTTCAGTTGATTTGTCTGTGTACAACGTACAGTAGCTGTGAGAAGGTAGTTTTTAATCAAGGACTACTTTTAGTTTCCACAACAGATCTTTCGAATGTACTACATTACTGCACTACATGTGCCGGAACTTTAAGTAAGAAAACATTTCTGCTAACTTTGATTCTACATAACTGTGTAGCATTTCTGATTTCCGTTAGTTGGAGTACATTGTACTCACACAAACGTCCAACTGAAGACAAAAAGTTATTTTGAGTGCTCATGATAAATCGTATAAAAGTAATGTTTCAGTATAATAATGATAAAATTGAGAACTTACTTACATGTCTTGCGACTCAATGGCCGGGTGTAAATCACTTCGGCTGCTTGTGTGTGTCCTTAATCAATACCAGTTATCCTATCAATGAAGGTTGGACTAAAGGCAGACGAAACATTTCTTTGACCTGACCGACATTCGATCCCGCGACCGTTTTTTTCATGAATTGGCTTTATCACTAGACCAACAGGTCCAACTTCTTGTTTTTATAAAAGCTTAGTTCAAATGAAGCAAATGGCTCTGAGCACTATGGGACTTAACATCTGATGTCATCAGTTCCCCAGACGTAGAACTAGGTAAACCTAACTGACCTAAAGACATCACACACATCCATGCCCGAGGCAGGATTCGAACCTGCGACCGTAGCAGTCGCGCGGTTCCGGACTGGAGCGCCTAGAACCGCTCGGCCCCCGCGGCCGGCAAAAGCTTAGTACATCACATTTTGCATACCTTACAAGAATAACTGTTTACATTATAGACGGTGATTCAGCTGGACCTACCTGTGGGTTCTATGCAAACCACGATGTCTTCAAAGACCACGCTCATGGTTTTCTTATTCTCTCGTTTGCTACGCGAAGACTATTAGACCAAAATAGAAACTGAACAACACCTTCCTGTAGGAAATTTTATGCACTTAAATTTCTTATTGGGATACGTTTTCGCTAGAGGCCGTAGTTTTCGAATTATTCAACAAAAACGTAAAAAAGGATCTTCAAACCATTTTTTCTTGAATCACTCGAAAACCATGGTCTCAACCGAAAACGTACCCCAGTTCCAATTTTAACTACATTGAACTTCCTACAAAAAAAGTTCTGTTCATTTTTTCTGTACGACTAACAGTTTTCGCGTAGAGATCGAAAGAATATGAAACTTACGTGCGTGGGTTTTGAAAAAATTGTGAGTTATATAAACCCCGTAGGTAGGGACAGCTGAATAATCTTGTATAAAACCGAAATGTGTGCTCGCCTTTATCAGTATTTCACTCTGTATAACGGTTGTGAAAATAGGTCTGCTCTGCTGACTATAGCTATGTGAGCTGAATGAGAGGAACGCTGTTTCTTAAAGTACTACGGTCAGGATTGTTAGGCTTTTTTCAGCCTCTGAAAGGGACTTCACTTGTGTGGAATGATATCTGCGACTGGTGAGCCTGCAGATACGTGCATTTTTTCCTTAAATTGTCCAACAAGTACTGAAATTGATATACTTACAAATACAAACGCTTTTAGTAAAACGGTATTCCAGCTGTCATGATCCCGATGACGTGACTACCCTTTTTGAATCCCCCTGGTCGTTAGAGTTCTCTCCGTTAATACACAGTAGGCTTTCACGATTGATGTTTACTTCAGCAGGACGAAGAAAGATCAGCGTTTAACCTCCTGTCAATATCGAATTCCCAGAGACGGAGCACACCTTGAAATGTTTCAAGGATGGAGAATGAAATCGGAAGTGTCATTTCATAAGAACAATCACGGAATTTTCTTAGAGCGATTAGGAATAATCAAGAAAACCTTGGAACTGGATAGCTGGAAGAGGATTTTAACTGTTATCCTCCCGAATATCAGTCGAGTGTGCTAACTACTAAGGCAACTCGCTCGGTTGTATTTCAGTGGAAACTTCAGTGCAAGTGCCAATTCATCTCTGAAGATGTCTCCCGCAGATGAGAGTAAGACATCAGTATATAATAACATGTACTGATTACGGCCTGTCAGTCTGGACGTTTTAACTATCCTGCAGATGGTGATATAATGTGTGGTCAGATCGCCAGCCAGAGTGGCCGAGCGGTTCTAGGCGCTACAGTCTGGGACCGAGCGACCGCTACGGTCACAGGTTCGAATCCTGCCTCTGGCATGGATGTTTGTCATGTCCTTCGGTTAGTTAGGTTTAAGTAGTTCTAAGTTCTAAGGGACTGATGACCTCAGAAGTTAAGTCCCATAGTGCTCAGAGCCATTTGAACCATTTTTGCGGTCAGATCTGAATCGCCGTGCATCTGAAACGGCGACCTCACACGTTACTACATTACGTCTCTGGAATACTGTTGGCGTTGTTCTCCTGCTATCTACATCTACATCCATACTCCGCAAGCCACCTGACGGTGTGTGGCGCACGGTACTTTGAGTACCTCTATCGGTTCTCCCTTCTATTTCAGTCTCATACTGTTCGTGGAAAGAAAGATTGTCGGTATGCCTCTGTGTGGGCTCTAATCTCTCTGTTTTCATCCTCATGGTCTCTTCGCGAGATTTACGCAGGAGGGAGTAATATACTGCTTGACTCCTCGATGAAGGTATGTTCTCGAAACTTCAATAAAAGCCCGTACCGAGCTACTGAGCGTCTCTCCTGCAGATCTTCCACTGAAGTTTATCTATCATCTCCGTAACGCTTTCGCGATTACTAAATGATCCGGTAACAAAGCACGCTGCTCTCCGTTGGATCTTCTCTATCTCTTCTATCAACCCTATCTGGTACTGATCCCACACTGGTGAGCAATATGCAAGCAGTGGGCGAATAAGTGTACTGTAACCTACTTCCTTTGTTTTCGGATTGCATTTCCTTATGGTCCTTCCAATGAATCTCAGTCTGGCAACTGCTTTACCGACGATCAACTTTATATGATTATTCCATTTTAAATCACTCCTAATGCCTACTCCCAGATAATTTATGGAATTAACTGCTTCCAGTTGCTGGCCTGCTATATTGTAGCTAAATGATAAAGGACCTTCCTTTCTGTGTATTCGCAGCCCATTACACTTGTCTACAGTTAGATTCAGTTGCCATTCCCTGCACCATGCTTCAATTCGTTGCAGATCCTCCTGCATTTCAGTATAATTTTCCATTGTTACTACCTCTCGATATACTACAGCATCATCCGCAAAAAGCCTCAGTGAAATCCGATGTTATCCACAAGGACATTTGTTTATATCCTGAATAGCAACGGTCCTACGACACTCCCCTGCAGCACACCTGAAATCACACTTACTTCGGAAGACTTCTCTCCATTGAGAATGACATGCTGCGTTCTGCCATCTAGGAACTCTTCAATCCAGTCACACAATTGGTCTGATAGTCCATATGCTCTTACTTTGTTCATTAAACGACTGTGGGAAACTATATCGAACGCCTTGTGGAAGTCAAGAAACACGGCATCTACCAGGGAACCCGTGTCTATGGCCCTGTGAGTCTCGTGGACGAATGACGCGAGCTGGGTTTCACACGATCGTCTTTTTCGAAACTCATGCTGCTTCCTACAGAGTAGATTTCTAGTCTCCAAAAAAGTTATTATACTCGAACATAATACGTGTTCGAAAATTTTACAACTGATCGACATTAGAGATATGGGTCTATAGTTCAGCACATCTGTTCGACTCCCCATCTTGAAAACGGGGATGACCTGTGCCCTTTTCCAATCATTTGGAACGCTACGCTCTTCTAGAGACCTACGGTACACCGCTGCAAGAAGGGGGGCAAGTTCCTTGGCGTACTCTGTGTAAAATCGAACTCGTGTCCCATCAGGTCCAGCGGCCTTTTCCCCTGGAGAAAGGAGACTAAGACAAGGCTGTAAGGTTGTATTTTAAATTTTAGATATCGACATACGTTACTTGTCTACTGCAATATTGTAGGCTTCCGCGGCCAGTAGTGTCAATTTGCATAATATTGTTTTGGATATTAGGCCGCTCTATTATGAAACACTACAGAAACCAAAATTCTGGCGTTTCGACCCACTTTCAAGCGAGGAAAGCAGCAAGCCATTCGGCTCGGTTTTTTTCACTGATTTGTGAAAAATAATCCGAATGGATGGGAGCTGAGTTAGATAGTTTCTGGAAGCACAGTGAGGTGAAAAAAGTCATGGGATACCTCCTAAAATCATGTTGGCCCCCCTTTAGCCTGGAACAGGGCAGCAGCTCAACGTGGCGTCGTTCCAACAAGTCACTGTAAGTCCACTGCAGAAACAATGAGCCATATTGCATCTATAGCCGACCATAACTTGTAAGTACGCTGATTAGGTTTTTATGTTGGTAACGCCACGTAGCGCTCTGTTTGAAGATCACTGACTGTGATGTGTGCAGTCTGTGGCTGGTTTGCATTGTTGTTTACTATTGTAGTGTAGGGCAGTTGGATGTGAACAGCGCGAAGCGTTGCGCAGTTGGAGGTGAGCAGCCAGCAGTGGGGAGAGAAATGGTGGAGTTTTGAGAGCGAATGGTCTGGACGTGTGTCTATAAGAAAGAGTAAATTTGTAAGACTGGATGTTATGAACATATATATATATATATATATATATATATATATATATATATATATATATATATATATATAGGTAAATACATTGTTTGTTCTCTATCAAAATCTTTCATTTGCTAACTATGCCTATCAGTAGTTAGTGCCTTCAGTAGTTGGAACCTTTTATTTAACTGCCAGTATTGGCGCTCGCTGCATTGCAGTAGTTCGAGTAACGATGATTTTTGTGAGGTAAGTGATTCATGAAAGGTATAAGTTATTGTTAGTCAGGGCCAGCCTTTTGTAGGAATTATTGAAAGTCAGATTGTGTTGCGCTAAAAATATTGTGTATCAGTTTAGTGTTGATCGGAATAAGTAAAGAGTACCTCTAAGTACGTTCAGTTTTGCTCATCTGTTTGAAAATTAAATAAAATAAGCCGGCCGGAGTGGTCGAGCTGCGCTAGGCACTACAGTCTGAAGCCGAGCGACTGGTACGGTCGCAGGTTCGAATCCTGCCTCGGGCATGGATGTGTGTGATGTCCTTAGGTAAGTTAGGTTTAATTAGTTCTAAGTTCTAGGCGACTGATGACCTCAGAAGTTAAGTCGCATAGTGCTCATAGCCGTTTGAACCATTTTGAAGTAGAGGTTTATCAGCACAGTCATTTATAACTCTTCCAAGGGATGTTTCAAACTGCGAAAGTGTTGACGGTGCAGGATTTTGTGCACGAACTGACCTCTTAGATGTGTCCCATAAATGTTCGATGGGAATCGTGTCGGGTGATCTGAGTGGCAAATTCATTCGCTCAAGTTGTCCAGAAAGTTCTTCCAATTATTGCGAGCGATTGTCGCATGCTGACATGGCGCATTATCACCCATAAATAACCATCGTTGTTTGGGAACACAACGTCGATGAATGGCCGCAAATCGTCTCAAGTAACCGAACATAGGCATTTCGAGTCCATGATCTCTTTAGCTGGACCAGAGGACGCAGTGCATTCCATGTAAAAACAGCCCACACCGTTATGTATGTATCTCCAGCTTGCACAATACCTCATTGACAACTTGGATCCATGACACCGGGAGATCTGCGCCACACTCGAACCCTACCATCAGCTCTTACCATGTGAAATCGAGAGTCATCTTACCGAACCATGGTTTCCAGAACGGTTCAAATTGCTCTGAGCGCTATGGGACTTAATTCTGAGGTCATCAGCCCCTACAACTTAGAACTACTTAAACCTAACTAACCTAAGGAAATCACACATATCATGCCCGAGGCAGGATTCGAACCTGCGACCGTAGCGGTCGCGCGGTTCCATACTGTAGCACATAGAACCGCTCGGCCACTACGGCCGACGGCACGGTTTTCCTGTCGTCTAGTATCCAACCAATATGGTCAAGATCTCAGAAGAGGCGCTGCCATAGCTCATTAGCGCCAGATTTCGCCGCACTATCCTAATGGATACGTTCGTCGTATGTCACACATTGACTTCTGCGGTTATTACACATGGTGTTGCTTGCCTGTTACCGCTGACAACTCCACGCTAACGCCACTTCTCTCGGTCGTTATGATAGGTCGTCGGCCACTATATTGTTCGTGTGAGAGGTAATGTCTGAAACTTGGTATTCTCCGCCTGCTCTTGACACTGTGGAACTCGGAATACTGAATTACCAAACGATTTCCGAAATGGAATGTCCCATGCTGAAAGGGTACAGTACTGCTCGTCATTGAAAATAGGTAGAATATTCTTCGTTATTCTTGTCAGATCAAAAAATGGTTCAAATGGCTCTGAGCACTATGGGACTCAACTGCTGAGGTCATTAGTCCCCTAGAACTTAGAACTAGTTAAATCTAACTAACCTAAGGACATCAAATGGTTCTGAGCACTATGGGACTTAACTTCTGTGGTCATCAGTCCCCTAGAACTTAGAACTACTTAAACCTAACTAACCTACGGACATCACAAACATCCATGCCCGAAGCAGGATTCGAACCTGCGACCGTAGCGGTCTTGCGGTTTCAGACTGCAGCGCCTTTAACCGCACGGCCACTTCGGCCGGCTTGTCAGAACAACATATTTTTTGTAATAATTACTCAATTTCACTTAATACACCGAAGCCGGATACCAGTGTGGGAAAGAATGACAATTTATTTATTTAATTGATCACATGTGCTCTCCCACAAAATAAATCCCTACATCCCATTTGGTGAGATCTGTGAAATGAATGAATGTATGGTCGTCTGCTAACCGCAGATAGTGAATGTGCAATATATGATCATCTTTGAGACGGTCCTTTGGTCACCTTTGGTGGAACCAGAGAGATGAAATTTACCTGACCTTTGAGCGCCTGAAATGTGGCTGACCAGTACGGTAGCATGGTGTTCCCCCACCTCGGCCGAGGTGCGAGATGACCTGAAGAACGGCCATGTTTCAGCACTCTGGCGCTGGATCTTGTGTTGGTAAGACCTGTCTCAGGTGTGCTCCGTAAAGACAAAAGAGTGGAGAGAATGGTATGCATGTGGAATACTTAAGAGTAGTTTGGAATAACTATTTCTCTATTTCAGGAACTTTTGTGGGGAGAATTAAACGACAGGCAGGTAATATTAGAGGGAATCGTAGTAACCTTCGGAAGTGACCAACGTTCACAATGAAACGACGTGTAGAAATAAGTTGAAATACTTGCGAGTGCTAGTAGTAAGTGCTAAAGTTAAGCCGAATTACTGGCGTGTGTACTATAAGTTGGAAATATTTAAGAAATGGCGTGTGCAGGACTTGAAATTAGAGACGACTACTTCCACGTGGTGAGTACTGTGTGAGTCTAAAACTGTGTATGAGACAAAGGATAATGAGAAGTACTCGTCCATGGTATCAGTTGAGGACTCGCGTGTGTGAGGAATATGTTCTTAATATTACTTTGCGTGTTATGTTTCCGTGTGACGCTTGATTCAAACTATAATACTCTGAGAGAGAAGCAAGGTGAGCCAGCCGTCTATCCAGCAACGCCACTTGACTTGCATTGCACAGGAAGACGTGCATATATCCTCCAGAGTTCGTGGTAGGAAAAAAAAATTACGAAGTAGGGCAGTGTGGTGTGAAACTGGAATGAATAATCGTAGTAATTGAAGTGGGAAAGCTGCAAGTGATGTGATTCTAACGTTGTGACTATTCTTTGTGTTGTATTCTATGTTGCCAGTGTGATGTATTTCATGTAATTTAAATATGTGTGGTTTGCATGTGACAGTAGCAAGATAGGTGCAGAGGCAGTGGGTTGTGCATGTTACTTTTTGTACCGCTCGGTCTGGAGGAAATTTTCGTGATGATGGGTGTGAGAGTCGAAGTGTGAGATATACCAAAAGATCCACCATCCTATCCAGAAAGTGCACTGTAGCGTTAGATCATTACGAGACCATAAGATAATCACGAATGTAAAGCCATGCCCACTGGGCGGAGTTTCTCATGTGTAATTCTTGTATAAAATGTAATGGTGTGTTTAGGTTATCTTTGAATCATAATAGAATTTATCGGAATAGAAAAGATAGTGAAAAGAAAAAGATTGGTGGCCTTGTTCTTCGAATAGTGTGTAGTCATGATATCCAGAATTTATAATGCGTGCGCCATTCATATTCAGTGCGATGGCCATGTGTTGGTCAAAGCCGATGGGTAAGAAAGAAAATGTGGTATTGCCAGTGCGTAGTGAACAATCAGAGTTGTGTAAATTACTAATAGTCAGATGTGCGTTACCCGTTTCCGTTGCGTAATATTCAGACAGGAGAATAATTTGTAGCTTAATTGTGGGTACTAGAGCTCATAATCAGTCATTGAGAAATAAGAATGAATCCACTCGCTTGGCAGACCACTCATTTTGCAGGCCTGACTGCTTGATGCTACATTATGAGCAAGGCATGTGGGTGCCTGTCAATGCATATAGCTCCAACGCGTTCAAACTCTGTTTCTTCCCGCCGTGCGGTCACAACCACGTCGGAAACCTTTTCCCATGAAGCACCAGAGTACAACTGGCAGATCCGCCCAGGCACTGCCCTTGTGTACGCGGTACAACCGCCATCTAGGTATATCGTCATCCCACGACTTTCGTCGCCTTTGTGTATATTATCAGGACGATTAACAGTAGCAGCAAAGCACAAAACAGCTTATAGCATAAGGATCCTGAATCTACACCACGTCATATAATTCATACTTACAGCAACCACTGAGGATATATGGACATAAGTACAAAATTTGTATATCTGAAAATACGATAATCAAGGCTATGGAAAATGGAAATGTCCCACGGGGAAACGATGCGGGAGACCCGCACCGCCGTACTGGCCCAAATGGCTCTGAACACTATGGGACCTAACTTCTGAGGTCATCAGCCCCCCAGAACTTAGAACTACTTAAACCTAACTAACCTAAGGACACCACACACATCCAAGCACGAGGCAGGATTCGAACCTGCGACCGTAGCGGTCACGCGGTTCCATACTGTAGCGCCTAGAACGGCTCGGCCACTCCGGCCGGCGCACCGCCGTAGTACGCAAGGTCATAATGGAGGTGGTTTGCCGTTGCCTTCCTCCGCCGTAATGGGGATGAATGATGATGAAGACACAACAACACCCAGTCATCTCGGGGCAGGTGAAAATCCCTGACCCCGCCAGGAATCGAGAACGCTACCGCGAGACCACAAGCTGCAGACAGTCAAGGCTATAATAAAATAAAAAACAATATAATGTAATTTTCGAAGATGATCTTAAAATGAATTCATCACATTAAAAACCACTAAAATACTGTAGCAGCATTTTACATTTTATTAAATGTCTCTAATATCTTCAACTCAGCAGGCCCATTGGCTCGTAAATTATCTAATTTCTGTTGTCTGGAGACTACTGATCTCACTTTCTGAGATGCCACTGCTGGACAATTCGAAGTGACGTTTGCTACGGAGGAGTGCCAGTAAGGTTGGCTATTACCTACACTGTTCTAGCAGTAAAAAAAAAAAAAAAAAAAAAAAAAAAAAAAAAGGTTCAAATGGCTCTGAGCACTATGGGACTCAACTTCTGAGGTCATCAGTCCCCTAGAACTTAGAACCACTTAAACCTAACTAACAAAAGAACATCACATATATCCATGCCCGAGGGAGGATTCGAACCTGCGACCATAGCGGTCGCGCGGGGTAATAGCAAGTCTGTAGTTTGTACCCAGGTGTAGTATTTTACTGCAGTGAGACGTTGATGCCGGCCGCGGTGGCCGAGCGGTTCTAGGCGCTTCAGTCCGGAACCGTATTGCTGCCACGGTCGTAGGTTCGAATCCTGCCTCGGGCATGGTTCATGGTTGTGTGTGATGTCCTTAGATTAGTTAGGTTTAAGCAGTTCTAAGTATAAAGGACTGATGACCTCAGATGTTAAGTCCCATAGAGCCATTTCAACCATTTTTTTTAGAGACGTAGATTTCGGACACTAAAACTGACAATGGCTGGGAGAGCCGTGTTCTAACTACGTGCCCCCTTCCCCCCCCCCCCTCCCCCCATATCCGCAGGATGACACGGTCACCGGTCGGTACCGTTGCCCCTTTATGGCCTGTTCGGACGGAGTTAGTTTTTAGAGACGTTGATGCCACATGGTAGTTCTATTCTAGTCGCTTGTTTATACTAGTGAGCTGCCAGTTCTATACACCTGCAGCTGCATCTACATCTATATTCCCCAAGCCACATTGCATTGCGACGGCACTGTTTTAGAATACATTTTCAGTCTTCTTGCCTCTCCATTTAAGGGTAAGACCTCAAGCTTCCGAGGATTACCTCCATCGTCTTCTTCAGGAGCAACTGGCTGTCAAATCTGCTGTCGTAATGGCCACATATAGTCCATAGACGACTTCTGATTGGTCAGTAGGTATGTAATGCTGTCGCAGATGACGTCAACATCTGCGCTGGTGATGCCTCTGCCCCTGGAGTAGCGTAAATATTGCGACTAACATCTCTGCATCGAGAGATCGCTTCCATGCAACGGTAAGATCATATCTGCTGTCACGGTTGAAGTTCCTGTCGCACATTCTTATTTCTACAGCCTCTTCAATTACTCGAGCCCAGACTGTAGGAGCCTGGAACAAAACTTTTGTTTCGTCAAACAGTAGTTTGTGTTTGTATGTGAGGTTGTCCTCAGCAGCTGAAGATTTCTGCACTTCTCGATTTTTGATATGATGTTGATGTTCTGCACTGCGGCCGGAAACGGTGTGAATACAATCACCGATGTAATTGCTACCGCATTCGCAAGGGATGTTATAAATCCCACGAATCTTGAGGCTAAGACTGTCCTTAACAGGCTGTAGCATCTCCTTTATTTTCTTAGGATAACGAAATATAGGTCTTGTACAAAGTCTGCCAAGTATTGCCTGCTTTGCTGAATGTAGCGCCTCATAAAGGAAGGAGTACAATCACTAACTCATCAAGTGAATATTCAATATTTTCGCGTTTCCCTTTCTCGGAAAACCCTGACTTCGTGTCAGGTGATCCGTAGCTGTTCTTTCAGAACACGTACTTCAGATGATTAATTTGGGAATCGAAGTGATCCTCATTAGAAACAGATTTTGATCTTTGTACCAATGTGTTTAAAACTGCTCTCTTCTGGACAGAATGATGAAAACTCTGGGAGCTAAGATATAAATCAGTGTGCATCGGTTTACGGTCCACTGAGTCGCCGAGACGTCCATCCTACTTTCGTTCGACCAACAAACTTAAAAATGGCATCCCACCTTCTTTCGCTGTTCAAATGGCTCTGAGCACTATGGGACTTAACTGCTGTGGTCATCAGTCCCCTAGAACTTAGAACTACTTAAACCTAACTAACCTAAGGACATCACACACATCCAAGCCCGAGGCAGGATTCGAACCTGCGACCGTAGCGGTCACGCGGTTCCAGACTGTAGCGCCTAGAACCGTTCTTTCGCTGTCCCGACAGTGAACTCGATATTTTGCTCCATACTGTTCATACGTTCAAGTAAGTGCTCAAGAGTTTCTAGGCCTTTTGAGTGGACCGTAAACGTGTCGTCAACTGGATGATAAAATGAAAGTATACGAAGGGGAAACACTTTTCATGCCTGTTCCTCAAAACGTGCTATAAACACGCATTGCTGAAGGCGACGGTGAACCCATAGTCGTTCTGTCCATCATTTCATGAAATTTACCGCCATGCAGTACGTAGGTTGTCGTCATAACAAGTTGAACAACTTTATCATTTCAGGAGGAAAATGCTCTGCCAATAGTTTCAATATGCTCTCCACAGGAACTTCTGTAAATAGTGAGACCACATCTAGGCTGACCAAAATATCGTTTGGGCCAATTTTGTCAATGAACGTCTGAGAATTTTATGCGCCGTTTGCAACGGCCAACTACCGGAGTCATCAGCATAGTTAAATACGTGGAGAACTATTAGCACTAGCAATTGGGCTCAATGGAATATGTTCCTTGTTGACTTTAGGTAATCCGTATAGCCTAAGAGGTCGTGCTCTAAGATTTTTCGTTACATCCTCTGGTAGACTAGAATTCTTGAAGAGCTCCTCCGGTTCTGCATTGTGGCTGAGTTGGGTCGGGTTTTAGGCGTCTGTACGTGCTGTCTTCCAACAACGACGCCACTTCGCTGCGATATTCAGTGGTATTAAGAACAAGGGTTGCATTTCCCTTTCCTCAGTGCATGGAGCCCTTCTCTCCCTGCTATGCTGATTCTAGATTTGGGCTGCTTGGGTGAGGCTAAAATGCGACTAATGGTAAGTCTTACCTCGTCAACGTCGTCTTGTGAGAAATGCCGCACCACCTGTTCCATTCCAGTAATAAAATCCGTGATAGGTGCAGTGGGTTCTGTAGAACCGAATTCAATCCTTCATTAAGGGCCGAGGTGGCTCCTTAGTTCCGGTTCTTGTCCGACGTTTTTTTTTTTTTTTTTCTTTATTGTAAGTTCATTCCTCATACGAGGCGAGCTGGCAGCGGCCTACATACGCCGCTTTTCGGCCAATAGGTACAACGTTAGATACAATAGAACACAAAGAATAGATAAAGAATGCGTGGTAAAACATGATCATAAACGTAACATAACAGATATGAAGCCGTTCGACTGAAGGCAATGGGTACACAAAGGTCAACAGTTGGAACAAACGTAGACATCCAGTTGAACACACAAACGTAGAAGGACACCGATGAAAACACTCTTGCACAAAGCAAAGAAACACTGGCGCACAGAACCACTGTGGTGACGATCATCGGCGACACCGAAGCCTGCACACTGATGAAGGGGGAGGGTGGGTGCAGGGGAAAGGCAGGGGAGGAGGGACGGAAGGAGCCAGTGAGAGAAAGAAGCGAGGGGAGGGGGGAATCCAACTGGTTGATGCCAGTGCATATCGTTCCACGAGCAGACAGTCAATCGGACAAGAACCTGGACGATTGATCCGTCTCTGCAGACATATAAGACTGTTCGACAATACAAATTTTGTCCCAGGCTCCTGAGTATTGGTATTCTGTAATGGAAGATGCTGTGGAAATAAGAATGTGTGACAGGAAGTTCAACCATGACAGCGGATATAATCTTAGCAGTGCATGCAACCGAGCTCTCGATGCAGGGAAAAGGCAGAGACATGCATCGCAATGTGTACGCTACTGCGGGAGCTTTGGCGCACACATTGACACATCTGCGGCAGCATTACTTAATACCAACCATTCAGAAGCCGTGGAGTAGCAAGTCTACCACAGCAGCAGTTTCACAACAATCAGTTACTCCTGATGAAGACGATGGAGGTAATCGCCAAAAGCTTGAGGTTTTACACTGAACTAACTCGGCAGGCAGTCTGAGAATCTATGATACATCTACCGAAGTAATTGGAATTTCAAAATGGTTCAAATGGTTCTGAGCACTATGGGACTTAACATCTGAGGTCATCAGTCCCCTAGACTAAGTCCCGAGGCAGGATTCGAACCCGCGACCGTTGCAGGAGCGCGGTTCCAGATTGGAATTTCAGCCCAGACTCTCTGTATTGTAATACTCCATAGGATGACCAAAGCTTATTCGTTAATCTGAGATTTACTCCGTTAATGTAACAGTATGTGGCCCTTATGGTCTATACGAGTAAACCAGTCCTCCCCAGTCCTGACAGTTCAAACGATATACAGGGTGTTACAAAAAAGTGCGGCCAAACTTTCAGGAAATATTCCTCACACACAAATAAAGAAAAGATGTTATGTGGACATGTGTCCGGGAACGCTTAATTTCCATGTTAGAGCTCATTCTAGTTTCGTTCTTCCACCTACGCTCAATGGAGCACGTTATCATGATTTCATACGGGATACTCTACCTGTGCTGCTAGAACATGTGCCTTTGCAAGTAAGACAAAACATGTGGTTCATGACGATGGAGCTCCTGCACATTTCAGTCGAAGTGTTCGTACGCTTCTCAACAACAGATTCGGTGACCGATGGATTGGTAGAGGCGGACCAATTCCATGGCCTCCACGCTCTCCTGACCTCAGCCCTCTTGACTTTCATTTATGGGGGCATTTGAAAGCTCTTGTCTACGCAACCCCGGTACCAAATGTAGAGACTCTTCGTGCTCGTATTGTGGACGGCTGTGATACAATACGCCATTCTCCAGGGCTGCATCAGCGCATCAGGGATTCCATGTGACGGAGGGTGGATGCATGAATCCTCGCTGACGGAGGATATTTTGAACATTTCCTGTAACAAAGTGTTTGAAGTCACGCTGGTACGTTCTGTTGCTGTGTGTTTCCATTCCATGATTAATGTGATTTGAAGAGAAGTAAGAAAATGAGCTCTAACATGGGAAGTAAGCGTTTCCGGTCACATGTCCACATAACATATTTTCTTTTTTTGTGTATGAGGAATGTTTCCTGAAAGTTTGGCAGTACCTTTTTGTAACACCCCTGTATTACATACAGATACAGATGTTTCTGCTTAAGTGCTGTATGGAATTCTGTTTTGTCCCTGGTAGATGACAAAAGGGATAGAGTTTGCCTGCTCATCGCTTTCTGGTAAGTACTCACTATCGATAACGTCCATAGTTAATTAGCTAGCTGCTTCCGGTGTGTGTCTTCTTTCAGCATAATCTATGTTTTGGTTCTTGGTTGTGTATAGGCTACCGACGTTTAAGTTTCCATACACTGTGGTCTCTCGTTTCATTTGTGACACGATGGACTGTTGAATGGCTCTGAGCACTATGGGACTTAACATCTATGGTCATCAGTCCCCTAGAACTTAGAACTACTTAAACCTAACTAACCTAAGGACAGCACACAACACCCAGCCATCACGAGGCAGAGAAAATCCCTGACCCCGCCGGGAATCGAACCCGGGAACCCGGGCGTGGGAAGCGAGGACGCTACCGCACGACCACGAGATGCGGGCAGGACTGTTGAAGTATCGGCTGTTATAGAAGACGTTAGTGGGAGGAATTCCTGTACTTCAACATTCGATAAGCCAGAAGAAGCTGAAGTTCCACAGTGAGCCAGAAGTCAGGAAGAAAATATGAACAGAAAATTCGTATGAGAAAGAAGTAGTAAAAAAAAAAAGCGCTGTAGTTGTGAATCTGTTTGCCGGAGCTGTTGAGCACACATTGTCTGCGGTGGCTCTGCTGCGGTGGGGGCGAAAGTTGCCGCAGCGCGCATGAGGTGTGGCCAGCTGAATATTGCATGCAGCCTGCTGGGAGCAGAAATCGTAAACAGTGGAGCGCGCTGCGCGGAGAGAAATCCAAAGGCTCGACGTACTGTGCAGGGGCAGAGCGGCGGCGTCTCTGACGGAGATGGCGGGCTGCGGCGGCGTGTTTGCGCAGCGCTCACCACACACACACACACACACACACACACACACAAAGAAAAACTTCCCACCGGCCTTGCTTGCGAAGCAGGTGCAAGGCTACAGTTGAAATGGTCTGCACGTGCACCCTTCATTGTGGAAGTCACACATGGCAATGTTTTTGCGGACGCATACACAACAAATTCTCGCACAATAATGCGCGTGCAACCTGCTCTCACTATTGGCATCAAAGATCTAGGGAGATCTGAAACTGGAACTCAAACTGGGCACTACTGGGCACTACCGCTACGCGCCCTTAGTTGTACGTCTACCTGTGAGTAACTGGAGGCCCTCCACGCTGGACGTGCATGGTGACCACCATAAAATGTTCTACCGTCACCTCTGGGAAAGGCTTACCCGTGAGTTCGAGGTCGCAAGTTCAGTCTTTAGAAAAAGTCAATTAAAATGTTTTGTTAACTTTTTTGATAGAGAAAATATTAGCAGCTGGCGACTCACCATGCGCATCAGCAGGTAGATGCCGTGTTTCTTGACTTCCGCAAGGCGTTCGATACAGTTCCCCACAGTCGTTTAATGAACAAAGCAAGAGCATGTGGACTATCAGACCAGTTGTGTGATTGGATTGAAGAGTTCCTAGATAACAGAACGCAGCATGTCATTCTCAATGGAGATAAGTCATACAAAGCAGGAGTGATTTTAGGTGTGCCGCAGGGGACTGTCGTAGGACCGTTGCTATTCACTATATACATAAGTGAACTTGTGGATAACTTCGGAAGTTCACTGAGGCTTTTTGCGTGTGATGCTGTAGTATATCGAGAGGCTGTAACAATGGAAATTTGTACTGAACTGCAGGAGGAACTGCAACGAATTGACGCATGGTGCAGGGAATAGCAACTGAATCTCACTGTAGCCAAGTGTAAAGTGCTGCGAATACATAGAAAGAAAGATTCTTTATCATTTAGCTACAATATAGCAGGTCAGCAGCTGGAAGCAGTTAATGCCATAAATTATCTGGGAGTAGGCATTAGGAGTGATTTAAAATGGAATGGTCATATAAAGTTGATCGTCGGTAAAGTAGATGCCAGACTGAGATTCATTGGAAGGATCATAAGGAGATGCAATCCGAATACAAAGGAAGTAGGTTACAGTAATCTTGTTTGCCCACTGCTTGAATAATGCTCACCAGTGCGGGATCCGTACCAGATAGGGTTGATACAAGAAATAGAGAAGATCCAACAGAGAGAGGAGCGCGTTTCATTACAGGATCATTTATTAAGCGCGAGAGCGGAGATGACAGATAAACTCCAGTGGAAGACTCTGCAGGAGACACGCTCAGTAGCTCGGTACGGGCTTTTGTTAAAGTTTCGAGAACATACCTTCACCGAGGACACCGAGCAGTCAAGCAGTATATTGCTTCCTCCTGCATATATCTCGCTAAGAGACCATGAGGATAAAATGAGAGATTAGAGCCCACACAGAGGCATACCTACAATCTTTCTTTCCACTAACAATATGTGATTGGAACAGAAGGGAGAACCGATAGAGGTACTCAAAGTACCCTCCGCCACAGCCGGCCGCGGTGGTCTAGCGGTTCTAGGCGCTCAGTCTGGAAACGCGCGACTGCTACGGTCGCAGGTTCGAATCTTGCCTCGGGCATGGATGTATGTGATGTCCTTAGGTTAGTTAGGTTTAAGTAGTTTTAAGTTCTAGGGGACTGATGACCACAGATGTTAAGTCCCATAGTGCTCAGAGCCATTTGAACCTCCGCCACACACCGTCAGGTGGCTTGCGGAGTATGGATGTAGATGTAGAAATGAGTGTCTGGAACATGCACAGATCAACCTTCTATGCTATGTACGTACTACACTTCACAAAATGGACATCCTCAACATTCAAGAAATGTTCAGTGCAAATCATTACCTTACCCCGTGGAAGTGGAGTGAGAAATGGCGTTCGACAGGTATCACGAAGTTTCGCAACAACAAGATCAAACTCCTTTGGAGTTACAAACCCTGCAGTGCTTTTAGCTAGCTATCCACTCTTGAAGAATCCGTACAGAATCATGTTGGTTTAACGGAGTGATGACAACTGATGGAATGTGATGGTATGCAACCGAATGCGAGACAGTCTCTTATGGAGTTTTTCGTGAAACTCGCTGTCGTTAAGGTATGGTCGTAGATATTGTGATAATTGTTTTACAGGTACGGGAAAATCAAGCATCCATAGTCTGAACTTGTCCAATGTCTCCAGGGGTATACATTCCAATGTCACACAACTTTCAGGAGGGACAGCTTTCTATGAGCATGATTGTTATACGCAGACTAGGAATCAAACCCCATGCAAGTTTTTTTTACCAGCTAGTGGCCAAAAGTAGTACCCGTAACACAGTTGTAGTTCTCTTATGCCCATTTGCCTATGCATGCTTGTTGTGACGTAAATATTCCCCACTGCCTTGGAACTTCACGCACATGATAAATCATCGTAGGGGGCAGAGAACCTAAATTTCTCCTAGCGCAGTAAATAGTGTTCCAAATTAACAGACGGTATAGTTGTATACGATTGCGTTAAGGCACTGATTTTACAACTAATGTGACACACTTGGTACCTCTAATTTCCAAGGTTCCTTTTACATGCAATTCCTCTTCAAATCCAGGTTGGTTGGAGTTGAAAACAAATTCCTTACTGAACGATGGGGTAAGTTTGTCTATCTCATCTACAAATTTTCGGGCCGATTCTGCAATTTGCTGTGCATTGTCCAGTCGACGCTTTGTTTGAAATTTCGTTATCTTACGTCTCCCAATTATGTAGTACTGTTTGAAGTTATGCACCCATCCACTGCTTCCCTTAAATTCACTTCACCTATGTCGAGCGCAGTTTCATGTGCATAACGTAGAAAGTCACTATCGTGCACTACCTATAAATTGTATAGAGCATCCTTGAAACGCGGAAACATCAGTTCATGTAGCATGTGCCCTTTTCCTCTCTTGAACACCCGCAGTTTTTCTTATGTACTATATGGTGACATTGCTCCGGACTTACTAGAAATCTGTTCGTGTAGTTTTTTTTTACTATGCCGAAGATGATCTTCCCCGTACGTAATTATGTTTAGTACCCGCTCCTTGCACAATGATTGCCTTTTACTACGTTTCAATGGAGACGGGATTTGTGGCTCCCTGTCTGACGCGGATGGTAGACTACCTGGCTATACATCTGTGTCACCATTTTTCTTCTCATGTACATTCCCCGCGCAGTCGATCATATACAATACCACACATTCTACTGTGACATCTTGCAGAAACGCTAATATTTCATCTGCCACTTCTTTCTCCTTCTGCAAAATCGTGTATCTTTGTTGCGAAATTTCAACTTCGGCAACTGTTATTGTAGGTAAAACGTAATTTTTGCTTTGTTTAGTGTTGTCATTGCTCTGCTTTGTATCAACACCAGTAGCACTGTAGCACTGTTGTGAGTTATTCGTCAACTAAATTGTTCAACTACACTCCGTAGCCTCATGCTGTTCTCAGCATTGGACACCTCTAGTTCTGCCTCCTGTTGCCATTGGCCGCCAATATAGTGGTTGAATGGTAGGCAATATGTGGGGCGTCGAATACCGTAAACATTATTGGCCTTCTGCGATCTCACACTCAAGGGGTTCCTTCTTATAATTTCTACCGATGAGATACAGGATGCGTCTGTACGTCTGGGTGCGATTGCCGACTAATGTCATCCCATCTAAGAGATAGTAGACGGAAAGAAATGGGAGAATAGTCGTTTTAGGGAACAGAGGAAAAAACATTCTACGCAAAGGGTGCCGTGGGAAAATCCTCTGCAATAGTCTGGACGGGCAGTGCGGCTGCTGGGGGATTTACACTGATCATCCAGAACATTATAATCACCGACCACTATCGATATAAACGAGTCCAGGCTACAGCAGCGTCACCTGGTGAGGAATAATGCTAATTAGACGCACACATGGTGCGTGGAAGTATCATTGAGTGTCCTGTTCATATGTAGTATGGGGAAGTGCGAGAACTATCTGAGTTGGACCGGGAGTAGGTTGTGATGGCCCAGAGGCTCGGCACGAGCATTTCGGAAACTGAACTACTTGTCGGGTGTTCGAGGGGTGCTGTGGTGAGTGTCTTCCACATGTGGCGAAAGCAAGGCGAAACCACATCCGGATGTCGTGGGGTTGGCTGCCCACCATTCATTACAGTTGTCAGACGTCGCACACTGGGAAGACTGGTAAAGCAGGACCGGCAGCAGACTGTGGTGGAACTAACATTACACTTTAATGCTGGGCAGAGTACAAGTGTGTCTGAACACACAGTGCACCCAACACTCCTAACAATGACCCTCTGCAGCCGACGACCCACGCATGTTCCAATGTGAACACCACGACATCGGCAACTACGGCTGAAATGGGCACGTGACAAACGGCACTGGAGTTGGAGCGGTGGCAGAATGTTGCATTATTTGATGAATCCTAATACCATCTTCATCATGCCGATGGAAGAGTGCGAATGCGTCGTCTCCGAGGGGATTAGCTCCTTGACACCTAAGTTACAAGATGGAGTCAAGCTGGTGGCGCCTCCATTATGCTCTGGGGACAATTCACGTGGGCATCCATGGCTCAAGTGGAGCTCGGCAAGACACCATGACGGACAAGGATCGTACACTGGTCGCAGACTACGTACAACACTACATGACGATCGTGATTTCAGATGACAGTGGCATTTTTCAACAAGATGATGCACCATGTTATAAGACTAGGAGTGTCATGGAATGGTTCGAGGAACACAGCGGCGAGTTCCAATTGATGTGCTGACCACCGCCGGCCGGGGTGGCCGAGCGGTTCTAGGCGATACATTCTGGAACCGCGTGACCGCTACGGTCGCAGGTTCGAATCCTGCCTCGGGCATGGATGTGTGTGGTGTCCTTAGGTTAGTTAGGTTTAACTAGTTCTAAGTACTAGCGGACTGATGACCTTAGAAGTTAAGTCCCATAGTGCTCAGAGCCGTTTTGCTGACCACCTGACTCTCCAGATCTGAACCTCATCGAGAAGATCTGGGACGTGATTCAACGTGACATCGGAGTTCATTGCCCCCTCCCCCGAATTTACGGGATTTAGTTGACTTGTGTTTGCAGATATGGTGCCAATTACCTCCAGTGACCTACCAAGGCCTCACTGCTTCCATAACACGGTGCATCGCCATTGTTATTCGTGCCAAAAGTGGACACACTGGCTGTGAAGCAGGTGGTCATAACTTTCTGGCTAATCAGCATTATGTTGCCAGTAGCGATAGTTCATGCGTAAGTATAAGGGAATGACAATAGAGAATAGATTACCGTTGTTGCTGCACACCGACTGTGTCACCTGAGCTTCCTCTTGTGATTATGATAATATCTATAACACGCCAAAATCGTCGTCAGGGAAAAGTGGCCGCTCGATGTGGAATGTATGACTTTGTCTGCGTTTAAATGTATTCAGATTTCCTGTTGCTGCAGCTGTGCGGGCTGTCTCCACGCAGCTGGCGGTGGCACTCACATTTGTTGCGATACTGGGACTCATCCGTATTGCGTTGTTTGTTGAGCTTACCATAGTTGGTTAAGAATCTCTGAGGAAAAATGTTTACGGGCAGTAATGGTTCCTCTTGTGGTTGTGATTATAGTTTCTCAGATTTAGGATGAAGGGATTCTTCGAAAGTCTCGACTTCTACAGTCGTGTGGCAACTTTCCTTATACCTCCACGAGGATCTCGAGACGGAATTAATTGTGCATGTCCACGGTGCATGTGTGTCGTGAAGCATTGCTCGCGATTCCTAGAATTTTGTTCTGTATGGAGTTGGGTAAGCACAGACTGGACCTCTGCCCCATCGAGTGTCCATGGTTGGCGACGTGTTATATATGGTTCCTCAGGCCAGTTTCCGTTTCAATCAGACACACTGGTACCTGACTTTCCCATGCCGTCTTACTGGGGATGGGTGTAACGTAATTTGTCTGCCATGTTGGAGTTTGAGCATTTCATGACAGAAAACAGGTTCCCATGCTCGATTTACGAAGGATCAAACTGTGTTTAATTTTCTACAACGTCAATGATTTTTCCTTACGCCGGTTTGTCATAAAAGAATCGGTCAAAGAGCTAGCCATATCCCCGAATCCCACCCTCATTGTGGTATTATGAATAAAATGCGAAGCGTAGTCATAAATCTGTAATCATATCCTCAATTTTTTTTCTTTTCTTCTATGTAATCAGCCTTCAACGTGACACGTTTTCTCAATGGTGGATGGATAAACTGCGGAGAACTTAATTGTCAAAGTGTACATTTAGGGTGTTCAGGAAAAGTTTAACCTCGAAATTCACCTCCTCGTCATTCTGGAATTACTAGCCAACTAGTGGTTTTGTCATCCTAGGAAAAGATGAAGAAATGACTGTGAACCAGGTCTGAAGAATACAGTGTCGAGGGAAGAACTGATAGCCTATAGCAGCAGAATGTGTAACTTTGACCTCTGCGAAATGAATTGGAGTATGTCATGGATAGAAGATAGCCTCTTGGACAGCTACCCACAATGCTTCGACAGTCCTCAGGAGATTGTTGTTGTAGGCTCCTGTTAGGGTTTGCCTCTTACAGCTTACCACCACCCCACAACAGTCGACCAAAGCAGCATCACCTTGCCTGACGATGATAAAGTCACGCCCTTTTCTGCTATTTCCATGTTCAGTTTGCTCCATTGTATTGGGCCCATGATGATTAGGTATCTGAAGTCATAATCTGGATCCACATGACAGCTGCACTGTTTTCGCTACTGTCTCGCTTTGGTGGGCTTTTTGAATGGGTATGAGAGGTCGCAGAACTCAGTGGACGGCGAAATATTGTGCAAGATGTTGAAACCTTATCCCTGGTCCGATTTTCACTCCAACACCATCGCCTCAACTATTGTATACTGGCCTTTCACCAACACTTCTACGATTCTCGATTCTTCACAGAGAGTTGGATTGGTAATTCGTGCTTCACTATTCAGCCTTACGTGATCATAATGGAAGCTCTTGCACTACCAGGACACAGTGTCATATGATGATGCTTTGTTGCCATACACGCCACCCACCTCAGCATGGACGGTTGCTGCTTTGTTTCCCTTCGCACCCGGAAAATGGAATGTTGTTTGGCACTGCGCTTTATCAGTGGTCTAGGCCATTTTGTTTTGTTTCCTCTACTTTCATGCTGTGCTACTGTTGTTTGGGGATGTTTTTAATACTCTGATTTAGGCCCACTCATTCAGGTTACTGTGAAAATGAATCTGGCTCCATCTGATGTTCATCTCTGTTCACATGAACTGCTGTTTATTTACACAACAGTACTAGGGCAGGCATGGCGCCAGTGCATTTTGTTAGTGCAGGTTGCCTACATTAGAGGCTGGTATGGACTCAGGGGAAAACCTATTGTTTATTTATTTATTTATTGTTCAGTGGGACCATATTAAGGAGAAGTCTCCATGGACATGGAACGAGTCAATACATGAAATTATAACACGATTGTAGAAACAGATAAAATGAAATATAAGAAACATATTCAGTTCTAGATTGTAGAAACAGATAAAATGAAATACAAGAAACATATTCAGCTGACACGTCGTTAGTTTAAATACAGAAAATCAAGAATGTAACACTGGAATTTTCTTAATTTTTAGCTCTTCCAGGAGCTCCTCGACAGAATAGAAGGAGTGAGCCATGAGGAAACTCTTTAGTTTACACTTAAAAGAGTTTGGGCTACTGCTAAGATTTTTGAGTTCTTGTGGTAGCTTATTGAAAATGGATGCAGCAGAATATTGTACTCCTTTCTGCACAAGAGTCAAGGAAGTGCATTCCACATGCAGATTTGATTTCTGCCTAGTATTAACTGAGTGAAAGCTGCTGACTCTTGGGAATAAGCTAATATTGCTAACAACAAACGACACTAAAGAAAATATATACTGTGAGGGCAATGTCAAAATTCCCAGACTATTGAATAGGGGTCGACAAGAGGTTTTCGAACTTACACCACACATAGCTCGAACAGCCCGTTTTTGAGCCAAAAATACCCTTTTCGAATCAGAAGAATTACCCCAAAAAATAATACCATATGACATAAGCGTATGAAAATATGTGAAGTAGACTACTTTTCGTGTTGAAATGTCACTTATTTCAGATACTGTTCTAATGGTAAATAAAGCGGCATTTAGTTTCTGAACAAGATCCTGAACATGTGCTTTCCACAACAGCTTACTATCTATCCGTATGCCTAGGAACTTGAACTGTTCCGTCTCGCTTATAATATGCCCATTCTGTCTGATTAAAATACCAGTTCTTGTTGAATTGTGAGTTAGAAACTGTAAAAACTGAGTCTTACTGTGATTTAGCATCAAATTATTTTCCACAAGCCACGAACTTATTTCATGAACTACATTATTTGATGATGTTTCAATATTACACACACGATCCTTCACTACCAAGCTGGTGTCATCAGCAAACAGAAATATTTTTGAATCACCTGTAATACTAGAAGGTATATCATTTATATAAATAAGAAACAGCAGTGGCCCCAGCACCGATCCTTGGGGAACGCCCTTTGATTTACAAGTCATCAACCTATTGTTCTCCCTTGATTGACAGGTCCTTAACCTACTGTTCTGCTAAAAGCATCCTTCCTTTTGATTGACACGAAGGAGCCTTTTAGTAGAACAGTAAGTTAAGGACCTTTCAATCAAAGGAGAACAATAGGTTTTCCCTTAGTGCATACCTGTCCCTGTTGTAGGCAACCTGTACTAACAAAATGCACTGGCGCCGCCATTGTACTGCTACTCACAACATTTTGGAACAGGCAGCAAACTGCTGACCAGTGTAGAGAAGTGGCAGTAAGCACAGGTGGCTGCCTTCTATAATGAGGATATCGGAAAGTTGGTATGACACTATGACAAACTTCTAAGTCACAGCAACGACTATTTAGAGAAGTAGCTCGATGAGGTAGCAAATAGTTGCAAATGAAACAGTTTTTATTTTCACTCTAGTATCCATTTCGCGACCGATCGGACTGTAGTTTCCGAATAGTCCCCATGTTTTACTACGGCTAGGTTTAAGTCGCCACTTACAACAAAAAAAATGGCTCTGAGCACTATGGGACTCAACTGCTGAGGTCATTAGTCCCCTAGAACTTAGAACTAGTTAAACCTAACTAACCTAAGGACATCACAAATATCCACGCCCGAGGCAGGATTCGAACCTGCGACCGCAGCGGCCTTGCGGTTCCAGACTGCAGCGCCTTTAACCGCACGGCCACTTCGGCCGGCCCACTTACAACAGTACTTCTACAAACTTCAGTTGTCGTTACTATGGATTATGTGAATAAATTTTCAGTGGAAGAACAGAGCAAAGTATCTTGTAGTAGTGGCCATGCAGAATTCGTGACGTAGCCCAGCTTTGGGTCTGTTTGGAAGAGTGTTGGGTAAGGTGACAGATCCGCTTTTACCAGTGAGCAGTGACAGACTGCGTGCTGGACATACTGGGCATCAGAAAAAGCATGCTCCCTCACCTAGTACACTGGGCATAGTCGCCTTACCCGGCCAAAAATGATACCTCGTGGTGTAATGCCAGGGTGCGTGTATCTCTGGCTGAAGTGTCTACCATTCTGAAGTGCGAGAACACAAAGTTTCCGGTGACCTGTGTGCCAACTGACCCCACGGCCAAGCTGTTAGATGCCCCTCTACGTTCACACAGAGTACACTGGTTGTCCAGAAGGGCAGGGTGCAGCAGTACCCCTACAAGTACTAGGTCACAAGCACTGTGATTGCCCTGCAGTTATTCTCAAACGATTTTATACAAACCTATTCTTTCGTAACTTGTTGGTGAATTGCTTATCGTTTCGTTAGTGGCCATTGTTATTTTGATATCTCAAAATTAAGTTCGAATAGTTTGCAACGAAAAATACGAATTGCTGTTATGAGTTTACATTCGCTTAAAGTTAGGTAGTACAGTGCTGCATATAAAATGTATCTAACATATTAAATTGTTCTTTAAACTCTGGAGAAGACCTACATCTATATCGAATCTCGAGAAAATGGGCTGTGCAAAGCACACTTACTTCCACGTGCTCCGGAAACAATGCGGCGAAAGTAAATGATTCACAACATCCTTCATCTGTCGTAAATACTTCGACATCTCTTAACGAGCTTTTGAAAAACTGTAGCAAGCAAAGAGGTTATTATTTGGCCTATGTTTAACATGCAAAACTTTGTTACGTACTAAGATACACAAATTACAGCAGATTCTTGCAAGTGAAAGGTTACAACCACAAGCGAGGGTTTTTCTCATTATGAATGTTTAGTGAGTGCAATATCTATCCTAAAGTGAAACTGGAGAGTAATTTAGACAGTATGTTGGAAAATATTCCTTAGTCTGTCAAGGAGTTGTCTGTTATGGTTGTCATTCATTGCTTGTTCGGTTTCCTGTTACAGTCTTGAGGTCTTGATAATCTTCCCACGCAGTTCGTGATAACACACTGCAACACACCAATAACGAAAGATATCTTTGACTTTGGAAAGGTCACAACAAAGTGATGTACCTATAATTTTGAATTTTGCTGACAATATGCCAAATACGCATTTTAGTGATTTTTGTGCCTTGATTTGTTTGTTTCGATCAGTAGTGCTGCTGACAAGATGGTATTTGCATATGCCGTTATTTATATATATTTGACGATGCTGGTGCTGATTTTGCTTTTAACATTTGACGATGCCAATATGGCTGCAGTACATTAGGACATTGTTTTCTATAAAACAGATCTGAAGATGGTTATTATAGACCAGAGTTTCCCAAACTGGGGGGCGCGCCCCCCTGGGGCGGGGGGGGGGCTGATGATGTTGCAAGGGGGGGGGGGCGGGTGGAGACAGTGGTATAAACCTAATATTTCTTTTTAATATCGATATTTTAATAAAAATGAATGTGGAGGTATTAATGATAGATTAAGGTGCTAAATGCAATCGTTTGGCATCCCACTTCCCGCAATCCTATCTCAATAACCTATCCTAGAACATACAGCTTTTGAAGATCACGTTTAGAATGTCACACACACAGAAACTCTCAAAATTACAAAGGCGATATGGATTAATTCTAATATATCAGATTTGTAAACAACTTACTTCTGATAATTGGAAAACAGAAAAGTCAGGTAGTAACTATTCCGTACATTTGTACACATGAACTGAACGTAATCATGTTATAACTTTTAGCCGTAGTAGCCTATGTTCATTAGAGTAATAATCGCTTATACTGCGTAAATACAAAAATGCCGTTTTATTACCGTGCCAACCCATAGATACCCATGTGATGCGATTACAGTGACTTTAATAGACTGTATACGCTTCAAATGAACTGGCGGGTTCGTAATTTGGACGCCAGGGTTACTCCCTCTGTCACCAGAAAAAAATGCACGACGTGAATGCGAAACTAGTATAAATGTTCGTTCTGAGCAGAGTACTTCACGCCGTTCTGGAAACATTGTCGTGAGTGCTAATAATGAACCATAACCCAGCTACGTAGACAATGAAGTCCATTAGTGAGGCTATTTTTTTTTCTAACGGTCAGTACTACAGGTCTTTCATTCGGATTACTTATCTGACAAAACAGTTATTTTTCTTCTGCCTTTCTGAAATGCGGCATAATTTCGTTTGAAATTAGTGTACGTTCTTTGCTGCGACAGTGGCTTCTTTTGGTACGAGTGCAGAGGTAACTGCTTGGCACTGTGCACAGTTTCCAGCGATGTGTGAGGTGTATCCATGACCTTACTTAATTACTGTGAAATTTGACAACCTATTCATTGATGTTATCTCAAACCTTATAACGTTTCGTTTGTAAGTAACGAAAAGTAGGGGCACGAAAATGATTTTCGCATAAAACCCCAGGCTGCACTGCTCAGAACAGCACCGCAGAACAGGTAGCAAATTCTTAGGGTACCTGCAAGCTGTTTCCGCCCCAAATCCGGGAAACGCCCGTTTCTCCCAGCAAGAGCCCTGCTCGGCCACCAGGTCGCAGACAGACAGCGCACTGACTTCCTGCGCTGCGGCTGGGATTCCCCGTTGTTCGCCCCACTCCTCACAGGCAGTCATCTGAGGCGCCGACAGATGACAGTAGCTTTCCTTTACTTCAGTTGGTTGCTTGCAGTTGTTGACACATCTGATGTACTGGATTTTGCTGAAATCGCGTTGACTCTTTCACAGTTGTGCCTCAGTAAAATCAGTGTTAGTGCGAAATTATACTGTTAACTTCTTGTTTTCTTTTTTACTTCACCATGAGTGTCATCAAAAAACGTAAATATAATGACGATTATATCAAATACGGTTTTGCTTCTATACAAAAAAATAGTATTGACCAGCCGCAATGTGTTATTTGCTATGAGGCATTGAGCAATGATTCCATGAGACCTTCTTGTCTGGAACGTCATTTGTGGGCAAAGCGTGGTGCATTGAAAGAGAAGCCGAAGGAATTTTTTTGCTGCAAAATGTGATAATTTGAAACGGAGGAAGTTGGACACTGCTGGATCCTTCGCTCAGACATCAGAAAAGGTACTGGAAGCCTCGTATGAGTTATTGTTGTTGTGGTCTTCAGTCCTGAGACTGGTTTGATGCAGCTCTCCTTGCTACTCTATCCTGTGCAAGCTTCTTCATCTCCCAATACCTACTGCAGCCAACATCCTTCTGAATCTGCTTAGTGTATTCATCTCTTGGTCTCCCTCTACGATTTTTACCCTCCACGCTGCCCTCCAGTATCAAATTGGTGATTCCTTGATGCCTCAGAACATGTCCTACCAACCGATCCCTTCTTCTAGCCAAGTTGTGCCACAAACTCCTTTTCTCCCGAATTCTATTCAATACTTCCTCATTAGTTATGTGATCTACCCATCTAATCTTCAGCATTCTTCTGTAGCACCACATTTCGAAAGCTTCTATTCTCTTCTTGTCTAAACTATGCGTCATCCATGTTTCACTTCCATGCAAATACTTTCAGAAACGACTTCCTGACTACACTCCATTATCCTCGTTTTGCTTTTGTTGATGTTTATCTTATACCCTCCTTTCAAGACACTGTCCATTCCGTTTAACTGCTCTTCCAAGTCCTTTGCTGTTTCTGACAGAATTACAGTGTCATTGGCAAACCTCAAAGTTATGAGTTTTGAGTATGAGTTATCGCTGCATTTCAAGGACCAATAAAAGTCATATTATCGGAGAGACACTAGTGAAACGCTGTTTGTTGAAAGCTGCTGATATTGTTCTTGGGTTAGAAAGTAAACAAAAACTTTCATAAATGCCGCTTTCTGACAATACTGTGAAACATCGGATTGATGATATTGCCGAAGATATACAAAATCAATTAGTTACGGCCGTCAAACAATCGCAGTTTTTCGCAATACTGTTGGACGAGAGTACCGATGTTAGGAATTGTTGCCAACTGCTAGCTTTCGTTCGCTATACAGAAAATGAAGCAATTAAAGAAGAGTTGCTGTTTTCTACAGAGTTAAAGACAACTTCAAAAGCAATTCATATAATGGTAGCCGTCTCTGAATTCTTTTGTAAAAATGAGTTATCATGGCAGAAACTGATAGGTGTATGCACAGACGGCGTCCCATCAATGCTTGGATGTAGCTCAGGATTCATGCAGATGGTCAGAGAAAAAAACCCTAGTGTTACCGCTATCCACTGTGTAATACACCGTCAAGCATTGGCAGCTAAGACACTTCCAAAGGAACTCAATGATGTCTTGAAATTGTGCATCAAAATCGTGAATCATATTAAAAAGAGTGCGTTAAATCCCAGGTTATTTACGGCTCTTTGTGAAGACTTGTGAGCAGAGATAAAACACTTTTATTTCATACAGAAGTACGCTGGCTCTCAAAAGGAAATATGCTAGGAAGATTATTTGAACTTCGAGACGAAGTGATGCAGTTTTTGGAAAATAACAAACAAACTTAATTGTATGTGCAATTTAGAAAGCCCGGTGTTCATGTTGCATTGGCTTATCTGCCAGATATTTTCGAATCTTTAAACACATTGAATTTGAAATTACTAGGTGGAGAGTCAAACATAATTTTTCATTGGGGTGCCATCAAAGCGTTTACTGATAAGTTGCAACTATGGAAACATAAAATTTTAGCCTGCAATTATTCCTGCTTCCCCAGATTGTTTGGGATCCTGGAAGAAGCCCGATTTCACAACAATTTTAAGGATACTGATACTAAGAGTAAAATATTGAACCATTTGCAGCACCTCATTGATGAATTCGAACGACACTTCCCTAACAGTTGTGATGATAAAATATATTATAGGTTAGCAACGGATCCATTTCACGTTGACGTGGATGTATTGCCAGACAGATTACAAGAGGAAGTCTTAGAAATTAAAAATGATTCTGCAGCGAAGTATGACTTTGAGAAGATGGATAAGCCTTTATTTTGGGTGAAATATCTCACAGTGTATCCCAGTACAGAAGAACAAGCACTGAAAGTGTATTTACCATTTTCAAGCACTTATTTGTGCGAAAATCATTTTCAGCGGTAGTGGCGATAAAAAAATAAGCTTAGCAGCAAAGTCAGTATTGCCAATGATTTACGTTGCGCAGTTTCTACTATTCAGCCAAGGATTCAAAATCTTGTAAAAAATATACAAGCTCATCCTTCACATTGATTTATTTGTTTCTTGCCATATGTGTGTGAAAATAATATTTTTATAATAAATACGTCACATTATAAGAGAACTTGTTATTTTTCTCCTAACTATCCTTACATGTAGGTATTACTGGAAAATTATAAAAAACTATTTCGAAGAAACAATATAAAATAAACATAGTGAATCTGATTTAAATATAAATACTGCGTGTGATCCTTATGGATTCTGATGTTACGTGTGGTACGTTGTTTCATCTAATAATAGTATTTCTTCTGGATGAAGACACAGCGAAAGTTTATCATAGATATGGCAAGCGAAAGTAGTCCTAAAATCGTATACTGGTGAAGAAATGGTGTGCTGCAAGGGAATGTAATCAAAGTAAGGAAGTTGTTTTATTCACATTTTTTTAAGTTCTGTGTAGTCTGCAAAATTATTTCGGAAAACTTATTTTTTATTTTTTGTCTGGTTCTGGGAACTGGGCCTTTGTCGCCGTTCGGTAACTGTCGTAGTTGACATAAATGCCAACCTATGCGCAATGACAATGGGGAGCACTAATGGCGTACAAATTAGTGATGTTCGTTAACACCGTGACTGAGTGACTATTTTTGAAAGTAATAAGCTACACTCATAATAATGGCCCGCATCCACTGATCTGCAAAGGTCGCAAATATTTTTCCTTGTTTACCAAGGACTTTCTTTACTTTAGGTGTGGATTATAATCACTAGACTAGACTGATGACGTAATAACTGTGATTCGATACATTAACAGCCCACCATGTTACATGACGTCACCGTCACACATTTTTCAATAGTTTCTTGATAATTAATAAAAATCTCTGTATTTTTTTAGGGGAGGGGGGGGGGCACGGGAGTTTTCTTTTCGGCAGAAGGGGGGCGTGACAAACAAAAGTTTGGGAACCTCTGTTATAGACCGAAACTGGTGGTCTGTTGACAAAAAGTTTGAAGGCAGATAGTGAATACTACTGGACCATCAGTTTCAAAAGTCACGAATTTACTGACACAAACTATTTACAGAAGTATAGAAAAACTGATAGAAGCCTATCTCGGTGAAGATTAGTTTGGGTTTCGGGGAAATTTAGGAACACAGGAGGCAATACTTGCCCTACAACGTACGTTAGAAAATAGATCGATAAACCTACAACTCTTTTCATAGCATTTGTAGACTTAGAAGAAAAGCGTGGCAGTGTGACAGAAATACCACTTTCCATTACTGAAGGTAGCAGGGTAAACTACAATGACTGAAATGTTATCTATAACTTTTACAGGAAACACACTGCAGTCATAAGAGTCAAAGGTCTTGGGAGGAAACAGTAGCTGAGATTGTAGTGACACAGGGATGTAGTCTTATATCATTTCTGCGCTGTCACAGACGACGAGTGCTGGCCGCTATTGTGAGAAACAAGTTTCTGTTTCCCAGATACTGTCGGACGGGAATTGTTCGTGAGCATGGAGGTAGGTGTTTAGTCTCTGCTTAATCTGGTTAAAGAGTGGTTGCCTGGCTCGAGCTGGCGGTTTTCAAAGACGACTATTTCTCACAGGATGGCTGGCGTTTCCTAATACCCTTTGGGGAAAGAACTTCTCAAACGTCGGCAGGCAGCAGTAAATTAAGGCACCCATTCACAGCTCGACCGGTTTGGCGACTTGCCCGCCAACCACAGGCGTGACCCAGCGAGCGCTTGGCGGACCCTACTTGCCTCTACTGATGGAGTATGGGCTGACAGATAGCAGTCACGGTAAGCAAGTAGAGGCTCCCTGCTGAAAACGACACACCGGAATTATTGACCCGACCGTGAGCCCATCGCCACACACTGGTGGGCAGATCAGAGCTTAACTTCTCGGCAAATGAATTGGTGTATAGGGTCTCGTGGTTTATGGGTAGCGCCTTTGATTAATAATCAACATGTCCTCGGTCCTGGGTCTGAAACTCCCCCGACCTCAAATTTTGAATAAAAATCATCAGTAATGACGGCCAAAGACTTCTGCCATAAGACGTCACCCTCGTTCTGCCAACGGCCTTGTCAAAGAGGGCGGAGAGAGGCACACTCTTGCCTATAGGGTGGGAAATTGCCCTCATAGGCGGAAGAATCAGCAATGATTAACGGTATGAAGATGCAGAAGGCAATGGAAACCACTACATTAAAGACACATAATGGGTAGCCACAGAAGGTGTGGGCTGTAATGGAAGATTGTCATGATCTCTCCATTGGCAAAAGAGTCTGCAATTGTCCAACATTCGGATCGCCGAGAGGAGACCCCCAAGGGAGAGGTGACAGCGAGGAAGAGATTGGATAATCAGCGAAACGATAAAGTTCTGTGTGTCACTTCATGGAATGTCAGGTGTTTGAACTTGGTAGGAAAGCTAGGAAATCCGAAAAGAAAAATACTAAGGCTCAGTCTTGATACAGAGTGGGTCAGTGAAGTGAAATGGGAAGAAGGCAAATATTTATGGTCAGATGATATAGGGGTGACATCAACACGAGCAAAAAAGATGTAATGGGAGTAAGATTCGTTATGAATAGAAGAATGGGCTGAGTTTGAGCTACTGTGAACAATGCAGAGATAGGGTTCTTCTCATCACAATCGACAGCAAAAAAACACCGACAACTATAGTTCAAATATACATGCTGAGCCGTGCTCCCTCCCAACTATGCGTTTTCGTGAACTTCGCTGTCTACCTGTGTTTGGTTTCCCGCCCTGGTTGCGGTTACGTCGTGGTTCTTCTTCCTTCTACGTGTGGCAGCAGCGATGTGTATCGATATTTGCACTGTGTCCCCTCTTTGGTATTGTGCATATACAGGGTGTTTCAAAAATGACCGGTATATTTGAAACGGCAATAAAAACTAAACGAGCAGCGATAGAAATACACCGTTTCTTGCAATATGCTTGGGACAACAGTACATTTTCAGGCAGACAAACTTTCGAAATTACATTACTTACAATTTTCAACAACAGATGGCGCTGCGGTCTGGGAAACTCTATAGTACGATATTTTCCACATATCCACCATTTGTAGCAATAATATGGCGTAGTCTCTGAATGAAATTACCCGAAACCTTTGACAACGTGTCTGGCGGAATGGCTTCACATGCAGATGAGATGTACTGCTTCAGCTGTTCAATTGTTTCTGGATTCTGGCTGTACACCTGGTCTTTCAAGTGTCCCCACAGAAAGAAGTCACAGGGGTTCATGTCTGGCGAATAGGGAGGCCAATCCACGCCGCCTCCTGTATGTTTCGGATAGCCCAAAGCAATCACACGATCATCGAAATATTCATTCAGGAAATTAAAGACGTCGGCCGTGCGATGTGGCCGGGCACCATCTTGCATAAACCACGAGGTGTTTGCAGTGTCGTCTAAGCCAGTTTGTACCGCCACAAATTCACGAAGAATGTCCAGATAGCGTGATGCAGTAATCGTTTCGGATCTGAAAAATGGGCCAATGATTCCTTTGGAAGACATGGCGGCCCAGACCAGTACTTTTTGAGGATGCACGGACGATGGGACTGCAACATGGGGCTTTTCGGTTCCACATATGCGCCAGTTCTGTTTATTGACGAAGCCGTCCATGTAAAAATAAGCTTCGTCAGTAAACCAAATGCTGCCCACATGCATATCGCCGTCATCAATCCTGTGCACTATATCGTTAGCGAATGTCTCTCGTGCAGCAATGGTAGCGGCGCTGAGGGGTTGCCGCGTTTGAATTTTGTATGGATAGAGGTGTAAACTCTGGCGCATGAGACGATACGTGGACGTTGGCGTCATTTGGACCGCAGCTGCAACACTGCGAACGGAAACCCGAGGCCGCTGTTGGATCACCTGCTGCACTAGCTGCGCGTTGCCCTCTGTGGTTGCCGTACGCGGTCGCCCTACCTTTCCAGCACGTTCATCCGTCACGTTCCCAGTCCGTTGAAATTTTTCAAACAGATCCTTTATTGTATCGCTTTTCGGTCCTTTGGTTACATTAAAGCTCCGTTGAAAACTTCGTCTTGTTGCAACAACGCTGTGTTCTAGGCGGTGGAATTCCAACACCAGAAAAATCCTCTGTTCTAAGGAATAAACCATGTTGTCTACAGCACACTTGCACGTTGTGAACAGCACACGCTTACAGCAGAAAGACGACGTACAGAATGGCGCACCCACAGACTGCGTTGTCTTCTATATCTTTCACATCACTTGCAGCGCCATCTGTTGTTGAAAATTGTAACTACTGTAATTTTGAAAGTTTGTCCGCCTGAAAATGTACTGTTGTCCCAAGCATATTGCAACAAACGGTGTATTTCTATCGCTGCTCGTTTAGTTTTTATTGCCGTTTCAAATATACCGGTCATTTTTGAAACACCTTGTAGTTTCCGGATAGGGGATCTGCAGTGAGTCGGTCGGTTGCTGCGGATCAGGGAAGTTATTTCCGCGCGGTGCATTCGGCTGTGTCTGCTGGTGGTCCCTGTCCCTGCGCAGTATCGGAGTGTGTGTGGAGCTGTGCGATCGCTACGAGCTTCGTATCTCACCGACCCAGGACGTCAAAGTTGAGTAGTGGCTTCAACTACCCAAGCCATGTCCATTCATGTTGTGTGGTTCGTTTCGGTGGTTCGCTGTTGGGGAGGTTTTCCTGTGAGGAATACCGAGAGTATCTACTACTGAAATTTAACCTCCATGCGGTGCAATTAACTACATCGGTTAACTAAAATTCGAGTGCACCAGCGGAATTTTCTGCCTTGTGGCCGTTAGTGTTCCGGTTACCTGCCCTGGCCACTAACGTAATTTCAGGCAGCGTCCTTTCCTCACCTGCTGTCACTGTCGAGCATGGAGTGTAGTTTTGACAGCAAACACATAGTTCATTGTGGATAATCACGTTCGTAACTTTTGTGTTTGAGTTCTCATGTACTGATTGGTGGCAAGCAAGTCGTTGTGTCGGTCAGTCCGTGGCTGTCCCCTGGTTAGGTTCCGGTGGATCAAGTGTAGTTAGGCTCACCACCTGTCTCACCTAAGTGAACGAGGCCAGACCGACCCCCTGGAGGCTTCTGATTGCCGTTGTCTTTATTGTCTTTCTCATCGGTGTTTAATTATCTCATTTCAACTACTTAAAATTTAAGGCTTATGGTTATATTTTTTTAATTTTGGAAAATTAATTGTGGGCTTTCAGCCTTGGAACTTTATTCTTAAAATTTCCTTTCAAGCTTAAACATTTCAGCCTTCTGCCTATAAAAGATTATGGTAATATATTTTAAAATTTTGAAATTTAATTGTGGCCTTCAGCCGTTTGTATTGCACCCTGCATATGTTTGTTGTATCTGCTTTGCCTTGAGGCTTTCCACCTAGCTGTGATATATGTTTTTTTAAATTATTTTATTTGCTAGTATAGCTGCATTTTATCATGTTGATTTTTTAGATTTCTTGTTTGGAGGCCTTCGGCCGTGAAAGAGTTGCATTTTGAAACTAGTAGTTGTAAAGGTTCGGCTATGTGCTGATGTGGTTCGACCGACACCGTATTCGACCCTTTCCACAAACTTAATCACCTGTTCTGCCCTGCGGGTTTTGCGGGCGTTTCACATGCCGACGTCGCAAACCGAGGCTGAGGAGATAGGGAACATAGATGAGGATAATGAAGGTAATTTAGTACGTATACGGAGATGAAAATCTAATAGTCGTGGAGGATTGGAATGCGATTCTAAGAGAAGGAGAATATGGATTTGGCATTAGGAATGAGAGAAGAGAATAGATTAAATGAGCTCTGCAACAAATTGCTTCTAGTAATTGCTAATACCCTTTTCAAGAATCACAACAGGGGGAGTACACTTGGAAATGGCCGGGAGGTACGGGAAGACTTCAGTCAGATTACATCATGCTCAGCCAGACATTCCGAAATCAGATACTGATTTGTACAGCGTATCCTGGAGCAGATATAGACTCAGCTCACAATATCGTAGTGATGAAGAGTAGGTTGAAGTGTAAGACAAGAGTCAGGAAAAATCACTGTGCAAGGAAGTGAGGTACAGAATTCCAAAGGAATGAGAAGATACGCTTGATTTTCCTTGTGCCTAAAGATACTGCGATAAAAAGAAGCTCAGAAGCCAGTTCAGTTCAAGAGGAAGAGACATCTCTATAAAGGCTAATCACGGAAATTGAAAAAAGAAAATCATGATCACCACGAAGATTACTACGAAGAAATCATGGGTAACACAAGAAAAATTTCAGCTGACCAACGAAAGAAAGAAGCACAAAAATGTTAAGAAAAATTCAGCAATACAGAAAAACAAATCACTTAAGAATTAAATAAACAGGTAGGGCGGGGAAGCTAAGGCGAAATGACTGCAGGATAGATCTGAAGAAATAGATAAAGAAATTTTTATCGGAAGGACGGACTCAGCATATACGAAACAGCCTTCGATGAAACTAAAAGCAAGGATTTTAATGTCAGGAGTGCAATGACAGGTCTACTGTTAAATGCGAGGAGAGAGCGGAGAGGTGGAAAGAGTCCGCTGAAGGTCTCTAAGAGGGAGAAGACTTGTCTGAAGATGTGATAGTAGAAGAAATCGGAGTTGATATTGATGGGATAGGCGATCCAGTATTAGAATCAAGATTTAAAAAATCAGAATAGCTTTCATGACACTAGAGAGAGCTGCAGAGGGTAAAAACTGTAGAGCAAAACAGAGATTGGAATACATCCAACAAATAATTGAGGACCCAGGTTGAAAGTGCTACTCTGAGATGAAGAGGTTGGCACAGGAAAGGAATTCGAGGCGGGCCGCATCAAAGCAGTCCGAAGAGTGATAACAAAAAAAAAAAAAAAAAAAAAAAAATGGCAGTGACAGCTTGTTGCTCAGCTCGATGTTTAAACGATTTGGGGGGAAGATCGAGAGCCGTTGGAGTTAAAAAGTAGGTCAGCAGCGTGAGTGGGATCCAGGAGAAGTGGTATGGAGGCATATCATGAAAGTCTTCAGGGACCCATAAAGTTGTTCTCTCTACGTGGAAAGTGTAGGAAGTTTTTTGAAATGCATTCCCAACGCGGACTTGAGGACCTCCTCAGTTAGTTACCTGTTTTTAATTCAGAAGTCACTGTTGAGTAAGTGTACACGGACTGTCTAGAAAGAGGCCACCTAACAGAGCGTAGAGCTAATAGCTGGATAGGGGTGTTGTCTAATTAACGAAGACGTCTTGTCAAAAGTTATTAGAAGATACCAAATTGCAAATATTACAATAAATGTTTGTTTTAACTTTTGTCTTTTTTCAACAGCTATATGTATTTCACCTTCACAGTTTTAATGTAAATTTTAATTTTAATTACAACATGTGACCTCAGCTATTTAGCCCATACTTCATGCACTTATTTTAATTAGGGTAACCAAGTAACATAATGTACTTCTGAAGATATACTCATAGTTGCACTGAAATCGAGGTAACGTTTGAGTAAATAATGTTCCAGCAACTGATTGGCTATTTACATCACGAATCGAAGGTTACTCTCTGTACCTGTTCTGTCCTCAGTAGACTGTTCATTCCATTCAGGACGTCCTCCAACTCTTCATTACTTTCAACGAGGGTAGCAATATCATCAATACTTCTATTATTTGTATTCTGTCACCTTGAATTTTAATCCTACTCCTGAATCTATATTTTGTCTCCGTCGTAGAGTCTTCCGTGTATGGACTGAACAATAAGAGAGAAAAGCTAAATCCCTATATTTTACCCTTACCAGTCCGAGCACTTCGCTCTTGATCTTCTATTTTTTCCTTCTTAGATATGCTGTACATTATTTGTCTTTGTCTGCAACTTATCGCTACTTTCTGGGCATTTTGAACATCTTGCTATATTTTACACTGCCGAATGTTTTTCTTCTTCTAAAAATCCTAAAAATTCTTGATTTCTCATAAGTCTTCCTTTGATTATCAAGCACAACGTCGGCTCTAGTCCTATGTCTTTAAAAAATCCTCAGTATAAATCAAACAACTGTGCAAAAGGCTAGCAGACCAGGCCACTAGTTTAGAAAACGACCACTACCTGTTATTACTACCCCTTCACCTGGTCCCCAGTAATCCCAGTCGATAATCTCTTACAAATTAAAACAGGCTAATAGTTGAAACTATAAAGAGGAATAAATCACGATTTCCCACAAAAAATGTAATTTACTCGTTTCAAGTGGATCTCACCAAGACAGCCTCTATCGTTAAACATTGTCTCCAGTTACGCTCACTCGCGGATTAAATAGAAACCCTCCTCCCCCTCACAACTTCACAAAATGCCAGGCCTATAAAAAGCATTTTCAAATTTGGAAGGCTTCCGTACCAGCAGAATAACTTTATCGCTCATTGAGGACCACCTACTCCTTCCTGCATTCACATAACACTCGTAAAAATTTCATCTCCATTCCACAGAGACCAACGCTTGAGTACTAAGCATCCTTCTGCTTCTATTATCCAACCCCCGCTCTCAAAGAATTACTCCCTGAAACTACTCCATGAAACTCTCTTCACCAGTTATGGTCTTCCTGACAACCATACTAGGGAGTGGTAAGCAGTTATTTTCATTACCCAGTTGTTGTCTTGCTAATAGCAGTTCTCAGCAAAGTGCTGCTTCCTACCACTACTTTGCAAAAGTTGATTTCCAGCAAGTGCTGCTAAACACATTTGTGTCGCATGAAGTCACTAGCCCTTAAGTAAGTGTAGTAGGCAGTTACCACAACTCATTCAGATAGATTAGGAAAAGATTAGTTGATTAACTCCAGGCCGGAGCAAATCCCATTACTCCAGTTACTGGTGACTGTCTCTGGCGTCTGCCATTTTTCTTGCAGTCCAAAGTTATCAGAATTGTTAAACGGTTAACAAAATATTTTCAGTCGAACAGAGAGTACAAAAAGTTCAGTTCAGCTGCGCCACCGCCGACATTTTACTGGCTGCCAAAAATTCATAAAGAAAGCGTTCTGCTGAATCCTATAGTAAGTGTCATAGGTTCTCTCTTCAGTTAGAGTGCCATGATCTTAAACAGATTCTTACAAATGCATGTGACTAAGTGGACTATTCCATCAGAAATGTAGCATGATTTATCAGTTGTGGTGAGGGATTTAGATGGAGTGGGGTTCAGTCCATTATTTTAATTTAGAATAAAAATTTCCATTAACATAACGCAAACCACTGACAATAAAATTAATATAACTTTCTTTAATTTAAAAGAACGTAAGCAGAGCTAAAACCAAAATTTACTTTTAACAATAGAACAAGATCAAATATCTAAGAGATTCGGTATGGCCATACAACAAATCACCAAGCAACAACATACACTTTAAAATGTCTGGCGTTCAGCCACAATCAGAAATGACAACAAAAACCAGTAATGCCACAAATACTTAACTTGCTGAGCATCGCAAATATAGTCACTAACTACACATCACTTTACTATTGATTCTGACACCCAGCAGCTAACACACCATCTACCGACAACTCCAACAAGCTAACTATGCTCAAATCTGAATAACTTCTTATGCAATGTGTATATAATGAATCATTACATGCATTAAAATTTATACACCTAAGGGAAACAAAATCTTAATGCATAGAATTGAATCACGGTTTCAATCACAATAAAAAAAATACAGAATCACCTCTTTTAACCCGCGAATAAACAACTGATTCAACTTTTCTTTAATGTGCTTAGTTACAACCACTGTGTGTACTGACACAATTATGCCTACTACGAATTGCAGCACACACTGCCACAGGCCCGCAGGCCAGAAACAGAAACAAGCTGTTACTCACCATTCGCAGGCTTTTATAAGTGGCTACATTCAAACCTGGTTCTCACATAAGAAGGCGCTCTGTCTCAGTGACAAATCCGTCAGGCTACCAACATGAGTTGTGTAAGCGCACGGTTAGTGCTGTTTATCATAAGCAGAAATCATTCCTTCACTTTCTCTGAGATCGGTGGGTGTCCAGCCAGATAAAGGTATAAACCCTCCCAGTAAATTGTACTACACACGTCTGCCCTGCCTGTGATTATCATCGTCCCATTCTACAATGGACTCGTACACACCAGTTCTTCTTGAGGAGCTCTGTCCACCTAGAACTGCCCAAGACTCGCAGCTTCGAGTCACTCCAGCAACTGACCACGCGACTTTCCGTCCAGTCCTCCAACTCACATGCTGTACAACTCCAGACTTGACATCGCAACCCATTTCCAGGCCCAACCCAAAACACCAGCCTCAGCCACGGTCACAACCCCCCAAGTCCTGCGTTTACTACCCACGATTCACAGCAGGCACACATAACGACACGGCTTTCGCTACTGGACATGTTAATGGTACCAATAGCTGCAGCTTTTGAAGATATTCCTATTAGGGATGATATTACTTTCTTTTTCTTGTATGTTTCCTTCTGCTTCATTTTCTCTCTACACATATCTTTGATGGTTAACAATATGTGTTGTATTGGTCTCTAGTACAAAATGTAACTGTTTTTTGCTTCATTCATATTGCCACAATAATCGCTTATTATTGAGTATGCAGAAGTCTCTAAAACGTTTTGCATCACCCCAATTCCCAGAACTGCTGCAGATAGACGTTGACTCTGGATATTGTATCACAGACACAGTTCCTTCTACTGTTCAGAGATGTCACTAAACCCGACCGAAGATGTAAACAACTATGCATGAGCAGCGCCTGTTAGACGGAGAGGGTCCCACAGCCGATCAGCTCTAGTCATTCCACCAGGAAGGAGGTACACGGCTATAGTTGTCTGTAGTTCAACCATGCCTAGACGGTCAACACCGAGGTTCACTTGCGTCCGCATTGTTACAGTGTGCCATGAAGAGCTCTCAACAACGAAAGTGTGTAGACGTCTCGGATTGAACCAAAGCGATGTTGTTCGGACATGGAGTAGATGGAGAGAGCCAGGAACTGTCGATGACATGTCTCACTCAGGCCTCCCAAGGGCTGCTACTGCAGTGTTCGACCGCTATCTACGGATTATGGCTCAGAGGAACCCTAACAACAACGCCACCATGTTCAATAATGCTTTTCGTGCAGCCACAGGATGTCGTGTTACGACTCAAACTGTGCGTAACAGGCTGCAGGATTCGTAACTTCACTCCTGACGTCCATGGCGAGGTCCATTTTTGCAACCACGACACCATGCAGCGCGGTACACATGGGCCCAACAACATGCCGAATGGACCGCTCAGGATTGGGATCACGTTCTCTTCACCGATGAGTGTCGCATATGCCTTCGACCAGACAATCGTCGGGGACGTGTTTGGAGGCAACCCGGTCAGGCTGAACGCCTTAGACACACTGTCCAGCGAGTGCGGTAAGGTGCAGTTTCCCTGCTGTTTTGGGATGGTATTACGTGGGGCCAACTTACGCCGCTGGTGGTCATGGAAGGCGCTGCAACGGCTGTACGACACGTGAATGCCATCCTCCGACCGATAGTGCAGCCATATCGGTAGCATATTGGCAATACATTCGTCTTCATGGACGACAGTTCGCGCCCCCATCCTGCACATCTTGTGAATGACTTCCTTCAGTATAACGACATCGCTCGACTTGAGTGGCGGGCTTGTACCCCAGACATGAACCCTATCGAACGTGTGTGGAATAGATTGAAAATGCCTGCTTATGGAAGACGTGACCCACCAACCACTCTGAGGGATCTGCGCCGAATCGCCGTTGAGGAGTGGGACAATCTGGACCAACTGTGCCTTGATGAACTTGTGGATACTATGCCACGGCGATTACAGGCATGCATCAATGCAAGATGACGTGCTACTGGGTATTAGAGATACCAGTGTGTACAGCAATCTGGACCACCACCTCTGAAGGTCTCACTGTATGGTGGTACAACATGCAATGTGTGATTTTCATGAGACGTTTTAGGGAGGACATGATGTTTATGTTGATCTTTATTCCAATTTTCTGTACAGGTTCCGGAACTCTCGGAACCGAGGTGATGCAAAACTTTTTTTGGTGTGTGTGTTTGACTTTCTTTGTAACGCTTTTGTGAGGCGCACTGTGTGAAACCAAACGTAATATGCAGCACTGTCGTATGAACTGTGATGCTAGATCGATATCGATAGTCAGCAGTCGAACAGTAAGGCGCCTGTGTTGTGTGATCATGCTAGACAGAAGCACATGAAAATTTATCTCTGCGTTCTTCTTTTCCAGTCACGGTGTAAATTAAATTTCTACGTCGGCATTATGACACGAAAGGTCTAGACGGTGAATATTGTGAGCATCACTGACTACTAGAAACAGCACTGAAAATGCTTACGCGAATACACTGTGATCGTCGTGGTTAGAGCCGAACTGTTTTGTGTTATGTCTCGTGTGCAATTAAATGAGCTGACACCCGTGTTGAGACGTAACTGTCGCCGAGGAGATTTTTAAATTGTTTGTGATGGGTGGTACGGTTTTCACCAGAATTGGCATTTCCCGATTGTGACTGATAAAAGCGGACGGACTGTTAACTTCGAGATCGACGAGTGAAAGTATATTGTATACTGCCTTTAAGCTATGCACGGGACATTAGAAACAGAGACATGTGACCGAGCGAGGTGGCGCAGTGGTTAGCACACTGGACTCGCATTCGGGAGGACGACGGTTCAATTCCGCGTCGCACCATCCTGATTTTAGGTTTTCCGTAGTTTCTCAAAATCGCTTCAGGCAAATTCCGGGATGGTTCCTTTGACAGGGCACGGCCGAAATCCTTCTCCATCCTTCCCTAATCCGATGAGACCGATGACCTCGGTGTTTGGTCTGTTCCCCCCAAATCAGCCCAACCCAAACAGAGACGTGTGTTTAAAGAACGTTGTAATCCTACACATACAAACATGGATTTATGCAGCAACTAGCTCGGGTACCCGGCTTCGCTCAGGGAGTTGATATGAGATTGTGTGGTAGTTGGAATAAAAGGATACCTTAAAGAGCTAAAAACTTTTATTGGAGGCATATTCTAAATATTTACATTACCTGTTAAAGTATAAGAGGTAAATTTTTTATTGAAAACATATTCTAACTGTTTACAATAATTGTTTATAAACAATATTTTTCGTTTTGTTATCTGGGTACACATGTACAAAATTTTCGAATTTCCTACACGGGAGCAAGGTATGTGTAGTTGACCATGAGAGAAGCAGCCGTCTTTAGCTGTGCCACACTATTTTGAAGTTTGTCCTCGCACTTTGTTAATTGTATAACTGTAAGCTACTTGAAACTGCAGCCTTTTAAATTGGAAAGGCAGTACAGTAGAGACGAGCAGTATTTTGGGGATAAATAGTGTGTGTCCTTTATACTTTCCCGTCATAAATTTGGCTTCGATGATGTTATCCGATAGCTGTTTGACGATCATCCTTATTCCATTACATAGTTTTGGTGAATTGAGATTTCTGAATAGTATGGTCGGAGAGCTAATTTGAAGTCTAAGGCTGTGTAAAGGCATTCCCGGTACTTGCAAAGAGTTTAGAAATTCTGTGGGTTAGTTTACACTTCCTTCAACATTTACCATTGTGTCGATCGATTTGTATATTCTCTCTTCACTGTAAATTTTGAAACGTTCACTTAGAAAAATTGTGAATGACAGTGCTGGATAAACTCTTACGTTAGACACAGCTGAGTAGAACTGAACGTACTCAGACATTTCTCTCTTTACTTATTCTGATCATCACGAAACTGACACACAATATTTTTTGCGCAACGCAATCTGACTTTCAATAATCCCTACAAAAGAATGGCCCTAACTAACAATAACCTATACCTTTCATGAATCACTTACCTCACAAAAATCTTCGTTACTCGAACTACTGCAATACAGCGACCGCCAATACTGCCAGCTAAATAAAGGATTCTAACTACTGAAGGCACTAACTACTGACAGGCATAGTTAGCGAATGAAAGATTTTGATAGAGAACAAACAATGTATTTACCTTAATAGCGTTCATAGCGTATATATAATTTTCTGACATCCAATTAAATTTCCTTTTTCTGACGGACACACGTTCAGATCGTGTGCTCAAAACTCTGGCATCTCTCTCTCCACATCCACCACTGCTGGCGGCTCACCTCCAACCGCCCAACGCTACGCGCTGTTCACATCCAACTACCCAACACTACACAAGCGACTATTCCAACCATGAGTCCAACCAGCCACAGACTGCACACAGCGCAGTCAGCAATTTTCATACAGAGCACTACGTGGCGTTACCAACATAAAAACTTAAACAGCCTACTTACAAATTGTCTTTCGAATATTAAAGTTGATACCGTCGAAAATATTACATTTAGTTGAGAAAATTTCCCTTTCAGATAGCCAATCCGATTTGGTATGACTATGAAGATTGTTTGGATAAATCAGGTCAATTGAAACGTCCCCTTTGAACAATTATACACGACTGTGCTTAAACTGACACACAATATTTTGTTAGCGCAACGCAATCTGACTTTCAAAATTCCCTACAAAAGAATGGCCCTGACTAACATTAAACTATACCTTTCACAAATCACTTACCTCACAAAAATCTTCGCTGCTCAAGCTACTGCAATACAGCGAGCGCCACTACTGCCAGCTAAATAAAAGATTCAAACTATGGAAGGCACTAACTACTGATAGGGATAGTTAGCAAATGAAAGATATTAATAGAGAACAAACAATGTATTTACCTTGATATCATCATATATAAATATAGCAGTTTATGACAAATTTCAAAACTCCGCCATCTCTCTCCCCACATCCACCACTGCTGAAGTCTCATCTCCAACTGCGCAACGCTACGCGCTGTTCACAACCAGCTGCCTAACACTACAATGGCAGACAACAATGCAAACTAGCCACAGACTGCACACAGCACAGCGAGTGATTTTCATATTGAGCGCTACGTAACGTTGCCAATAAGAAAACATAAACAGCCTACTTACATAGATCGTAACGTTGCCAATAAGAAAACATAAACAGCCTACTTACATAGAGAAAACATAAACAGCCTACTTACACAATGAGTTCGTTTTCAGCAGTGTCCATGTTGCAGAAATCACTGTTGAGTTTAATGATGCCGGTCGTCTGGTCAGTAGGATATGTGCCTTCTGCTTTTTGTAAAAGCTGTTGAGCAAAGTGTGCTACTGTTTCGTCTTCCGATAGTTCAAATCACGTATTTTTTATTAGTCGCTTTATTTGTACTTGTGGCCAAAAAACCGATTTTTTTTAAGCATACATTGACTTCGTCTGCTGTCTTTCACGTGCGGATGACTGGAAGTGTTTGTCGAAAATCTCCTGAGAGTATGAGCAGAGCTTCTGCTACAACTTCAGAGCTTCATCGCAAGTATTTTAATGTTCCGTCCATGGTTTCGAAGGATTTTTTTATGTGTCATTGAGCAATCGTTCCAGAAGATAATTTCAGCTTGCTTTAGAAGTTCTCCCCTGTCCAGATGCTCTTGATAGTTTACATGTCGGAAATTGTTCTTCGGCTATATTCAACGGCAGTTGTAGGGCGGCATGGCAGTTCATCGTCCTTCCATATGTGTGGCTGCAATGCCGGATTATGGCAGCGCAAGTGCGATGCTTTGTTTAGCACATATTTCCGCCTGCAACAGATTTATTGGAAACGTTTCCCAGTGCCACCTGATGCGTCCAAGTAAATAATTCCGACGGTGTTGTTGTCGATCTGGTACCTGATAACGTTGTAGATTTCCTTTTGACTGTCATTGAGGAGTGCTTTTTTGCGAGTAGTATATTGAAGTAGTTCGTTTAGGATGCAGCTTATTTTCCTTTGTACTCTTAATTTTGAATTTCAGCACACTATAGCACCTATTCGTGGTGCTTGCATCCCAAGTTGTACTAATATTCGGTTGTTTATTGCTAAACATTTATCTTCTAGGCGAATGAATGTTTCATTGAAACTGTCATCGTAGAATTCCATCGTTAATTGAGGATGAGCTTGTCAGATTTGGAACAGTACGTCATTATTCTCTTTGAAGGTATCTGGTAGCTGTTTTGGTTCAAATGGCTCTGAGCACTATGCGATTTAACTTCTGAGGTCATCCGTCGAATAGAACTTAGAACTAATTAAACCTAACTAACCTAACGACATCATGCCCGAGGCAGGATTCGAACCTGCGACCGTAGCGGTCACGCGGTTCCAGACTGAAGCGCCTAGAAACGCACAGCCACACAAGCCGGCAGCTGTTTTGGGTTCGATGGGTTACATGTTGTCAGAATTATGGTGACTGAGTCTCTCATTCGTTCATCTGAGCTTGTGAATGAGGCTTCTTGTTGTGTTAATTCAAACTGGTTGTCTTTTTACAGAAGTCATAAGGGTTAGCATGTTTCTCTGTATGTCTCGCATAAGTAACCGTCGACAGTCTTAAGACCTGTGAAATTTGTTGGTCTCCGTGTTTCGCGTAGCAACATTTGGAGATAGAAACACTCGGCATTGTTCGATGTATGGTGTATACTCAGCCTAGTACGCCAGTTTTCAGGATTCCTGGATGATCTTGTACTAGAATTCCTTGCTTTCGTTGTTGAAAGATTTTTATTGTTGCATTCCACGTACAATAGGTAGATACGTAGACATATAGTAATGTTTTCGAAAATGGATCCGTTTGGCACAATTGGTAAAAAGCTTTTAATGTTGTGTTTTGAGGTGTTTTGCTTGCAGTTTTTCTGGCAGTAAAGTTAACTCTCTGCCAGTTCTCCAAATATACTGATAGATGTTGCACAACTGGTTCGCGTTCGTGTGTTAGAAAACCGAAAATCCACCACGTTGCTTTGTTACTGTTGATGTATCTACCCATTTGGTACATGAGGATCTCATCATCTCTGTTTTGTTGTTCGTTGTCTTTAGCTATTTTCCAATACTGCCAGATTACTGCCTTTGTTCACAGACTTACAGACATATTTGATGGATTTCAATAAATTGCAGTATTCTACGATTGTGTGTGCTTGGAACGATTCCGAAAGTAGCTAGGTGTTCAAATGGATGCGAAATCTTATGGGACTTAACTGCTAAGGTCATCAGCTCCTAAGCTTACACACTACTTAGCCTAAATTATCCTAAGGACAAACACACACACCCATGCCCCAGGCAGGACTCGAACCTCCGCTGGGACCCGCCGCACAGGAAAGTAGTGTGTTATAGGATACTATCCATTAGTTGTCTATTTCTAATCCTTTGCTGCCTCGTATTCGTATTTTTGCTGTAAAGCCACCGTTTTTAGGTGATGGTTTTCTGTTTTTGGGATAGCCATCAAAAACGGTTTTTTATGTCGTGTTCGCAGCTCGTGGTCGTGCGGTAGCGTTCTCGCTTCCCACGCCCGGGTTCCCGGTTTCGATTCCCGGCGGGGTTAGGGATTTTCTCTGCCTCGTGATGACTGGGTGTTGTGTGATGTCCTTAGGTTAGTTAGGTTTATGTAGTTCTAAGTTCTAGGGGACTGATGACTATAGATGTTAAGTCTCATAGTGCTCAGAGCCATTTTTTTTATGTCGTCCAAGTAGGGCTTTTAGTACTTATTTGTACACTTTGCATCACTCATACATGGAGAATTGGGGTTTATTGAGCCGCATGGTCCGTGAATCACGTTTTTCTCTACCATGCCGCACAGTTCGGGGTCTTCTTGTGGATTGGGAAACTCAGCTTGGATGATTTTGTGCATATCCGTATGATGAACGCTTTCGTTTAGGCATATGAGACTGCGTGACTGAGGCAGTCAGCGTTTTTGCCATTCGATTGTTTACATCCAGCATCTAACGGTTATAAATATGTGGTATTTTGTGATGAATTCAATAAATTGCACTTGTTTTCTTCGTCAGAAAACTCGGGCAATTCCGTCGAGTCGACGTATGCGGACTTGTCAGCATCTGAGTTGTTATTTGATTTCTGGTCATGACGACTTGCATGTGATTATGAAGCTGTCAGGTCGTCCATGAGCTCTTGTGTTGGTCAAGGCATCTTGAATGTATTCGTACATATGTGTGATGAGTTGTTCCAATGTCTTCAACGTTTCCATCGTTTATGATTGCTTCTCGAAGGTGGATGTATTTTTCCGTGTGTCGTTTCTCATGATTCAGTCTTATGTAAGGCATCCATTCCGCTTCTATTTTTTTTTACACACATCTACCAGCAATTGTGGGAATAAACGCCGAGTTTTGAGATTGTGATTGTGTATTTCGTAGTTTCTCATCATTAAGCGGTAGACAACTGTTTCAGGTTTGATTTGTTTCACAGTGAAATGGTATCCGTCCTCTAACTGCAAAATATTAATGGATATTGGAGGGCATCACGTGAACGGTATGTCTCTGCAATGCGTTGTAATCCTCCTCTTCCTCGTTGTACAGTTATGTCACGGCTTGTGTTTTCACTGTCGATAATTACGACGGCACATTCGTCTATCTCAAGTGCATCAGACTGACGTTCCTATTCTCCATATAGTCTTTTGTCGACTCGAATAATAACTTGTAATCATCAGAAATCATTCGGTCCAGTGTTGTTTTGAATATGTGAATCAGTTGATTGTATTCGTTAAGATCTTCTGTGCGTCTGGGACATTGATTGTGTGAATCGTTTCTTCATTTCAGATGGTCGTCGTTAGATAGTGGTAGTAATGATCCCATGTTGTGATATTGTGATAGATTTATCGTTGGATGGAGAAAACATAACGAGTTTCATTCCCCGTTAGTGTCGATCAAAGTGACACCAAAAGGAGCCGTTCGTAAGTAGGCGCTGTACGCTTTTATATTTTAAAGAAAGTGTTTTGATTCTGGAGTTTTCCCGGTCACGTAATGGAGAAATTCCAGTGGTGGTAACAGAATTTTTCCACTCATGTAACAGAATCTACAGAATTTTTTCGCGTTGTAAAACTGGCAGATGTCATCCATTTTTCCGATTACGACTCATTTGTGTTTGTTACGTTCGTCCATCGGGTCCTAGTGGACTGCTTCGTTTGTTAGGTTGTACTGTTTACTAGTCCGCCTCCACGCTTCTTACAGTGCGATATTTTCGTGGCTGGCTTTTACTATAATTTTATTATAAATTTGTTTCGCAACTCTTGTCTGTTAAATCCGTTCATTTAATTGTTATTCGGCTTCTCTGTTTGTCACGGTGCTCATTCTTGTTCGTTGGGAACAAAAACGTGATTCGCGCTCTTCGTCTGTTTCGCTATTTCACTGTTCTTTTTATTATCGTAGTTTTGTTTCAGAACTGACAATATCTCCTCCTCTTTTAGGTTTGGGCATTGTGTAAGATATAAATCAAATCAACTTTTTGTTAAAAATACACTAAGTACAATTTACCTCCTTTTCACATTTTATTTCCAGTTTATATTCAGTCATTGTATTCCTTTGAGTACTCACAGCACTCCCGAACATTGTAGAACATACAGGATCATTGAGGAATATTCTGGAATCTTATTGAATGCTCTTGAAGACTCCCGAATGTTCCAGAATGTCCTCGAATGCTCTCGTATGTTCTAGAAACTTTTAGAGGGCGAAACTTCCCAGTAATTATATCTTCAATAGCAGCCCCTTCAGATAAAAATTTTCTTCATGGATATGAGACAGAGGGGTATCCACCGTAACTCACTTTATCGTACTGGTATTCGTTTCTGAGTTTCAGCGGCATGCACATTGTACACTTATTTTTATAATATCTACATTGATAACTAAATGTAATTGCCCTGTGACGAAAGGTATGCTACAGAGGATAATACAATGAAGAGCCAAAGAAAGTGGAACACCTGGCTAACATCGTGTAGGCCTCTTGCGAGCACATAGAAGTGCCGCAACACGACTTGGCATGGACTCGATTAATGTCTGAAGTGTGACTGGAGGTAACTGACGCCGTGAATCCTGCAGTGCTGTCCATAAATCCATAAGAGTACGAAGGGGTGGCGATCTCTTCTAAACAGCACATTGCAAGGCATCTCAGATATACTCAATAATGTTCATGTCTGGGGAATTTGGTGGCCAGCGGAGGTGTTTAAACTCAGAAGAGTGTTCCTGGAGCCACTCTGTAGCAATTCTGGAGATGTGGGGTGCCGCATTGTTCTGCTGTAATTGCCCAACTCCGTCGGAATGCACACTGGACATCAATCGACGCAGGTGATCAGACAGGATGCTTACGCATGTGTCACCTTTCAGAGTGGTGTCTAGACGTATCAGATGTCCCGTATCACTACAACTGCTCACGCCCCATACCATTACAGTAAGAGGTAGCATGAGCCCCCTCTCATATCTTGGAATAATTCGATTTTCCTAATTGCATGCGGTGAAACGTCGCTATTCCTTCACACGTGGACTTCCCACCGACGTCTCTCATCACCCGGGTGGTCCGGTGACAGGCGGGTTCAGCTGGTCTTGAATGGGTTAAGCCGACAGGTGCGAGGGAGTCGAGTGGATGCTTTTCAGACGCCGACATTGTCATAGGAGCGGCGGCGACACGCCCACAGGGGCCTGACAGAGCGGCTGGGCTAGAGATTCCGTTACTTCGCAGAAACTTAGTGAAAACACTTTCTGGTGGGCTACCAGCGATGCGTGGGAATGACTTGTGTTCCCAGGCAGTCTTGGCGGGCAAGTTCCCGCATTTTCTGCAAAATCATAACTGTGATTGGCTTGCTCGGGGGATAGCTCCGTGACGTAGCAAAATCGGCGCAGAAATTGACGCCAAGTATCTCCATTGGTGGAATAGTAGTGCGTCGGCAATAGAGTGGAATTTTCCACCGGTTTTCGAGTTGCTGATTGGAACGTTTAACTACGGCCACTGTCGTGGCGGTTGGAATCTTCTGTGTTCGGCTTGTACGGGGGGCTCTTGAGAGAGTCGGCTCTCGCCTTTCGGTCGGAGTAGGTTAGAAGACTAAGCTCTCGCTGCTCTGGACAGCCTGCCTACCATTGGCTGTCTAATATACTTTTATTTAATTGTAACTGTTTAACAAAGTTGCTGAAGTTTCGACTTCAACGTAACTTTCCGAGTACAGTTGGCAATTGAGCGTTCTGCGTACAAGTTACTGTGTGACTTCGCTTCTTAAAATCAATCACTGTATCGTCAGTGATTGTGTGGCGGGCCTTCTTCGTCTCCCTTAGAGGCGCATTTCTATTACTAGGAAGTCTTTAATCTGGAACAACCAGACCAGGATAATTTGCTTTGGGCTATACTGGCGACATTATCATCACCACAACGGGATGTCGAAGCAACCAGCCATCGCCTCCGGTATGCCAGATACTGTTCTTGCAGTTAAGAAGACAGCTTGGTAATGTATGTCCGCAGCACTGGCATATTAGGGAATTTTGCTAGGTGATGCTAGGTGATAATCAGAGCTCAGCAGAGCGCGCCTGTTCGTCTTTTCTAACTTTGTTCTGTCTTGGGTGTTCATTGTCTGAGTTGTCCTCACTGTAGCAGCAATTAAAGTTAGGTTGGCTGGGTATTTCTCTTAAGATTTGAGTTGCAAGGAATTGGCTCCACATACCACTTGGTCATAAATGTCACTATCTAGTTTATGGACAACTTCACCTTCACAACATTTATTTGAGTATCCAGTTTGATGTATTGTAAATGTTTCATGTGTTTTGTTTATTATTTTCAGTTTAGTCATAATAAATCAAATTGTTATTTTGGACGTAACTTTCATTCTGTTAATCGGTAGAGCAACCCTTTCATTTCTCACTACGTTAATGAAACTTTCCTTTATTTAATTAATTTCTATCAAATTAAATTATTGCAGGAGCCAAACTCTATTCTACTCAACTTGCAGGGTCGATTACAGTCAGTTCACGTATCTTCTTAATCCATGTGCAACAGCAAAAGTCGGAGTTAGAAAAGGGGGGGCTCAGAGCATCACTTACATATGAAGATTCAAGAAGAATTTAGTGTTAAATACACTGCTAGCCCCGGCACCTCGCAACAGAGCCTCCTCCAGCTTGAATAATTCCCTGCTGGCATGCAGGTTCCGTAGATTCATGAGGTTGTCTCTATACCCGTTGCGGTACATCCGTTCGATGCATTTTCACACAAGACTTGTCCGACCAGGCAACATGTTTCCAGTCGTTAACTGTCCACTGTCGGCATGGTGGGCCCAGGCGAGGCGAAATGCTTCGTGTTGTGCTCTCATCAAGAGTACACGAGTGGGCCTTCGGTTCCGAAAGCCCATATCGATGGTTCAAAAAATGGCTCTGAGCACTATGGGACTTAACTTCTGCGGTCATCAGTCCCCTAGAACTTAGAACTGCTTAAACCTAACTAACCTAAGGACATCATACACATCCATGCCCGAGGCAGGATTCGAACCTGTGACCGTAGCGGTCACGCGGTTCCAGACTGTAGCGTCTAGAACCGCTCGGCCACTATGGCCGGCCCATATCGATGGTGTTTCGTTGAATGGTTCTCACGCTGATACTTGTTGATGCCCCAGCATTGAAATCTGCAGCAATTTGCGGAAGGGTTGCACTTTGGTCACGTTGGACGATTCTCTTCAGTGGTCGTTGGACTCATTCTTGCAGGTTCAGTTTCCAGCCGCAGTGATGTCAGATCGCTATCTCGGAGATGCTGTGTCTCATCGCTCGTGCGGCGACCTTAACACCACGTTGGAACTCTCTTAAATGCTGATGACCTGGTACTGTAGCAGCAGTAACCGATGTAAGAACTGTGCCAGACACTTGTTGTCTTATGTAGACTTTGGCGACAGCAGCGCTGTCGCTATATTCTGCCTGTTTACATCAGTTTCTTTGCGCTTCAGTGTATTATCGCCTGCAGAATCATATTCCAAGCAAGAGCACAAATTCATTAGAATTTCATGTACGATGAGACGACGCCAGCTTGGGAACCGTTTTCTTGTCTCAGTTCGTGGAACGTCTAGGTAAAACAGCATCTTATGGCTTAATTTCGTTACCGTACTCAGTCATTTTATCCACAAGATGAATTTCCATGACCGTCCATGCCTCTGCCCTTCTTAGAACTTTTTGATGTTCTTCATCAGTCGCATCCTACCGTACAGCATTACTCCACAAGAGGACGGACAAGCAAGTTAGTAGATCATAGTATTCAGAAAGAACTTTAACTCCGCAGCCGAGTCTGCTCTGATCTGAATCTTCGTGGCAGATTAAAACTGTTTACCAGATCGGATCTCGAAGCCGGACCTATGCCTTTGGTGAGCATTTCCTCTACCGGCTGATCTATCCAAGAACGACTGACAAGACGCCCTCAGACTTTTACTTCCGCCAGTACCGCGTTCCCTACCTTGTTCAAGTAGTGCTGGTCTCGCTAGATCAGGTGCTGAAGTTCTGTGTATTTGGTAGGTAGGAGATGTGAAAATGGAGAAAATACAGCTGTGAGTGCGAGTCATAAATCACACACTATGTGATCAAAAGTATCCCGACACCCCCAAAACATACGTTTTTCATATTAGGTGCATTGTGCTGCCACCTACTGCCAGGTACTCCATATCATTGACCTCAGTAGTCATTAGACATCGTGAGAGAGCAGAATGGGGCGCTCCGCGGAGCTCAAGGACTTCGATGTCATGTGATTGGGTGTCACCTGCGTCATACATATGTAGTCGAGATTTCCACACTCCTAAACATCCCTAGGTCCACTGTTTCCGATGTTATAGTGAAGTGGAAACGTGAAGGGACACTTACAGTACAAAAGCGTACAGGCCGACCTCGTCTGTTGACTGACAGAGACCGCCGACAGTTGGAGAGGGTGGCAATGTGTAAAAGGCAGACATCTATCCAGAACATCACACAGGAATTCCAAACTGAATGAGGATCCACTGCAGGTACTATGACAAACAGACGGGAGGTGAGAATACTCGGATTTCATAGTCGAGCGGCTGATCATAAGCCACACATCACGCCGCTAAATGCCAAACGACGCCTCGCTTGGTGTAAGGAACGTAAACAGTGGACGATTGAACAGTGGAAAAACGTTGTGTGGAGTGACGAATCACGGTGCACAATGTGGCAATCCGATGGCAGGGTGTGGATATGTCGAATGCCCGGTGAACGTCCTCTGCCAGCGTGTGTAGCGCCAACAGTAAAATTCGGATGCGGTGGCGTTATGGTATGGTCGTGTTTTTCATGGAGGGAGCTTGCATCCCTTGTTGTTTTGCGTGTGACTATCACAGCACAGGCCTACATTGATGTCTTAAGCACCTTCTTGCTTCCCACTGTTGAAGAGAAAATCTTTGCATCTTTCAACACGATCGAGCACTTGTTCGCAATACACGGCCTGTGGCGGAGTAGTTACACGACAATGACATCCCTGTAATGGACTGACCTGCACAGAGTCCGGACCTGAATCCTGTAGAACACTTTTGGGTTAATCTGGAACGCCGACTTCGAGCAAGACCTAACCGACCGACATGGATACTCCGTGAAGAATGGGCTGCCATTCCCCAAGACACCTTCCAGCACCTGATTGATCGTACGCCTGCGAAAGTGGAAGCTGTCATCAAGGTAAAGGGTGGGCCAACACCATACTAATTTCCTGCTTTACCGATGGAGGGCGCCATGAACTTGTAAGTCATTTTCAGCCAGGTGTCCGGATACTTTAGATCACGTAGTGTATTTGGATAACTTAGTTGGTAGAGCAAGTGCCACGAAAGGCAAATGACCCAGATACGAGTCATAGTCCCGCACACAGTTTTAATCCCCTAGGAAGTTTAATCTCGTAGTGTAGTTATGTGTGAACAACGTTCCAATACAACGCTGAGAAAATATTATAATTTTCAAAAATCTCAAGAGTATGACGCAACCAGCTCTTGCTCTACAGATAAGTTTGAATAAAATTATTTGGCTTGTTAGATTGCGTCATTATAAAACACTAAAACAGTGATGCACTGAGGCGACAAAATCATAGGATGGCAATACGTACGTATAACAGATGGAGGTAGCATCGCGAAGACAAGGTAGAAATGGGGCGGTGCATTGGCGGAGCTATCTTTTGTACTCAGGTGATTCATATGAAAAGGTGTCCGACGTGATTATGACCTCACTACGGGAATTGGTTCAAATGGCTCTAACCGCCATGGGACTTAACATCTGAGGTCATCAGTCGCCTAGACTCAGAACTACTTAAACCTACCTAACCTACGGACATCACACACATCCATGGGCGAGGCAGGATTCGAACCTGCGACCGTAGCAGTAGCTCGGTTCCGGACTGAAGGGCCTACAACCGCTTGGCCACAGCGGCCGGCCACTACGGGAATTAACAGATTTTGGACGCGGAATGGTAGTTGCAGCTAGACGAATGGACATTTCATTTTGGAAATCGTTTGGGACCTCCACTGTGTCAAGAATTTGTCGAGAATACCAAATTTCAGGCATTACCTCTCACCACGGGCAACACGGTGGCCGATGGCCTTCACTTAACAACTATGCAGTGTTTGCATAGAGTTTTCAGTGTAAACAGACAAGCAACACTGCGTGAAATGACCGCAGCGATCAATGTGGGAAGCGTGACAAACGTATCCGTTAGAACAGCTTGACGAAATATGGCTTGAATGGGCTACGGCAGAAGACGACTGACGTGAGCGGCTTTGCAAACAGCACGACATCGCTTGCAACACCTGTGCTGGGTTCCAGGCAGTGTAAGTTAGACCCTAGACGACTGAAGAACCGTGAGCTAGTCAGTTGAGTCCTCATTACAGGTGGTAAGAACTGTTGGTAGGATTCGTGTGTGGCGCAGGTCCGACGAAGCCATGGACCCAAATTGTCAACAGGGTGATTTGCAATTAGAGTAAACGTCGACAAGTGCGAAGACGTTCTGTTCAGTAGAAGACCGAAACTACAGCGCAAACATCAGCACTGCAACCCAATAACACTACATGCACGCCAAATACGTTCCCGCGAGAAGGTCAAATACCTCGGTGTCTGGCTGGACCGGAAACTACTGTGGGGGGACCACATTCAACACGTGACCAACAAATCAAACGCGAGGCTCAAACAACTCTACCCTATGCTTAACAGGCGTAGCACACTGAATAGGAGGGTGTCTAGGTCCATGTACATGACACTTATTAGACCCCTGATGACGTACGCAGCCCCTGTCTGGGGATACGCTGCACCCACACGCCTGCGCCGTCCTCAGATCATACAGAACAAGTACTCAGAATCACCAGCAACGCTCCGCGCTACACACGCACCGCAGACCTTCACCGGGAATATCGGCTAGATACCATCTTGCAGGTATTCCAAAAACTCTCTACACGACTGTACAATAAGACGAGACACTCGCGTAACCCGTTTATCCTTTCTCTGGGTAACTACGACCACAGCCATAGATGGAAACATAATAGATCTAAGACACTATTGGCAAGAAACTAAACATCTATGGTCCATAGCACGCTAACACGACAGTACTGGCGAGCCCCTGCAACACAGCTACTACTGGTAATCCCAGATGCTCGACCCGCCGAAAAACAGGCAACCGCAGGGAAACCGTACTGTACACAGCACGCAAACCAACCACACACACACACCCTACACTGTGAGCTGATCTATGACCGATCGCCCACTAATGTATGACGACCTTGAACTGTTGCAGGGACGCAGCAACTGCAGCAAGCCCTACAACGAGCTTCCTCAACGACAAAGGTAGCGATGCACGATACCTCGCACTAACACTGGACTCGGTTTCGGGAGGACGACGGTTCAATCCCGCGTCCGGCCATCCTGATTTAGGTTTTCTGTGATTTCCCTTAATCGCTCCAGGCAAATGCTGGGATGGTTCCTTTGAAAGGGCACGGCGGACTTCCTTCCCCATCCTTCCCCAATCCGATGAGACCGATGACCTCGCCGTTTGGTCTTTCCCCCAAACAATCCAATCCAATCCTCGCACTAACGTAACCACACCTTGCATGCACTGTCGCAGCTAGCAAGTCGCTACTGCCCTTACTACCCGTCCTACTGTAGCAGAGGTTTTTTTCCTTTGGCGCTTGCCTTGGCACTTTTTTTTCCTCTGTCTTTACAACCGCTACCCTTCGATCGCTTTCGCCCACTTTCTATCTCCTGATGGACCATGTTAATGAGTAATCTTACCCAGACGCATGGATAACATCACAGCCCGTATCCTGTGACGCCTGATTCAAAAACTAACTTGTTATACTGAGGTGACAGTAGAACTTTTGGTTCGGTCACCAGTTTGGTGTGGGTGTGGGGGACTCCATAAAAAAAAATGGTGGCTCCACAATAATGCCAGGTGTGGTTATATTGAATGGACTGCGTCCTTTGTTCCAACAGAACCGATCATTGACAGGAAGTCGTTATGTTTGGCTACTTGGAGACAATCTGCAGCCTTTCATGGACATCGTGTTACCAAACAACGATTGAAATTTTATGGATGACAATGCACCATGCCATCGGGCCACAAATGTTCGCGACTGGTTTCAGGAACATTCTGGTCATATCGAGCGAATGATTTAGTCCGTCAGATCGACCGACACGAATCCTATCTAACATTTATGGAACATACTCGAGAGGTCAGTTCGTGCACAAAATCCTGCACCGGCGAATCTTCCGCAATTACGGATGACTATGGAGGCAGCATGGTTCAATATTTCTATGGACTTGTTGAGCCCATACCACGTCGAACTGCTTCATGCACACCGGATAAAAGGAAATGTGAGACGATATATTCTGTTCAGTCCGACCTGCAAAGGAAGAAACGATCATCATAACAAAATATAGGGATTCAGAGCTCGCATGGAAAGCAATACGTGTTCGTTTTCTCCGCGCGCTGTTCGAGTGTGGAATAAGAGAGAACTACGAATATTGTGAGTGTAACTCCATCTTCTGTCTGGAGTATGGGACTATGGCTGGTCAATATCCAATCGCCGTTATTTAGGTTTTATTTTTAGGCTACCGGTTTCGACGATACATTACGTCAACTTCAGGCCTATACAGTGAAGGTTATAACACAGCTATAAGTACATATTAAAATTAAAATACAGATCGTAGTGTCTAAAAGAAGCAAGTGTTGCATATTAATTTACGTAATTAAAATACCTACAGTGAAGTTTATGACAGAGCAATAAGTACATATTAAAATACAGAGCCAATTGCCTAAAGGATACAAGTGTTACATATTAATTTACACAGTTAAAAGAACTCAGTCTTAATTAAAATCGACATGATACAACGTAATATCTACTATCAGAAATTAATTAGTTATTCATGCATATTGTGAAATTCTCAGTAACCCAATGGAAGTGTTTATAAAACAGAAGTGTCAGAGTAATGCAACCACCAGTCCAGTATATCCGTTGCCTGTAAAAATGTATGGTTATACGTGGCAGACTATACTGGTTATATCAAAAAGTTCAAAAAGTTCAAATGTGTGTGAAATCTTATGGGACTTAACAGTGAAGGTCATCAGTCCCTAAGCTTACACACTACTTAACCTAAATTATCCTAAGGAGAAACACACACACACCCAGGACAGAGGGAGGACTCGAACGTCCGCCGGGACCAGCCGCATAGTCCATGACTGCAGCACCTAAGACCGCTCGGCTAATCCCGCGCGGCTATGTCAAAAAGTAAAATAGGGATAAAGTGACCGACCAATCATATGTAAAGTAGGTTACAGGATCATATATCAGCTAAAGTAAAGGGGGTATACTGTAAGCAATGGTACTATTTATAGTAGTTATAAATAAAGGAACGATACCTTAAAAAGGCAATACACCTACGGAAACACCATAGCTGTACTCAATGGTTATTACGCAAAACCAGAAGAGTTTTTACAGACAACGGATATACTGGACTGGTGGTTGCATTACTGTGACACTTCTGTTTTATGAACACTTCCATTAGGTTACTGCGGACTTCACAATATGCATGAATAACTAATTAATTTCTGATAGTACATACTACGTTGCATCATGTAGATTTTAATTAAGACTGAGTTCTTTTAATTGTGTAAATTAATATGTAACACTTTGTAATGGTACTTGAATTACGCAACCATTACGGCACCTCACCTGAACCTCTCGATACCAGCAATATTCTACTGTGTTTCTGTTAACTACTTAACATATTTCCGAGACAACATTCAGATTTGATTTCATTTGTGATACATCGATATGTTTATATTGCAATGATATTATTCTTATGTGAATTCTTTGTTTGACGTACTTGTAACTCTGTTTTTTGGGCGCGTAAGCGATTATTAGTTAGTTGTTAGAAAGTCGGACCTTCAGAAAGTCAAATGTTGGACGTCATGTAGGAAAGACGCATATTGTAGCCAGTTTATAAAATGTGAACTTTAACAGTGAGGAAGATGTTTTCAGGTATGTTTTGGATTGTGAAATGATGTTTTGTGTGTTACGTGCCATTGCAACAAAAGCAATAAAAAATAAGTGTAACTTGAATTCGGAGTGCTGATTATTTTTTTACATCACCATGGTGCTAACTTTGAAAGGTTTAATCTTCAAGAATGGTTTGTGATGCGCATCTGCAAAACTTTTGAATATAGCAGAATAAAACTTAGGCCTTTTTGCATCCGAGCTTGGAATCATCACCACATAGATTTTCGACGATTGAGCCATGATTTTACAACGAGACCAGCGTGGGAAACACGAAAAGATGAGTGCCTAGTTTATTCACTATTACATGAAACGACTTTAGTAACTGTGGTCTAATTACACCTGTCACATAATAACTTTTTTGTTGCCCGAAAATGCAGTATTTAGTAGCGTGAGCAACACAACAATCATTAAATTTTGACCTTTGTTGTGGTAGGGTTGTTAGAACTTGCATCTTTTAGACAATTTGCTCTGTATTTTAACATGTACTTATTGCTCTGTTATAAACTTCACTATAGATAATTTAATTACGTAAATTAATATGTAACACTTGCATCTTTTAGACAATTCGCTGTGTATTTTAATATGTACTCGTTGTTCTGTTATAAAATTAACTATAGATATTTTAATTACGTAAATTAATATGTAAAACTTGCATCTTTTAGACAATTATTCACTCTGTATTTTAATATGTACTCATTGCTCTGTTACAAACTTCACTATAGACATTTTAATTACGTAAATTAATATGTAACACTTGCATCATTTAGACAATACGCTCTATATTTTAATTTTAATATGTACTTATTCCTGTGTTATAACCTTCATTGTATAAGGCTGAAGATGACGTAATGTATCGTCGAAACTGGTAGCTTAAAAATAAAACCTAAATAACGGCGGTTGGCATTGATTTATTGAATATTGTGAGGGTGGTTCGACAATCCCTCTGCCAGGTTTTTAAGTGTGATTTTAAGAGTAGCAATATACGTATAGGAGGTATCCACCTCAGTGGAACACTAATGACTCGAATGTCTTTGCAATTGTCCGGTAACTGTAGTTAGTCGCCCTGAAGAAGGTCCCTGTAAAGGAGGTCGAAACATCGGTGGTATTCTCGTTTTCTAATGACACAGACTAATATGCAGACAGAAGCCTACGATCGTGTAAAGAGAGGTTTTCCATTCAGCGACAGATGTGTGGCTATTGGGATGATGACAGATGAGACGGCCCCGTCCCAGCAGGTTTCGAGACAAATGAGTGTGGGCGCATTGCGCGCGGCTGTACCGCACGCCGGCTGGACGACCGCGGCGGTGTCCTCGACCTTGCCCTGCGCCGCCTCCCCCCCCCCCCCCTTTCCAGACGGACCAGTCGCATTCCTGCCCCCTCCCCCTCCCCAGCCGTGTGATCACGGGCGGGCCAGACACATCCCGGCCACCTCGGCCGCAGCGCTCGTTAACGCACGCGCGCCTCTCCGCTTTGTGAACTCGGCGCTGGCGCTCTACCTGTCGTGTAACGCCGTGACTCCTCTGTCCACACACACTTCTACGAGTAAAGTTGATTCTATCCACCGTCTCAAAACACTATCAACGAAAACAGTACAAGCATGTCAAACAACCATATATATTCTATAAATCCTCTGACGACATCTCCCCCGATGTAATCTTCTCATATTAAATGATTCATTTAAATGACAACCTTTCTGCTTCTGGCTGTATGGTTTTCATCTACATCTATATTTACATGGATTCTCCGCAAATCACATTTAAGTGCCTGGCAGTGGAATCATCGAACCACCTTCACAATTCCCTATTATTCCAATCCCGTACAGCCCGCGGAGAGAATGAACACCTATATCTTTCCGTACGAGCTCTGATCTTCCTTATTTTATCTAGGTGATCGTTCCTTCCTATGCAGGTCGGTGTCAACAAAATATTTTCGCATTCGGACGAGAAAGTTGGTGATTGGAATTTCGTGAGAAGATTCCGTCGCAACGAAAAACGCCTTTCTTTTAATGGTGTCCAGCCCAAATCCTGTATCATTTCTGTGACACTCTCTCCGATATTTCGCGACAATAGAAAATGTGGTGTCACCGCCAGACACCACACTTGCTAGGTGGTAGCTTTTAAATCGGCCGCGGTCCGCTGGTATACGTCGGACACGCGTGTCGCCACTATCAGTGATAGCAGACCGAGCGCCGCCACACGGCAGGTCTAGAGAGACTTACTAGCACTCGCCCCAGTTGTACAGCCGACGTTGCTAGCCATGGTTCACTGAGAATTACGCTCTCATTTGCCGAGACGATAGTTAGCGTAGCCTTCAGCTAAGTCAATTGCTACGACCTAGCAAGGCGCCATTTATCCTTTGCTATGTATCGAATGACGCATATACTTTATCAACAAGACCAATGTTCACCAATTGTGGATTAAATTTAAGTATTCCAGAAGCTACGTACTTTTCTTTATAGCATTCATTACGTATCCTGTTTCAGACCTCACGCCAGCCTGCGTGAGTTTAAGCGCGTGCCTTTCGGTTACCCGTCACTGTGGACTGGCTGTCTTGTCAGTCCACTATAGAAAAAGTGCTGCCCTTCTTTAAACTTTCTCGATGTACTCCGTCAGTCCTATCTGGTAAGGATGGCACACCGCGCAGCAGTATTCTGCGTAGTGTAGGCTGTCTCCTTAGTAGACCTGTTACATTTTCTAAGTGTCCTGCCAATAATACGCAGTCTCTGGTTAGCCTTCCCCACAACATTTTCTATGTGTTCCTTCCAATTTAAGTGGTAAGCACACTGGACTCTCATTCGGGAGGACGACAGTTCAATCGCGCGTCCGGCCATCCTGATTTAGGTCTTCCGTGATTTCCCTAAATGGCTCCATGCAAATGCCGGGATGGTTTCTTTGTAAGGACACGGCCAGCTTCCTTCCCCGTCCTTCCCTAATCCGATGAGACCGATGACCTCGCAGTTTGGTCTCTTCACCCAAACAACCCAACCCTTCCTATTTACGTTGTTCGTAATTGTAATACCTAGGTATTTAGTCGAATTTACGGTTTTTAGATTAGACTGATTTATCGTGTAACCGAAGTTTATCGAGTTCCTTTTAGCGCACTCATGTGGATGACCTCACACTTTTCGTTATTTGGGGTCAACTGCCAATTTTCGCACCATTCAGATATCTTTTCTAAATCGTTTTGCAGTTTGTTTTGATCTTCTGATGACTTTATTAGTTGATAAACGACAGCGTCATCTGCGAACAACCAAAGACAGCTGCTCAGATTATCTCCCAAATTGTTTATATAGATAAATGATTCAAATGGCTCTGAGCACTATGGGACTCAACTGCTGAGGTCATTAGTCCCCTAGAACTTAGAACTAGTTAAACCTAACTAACCTAAGGACATCAGAAATATCCATGCCCGAGGCAGGATTCGAACCTGCGACCGTAGCGGTCTTGCGGTTCCAGACTGCAGCGCCTTTAACCGCACGGCCACTTCGGCCGGCTTTATATAGATAAGAAACAGCAAAGGGCCTATAACACTACCTTGGGGAACTCCAGAAATCACTTCTGTTTTACTAGATGAGTTTCCGTCAATTACTACGAACTGTGTCCTCTCTGACAGGAAATCTCAAATCCAGTCACGTAACTGAGACGATATTCCACAAGCACGCAATTTCACTACGAGCCGCTTGTGTGGTACAGTGTCAAAAGCCTTCCGGAAATCCAGAAATACGGAATCGATCTGAAATCCCTTGTAAATAGCACTCACCACTTCATGTGAATAAAGAGCTAGTTGTGTTTCACAGGAGCGATGTTTTCTAAACCCATATTGACTGTGTGTCAATAGACCGTTTTCTTTGAGGTACTTCATAATGTTCGAGAACAATAAATGTAAAACCTTGCTGCATATCGACGTTAACGACATGGGCCTGTAATTTAGTGAATTACTCCTACTACCTTTCTTGAATATTGGTGCGACCTATGCAACTTTCCAGTCGTTGGGGACGGATCTGTCGTCGAGCGAACGGTTGTATATGATTGTTAAGTATGGAGATAATGCATTTTATTGTGCCATTGCAATTACGACCTATATAGTATTATCAAGAATCTGTAAATATATTATACAAGCCACTAGAGGAACATAACAGGAGAAAAACAGCAAGTATAACCAAGTTTACAATTCTGCACCATTCATATACATATACATGACGTCATGTTACGGAGGGAAACAAGAGACAGAGGTCACTGCACTGAGAGTGCATACAATAGAGCCAACAGCTGCTGTTATTAACACGAGTAACATTTTATTTGTTTTATTCGCTTGCAGGCTGAAATACAGCTGTACAGAGTCAGCCACGATGGGCCAAAGATCACAACGGGAAGTTGCATACTTGAAAAAGCAACTAATCAACAGCACGTTATCGATTCTTGCAATGGGCACGGAACTTGTATGGGGAAATTTACATCATAGAAATTAATGGTGAATATTGTAAGTAATTTGCTTAATAAGGCACATGTTTATTTTTTTTTTATTTACTTTATTCCATTCATTCGCCCCAGAGTGGAGAGGCGGGGCTGGCAGTGGAATAATACTTTTCTTTTCACCCAAACAGTCTATCCGTAATACATGACGGAGATTAAAAATGAAGAACTTTCGTGCATAATTTATTATTATTATTCTGGATTTACAATGTGAGTACATTTTTCCAGCACCTATTCTAGATTGCAGTAAGTCACTAATTATTGCTCTCCACTCTTCTCTATTTGTCCATAAATCTTCAGAAATGTTGTCCTTCCTCATTGCTGACTGAACTCCCTGTATCCATGTATCAGGTGGTCGTCCCCTTTTTCTTCTTCCAATTGGTACCCAGGCGATTATGCATTTTGGTATCCTTTCCTGTTCCATTCGTCTGATGTGTCCAAACCATTTAAGTTGTTTGTGCTCGATGAAATCAATAATTGAATTTTTACGTTTCATCTTGTCTCTGATTACTTCATTTCTTATTCTTTCTCGTCTTGATATTCTTGCTGAACGTCTCCAGAAATCCATTTCTGTGGCTAATAATTTTGATTTCAGTTGCCATTTTGTTGTCCACACTTCTGAACCATATGTAATAATGCTCCTAACTATTGTTTTAAAAATCCTTATTTTGTTATCAGTTGTTATGTGTTTGTCCCAGAGAATTCCATTCAATAAAGAGATTGTCGTCAAGGAAAGAAAAGGAAGCTGAAGAACAAGCAGGTTTTAGAGCTGGAAGATCAACAATTGATCATATCTTTTGTCTACAACAAATTATTGAAAAAAAAGAATGGTTCAGGCACAACCTATACATTTAGTATTCATAGATATAGAAAAAGCCTATGATAGTGTGCCTTTATCCAGTTTATGGAAAGCTTTAATATCAATAGGAGTAAATCCAAGAATAATTAAAGCAATTCAAAATTTATATAAAAATTCTATTTCAAAAATAAAAATTGGTAAATATCTATCACATGGATTCCAAGTCACAAAAGGATTACGTCAAGGATGTAGCATCTCACCTACATTGTATAAAATATATACAGAAGTAACTTTACAGAATTGGAAGAAAAAATGTCACGCTATGGGAATACCAATAAATGATAGAACAATATACTCGTTACAATTTGCAGATGACCAACTGATTATAGCCCAAGACTATGAGGACATAGAGTATATGACCAGAAAATTGATTCAAGAATATAAAAAATCAGGTCTAAATGTAAACATGAATAAAACAAAGTACATGGTAATTGGTGGAGTGAATGGAGACTTAGTATTAGAAGAAGGGATGGGAATAATAACAGCTACTGAGGAATATAAATATTTAGGTGTGAAAATTACAAATGATGGGAAACAGGACAAAGAAATTAGATCAAGAATAAATTCGTGCATAATTTGAGATTAATATTTCACAGCTATTGTAGCCGACGGCTTGAAACCCAGGCTTCTCTCAGATGAATAAAGTACATGGTGAAATTTCAGTACTTATCCAGTCCAGTCCAAAGAAAGAGATTTGAAATTAATTAAAACTGTGTTTCTAATCACAGACTACAATTGCTATGATAATCACGAGTTGAGTAACAGTAGTCATAGTTATACAAACAAGTAAATTAAAAATTCAATGGCATTCATTAATCAATTACTTATGTGTTAAAAATCAGTTTTCCTCAGCCTCTGAAACTATCGCTAGGTCGCCTGAGCACTATCGAATTGTGGTGCAGAGCGATTTTCGTGATCTTCAGTCATCTATTTCATAAAACACACAAAATGGCGAAGAGAGGTAAAAATTTTCGGTGAAATTTCTTTCAAGCACAAGCCTCATCCATGCCAACGCGTAACGGTGTAGCACCACCAGTGTTTGTAGAACTGGCGCCACCACAGGGTCATGAACCTGAGCATCAGGAGGGCGAGGTGCCTCCTTGGCTCAAAACAGATGAAACTGTTTGCATTTCCACTGCCAGTCTAGTTGGCTACAAGAACCTTCCGCTATCAGGGGAGGCATAATTCTATGCTGCATCCGGGGTTACAAATTTATTTGAAGTCGCTCTGTCAGTCCAGTTTTTTTACAGTTCTTGCTGGGCTTCACTTCATTATTAGCAGTGCTGTGGGAGTTGCGGCCATTTTATTGTGTATGTTTAGATTCCTTTACTTTGAAAGCACCCATGTTTGGATTCAATCAGCTTCAGTGATGATGTTTCACAGTAGACTGCTTATGGCAACTTCAGCCATGATTAAGATGCAGATATGCTAATTGCACAGTGAGCAACTGGCACTACTGTTCCGTCATTGCTAATGCTGTAAGCTTTTTCGCACAGCCTCTGTCTACGTTTTAGTGGTAAGTGACTCCTCATGGCTAATTACTTTCCTTTCCGATAGTTCATCGCAGGTTTTCCTGTTATCACTCTCTCTAGTTACTGGACCAGTTGCTGTTGTTTCTTGTTTGATTCTCATTACTTTTCGTGTACATTCGTCCTAAACCAAGTTTGCGGCTCACCACATAGACCAAAATTGTGAACTGACTAAAACTAATTCTTTCTGACAAGGTTACCTTGCATACATGTGCTTTATCATGAATATATTTAATTAGAGTTCTCTGTTACTGGTCTGCATTTTCCCTCGAGATAGTAGAATTCCTTGCTGTAGGCGATGAAAGGATCTATAGTCCAAGGAGCAGAAGATTAGCAGGTGAGATCGTTTCTGTTTGGTGACAGGAAAACGATGATAGGCAGTAAATCACACTTACATCACTCTAATCCGGACAGCATCTTCAGATTTGGCGGCCATGACAGGTGCAGGGTCTTGTATCACAAGGGAGGAAGAGAGAGGATGTTGTTATGGATGGTCAGTATCCTTTTCTCCAACAGAAATGCATATGTGCACACGTTTCTTTATTTACATGAACTGGAAACTTAAATAGAATCCACGTGTTGCGGTACAGACTCGTCGGTAATAGTCCCAGAAAATATCGGTAATCTTGCTTTTAAAAACTGTATTCTCGCTGCTGTAATGTCGTAGCCTGAAATGTGAACTGACCCCACGCTTCCAATGTTCCGACAGACGCCAAACTGGTTGAATGAGTCAGTGAGGCCCTGCATTCAGCGGCGGCGGCCTGAATACTTGCTGTCGAGAGGGCGTTGGCGGCGTGTTGCTTGTCGGTGTGTCTCTGGCCTCTCTTGTGATAGGCTCACTTGACCCAGCGCCTACTATCGATCTTCGAGCTACATCTCTGCCGACCAGTGTGCTGGCGACAGCTTACACCAGCACAAAAGGTTGGTTCGACAATTCATTAATGCCAACCCACGATGCAGTCCTGACCACTAGTCATTCACGAAAATAATTTGAAAAATTATCCGTCCCTGTCTGGTTTTAGTCGCCCTTGACTGAGCCTTTAGTGGTGTGTGGAAAACATCCTGCATTATCGGTGGCGACCGCTTTCTAGAATTCTTTCACTAAGGCAGGGAGAGACAATTTTCGATCACAGTTTGCTGCAACAGAGTAGCGCTCAGCAGACGATAAGGGAGGACGTTCAGACACCATGGTACAACAACAGTTAGAAAACTAGTGCGGAAGCAATAGGAACTTCACAGCAAACATAAATATAGCCAAAGCCTTGCAGACAAACAAAAATAACGCGAAGATAAATGTAGTGTGAAGAGGGCTATGCGAGAGGCTTTCAATGAATTCCAAAGTAAAGTTCTACGTACTGATTTGGCAAAAAATCCTAAGACATTTTGGTCTTATGACAAAGCAGTAGGTGAATAAAATCAAAATGTCCAGACACTCTGTGACCAAAATGGTGCTGAAACAGAGGATGACAGACTAAAGGCCGAAATACTAAATGTCTTTTTCCAAAGCTGTTTCACAGAGGAAGACTGCACTGTAGTTCCTTCTCTAGATTGTCGCACAGATGACAAAATGGTGGACATCGAAATAGACAAAACAGGGATAGAGAAACAATTAAAATCGCTCAAAAGAGGAAAGGCCGCTGGACCTGATGGGATACGTGAAGGAACTTGCCCCCTTCTTGCAGTGGTGTACCGTTGCTCTCTAGAAGAGCGTAGCGTTCCAAAGGATTGGAAAAGGGCACAGGTCATCCCCGTTTTCAAGATGGGACGTCGAACAGATGTGCAGAACTATAGACCTATATCTCTAACGTCGATCAGTTGCAGAATTTTGGAACACGTATTATGTTCGAGTATAATGACTTTTCGGGAGTCTAGAAATATACTCTGTGGGAATCAGCATGGGTTTCGAAAAAGACGATCGTGTGAAACCCAGCTCGCGCTATTCGTCCACGAGACTCAGGTGGCCGTAGACACGGGTTCCCAGGTAGATGCCGTGTTTCTTGACTTCCGCAAGGCGTCCGATGCAATTCCTCATAGTCGTTTAATGAACAAAGTAAGAGCATATGGACTATCAGACCAATTGTGTGATTGGATTGAAGAGTTCCTAGATAACAGAACGCAGCATGTCATGGAGAGAAGTCTTCCGAAGTAAGAGTGATTTCAGGTGTGCGGCAGGGGAGTGTCATAGGACCGTTGCTACTCACAATATACATAAATGACCTTGTGGATAACATCGGAAGTTCACTGAGGCTTTTTGCGGATGATGCTGTGGTATATCGACAGGCTGTAACAATGGAAAATTGTACTGAAATGCAGGTGGATCTGCAACGAATTGACGCATGGTGCAGGGAATGGCAATTGAATCTGAATGTAGACAAGTGCAATGTGCTGCGATTACATAGAAAGAAAGATCCGATATCATTTAGCTACAATATAGCAGGTCAGCAACTGGAAGCAGTTAATTTCATAAATTATCTGGGAGTAGGAATTAGGAGTGATTTAAAATGGAACATATCATATAACGTTTATCGTCGGTAAAGCAGATGCCACACTGAGATTCATTGGAAGAATCCCAAGGAAATGCAATGCGAAAACAAAGGAAGTAGGTTACAGTACTCTTGTTCGCCCACTGCTTGAATACTGCTCAGCAGTGTGGGATCCGTACCAGATAGGGTTGATAGAAGAGATAGAGAAGATCCAACGGAGAGCAGCGCGCTTCGTTACAGGATCATTTAGTAATCGCGAAAGCGTTCCGGAGATGATAGATAAACTCCAGTGGAAGACTCTGCAGGAGAGACGCTCAGTAGCTCGGTACGGGCTTTCGTTGAAGTTTCGAGAACATACCTTCACCGAGGAGTCAAGCAGTATATTGCATAGAAAGCAGTATATTGCATAGAAAGAAGGATCCTTTATTGTATGAGTATATGATAGCGGAACAAACACTGGTAGCAGTAACTTCTGTAAAATATCTGGGAGTATGCGTGTGGAACGATTTGAAGTGGAATGATCATATAAAATTAATTGTTGGTAAGGCGGGTACCAGGTTGAGATTCATTGGGAGAGTCCTTAGAAAATGTAGTCCATAAACAAAGGAGGTGGCTTACAAAACACTCGTTCGACCTATTCATGAGTATTGCTCATCAGTGTGGGATCCGTACCAGATCGGGTTGACGGAGGAGATAGAGAAGATCCAAAGAAGAGCGGCGCGTTTCGTCACAGGGTTATTTGGTAACCGTGATAGCGTTACGGAGATGTTTTACAAACTCAATTGGCAGACTCTACAAGAGAGGCGCTCTGCATCGCGGTGTAGCTTGCTCGCCAGGTTTCGAGAGGGTGCATTTCTGGATGAGGTATCGAATATATTGCTTCCCCCTACTTATACCTCCCGAGGAGATCACGAATGTAAAATTAGAGAGATTCGAGCGCGCACGGAGGCTTTCAGACAGTCGTCCTTCCCGCGAACCATACGCGATTGGAACAGGAAAGGGAGGTAATGACAGTGGCACGTAAAGTGCCCTCCGCCACACACCGTTGGGTGGCTTGCGGAGAATAAATGTAGATGTAGATGTAGATGTAGATTGCTCCCTCCTACGTATATCTTGCCAAGAGACCATGAGGATAAAATGAGAGAGATTAGAGCCCACACAGAGGCATACCGACAATCCTTCTTTCCACGAACAATACGAGACTGGAATAGAAGGAAGAAACGACAGAGGTACTCAAGGTACCCTCCGCCATGTACCGTCAGGTGGCTTGCGGAGTATGGATGTAGATGTAGATGCGTAGTGTGCCTTCGTACCTCACTGCCTTCAGAGAAAGTGGTGCGTTCGCCTAGTGCAGCAAGACTACCTGCGAGAGCTTAGCAGCCCACTGTGGAGCGCAGCCCACCAACCCGACTGACACGACTGGCTAGAGAGTGCAAGGCAACAGCCGAGGACAGCACGCTGCTCAACTACGAGGTGAGTGCCAACACCGCCACCGCCACAGCCGAAGACGACAATGCCGACGCGGACGGCGATGACACCATCGAACTGCCGACGGCGAGATGGAGCACGAACGTGGGAACTGTCGCATGCCCTCGACGCCGACTGCTGACACACGTCAAGAAAAGGCGAGAACCACATCGTGACCAGAAGTGGACGCTAGCGATGTATTAGGTCAGTTGATGGCAATGATACAAGAGATGGTGCTAACTTGGCCATTCAAAACGCAAATCCACAAGCTTTATCAGATAAATTAGAAGCACAAGTAGCTTAGACTGCCAGTTCAATTGCTGTCTTAAAGGAGGACTGGTCAGAAAAGTTAGAAGCAAAATCCGCTCAAACCGTCGCTACGATGACAGGGCTAATGGAAGAATTAGAAATTAAATGTGCCAAATTAAGTTCAGAATTGACGTTAAAAATCGAACAACGATTCCAGTCAGCTGATAAATCGTTAGCTGAAGCCTTTGAGGCTTACAGCTATGAAGTTTCTCAACAGGCACGAAGCTCAGGGTCCAGGCTTGAGGAAGAAACGGAGGTTTTGATAAAGTACTGCTGGAAAGCAAGGAGCCTTTAACTGATTGACATTAGGTTGAATATTGCAGATGAGCACTCAAACAGATGGGGAGAAGGCCACATGAGGGTGACTGAGCAAATGGGTGGGTGAAACAGGTATTGTTATTTCTGGCAACACTGTGTTGGTGTGAGCTGTAGAAGAAAGGATGGACTCAACAGAGGAGCTGTTCAAAGAGTTCAAGCCAGGGGCAGCTGAAAAGACGATGTAGAATTAGAACAAAAACTGTGTATTAATATTTTTTTTTTCAAGTTCCGCGACTGACTAGCTAGAGCATCAACTCGGTGTGGGTACATCACTGTCATTAGTTGAAATGGTACAGTACCGCCCAACATGAGAAAATAGGTACAACATTCTTCGTTATTCTTGTCAGAACAACATATTTTTTCTATTAACAACTCAATTTCAATTAATACAGCGAAGCTGGATACCAGTGTGGGAAAGAATGTTAATTTATTTATTTAATTGATCACATGTGCACTCCCACAAAATAAATCCCTTCATCCAATTTGGTGAGATCTGTGAAATGAATGACTGTATGGTCGTCTGCTAACCGCAGATAGTGAATGTGAATATATGATCATCTTTGAGACGGTACTTGAGTCACCTTTGGTGGAACCAAAGAGATGGAACTTACCAGAGCTTTGAGTGCCTGAAATGTGGCTGACCAATACGGTAGCATGGTTTTCCCCACCTCGGCAGAGGTGCGAGAGGACCTGAAGAATGGGCATGTTTCAGCACTCTGCCACTGGATCTAGTGTTGGTAAGACCTGTCTTAGGCGTGCTCCGTAAGGACAGAAGAGTGGAGACATGGTATGCATGTGTAATACTTAAGAGTGGTTTGGAATAATAATTTCTCTATTTCAGGAACTTTTGTGGGGAGAATTAAATGTCAGGCAGGTAATATTAATGGGATCGTAGTACTCTTCGGAAGTGACCTACAGTCACAATGAAACCACGTGTAGCAATAAGTTGAAATACTTCCGAGTGCTTAAGTTAAGCTGAATTACTAGCGTGTGTACTGTAAGTTGGAAATATTTAAGAAATGGCGTGTGCAGGACTTGAAACTAGAGACGAATACATCCACGTGGTGAGTACTGTGTGAGTCTCAATCTGTGTATGAGACAAAGGATAAAGAGAAGTACTCGTCCATGGTATCAGTTGAGGACTCGCGTGTGTGATGAATATGTTCTTAATATTACTTTGCGTGTTGTGTTTCCGTGTGACGCTTGATTCAAACTCTGAGAGAGAAGCAAGGTGGGTCAGCCGTCTATCCAGCAACGCCACTTGGCTTGCGTTGCACAGGAAGACGTGCATATATCGTCCAGAGTTCGTAGTAGGAAAGAAAAGTTACGAAGTGGGGTAGTGTCGTGTGGAACTGGGATGAATACTAATTGAAGTGGGAAAGCTGAAAGTGATGGGATTATAATGTTGTCACTATTCCTATGTTGTATTCCATGTTGCAGTGTGGTGTATGTCATGTAATTTAATTACGTGTGGTTTGCATGGGAGAGTAGCAAGGTAGTTTCAGAGGTAGTGGGTTATGCATGTTCCTTTTGTACCACTCGGTCTGGAGGAAAGTTTCGTATGATGGTTGTGAGAGTCGAAGTGTGAGATATAGCAAAAGATCCACCATCCAATCCAGGAAGTGCACTGTAGCATTAAATAATTACGAGACCATAAGATAGAGAATCACCAATGTGAAGCCATGCCCACTGGGCGGAGTTTCTCATGTGTTATTGTTGTAGGTTATAAAATTTGTGTGCCTAGGTTATAGAATTTATCGGAATAAATAAGATAGTGAAAAGAAAAAGATTGGTGGCCTTTTCATTCGAATAGTGTGTTGCCATGATACCCAGAATTTATAATGTGTGCGCCATTCATACGCAGTGCGATGGCCACGTGTTGATCAAAGCCGTTGAATAAGAACGAAAATGTGGTATTGCCAGTGCGTAGTGAACAGTCAGAGTAGTGTAAATTACTAATAGTCAGATGTGTGTTTCGGTTGCGCAATATCCAAGCAGGAGAATAACTTTTATCTTAATTGTGAGTACTAGAGTTCATGTTACTTGATAACAAAAAAAATGAATCCACTCGCTTGGCAGACCACTCATCTTGCAGGCCTGACTGCTTGATGCCACAGTATGAGCAAGGCATGCGGGTGCCTCTCATAGTCACTCATTGAGGTTCCCCTCCCTGAGCACTTCCTTCCGGTAGTAACATTTCAGACCAGAGCGGCATGTTAGCAGCCAGCGAAAGTGCTGGCTCCTTTACAGTTACTTTTCCTTCACATAATGGCTGATGAGGCAAAGAAAGCAAACCAAGTTGAATGATTGTTACATCACTGTGACCAATCACATTGCCATTTTGCTTGAGCTCTGTGACAATTAGACGATAATTAATTGAATGAGATTGGTAGATTTTGCTGGAACGTTAAGTATTTGCTCACATGAAAGGAGTGGGTCCACAGAGCTGAGCAGTCCTGTAAGTTCAGCAGAAGCCTTTTCACAGTGTCTCAGTAGAAGGGAATGAGCGTTTCCTGGTCGGCCGCCAGTTATCCTGTTTCCCGAAATGTTTACCGCTGTCACCTCCTGGTGCTACTCCCCTTGATACAGGCACAATGCTGAAAGTCGCCACAGCTTCCCCCTGATGGTGCTTTAGGATGAAATTTGTCTTTCTGTGAGACATCGAGGAGAAGAGCACCTAGCAGTCCTAGCATGACAAAGTTCTTTGCGTTCCTCCAAAACTATGGACTGTCCAATCTAAATGGATTCTCCCACCATTAGATGAAGTGTGGATGGCTCTGATAAGTTAAGAGGGACTGTTCGAAATCAGTACCGACCTCATTTAACGGTAACGATGACTTTGCAATTTTTGAGTGGGAATTTTCTGTTGATTTCCTCGTCCCGCAATCTAGTGATTTTTGTTGGTACTATACCCACGACCTGCCCCTAGCGTTTGTATGGTATTGTGGATATTAATAATAAAAGTAACTGTGAAACATGGACTAAAATACCTTCTAAGGTATCTGTCATATGTAAAATGGGGATTTTCTCTGCCTCGTGATGACTGGGTGTTGTGTGATGTCCTTAGGTTAGTTAGGTTTAAGTAGTTCTAAGTTCTAGGGGACTGATGACCATAGATGTTAAGTCCCATAGTGCTCAGAGCCATTTGAACCATTTTGTAAAATGGGCAACTCAACGATACATGAGAGTTTGCAATCATGTTCCTGTCAAAATCTCGATATTTCACTTGTACCGCAATCTAGTGACATCTTATAGTATTATATCCAATACTGGTATTGACACTATAATTTATTTTCGCAACAGGAATTCGAGTCAGTTTAACACGATATACACCCCTGGAAATGGAAAAAAGAACACATTGACACCGGTGTGTCAGACCCACCATACTTGCTCCGGACACTACGAGAGGGCTGTACAAGCAATGATCACACGTACGGCACAGCGGACACACCAGGAACCGCGGTGTTGGCCGTCGAATGGCGCTAGCTGCGCAGCATTTGTGCACCGCCGCCGTCAGTGTCAGCCAGTTTGCCGTGGCATACGGAGCTCCATCGCAGTCTTTAACACTGGTAGCATGCCGCGACAGCGTGGACGTGAACCGTATGTGCAGTTGACGGACTTTGAGCGAGGGCGTATAGTGGGCATGCGGGAGGCCGGGTGGACGTACCGCCGAATTGCTCAACACGTGGGGCGTGAGGTCTCCACAGTACATCGATGTTGTCGCCAGTGGTCGGCGGAAGGTGCACGTGCCCGTCGACCTGGGACCGGACCGCAGCGACGCACGGATGCACGCCAAGACCGTAGGATCCTACGCAGTGCCGTAGGGGACCGCACCGCCACTTCCCAGCAAATTAGGGACACTGTTGCTCCTGGGGTATCGGCGAGGACCATTCGCAACCGTCTCCATGAAGCTGGGCTACGGTCCCGCACACCGTTAGGCCGTCTTCCGCTCACGCCCCAACATCGTGCAGCCCGCCTCCAGTGGTGTCGCGACAGGCGTGAATGGAGGGACGAATGGAGACGTGTCGTCTTCAGCGATGAGAGTCGCTTCTGCCTTGGTGCCAATGATGGTCGTATGCGTGTTTGGCGCCGTGCAGGTGAGCGCCACAATCAGGACTGCATACGACCGAGGCACACAGGGCCAACACCCGGCATCATGGTGTGGGGAGCGATCTCCTACACTGGCCGTACACCACTGGTGATCGTCGAGGGGACACTGAATAGTGCACGGTACATCCAAACCGTCATCGAACCCATCGTGTTACCATTCCTAGACCGGCAAGGGAACTTGTTGTTCCAACAGGACAATGCACGTCCGCATGTATCCCGTGCCACACAACGTGCTCTAGAAGGTGTAAGTCAACTACCCTGGCCAGCAAGATCTCCGGATCTGTCCCTCATTGAGCATGTTTGGGACTGGATGAAGCGTCGTCTCACGCGGTCTGCACGTCCAGCACGAACGCTGGTCCAACTGAGGCGCCAGGTGGAAATGGCATGGCAAGCCGTTCCACAGGACTACATCCAGCATCTCTACGATCGTCTCCATGGGAGAATAGCAGCCTACATTGCTGCGAAAGGTGGATATACACTGTAATAGTGCCGACATTGTGCATGCTCTGTTGCCTGTGTCTATGTGCCTGTGGTTCTGTCAGTGTGATCATGTGATGTATCTGACCCCAGGAATGTGTCAATAAAGTTTCCCCTTCCTGGGACAATGAATTCACGGTGTTCTTATTTCAATTTCCAGGAGTGTATTTAGTTTGGTAGGCATTCAATTTTTGATTAGTTTTCTTCATTGCTTTATCCGAATGTAGAAATTTGAAGTAAACGCCAAGAACTTTGAAGTAAATCCGTAAAGTACTCTCCGAAGCCACTGGCAACAATGTTTCTCCTTTACGTATTATTGCTCTATCAGAGAAAAGATTCTGGGCAGAAATGATGTACTATTGACGCCAAAGTGACGTGCGAACTGAACTCACAAAGGAAGTACCAAAAATAACTAAATTTCGCGACAGAAATTTCTCGATCTACCATCCGATACGCAATCTGCACTCATTGAGCTAAAAGTGAAGCTTATAACTCGGGAAATAGCTACATGATCTGAAGGTTCCTGTTGCATGCTCACTACCACAAAGCTCCATTTCACAAACACATTTCAGAGGAAACTATTGCAAATAAATTAAAACCGTAACCTGTACCGATGAAGGTATGTTGAATGCGTGCTATGAGCATACATTGTCGTGAATTTTTACACATATTACCTCATTTCTATCTCACCAATTCTGCGAGCTGCTGTCCTCCCGCGTCCGGTCCGTCTCATGGCTGGCCCCACAGTGCTCTCCACGCGCCAAAATCCGACCAACATTCCTATTCAGACGCGGTGATGGGGAGACTCACTTCACCCCCGCACCAACTTTGTAGCCTACCCTCGTACCTGTTTTCATCTTTGCTTGCTGCTCTGGCCTACCTGCCGTTATTCTTGTAATGTTGGCAATGACTGCTATTCCCTTAAACTGTTCCCTTTGGTCCATGCTTCCACTACATTTGACTACCATTCATACCCATGCACACTCATACAGGATGGAACAAGGAGTATACATATAAACTGCGTGTGACCTCTTTGTGAAATGATGAAAAGAAATAAACAAATGCGTCAAATATTCCTTTCACCCAGCGAAGTATTGAAGCTACTAGGAATCAAAGAAAAACTTACATCTCGATATAGAAAACGTAATTACTTTCTATTGTAACCTGAGGCTAAACGAAAGTAACGCCTCATTATATACAATGCGTTTTCGGAAAGCAAGCTCAGATCGGCTTGGAAATAGAAACCATTGCGAAAAACAAAAATGTTTTATTTCCAACAATCAGCTACAACTTCCAGCTACCTACGTAGTCGCCGCTCCGATTTAGACATTTGTCGTAGCGTTGTACCAACTTTCCAATACCCTCGTCATAGAAGGCAGCCGCCACTGCTTTCCGCCAATTCTCTACTCTGGTTTACAGCTCGTTGTCTGTGCCAAAAAGTTGTCTCCATAACTAGCGGTTCACGCGAGGAAAGATGAAACTCAGAGGTAGCCAATTAAGGGCTGTATTGTCAATGATCAAACAATCCCCATTGAAAACGCTGCACGAGCATCTTCGTTGCCCCTGCATAATGCATCTGAGAATTGTCTAGAAGACAAAAACACATGACAGTTATGTTAAAAATGGTTCAAATGGTTCTGAGCACTATGGGACTTAACAGCTGAGGTCATCAGTCCCCTAGAACTTAGAACTACTTAAACCTAAATAACCCAAGGACATCATACACATCCATGCCCGAGGCAGGATTCGAACCTGCGACCGTATCAGTCGCGCGGTTCCAGACTGAAGCGCCTACAACCGCTCGGACACGCCGGCCGGGACAGTTATGTTATGTGGACAGCATAGCTTGAGGCGAAATTTCTCACCAGGGCCTCGTACTTGGCTGGAGACATCAATCTCTAGGTATCTTTATGTATTCACTGTGCGCTCCTAACTGAAAAGAGCGACTTGACGCGATCTATGGGCGTAACGCCCAACACATCCGTGCAAATCTTCATCGGATTTTCACAGTGGTTTCCATTTCGCGACCGATCGGAACTTACTTTCCTAATCGATCTCTAAAGATATATGTAGCCTACGTCAGCTCAAATGTTCATTCGAGGATCGTGTACAAAACAGAAGTAAATCGGCCAAGAATTTTTGGAAATTTTTGGTAACAACCTTTTCCCTTTATATACGAGATGTATTCAGAAAGTTTTGGAACATTCATAATTTCGCGCCAATGGTGTGATGGAGCGGAATGCGGTTGGCACCCCTGCACACGTATGTGTTTAGTGTACAGCTATCGGAAGTTTTATTCTTGTATGTCGGATAGTTATTGCTCAGGGCTGTGTTGAGTAGAACGCTGTGGCGCATAGTTTGCAGTTTCAAGATGACAGACTGTCAACGCGTCTGCATCACATTTTGCGTGAAAATCAAAGAAACCTTTACAGAGACACACCGAATTATACCGGAAACCTACGGTGATGACTGCTTAAGCCGTACTTGATGTTACGAATGGTTCACCCGAATTAAAATTTGGTCGGACGGAAGTTAAAGATGACACTCGTTCAGGAAGACCTTCGACGTCGACCAACGACTCTCTTGTCCGTCAATGAATCGTGTGTGTTAGTCGAAACCTGACTGTCCGAGAGATTGCATTAGAATGTAACATGTCAATAGGATCATGCCATGAAATCCTGACATATTGTCTTGGAATGCATCGTTTTTCCGCCAAGTTCGTCCCACGGCTCATGATGCAAGACCAGAAAGACCTTCTCCTTCCAATCTGTGAAGAGCTTTAGGATCGCGCCAATGAGAGAGAGAGATGTTCCTTACGAGAACGATAACTGCTGATGAGACGTGAGTCTGCGGTTATGATGTTGAGACCAAGGTTCAATCTTCACAATGGCTCGGGAAAGGTTCTCCAAGACCATAAAGAGATCATCAGATCAGGCCAAACGTCAAAGCCATGCTGATAGTTTTCATTGACTTTGAAGGATTAGTTGTCCGGCCGCAGTGGCTGAGCGGTTCTAGGCGCCTCAGTTCGGAACCACGTGACTGCTACGGTCGCAGGTTCGAATCCTGCCTCGGGCATGGCTGTGTGTGATGTCCTTAGGTTAGGTAGGTTTAAGTAGTTCTAAGTCTAGGAGACTGATGACCTCAAATGTTAAGTCCCATAGTGCTCAGAGCCATTTGAACCACCACTTTTTTTTTTTTTTTTTAAGGATTAGTTAATCATGAATTCGTGTCACAGGCACAAACTGTTAATCGATGGTACTATCGGAACGCGTTGTGACGCCTGCGAGATAATGTGGGAAGGAAACGGCCTGAAATGTGGCGAGACAATTCATGGTTCTTGCAGCACTATAACGCAACCGCACATTCATCCCTACTGCTGCGTGATAATTGCACAAAAAACGAAATCACTGTGCTGTCTCCTCTACAGATCTGGCCCCTGTGGACATTATTTATTTCCAAACATGAAAATCCCGTTGAAAGGACAAAGATTTGCAACTATAGACGAGATAAAATAAAATTAGCAGACTGCGCTTCGTACGATCCAGCAAGTGTCTTACCAAGACTGGTTCTGGAAGCTGAAACAGCTTTGCGAGCTGTATATCAATTTTGGAGGAGAGCATTTCGAAGGAGCCCATGCACAATAAGTAAAAGGTAACCGTAGAAAAATTTTTTGGACAAAGTACGGAATTTTTTAGACAGACCTCGTAGCACATCCATCCATGTTAACATGCCACGTTACGAAATCTCATGTAGATAGTGATCTGTCGCTTGTCATGAAGTAAAATGAGCAACATTTCATCAAGACCGGAGTAACACTCAGCAAAACTGAAATTATCCTCTACATCTACATCTACATCTACATGGATACTCTGCAGATCACATTTAAGTGTCTGGCAAAGGGTACATTGAACCACCTTCACAGTTCTCTATTATTCCAGTCTCATACAGCGCGCGGAAAGAATGAACACCTATATCTTTCCGTACGAGCTCTGATTTCCCTTATTTTATCGTGGTTATCGTTCCTCCCTATGTAGGTCGGTGTCAACAAAATATTTTCCCATTCGGAGGAGAAAGTTGGTGATTGGAATTTCGTGACAAGATTCCGTCGCAACGAAAAATACCTTTCTTTTAATGATTTCCAGCCCAAATCCTGTATCATTTCTGTGACACTCTCCCCCATATTTAGCGATAATACAAGACGTGCTGCCCTTGTGTGAACTTTTTCGATGTTCTACGTCAGTCCTTCCTGGTAAGGATCCCACACCGCGCAGCAGTATTCTAAAAGAGGACGGACATGCGTAGTGTAGGCAGTCTCCTTAGTAGGTCTGTTACATTTTGTAAATGTCCTGCCAATGAAACGCAGTCTTTTCTTAGCCTTCCCCACAACATTTTCTATGTGTTCTTTCCAATTTAAGTTGTTCGTAATTGTAATACCTAGGTATTTAGTTGAATTTACGGCTTTTAGATTAGACTGATTTATCGTGTAACCGAAGTTTAACGAGTTCCTTTTTGCACTTACGTGGATGACCTCACACATTTCGTTATTTATGGTCAACTGCCACTTTTCACACCATTCAGATATTTCTTCTAAATCGTTTTGCAGTTTGTTTTGACCTTCTGATGACTTTATTACGGTCGCAGGTTCGATCCCTGCATCGGGCATGGATGTGTGTGCTTTCCTTAGGTTAGTTAGGTTTAATTAGTTCTAAGTTCTAGGCTACAGATGACCTCAGAAGTTAAGTCGCATAGTGCTCAGAGCCATTACAACCATTTTTTTGTTGACTTTATTAGTCGATAAACGACAGCGTCATCTGCAAATAACCGAAGACGGCTGCTCGGATTGTCCCCCAAATCGTTAGTATAGGTAAGGAACAGCAAAGGGGCTATAACACTACCTTGTGGAACGCCTGAAATCACTTCTGTTTTACTCGATGTTATACTGCTGGCCAACCAACATACGTTTCGGAGTGAGCTGTCTCTCGCATGGCGTGGACTCTGGTGGCTGTCCGAGGGGGCATTTCACCAGACGCTGCAGAAGCTCCGAGACGGCGGTCGAGGAGGAAAGTTTTATGCTGTCACGGAGAATCCGCGCCAATTGTGGCGTAAGTAGAGCCACTGGTTCAGCTGTTTACCTGCTGGCCCCAGTAGGTCTGGCCCGGCAGCTCTAAAACTGATCTCAATGCCAGCGGACTAAGCCTTTGCCTTCCGTGTACTCAGTTTCTCACGATGGACCAGTGTCGTGTTCTCCACTGTGCTCGTTTGTACGCTTTTATTCGGAATCTCTGCTCTCCTATAGATTGACTCGCACATCGAGATTGATTCGTTCTTCTTAGGGTTCATCTCCACCGTGGGTTATCAGAGTTAGATTTGTGCCGACAGTGCTGATTCCGCAGAGTTGTCAAGCCTACATAGATAATTAACTTCCGCTTAAGTTGAATAGTCCAAGCGGTGACACTGCACTGCGAGTGTAAAGAGAAAGGAAAATAAAGGAAGTTATGAAGTAATGGAGTAGCATCAGTAAAAAAATAGAGAGCGCAATGGCAAGGCCTTTAATGAAGCATTACTCGTTAGTAATTTACTAATGAAATATCGACTGTTTATAGTGTCTTCTATATCACTGTCGAGAAACTGTATGGGATCAAGATGCTCAGGAGTGCTGAGAGGTACCACTTAGGAAGAGTGGCTGAGGGAAGTAGAGTTATAAGGAGAATTAATCAATTTATTTTTTTTCACATTTTTCGTTGTCTACAACTTACACTGAGGTGATAAAACACAGAGGACACCTCCTAATATCATGTCGGATCTCCTTTTTCTGGGTGTTGCGCACCAGCTGGACGGTGCATGGACTCAACAGTTCGTTGGAAGTCCCCTGCAGAAATAGTGAGCCACGCTGCCTCTATAGCCGTCCATAATAGCGAAAGAGTTGCCGGTGCAAGATTCTGTGCACGAACTGAGCTCTCGATTATGTCCCATAAACGTTCGGTGGATTCATGTCAGGCGATGTGGATAGCCAAATTATTCGTTCCGAGTATCAAGAATGTTCTTGAAACCAACTGCGAACAACTGTCTTCCACAAAATTTCCATCATGGTTAGGTAACATGAAATCCATGAAAGACTGCAAATTGCTTTCAAGTTGCCGAGCATAACATTTCCAGTCAAAGCTCGGTTCAGTTGGACCAGAGTACCCAGTCCATTCCATTTAGGCACAGACCACACCATCGGGGAGCCACCACCAGGTTGCACACTGTCTTGTTGACAACCTGGGTCCATGGCTTAAGAGGGATCTGTGTCACACTCAAACCCTACCAACTGAAATTGGGACTCAAGTGATCAGGACATTTTTACAGTCGTCTAGGGTCCAACCCGTACTGTAGCGAGTCTAGGAGAGCCGCTGCAGACGACACCGTGAGGATAGCAAAGGCGCTCACGTCGGTCGTCTGGTGCCATAGTCCATTAACGTCAGATTTTGCTGCACTGTCCCAAAGGATACGTTTGTAGGACGTCCCACATTTATTTCTGCGGGTATTTCACGCAGTGTTGCGTGTCTGTTAGTGCTGAAACCTCTGCCGTAACACCTCTGCTCTCTGTCATTAAGTGAAGGCCAGCGACCACCGCGTTGTCCATGGTGAGAAGTAATCCGTGAAATCTGTTATTCTCGACACTCTCTTGACACTGTGGAACTCGCAACATTGAATTATCTAACTGTTTCCGAAATGTAATGTCTCATACGTGGAGCTCCAACTGACATTCCGGGTTCAAAATCTGTTAATTTCGCTCTGCGACCATAATCACGTCGGAAACGTATTCACATGAATCACTTAAGTATAAATGACAGCTTTGCGTATGCACTGCCATTTTCTATATATCTGGGGGAACCTAGCTCGCAAGTGGGCCACCGTAGTTTGCATGTTGCCAACACCTCATGGAGAGACTGATCTAAAGACAAAGTTAAAATGTTGTGACCGAACCAGCTGTCTATTATAAATTAGTTCATAGCAGCAACACCTGTGTGTGCACCAGATGCCTCTCAAGGTGGAGGAAGTGAATTGTCAGCTGATTCGCAAGGGATGTTTTGCAGTGAAACTTGCTCGAGATCATGCCTCCAGAGACTGCCCAAACTAATCGTGGCTCTAACCGAGGGAGTGAACAAGCGTGCTAAGGGTGGCCATCAGCCTCAGCCACTTCATTCTCAAGCTGGTCCCCAGACTGACTGCACCCCGTCTTCCACTGGGAAAACATGACAAGCTACGTACTAGCTCTCGTACACCACCTGAGAGTGGAAAATTGACAGTGGATAAGGGAAAAGTGAAGACGACTGTACTATGTCTTCTGCCGGTTGATGCTTAATGTGAACGTTGTCCAAGTAAACAATGTAGAACAGTATTATTGAAAAGTTTGTAAGCCAAAATACTCCTCCGTTGGAGGCAAGCTAGTCACTTAAAATATTTTGCGAAGTTTCGTGATTACCCCTGAATTGAGACAGGTCCGAACTTAGGCTGAAGGATTTAACGATGAAATAGTTGAAATCTGTTATTCAGTTGCTCGCAGAGAAAAATGGAATCTAAGGTTCATTCGTTAGGAAAATGATATATCAAGGTAAAGTCGATACCTGATACCCAAGTCATGGTCACTCTCGATGCAGAGGCCAAGTTCCGTTGATGGTTCTCACAGACGCTGGTGGCTCCCAAAGTTGACAATGGCTGGCGAGTAACATGGCATCGTACATGGCGAATAGTCCGACGGAGACTGAGCCTGTAGAACTGCGCATGCAGTTGGCACTTAGCCCAGAGCTCGAAGGAACATTGGCTTGGAGCAGTGTAGCGCTGCCCTAAATACCCAGTCCGCGTGGTGGTACGAGAGGAACTACTTGCAATCACGTGGTCACGCAGGAGCAAACAGGTGTGCGGGGCCGGCGACCTCTAACGGCACCTGGGCTGCCACCTGCTGTTCTAGTCAGCGTACGTGATTGAAGTTCTGTCATTCTAACCCCTGGATGTTTAGGCCGATCGCATTACCACGGGTGTGAGAGCGGTGGCAAATATGCTCGGCGAGTGCACCATACACGAGAGATTGTTAAACCCTTTCGTTTACCTGAGTAACTACATAAACATGTCTGTTATGAGTAGACAGACCCATTAGGGTGGACCTAGGAGCACGAAAAGTCTTCGGGAATATTCGCTTTTTGTAGGAAGGTTTTCTATTTCCCATGAGGATCGGTGTCTATCCATTCGGAACTCTTGGAGGAGCTGGTTGTAGCCCGAAGACAGTTCTGAGATGTACAAAACACGTAGAGAACTGAAGCTAAAATCTTCTGGGTTATTAGGCCGCGTCATATTTCTTCTAGCAGTAGTGGACACCAGAAGGTCCCAAGGAAGATCCCAGCAGAGAGGTCGAAAAGTCGATCATTTACAAGAAATATGACGCTTCCTAACAACCCAGAAGATTTTAACTCCAGTGACAGCGGCCACGAAAGCCTGCAGAATTACTTAAAACGTAGAAAACTCTCACCACCTATACAGTTCAGACACCATACCAAGGAAGATAGTTCAATTAAATTAAAACCTCATTTCCAGTCAGAGTCTCGTATTGCGTAAGTAATTATAAGTTCACTGGTGGTAGTCTTGCGCCGTTAAATCAATTAATTAAAAATTATTACTATTAATCAGACAGTTTGTGCATTAAAATTAGTTTCCTCAGCTATATGAAACTACCGATGGTTTTCCTGAGTAGGTTATAGAATGGTGGGGCGGAACAGTTGTCAAGATCACCAATCACTTAATTCAGAATATACAGAAAACGGTAAAAGTTGGTAGAATGTTCCGGGACTGTTTATTTCACATTCATGCTGACGTTTGAAAAACTGGCACCACCACAGAAAGCCGCAGGAACCGTTTGTATTGACATCCCTACGCCCAGACCCCCCCCCCCCCCCCCCCTTCAAATGAAGTTGGCTGCACTGTCCCTCCGATTGGAGTGGGCACACTCATGTGCTGCGTCCGAGGCTACAAAACTACTAACTAACGCTCTCTCAGTTCCATTCCTTTGGTTTTATCGATTGGGTGCAGTTCGTCATTAGCAATAGCGTCGAAGTTGCAGGCATTTCATTGTACACTCAATGGAGTGTTCATTCCAGTCAACAGATCCTGTAATATTCTTCCTCAGTTTCACTGAGAATAGCAGTATCAGCAGCGAATCTTGTCACTGATGTCCTTTCACGTTGAATTTCAATTCCACCCTTCAACCTTTCTTTTATTTCCGTCAATGCTCTTCGATGTATAAATTAAACAGTATAGGCAAAGGGTTGTATTCCTGTCTTACGCCCCTTTTAATACGAGCGCTTCATTCTTGGTCTTTTGTTTCCTTTTGCTTCCTGTACGTATTGTGTAATACCAGTCTTTCTCTATAGCTTACCCGTATTTTTCTCAGAATTTTGAACATCGTGCGGCATTTAAAACTGTTGAATTTCTCCAGGTCGACAAATCCTATTAACGTGTCTTGATTTTTATTCAGTCTTGCGTCCCGTATCAACCACTACGTGATAACCGCTTCTCTGGCACCTTTACCTTTCATAAAGCCAAAGTGATCGACGTATAACACATCCTAAGTCCTCTTTTCCATTCTTCTGTATATTACTCTTGCGAGCAACTTGGATGCAAGAGCTGTTAAGATAATTGTGCGATAATTTTGGCACATGGTGTCTCTTACTATCTTCGGCATTGTATGGATGACGCTTTTTCGGAAGTATGGTGGTATGTCGCCATTCTCATACATTCTACTTATCAATGCGAATAGTCTTTTGGTCTCCACTTGTCCCAATGATTTTAGAAATTCCAATAAAATGTTTTCTACCCTTTCTGCCTTATTCGATCTTAAATCTTCCTAACCGCTTTTAAATTCGGGCTCTAATATTGGATCTCTTATCGCTTCTCTGTGAACTATTTCTTCTATTACCTCTTCAGGCAAGTCTTCCCCCTTCTACCTATCCGCTCTCTTCCCTGCATTTAACAGCGTAATTCCCCTTACGCTCTTAATGTTATCACCCTCGCTTTTAATTTCACCAAAGGCTGTACTGAGAGTTCTGTGCCGTGACCCCTGCGATGCTCTTGCTTCCGCAGAGTTTTCTCCGTCCAAACGATAAGCCCTTGCCGCGTGCTGGTTGGCCAGCGTCTCCTTTTACACGAGGCCCGGCGCTCTGCGGGAGGAAAGGTACGGAGCGAGTCTTCACGGGGCATCGCATTGGCGCCTGTGTATTACTGTGCCGCACTGGTGTTATCATTGCAGCGCTGGTGGCTGTTGGCGAGCAAAACTGTGACTACAGTGACCAGTAAACACAGGCTCTGTTCAAGAGTCGTTCCGCCACTTTGCGCTGTGACGAGAGCCCCAGAGTTTGGCCTGGCATGTACATCCACTGCAGCTCCGTGGATTAATTTTCAAATGGCGAGCTATTTGTCTGGCGGATCGTTTTCAAAACTTGATTAGTCCTTGTGGCAACTATTCTTGTTCGAAGGATGTTGTTCTAAATCGCTTGAGTGTTAATATTGAAATCACTGTTAATCGCAAGTGGAATTAAGCGACTTATGCCCTGGTTGATTTTGCTGTAAGTTATTGATTGCTGCCATTTGTAGCTGATATTCGGCGACTTTGTATCTTATCTGGATGGACTGCAGTTTTCACGATTTATCAATGAGTTCCTCGTCTGCGTACTAAACGAAAACTATTCAACTTAGGTTGGATTTTTCTGTGCCACTTTCTGCCTGTGAGCAGTTGTGACTTGTTGAAAACTTTGTGCCATCAAATGGCGGTATTATTAGTAGCTCAAACTGAGTGCAGGTATTCGTTCTTTACGAGGTCTAACTCCTGAGTGGCCCTGCAGATTATGGCTCTGAGCACTATGGGACTTAACAGCTGAGGTCATCAGTGCCCTAGAACTTAGAACTACTTAAGCCTAACTAACTTAAGGACATTACACACATCCATGCCCGAGGCAGGATTCGAACCTGCGACCGTAGCGGTCGTGCGGTTCCGGACTGAAGCGCCTAGAACCTCTTGGCCACGGCGGCTGCTCTGCAGATTACGTTTTATGAATGTTAATTTGATTCAAGCTGCCTTAACGGCAGAATTACCATCAACTGTAGCTGCAGTTTAATACGCAATATCGAATTTAAGAAACTTTGAGTCGAATCTTGTCTCCATTTGGTTTCTACCTTGACGATCATTTATTTTGCCGTTGTTGATATTTGTTAAAGTGAATTGTGTGTTTATGTTGGTTTTGTTACAGAAGTTGTTGTCAGTGAACAGCCCGTGCTGGTTATTGTTTCCGGTCGGGTCTCACTCATGAAATTCAGACGCGAGGCCGATGATGAACGCCATCCGTCAAGAAAAGAAGATTGGGTTTAACGTCCCGTCGGCATCGTAGTCATTAGAGACAGATAGGGATATCACGGAAAACATAAGCCTGGATGCCCGGGCGCGTTCTTGAGCCGTCGGCCTCTCTAATGCGACTCCAGTATGCTAACCACTGCGCCGCTAATATTGTGTGCTAGTTCGTCTTTACTCCTTTCAGGCTACTGCATTAGGTAATGATCACCCTATATTTGTTGTCACGTTTTTCTGTGTAAGATGCAGGTTCTTTGATTATTAATTAGGTTGTTCAGTTGCGACACAGAGTTTATCTGTTAAGACAATTTACATTTGAATAGTTTGGAACCTTTTAGCTTGCTACAATCTATGTTACCGTGTTTACATTCGTGAGGGATTATCATTTTGACTGGTTCAGAATTCGTTCACGCAGTATATATTAGTGATCTTAGATCGTTCTCTCTTTTTTTTTTTAATTGTGAAATTAATTCTGTATAGGAGTAATACCGTTTTTATTACAGTTCTTAGGCCGTAATGCTGTTTGTCTTGCACCCCTTCAAAAATTGTTTATTTAAGTGGGTGGAAACACATATAAAATTTTGGTGTAATTAATTCTATAAGCATGAGTATACCACCGGTTGCTTATGATAGTATTATTCTGTAACTGTGTTATTACCAGTGTTTCATCTTGGTTTGGTCAAATAAATCTTTTTCTTTAATGTATCCTCAAAGGTGCAAAGGTGTTGCTCTTACAGAAACATTTAGGTTATGGTCAAAGAACTTTGCCACTGGAAGCAAAAAGATATTGTACACATAAAAACTGAAAAAGATATTATAAATTGCGAAATTTTTGATCCACTTTATGAAATTTTTTATGCAAATTTTTTGTCGGAGAACTTAGATATAGGAAGTACATTGATGTTATCCATATGACATTACTGAGAGCTATTACAAATTGCGAAAATGACAGAACTGTCTTTAGCCACACTGTTGTCAGAGAACATAGCTCTAGGAAGTATAATGATGTTATACACCTGAAATTTTGAAACTTCTTGTTTCTGTACGAGTAACATCTTTGCACAGCCTATATCAAGGTTATTTGATCATAACCTTTATGTTTGTATGTAAACACAGAGTATATCACGAGGACACGACACAGTAGTGAAATATGCAGCAGAATTTAAAAAAAAAAAAAAAAACTGAATCATGGACGTGAAAATGGTAACAAATACGCTGAAACAGAGTGGAAAAAGTGTAGCCGGCCGGAGTGGGCGAGCGGTTCTATGCGCTTCAGTCTGGAACAGCGCGACCGCTACGGGCGCAGGTTCGAATCATGCCTCGGGCATGGATGTGTGTGATGTCCGTAGGTTAGTTAGGTTTAAGTAGTTCTAAGTTCTAATGGACTGCTGACCTCCGATGTTAAGTCCCATAGTGCTGAGAGCCATTTTTTGGAAAAAGTGTCACCACAGTATAATTATAATAAGAATACCTCATCTAAATGTAAGTACAGATATATTTTCGACAAACGCTTCCTTGCCACTTAAAGTTGTTCCTTTTCTATCTGTTTAGTCACCAGCAAAAATTTTCTTTGTATTCAAACAATGATCTCCAGCAATATAGACATGTACAGAAGAATGGAAAAGAAAGTTGAGAATACGCTAGGTGACGATCAGTTTGGCTTTAGGAAAAGCAAAGGGACGAGAGAGGCAATTCTGACATTACGGCTAATAATGGAAGCAAGGCTAAGAAAAATCAAGACACTTTCATAGGATTTGTCGACCTGGAAAAAGCGTTCGACAATGTAAAATGGTGCAAGATCCTCGAGATTCTGAAAAGAGGAGGGGTAAGCTATAGGGAGAGACGGGTCATATACAATATGTACAACAACCAAGAGGGAATAATAAGAGTGGACGATCAAGAACGAAGTGTTCGTATTAAGAAGGGTGTAAGACAAGGCTGTAGCCTTTCGCCCCTACTCTTCAATCTGTACATCGAGGAAGCAATGATGGAAATAAAAGAAAGGTTCAGGAGTGGAATTAAAATACAAGGTGAAAGGATATCAATGATACGATTCGCTGATGACATTGCTATCCTGAGTGAAAGTGAAGAAGAATTAAATGATCTGCTGAACGGAATGAACAGTCTAATGAGTACACAGTATGGTTTGAGAGTAAATCTGAGAAAGACGAAGGTAATGAGAAGTAGTAGAAATGAGAACAGCGAGAAACTTAACATCAGGATTGATGGTCACGAAGTCAATGAACTTAAGGAATTCTGCTACCTAGGCAGTAAAATAACCAATGACGGACGGAGCAAGGAGGACATCAAAAGCAGACTCGCTATGGCAAAAAAGGCATTTCTGGCCAAGAGAAGTCTGCTAATATGAAATACCGGCCTTAATTTGAGGAAGAAATTTCTGAGGATGTACGTCTGGAGTACAGCATTGTATGGCAGTGAAACATGGACTGTGGGAAAACCGGAACAGAAGAGAATCGAAGCATTTGAGATGTGGTGCTATAGACGAATGTTGAAAATTAGGTGGACTGATAAGGTAAGGAATGAGGAGGTTCTGGGCAGAATCGGAGAGGAAAGGAATATGTGGAAAACACTGATAAGGAGATGGGAGAGGATGATAGGACATCTGCTAAGACATGAGGGAATGACTTCCATGTACTAGAGGGAGCTGTAGAGGGCAAAAACTGTAGAGGAAGACAGAGATTGGAATACGTCAAGCAAATAATTGAGGACGTAGGTTGCAAGTGCTACTCTGAGATGAAGAGGTTAGCACAGGAGAGAAATTCGTGGCGGGCCGCATCAAACCAGTCAGTAGACTGATGATAAAAAAAAATAAAAAAAAAAAAACATGAATGTATAAACACTTGAGGATGGGCCCAAGCCCGAAACCGGTCGTGTGACGAATAAATAATCTTTTATTGTGACTGGTGGCGGAAATTTATCTACACCTTATTAAGGGACAGTCTCGGAGTCCAACACCATCCACTATGGATAAAATTCTCTAATCGCAAACACAGTTAACGCAACCAATTTATGCGCGTCCTTGTTCGTAAGGAAACTCTGTGATTTACGCGCGAAATGCCGCACACTCTCCCTGGAGAGCGCTGAGATCGCAAGTCACGATAAGGAGGACGTTCCGTAGCACGTAGCAGATCGTTTCAGAGCGTGCGGCACGACGGTCACCACCTCTGGCGTGCTTCGCGATGGGAAAAACGTCCCGTGTAAGGAGGGCTTAATTACCCACGGCCTGACGACTTGTCTGGCGTAGCGGTAATAAATTATATCCACCAACCTTCCTCCTGAAACAATCTGTTGGTGGAAGCCGTATCAAAATCCTTACAGTAATTCTTGAGATCAGCCTTCACATACAGACAGAAAAAGTAATAGGTTCCTATAATTTATAATATGTATACACAGTTCGTCAACCTGCCATTGCAAAGTCTTCCAGAAATTAAGAAATATGCATATTACTCCACAGATTATGTCGATGGAGGCAAGATCGTAGTGTCATCAAAGCCACTGGAAAGTAAGCATCGTGATGTATTGCTCTGTAGCTTTTGGGCATCGAGTGGTAACTAACATCCACCTCTAAGGGCCACAGTCCCTAATAACGTTGTTGTCCCAGATTAGGATCAGTAGGGTTTCCCTGATCACAGAAACAGAATGTTGAGTAGAACCATTAAATTACATTAGATTTAGAAAAACAAAGTTCTAACAATTGTTACTACCGTGGTGCGAAGACTGGTTTGAGACAAATCTCTACGTTCGTCTTCCATGTTCAAGCATCTTCATTTCTGCAAAAGCACTGCGACCTGCGCCCATTTGAAATTCCTTACTTCCATTCGCGTTTTGTTCTCTCTCTATAATTTTTACTCCCTTCAATTTGCCCCAATCACTAAACTGACCTTTCCTTCATGTCCAGATGTGGATCAGGTCTATGTGTTTAGTCAAGTTGTGCCACAAGTTTCTTTGACCCCATTTACATTCAGTACCTCCTCAGCAGTTATTTGATCTACCACTCTGACCTTCCACATTTTTCTGTAGCACCACATTTGAAAAGCCATTATTCTCTTCTCGTCTGACTATTCACAGTCCACTTTTTGTTTCCGTACGTGGCTATACTCCATACAAATACTTGCAGGGAAGACTTTCTCACACTTACATTCAGTACCTCCTCAGCAGTTATTTGATCTACCACTCTGATCTTCCACATTTTTCTGTAGCACCACATTTGAAAAGCCATTATTCTCTTCTCGTCTGACTGTTCAAAGTCCACTTTTCGTTTCAGTACGTAGCTATATTTGCGAGGCGCCGGGTCTAGCAGTGTATTTAACACTACATTCTTCTCGAACGTTCATATGGAAATGATGCTCTAAGCCCCCGCCCCCCTTTTCTAACTACGATTTTTGCTGTTGCACATGGATTAAGAAGAAACGCGAACTGACTGTAGTCGACCCAGCAAGTGGAGTAGAAAAGAGTTTGGCACCTGCAATAATCTAATTGGATAGGAATTACTAAGGTAAAGGAATGTTTCATTAACGTAGTAAGAAATGAAAGGGTTGCTCTACCGATTAACAGAATGAAAGTTCTGTCCAAAATAACAATTTGATTTATCATGACTAAACTGAAAATAATAAACAAAACACATGAAACATTTACAATACATCAAACTGGATACTCAAATAAATGCTGTGAAGGTGAAGTTGTCCATAAACTAGATTGTGACATTTATGACCAAGTGGTATGTGGAGCCAATTCCTTGCAACTCAAATCTTAAGAGAAATACCCAGCCAACCTAACTTTAATTGCTGCTACAGTGAGGACAACTCAGACAATGAACACCCAAGACAGAACAACGTTAGAAAAGACGAACAGGCGCGCTCTGCTGAGCTATGATTATCATCATCAACATCATCATCATCATCATTTAAGACTGATTATGCCTTTCAGCGTTCAGTCTGGAGCATAGCCCCCCTTATACAGTTCCTCCATGATCCCCTATTCAGCGCTAACATTGGTGCCTCTTCTGATGTTAAACCTATTACTTCAAAATCATTCTGAACCGAATCCAGGTACCTTCTCCTCGGTCTGCCCCGACTCCTCTTACACTCTACTGCTGAATCCATGAGTCTCTTGGGTAACCTTGCTTCTCTCATGCGTGTAACATGACCCCACCATCTAAGTCTGTTCGCCCTGACTGCTACATCTATAGAGTTCATTCCCAGTTTTTCTTTTATTTCCTCATTGTGGACACCCTCCTGCCATTGTTCCCATCTACTAGTACCTGCAATCATCCTAGCTACTTTCATATCCGTAACCTCAACCTTGTTGATAAGGTAACCTGAATCCACCCAGCTTTCGCTCCCATACAACAAAGTTGGTCGAAAGATTGAACGGTGCACAGATAACTTAGTCTTGGTACTGACTTCCTTCTTGCAGAAGAGAGTAGATCGTAGCTGAGCGCTCACTGCATTAGCTTTGCTACACCTCGCTTCCAGTTCTTTCACTATGATGCCATCCTGTGAGAATATGCATCCTAAGTACTTGAAACTGTCCACTTGTTCTAACTATGTTCCTCCTATTTGGCACTCAATCCGTTTATATCTCTTTCCCACTGACATTACTTTCGTTTTGGAGATGCTAATCTTCATACCATAGTCCTTACATTTCTGATCTAGCTCTGAAATATTACTTTGCAAACTTTCAATCGAATCTGCCATCACAACTAAGTTATCCGCATATGCAAGACTGCTTATTTTGTGTTCACATATCTTAATCTCACCCAGCCAGTCTATTGTATTCAACATATGATCCATAAATAATATGAACAACAGTGGAGACAGGTTGCAGCCTTGTCTTACCCCTGAAACTACTCTGAACCATGAACTCAATTTACCGTCAACTCTAACTGCTGCCCGACTATCCATGTAAAGACCTTTAATTGCTTGCAAAAGTTTGCCTTCTATTCCATAATTTTGTAGAACAGACAATAACTTCCTCCTAGGAACCCGGTCATATGCCTTTTCTAGATCTATAAAGCATAGGTACAATTCCCTGCTCCGCTGGTAACACTTCTCCATTATTTGCCGTAAGCTAAAGATCTGGTCCTGACAGCCTCTAAGAGGCCTAAACCCACACTGATTTTCATCCAATTGGTCCTCAACTAATACTCGCACTTTCCTTTCAACAATACCTGAGAAGATTTTACCCACAACGCTGATTAAAGAGATACATCTGTAGTTGTTACAATCTCTAACAGGCCTAAACCCACACTGATTTTCATCCAATTGGTCCTCAACTAATACTCGCACTTTCCTTTCAACAATACCTGAGAAGATTTTACCCACAACGCTGATTAAAGAGATACCTCTGTAGTTGTTACAATCTTTTCTGTTTCCATGTTTAAAGATTGGTGTGATTACTGCTTTTGTCCAGTCTGATGGAACCTGTCCCGACTCCCAGGCCATTTCAATTATCCTGTGTAGCCATTTAAGACCTGACATTCCACTGTATTTGATGAGTTCCGACTTAATTTCATCCACCCCAGCCGCTTTATTGCACTGCAATCTATTGAACATTTTTTCCACTTCCTCAAATGTGATCCTATTTCCATTGTCATTCCTATCCCATTCTACCTCTGATTATCACCTAGTTAAATCCCCTAATCTGCCGGTGCTGCGGACGTACATTACCAAGCTGTCTTCTTAACTGCAAGGACATGATCTGGCGTATCGGAGGCGATGGCTGGCTGCTTCGATGTCCCGTCGGGGTGATGATAATGTCGCGAGTATAGCCCGAAACAAATTATCCTGGTCTGCTTGTTCCAGGCTAAAGACTTCCTAGCAACACAAATGCGCCTCTGAGGGAGACGAAGAAGGCTCGCCACACAATCACTGACGGTACAGTGAGTGATTTTAACAAGCGAAGTCACCCAGTAACTCCGATACAGTCAACTTTAGCCACAACTGCTCAAGACGGACAACATAGGTCGCTTGTACGCAGAACGCTCAATTGACAACTGTACTCGGGAAGTTACGTTGAAGTCGAAACTTCAGCAACTTCGTCAAACAGTTACAATTGAATGAATGTATATTAGACAGCCGGAAGGGAGGCTGTCCAGAGCAGCGAGAGCTCAGTCTTGTAACCTACTCCGACTGAAAGGCGAGAGCCGACTCTCTCAAGAGCACCCGTAGAAGCCGAACACAGAACATTCCCGCCCTCACGACAGTGGCCGTGGTTAAACGTTCCAGTCAGCAACTCGAAAACCGGCGGAAAATTCCACTCTATTGCCGAAGCACTACCATTCCACCAATGGAGATTCTTGGCGCCAATTTCTGCGCCGATTTTGCTACGTCACGGAGCTATTCCCTGAGCAAGCCAATCACAGTTTCGATTATGCAGAAAACGCGGGAATCTGCCCGCCAAGACTGCCTGGAAACACAAGTCATTCCCACGCCTCGCTGGTAGCCCGCCATCAAGTGTTTTCACTAAGTTTCTGCGAAGTAACGGAATCTCTAGCCGAGCCGCTCCTACAGGGCGTGTCGCCCCCGCTCTTATGACAATGTCGGCGTCTGGAAAGCATCCATCCACTCGACTCCCCCACAACAGTCGGCTTAACCCTTTCAAGCTCAGCAGAATCCGTTTGTCACCGGACCACCCTGGTGACGAGAGACTCTGCGTGGGAAGTCCGCGTGTGAAGGAATAGCAACATTTCACTGCATGCAATTAGAGAGGAAACTCGAATTACACAGAGTAAGATAGAAACATAAGAGGGGGCTCATGTCACCTCTCGCACTCGATACAAATACTTTCAGGGAAGACTTTCTCACACTTAAATTTATATTTGAAGTTAACAAACTTCTCTATTACACAGTTTCCATGCTATTGCCAGACTGCATTTTATATCCACTGTAATTCTTCCATTATCAGAAACAACCACCGTTTAGCTTTTTGTCATTTTATGCAGTGTGGCATTTTATGAAAAATCGTTCTCACAGTACGTGTGACACGCACATTGTTCAATCAGTAAGTCTGACAACACTTTGGTGAGAAACTGCACGCCTCGCACAATTTTCGGTTGAGAGTCAGTCTTCCCAGTGAAAACAACCTACTGGTCTCTGCTTTTTATGGAAGTTTTCTATCCAGTTACGTACTAGTCTGATATTCCTCCACCACATATCGGGTGGCAGTAAGAAATTCTATCGAAAGCTGTTCAGATGCTAAGAAACACACCATTTACTTCGACTTGTTGGTTGGAGACGTCTGTATTTCTATGGAAGGAAAGAACTAACTAGTACTACAAGATCGGTGTTATTCATCTATATTTGTACCCCACAAGCAACCTTATGGTGTATGACAGAGAGTGCATAGCGTATAAGACTCATTTTTTCCCTTTCAACTCCACACGAACATCGTATGTGAGAAGAAACGTTATGGTAATACAAACCGTAAAATTCCGGACCACTTAGGGACGTCGGGGAACTTGTGTGAAGCTTGGAACGTAAGAAAGAGGTACTGGAAGAAGAAAAACTGTGAGGGAGGGTCGTGCGCCGTGCCTAGTTCGAAGTGTTACAGACATGAACAGAACAACAACGTGTTTAAGAGCTTTACCTCGGATTTGGTATGCGAAACTCGATTTCAGCTGTCGAGAATACGTTCGAACCCAGAACTTCTCTGGTCTCGGCACTTAGATTTTCCAAAACTACTAAACTTCCAGTGGTGAATCACTGTAGTGCTGCACCGTAATCCGGGTCAGCGGCTTCATCACTTTTCAGACAAGTTTCTTGAATGGGTGTCAATGCCCACGTTAAGTCTTCCTCACAGAGGACGTGAACTCGGACGTTAACACATACAGTTGGTCGAGTTTTATGACTTCACAATGTGGAATTTCCCGTTATAGGAGGTGGAAGGCTGTGTCAAACATATCAGATTTTTGCATCGTGGAGAGAAACATGGCCAGTGAGATGAAAGATCACTTTGCGAGTCACAAACAGAACTTAGGGGACGCTAAGCGGGTCTGAGGCTTTCAGTCAGTCCCTTGTTAACCAGTCTGATGTGCCAGTGGAAGATATCAAACGAAAGCTGAAGTTTTAAATTTCACGTTAAAAAAATCGTTCGCACAGGAGAATCGTACAAACATACTATCATTTGAGCTTCGGTCAGACTCCCGTACAGACGACACAGTAATAAGCATACCTGGTGTAGAGAAATAATTGAAAGATTTGAAGCAAATTAATCACTAGTTCGCTTTTGTAAAGAGTATTCTACGGCACTGGCTCCTTTCCTAGCCTGCGTTTATCGCAAATCTCTCGCCCAGCACAGAGTCCCAAGCGACTGGAAAGAAACACAGGTGGCTCCAGTATATAAGAAGGGTAAAAGAACGGAACTGCAGAATTACAGAACAATATCCCTAGCTTCGGTTTGCTGCAGTCCCTTGAACATATTCTCAGTTCGAATATAATAAACTTTTTTGAGGCAGAGAATCAGCATGGTTTTAGAAAGCACCGCTCATGTGAAACTGTCGATAGCAGTCATTACTTCAAGAGTATCTTTCGCAAGAACGATATTTTCTGAATCCGTGCTGACTATGTGTCAGTAAATCGTTTTATTCGAGGTACTTAATAATGTTCGAATACAGTATATGTTCCAAACCCCTACTGCAAATCGACGTTAGTGATACGGACCTGTAATTCAGTGGATTACTCCTACTTCCATTTTTTGGTATTGGTGTGGCTTGAGCAATTTTCCAGTCTTGCGGTACGGATCTTTCTGTGAGCGAGCGGTTGTGTATAATTGCTTAACATGGAGCTATTGTATCAACATGCTTTGAGACGGCCTTGCCTTTATTGATTTAAGCTGCTTTGCTACACCGAGGATATCTACATCTATGTTTCTCATCTTGGCAGCTGTTCTTGATTGGAATTCAGGAATTTTTACTTCGTTTTCTTTGGTGAAGGAGTTTCGGAAAACCGTGTTTAATAACTCAGCTTTACTGGCACTGTCATCAGTGAGTTCACTATTGCTATCACACAGTGAAGGTATTGATTGCGCCTTGCCACTGGTGTGCTTTATATATGACCACAATCTCTTTGGGTTTTCTGCCAGATTCTGAGGCAGAGTTTCATTGTGGACATTGTTAAAAGCATCTCGCATTGAAGCACGCGCTATATTTCGAACTTCTACAAAACTTTACCAATCTTGGGGATTTTGGTTCTTCTAAACTGACCCGTTTTGTGTGCCATGGGGGATCAGTACCATTACTCATTAATTTATGTGGTACATGTCTGTCAACTGCCGTCGATGCTATCACTTTGAAATCATTCCACATCTTTTCTACGCTTACGTGATCAGATCAGAAGTAGTGGAGACCGTCTCTTACGTTATTGCCTTTCTGAAATACAGGGGCTGTTCAATAAAGAATGATCATTATTTCTTTTTTGACAACTTACCTTTACTCATCCTCATAATTTTGATGGTCCTTCCCAAATTTGTCTCCCATGAATGCGATGCACTTGTCCCAGGATTTCTGCCAGTCTTCAGATGCATGTTGGAAACCATTTTTTGAGAGGTCCTTCAAAATCGCCTCCGTAGCATTCACCACTGCTTCTGATGATTGATAATACCTTCCACGAAGGCTTTTCTTCTTGTTAGGGAATAAGTCACATGGGGCTAAATCCGGACTACAGGGAGGGTGAGGGATGCTCTTCACGTTGATTTTTGCAAGATATTCAGCAACGACGTTGGCAATATGCGACCGCGCATTATCGTGGTTCAGCATCCAGCCTGCTTCACGGAAATGTGGTCTTTTGTGCCCGATATGAACTTCCAATGTTTTCAGGACATCCCGGTAGTATTGTCCAGTTACTGATTTGTGTATGCCGGTACAACATGCTGATAAACCATCCATGAATATTGAAGAATGAGATGACCATAACTTTCCCAGCAGAAGCAATCACTTTTGCTTTTGCGGGGCTTGGCGATGAAGGAGATTTGCTCACTGAGCTTTGCTGTTTGCTCTTAGCATCAAAATCATGGAGCCAAGTTTCATCAGCTTGCGAGGTGCCGGGGCTAGCAGTGTATTTAACACTAAATTCTAGAATCTACATATGTAAATGATGCTCTAAGCCCCCCCTGTTCTAACTCCGACTTCTGCTGTTGCACAAATATACGCGAACTGACTGTAATCAACACTGCAAGTGGAGTAGGAAGGAGTTTGGCACCTGCAATAATTTCATTTGATAAATAAGTTAAATAAAGGAAGGTTTCATTAACGTAGTGAGAAATGATGGGTTGCTCTACCGATTAACAGAATGAAAGTTCTGTCCAAAATAACAATATGATATAAACAAAAACACATGAAACATTTATAATACATCAAATTGGCTCAAATTGGATACTCAAACAAACGCTGTGAAGGTGAAGTTGTCCCTAAACTAGATTGTGAGGTTTATGACGAAGTGGTATGTGGAGCCAATTCCTTGCCACTCAAATCTTAAGAGAGACACACAGCTAACCCAACATTAATTGCTGCTACTCAAGACGGAACAAAGTTAGAAAAAGACGAACAGGCGCGCTCTGCTGAGCTCTGATTATCACCTAGGAAAATCCCTATCTGCCGGTGCTGCGGACACACATTACCAAACTGTCTTCTTAACTGCCAGAACACGATCTGGCGTACCGGAGGCGATGGCTGGTTGCTTCGACGTCCTCGACCGAAAGGCGAGAGCCGACTCCCCTGAGCACCCGTACAGGCCGAACACACAACATTCCCGCCCCCACGACAGTGGCCGTGGTTAAACGTTCCAATCAGCAACTCGAAAACCGGCGGAAAATTCCACTTCATTGCCGGAGCACTACCATTCCACCAATGGAGATTCTTGGCGCCAGTTTCTGCGCTGATTTTGCTACGTCACGGAGCTATGCTCTGAGCAAGCCAATCACAGTTACTATTTTGCAGAAAGCGCGGGAATTTTCCCGCCACAACTGCCTGAGTACACAAGTCATTCCCACGCCTCGCTCGTAGCCCGCCAGAAAGTGTTTTCGCTAAGTTTCTGCGAAGTAACGGAACCTCTAGCCCAGCCGCTACTTCAGACCCCTCCGGGCGTGTCTTTTGACAATGTCGGCGTCTGCAAAGCATTCACTCAACTTCCTCACACCCGTCGGCTTAACCCTTTCCAGATCAACGGAGCCCGCCTGTCACCGGACCACCCGGGTGACGAGAGACGCTGCGTGGGAAGTCCGCGTGTGAAGGAATAGCGACTTTTCACTGCATGCAATTAGAGAGGAAAATCGTAAAATAGAAATATGAGAGGGGGCTCATGCCACCTCTCAAGCTGTGATTTCAAAGGAACTCCGGATTTTCTTCTAACATCAGTTTTAACTACATGCAGACCTGCACGCGAATGTCCTTTTGTTCGGGAATCAACAGTCATGGAACCCACAAACACGTGTCATGTGTAATTTTTATGTCATCAACGTCTGGGTGGCACCCAATAAAGTGTTCTGTATTTCAGAAAGTGATCTGAAGGTAATTCGTCGTTCCTCTCTCACAATGACAGCAGCAGTGTTGGCGTTGCCTTCCGTAAGAGTAGTAACTCGAGCACCGGGTCCACCTTCCTTTGAAATTGGTTGTCTGCCCTCTTTAAACATTTTAAACCGCCTTCGAACTGTGCTGTAGGGAAGAATAGACTCTCCGCAGGCCTCCTGTAACATTGTACAGGCCTCAGCTGAAGATTTGTTGAGACGAAAGCAGAATTTCAAAGCCGCATATTGTTCCTCGTGTGTTGCCTCCATTGCAGCGGTAGGCGATAGTGAATATGTCTGACCTTGCCTGCGTCTCACAGGCGGAAACCAGGAGTCCCAACAATGAAACTACTACGGCGTTTCCGTTGCACATTAAGCTACGAGAATATCATAAGATTAAATTTTAGCGCGAGAAATTACGACCACAGAAAATTATGATCATTCTTTATTCAACAGCCCTCGTATTTATTTATTCAGGGTCATTATTCCAAACATTTTGAGATTTTCTTACTGTTCTAACAGAATTATATGATACGTTCCGGAATATTCCATGTTACGTATAAATAAAAGGGTTCAGGAGCGAATTTGGCCGATTTAGTGAATGTGCCAGGGAACATGGGCCACTGAACTGCGAGACTGCTGTCTACATGATTGTAGTTGAGTGCAGACTACACTACAGAAAAAAGATCGCGCATCGCCTATGGACAAGGGAGCAAAATTGTAATAGACACAGTGAAAGAGGAGCAGTGTTAGTATAGCGTTAAAAGTGACAGCTGTCACAGTAAATACTGCTGAGCTCAGAGGCTTTCCTGCTTTTTTGAAAAGGTGAGTCTATTAGGCCGGAGTTTGAGAGGTGGCATGCCTTTACGATGCACACAGTGAGTTGCCCCCTTTCATATTTATATCTTACTCTGAATAATTCGATTTGGGGAAGTATAGCCATCGGCCGGAGTGGCCGTGCGGTTCTGGGCGCTACAGTCTGGATCCGAGTAATGTGTGTGATGTCCTTAGTTTACTTATGTTTAATTAGTTCTAAGTTCTAGGCGACTGATGACCTCAGAAGTTAAGTCGCATAGTGCTCAGAGCCATTTGAACCATTTTTTTGAAGTATAGCCGAGTATGGTCATTACAAGGCTAGTATTGAGAAGTCAGAAGATATGAATATTTTCCTCTCTAACTGCATGCAGTGAAAAGTTGCTATTCCTTTGCATGTGGACTTCCCACGTAGCGTCTCTCGTCACCTGGGTGGTCCGGTGAAGGCGGGCTCTTCTGATCTTGAAAGGGTTAAGCCGACTGGTGTGAGGGAGTCGAGTGGATGCTTTCCAGACGCCGACATTGTCGTAAGAGTGGGGGCGACATGCCCACAGGGGCCTGTAGGAGCGGCTGGGCTAGAGATTCCGTTACTTCGCAGAAATTTAGCAAAAACACTTTCTGGCGGCCTACCAGCGAGGCGTGGGTATGACTTGTGTTCCCAGGCAGTCTTGGCGGGCAAATTCCCGCGTTTTCAGCAAAATCATAACTGTGATTGGCTTGTTCAGGGCATAGCTCCGTGACGTAGCAAAATCGGCACAGAAATTGGTGCCAAGTACCTCCATTGGTGAAATAGTAGTGCTTTGGCAATAGAGTGAAATTTTCCACCTGTTTTCGAGTTGCTGATTGGCATGTTTAACCACGGCCACTGTGGTGGGGGCGGTAATGTTCTGTGTTCGGCTTGTACGGGTGCTCTTGGGAGCGTCGGCTATCGCCTTTCGGTCATAGTAGGTTGCAAGATTGAGCTCTCTTTGACCTGGACAGCCTGCCTTCCGTTGGCTGTATAATATACTTTCACTTAATTGTAACTGTTTGACGAAGTTGCTGAAGTTTCGAGTTCAATGTAACTTTACGAGTACAGTTGGCAATTGAGCGTCCTGCGCACAAGCGGCCTATGTTGTCCATCTTGAGCAGTTTTAGCTAAAGTTGACTGTATCGGAGTTACTGTGTGACTTCACTTGTTAAAATCAGTCACTGTACCGTCAGTGACTGCGTGGAGAGCCTTCTTTGTCTCCCTCAGAGGCGCGTTTGTGTTGCTAGGAAGTCTTTAGTCTGGAACAACCAGACCAGGATAATTCTTTTCGGGCTATACTCGCCACATTATCACCACCACGACGGGACGTCGAAGCAACCAGCCATCGCCAACGGTACGCCAGATCAGGTCCTTGCAGTTAAGAAGACAGCTTGGTAATGTACGTCCGCAGCACCGGCAGATTAGGCAATTTGCTCTGTGATAATCAGAGCTCAGGAGAGAGAGCGCCTGTTTCCGTTCTTTTCTAACGTGGTTCTGTCATGGGAGTTCATTCAAATGGTTCGAATGGCTCTGAGCACTATGGGACTCAACTGCTGAGGTCATTAGTCCCCTAGAACTTAGAACTAGTTAAACCCAACTAACCTAAGGACATCACAAACATCCATGCCCGAGGCAGGATTCGAACCGGCGACCGTAGCGGTCTTGCGGTTCCAGACTGCAGCGCCTTTAACCGCACGGCCACTTCGGCCGGCTGGGAGTTCATTGTCTGAGTTCTCACGGTAGCAGCAATTAATGTTGGGTTGTCTGGGTGTTTCTCTTAAGATTTGAGTTGCAAGGAATTGGCTCGACATACCACATGGTCGTAAATGTCACAATCTAGTTTATGGACAACTTCACCTTCACAGTATTTATTTGAGTATCCAATCTGACGTATTGTAAATGTTTCATGTGTTTTGTTTGTTATTTTGAGTTTGGTCATAATAAATGAAATTGTTATTTTTGGACAGAATTTTCATTCTGTGGATGGGTAAAGCAACCCTTTCATTTCTCACTACGTTAATGAAACTTTCCTTTATCAAATTAATTTCTATCAAATTAAATTATTGCAGGTGCCAAACTGTTTTCTACTCCAGTTGCAGGGTCGATTACAGTCAGTTCGCGTTTCTTCTTAATCCATGTGCAACAGCAAAAGTCGGAGTTAGAAAAGGGGGGGGGGGGGGCTTAGAGCATCATTTCCATATGAACGTTCGAGAAGAATGTAGTGTTAAATACACTGCTAGCCCCGGCACCTCGCAAGTTTATGACTAGAGAAGTCTGCCAAAGCTTGTGTAATAATGCGTCGTTCAGTCAGTCGACGAGTCTATAATTTTCTTCGCGACTTTCGCTGCCCATCTTCAAAGCAGCTGTTTTACGCGCGACCAATTTCGCATATGAAATGAGTGCCAGACACAGCCGCCAATTACCATCGGACAGCATTGCGGTCGTAAGTTACGCTAAGGAGTACGTTCCGTGTGGCGTTCCAGCTCGTTTCCGAGCGTGCACCCACCACACTCTGGAAGTCACGTTTGTCGTGATTCACGACGGGGAACACGCCCCGTGTGAAGACAGCTTCAGCGGGCGGCCAGTGCGGCGTGGCCCGCCGGCTGCACGCAGTTGTCGCATCTGCCGCTGCGCGCGTGCCGCTGCAGGTGTCCCTGGCAGCTGGCGCTACTGTACAGCTGTCAGCTGGGGACGGCCCGCACAAAGGCTCAGCCCGACCTGCCCGCTGCATTCCAGCCCGCGCCCGGCGATTAGGCGCAGGTAGAGAAGGACTCTCCGCCTCCGTCCTATCCTTTCCCCAGCACGCGCCGTGCGGCCCATGGCTGGGAAACACTGCAGGCGGCCCACGGCCAGGCGTAGCAAACAACCTGTCCTGCTGCAGTTAACGACAGACGTTAAGCAGTGTTTAACACGCGCGATGTTTAGCGCTTTCTCGCCTTTGTCACCTACTGTCGACAGCTGATGTCAGTTGTTACAATATGAGCAGTCGCCTACAGCTGTACTGTGTTTGACGCTCAGCTCTGGAAATATCACGGGTAACAAAATTTTTGTACATGGCTGCACGTTCAAAAAAATGGTTCAAACGGCTCTGACAAGGGAACCTCCCCATCGCACCCCCCTCAGTTTTAGTTATAATTTGGCACAGTGGACAGGCCTTGAAGAACTGAACAGAGATCAATCGGGAAAACAGGAAGAAGTTCTATGGAACTATGAAAAAATAAGCAAAATATACAGACTGAGTAGCCCATGCGCAATATAGGCAACATCAAAGATGTTACGAAATCAGGAGCGCCGTGGTCACGTGGTTAGCGTGAGCAGCTACGAAGCGACAGGTCCATGGTTCAAGTCTTCCCTTGAGTGAAAAGTTTAATTTTTAATTTTCAGACAATTATCAAAGTTCAGGCACACACGCACAATCAACTTCACTCTCCAAAATTCCAGGACATTTTCAGATTTGCTTGGACACATGCAGGATCTGACGGTCTACACACTGAAAAATTTGAAAACGTTAAAAACATATGTTATGACAGAGCACAAGGAAAACTGTGCGACTGTGAAACTGTTGCATTAATTTGTTGCAGTTTATGTGACAAACTCTTATGTTTTCATCACTTTTTTGGTTCAAAAATAGTTCAAATGGCTCTGAGCACTATGGGACTTAACTTCTGAGGTCATCAGTCCCCTAGAACTTAGAACTAGTTAAACCTAACTAACCTAAGGACATCACAAACATCCATGCCCGAGGCAGGATTCGAACCGGCGACCGTAGTGGTCTTGCGGTTCCAGACTGCAGCGCCTTTAACCGCACGGCCACTTCGGCCGGTTTCACTTTTTTGGGAGTGATTATCACATCCACAAGAAAACATAAATCGGGTAAGGTAGAAGAATCTTTTTACCCATTCGCCAAATGTACAAGTTAGGTGGGTCGACAACATATTCCTGTCATGTGACGCACATGCCGTCACCAGTGTCGTATAGAATATCTCAGCGTGTTTTCCTGTGGAGGAACTGGTTGACCTATGACCTTGCGATCAAATGTTTTCGGTTCCCATTGGAGAGGCATGTCCTTTCGTCTACTACTAATCGCACGGTTTTGCGGTGCGGTCGCAAAACACAGATACTAAACTTATTACAATGGAGACAGTGTTCTACAACAGAGACGTCAATGAACGAACGGACAAATCATAGCTTTGCGAAAATAAAGAAAGTAAACTTTTCACTCGAGAGAAGACTTAAACCACGGACCTTTCGTTCGACAGCTGCTCACGCTAACCACGGGACCACGGCGCTCCTGAGCTCACATTATCCTTGATGTTGCCTATCTTGCGCGTGGACTACTCAGTTTGTATATTTTGCTTATTTTTTCATAGGTCCGCACAACTTCTTCCCGTTTTCCCGATTGATCTGTGTTCAGTTTTTCAAGGCCTATCCACTGTGCCAACTTACAACTAAATCTGAGGGGGGTGCGATGGGGAGGGTCCCTTGTGAGCACTATGGGACTTAACATCTGAGGTCATCAGTCCCCTAGAACTTAGAACCACTTGAACCTAACTAACCTAAGGACATCACGCGCACCCATGCCCGAGGCAGGATTCGAACCTGCTACCGTAGCAGTCGCGCGGTTCCGGACGGAAGCGCCTAGAACAGCTCGGCCACCGCGGCCGGCGCAGCACGTTCAGAGACCGTGAATAGTTTACACTGAAAGAGAAACAGCCCTCGGTCACTATATTTTTAACAAATTAACCTGGTTTCAACACTGCTATGAGTGTCTTTTTCAGAATTTAAAACTGTCAGTCTTTTACTATGATTCCGTACTTATACCCTATCATACGTTTCTAGTCGTTATTCTGAGACCATGTTATAGAATATAGATCATTCCTTGTTTTAAATTCTGAAGAAGACACTCCTAGCAGTGTTGAAACCAGGTTAACTTGTTAAAAGTATAGTGACCGAGGGCTGTTTCTCTTTCAATTGGCACGGGTAACAAGTTGGTAACGTAAATTACACTGTAGAATATACTGCAACCAGCCACAAGTTTTCATGAGCACATCATCAGATGGTAGCATTGCCTTCTTGCAAGATTTACATTTGTGTCCTAAAATAAAATAAAATTTTTGTGATGCGTAGTTTACAAAAGTATTTTATTAGACAATAGCATCCTAAAATCTAACAAAGCTTTTGTGATTACAAAGTGATACACTTCTATATGCCTTATACATTGTACTTACTTCGTGAAAGGCCCACTTGCACATATTACATACCAGAGGTTTGGTTTTCTTTTACGGTCCATACTGACTCATGAAATGAACTAGAAACAAGATGGTGGATACATCTGTTAACATCGGCTGCTGACATGATGTGTCAAAGAACGTGATACGTGCACAGGTATAACATCTGGAGTTACTTCAAAGATTCTTATACATAGCACAGGTAATTTTTTACAGTTAGACATTTAATAATTTATGTTTGAAAAATCCTGGTAAACGCCAATGAAGAAATTTCTCTCAGTCACTTATTTGTTTCTGTCATTTCAAATTATAATAGTTGTATGAAATTTTTGATGCCAACCAGCTCCGTAGATGAGAAGGAGATTGAGGAAATATATGATGAGATAAAGAAATTATTCAGATAGTTAATGGAGACGAAAATATAATAGTAATGGGGTCTGGAATACAATAGTAGGAAAAGGGAGAGAAGAGAAAGTACTAGGTGAATATGGAATGGGGAAATGGAAAGAATTTTACACAGAGCATAATTTAATCACAGCTAACACTTGGTTTTAGAAACATGAAAGAATGTTCCGTACATGAAAGAGGCCTAGAGCCACCGCCAGGTTTCAGATCGATTATAAAATGGTTAGACAGAGATTAAGCAACCACATTTTAAACTGCATGACATTTACAGCAGCAGATGTGGATTCTGACCACAATTTATTGGTTATGAGCTGAAGAAACTGCAAAAACGCTGGAATTGAAGGACATGGGACCTGGATAAACTGAAAAGAACCAGAGGTTGTAGAGAGTTCCAGAGGGAGCGTCAGGGAATGACTGACAAGGACAGCGGATAGCAATACAGTAGAAGAATAGGGGGTACCTTTGAGACATGAAATACTGAAGGCAGCAGATGATCAAGGAGGTAAAAACACGAGGGCTAGTAGAAGTTCTTGAATAACACAACAAGATGGTTCAAAAGGCTCTGAGCACTATGGGACATAACATCTGAGGTCATCAGTCCCCTAGAACTTAGAACTACTTAAACCTAACTGACCCAAGGACGTAACACACATCTATGCCCGAGGCAGGATTCGAACCTGCGACCGAAGCAGTCTCGCGGTTCCGGACTGAAGCGCCTAGATCCACTCGGCCACAGCGGCCGACTGTAGCACTCACAGATGAGTGTTACATCATAGAAATCACTATGTACCGTACAATAAAATGCACAGTAGGACCTCTGTTTGCATTAGCTTGACATGTTCCAGTCTACGACGATCCACCGTAGACGAATGTTCCATTCAATGACGATCCTTCTTAGATAGCGTTTATGGTACAAGTGGAAGGCAGTGATGCAAAGATAACACGTGCCCAGCGCGTTGGAGCCAATACATGGATCCTACGTCGGTATCGTAAGATCAGAGAATATATTATTACTACCTTTCCACATTTAAACTTATGTACATTTGAGAGTGGTCTCAAAAAATTGTAACAATTACAAAACTGTACTATACTTACACACGAAAATTTCTTTACATTATCTAAATATGCATCAAACGTTCTTATTAATGTACGCAAGGCGTATAACTTTAGATGTTTACATTGTTACAGTTTACTTCTACGTTATGGCGTGTGCATCTCCACATTTATGTACGTTTTGAGAGTCGTCTTCAAAAATTGTAACAATTACTACACTGTACTATACTTGTCCATGTTTCACTTCCATACATGGCTACACTCCATACAAATACTTTCAGAAACGACTTCCCGACACAAAAAAATGGTTCAAATGGCTCTGAGCACTATGGGACTTAACATCTATGGTCATCAGTCCCCTAGAACTTAGAACTACTTAAACCTAACTAACCTAAGGACAGCACACAACACCCAGCCATCACGAGGCAGAGAAAATCCCTGACCCCGCCGGGAATCGAACCCGGGCGTGGGAAACGAGAACGCTACCGCACGACCACGAGATGCGGGCTTTCCCGACACAACAATACTCGATGTTAACAAACTACTCTTCTTCAGAAACACTTCCCTTGCCACTCCCACTCTACATTTTATATCCTCCCTACTTCGACCGTCATCAGTTATTTTGCTCCCCAAACAGCAAAACTCCTTTACTACTTTAAGTGTCTCATTACCTAATCTAATTCCCTCAGCATCGCCCGACTTAATTCGACTACATTCCATTATCCTCGTTTTGCTTTTGTTGATGTCCATCTTATATCCTCCTTTCAAGACACTGTCCATTCCGTCCAACTGCTCTTCCAAGTCCTTTGCTGTCTCTCATCGGCGAACCTCAAAGTTTTTATTTCTTCTCCATGAATTTTAATACCTACTCCGAATTTTTCTTTTGTTTCCTTCACTGCTTGCTCAATATACAGATTGAATAACATCGGGGAGAGGCTACAAACCTGTCTCCCTCCCTTCCCAACCACGGCTTCCCTTTCATGTCCTTCAACTCTTATAACTGCCATCTGGTTTCTGTACAAATTGTAAATAGTCTTTCGCTTCCTGTATTTTACCCCTGCCACCTTCAGAATTTGAAAGAGAGTATTCCAGTCAACGTTGTCAAAAGCTTTCTTTAAGTCTACAAATGCTAGAAACGTAGGTTGTCTTTCCTTAATCTTTCTTCTAAGATAAGTCGTAGTTTAGACAGGAAGAGAATAGAAGCTTTCGAAATGTGGTGGTACAGAAGAATGCTGAAGATTAGATGGGTAAATAACACAACTAATGAGGAGGTATTGAATAGAATTGGGGCGTAGAGGAGTTTTTGGCACAACTTGACTAGAAGAAGCGATCGGTTGGTACGACATGTTCTGAGGCTTCAAGGGATCACCAATTTAGTACTGGAGGGCAGCGTGGAGTGTAAAAATCGTAGAGGGAGACCAAGAGATGAATACACCAAGCAGATTCAGAAGGATGTAGGCTGCAGTAGGTACTGGGAGATGAAGAAGCTTGCACAGGATAGAGTAGCATGGAGAGCTGCATCAAACCAGCCTCCGGACTGAAGACCACAACAACAACAACTATACTTTGCACGGAATGCTCTTTACATTCTCTAAATATGCTTCAAACGTTCTTATTAATGTATGCAAGACGGATAACTTTAGATATTATTAGTGTTTCAGTTTACTTCTATGTTCTGGCGGGTGCATCCCGACAAAGAACCGCATCACGCAAGACACCAAAAACGACGGACGTCATAAAAGGTATGTAAATGCACAGTTCCCATTTCCGTGTCTTCTAATGTCAAAGAAAAAACTTTTTTTTCTCAAATTCAAAATGGTTCAAATGGCTCTGAGCACTATGGGACTTAACATCTGTGGTCATCAGTCCCCTAGAACTTAGAACTACTTAAACCTAACTAACCTAAGGACGTCACACACATCCATGCCCGAGGCAGGATTCGAACCTGCGACCGTAGGAGTCGCGCAGCTCCGGACTGAGCGCCTAGAACCGCTAGACCACCGCGGGTTTTTTCTCAAATGTTAGGTCATAATTCGTAATATGAGAAATACTTCAAGAATAGCCTATGTGCACTATGTAAAAGACCTGAAAATGACAGTGTGTGGAAACCATTGATTTAAAAATTATATTTATGCGTTGTTGGCGTTAGGAAGTTTTTTTACCAAGTAAAACAGACCGCTGCTTCAAATTTTTAAAATGAGAAAATTCGATCAAATTACTTTTGTGATCTCTTTAACATTACTTTAACGATGGTGTGTTCAGCTAACGTGCAGTGGGTGAAATGGGAATGTGACTGAAGACAGGCACTGTTTTGCGTTGCGTGCTCTCGTGTTACGCGTCCACGGCGCGAGGCTACGCAGTGATCGCCGGGCCAGTACCGGCATTGCCTGCCGTCTTCTGAGAGGCAGTCAGCGAGGGCGGCGCTGCTGGCAGGTATGAGAGCGGCCGCCCACGCTCCCCTCCCCCTCCCCCTCGCCGCCTACCGCGACCGCCTGCTTAACGCAGTACAGCCAATTTGTCGGGTGGCGTGCCGCCTAAACGAAGCCGCACAATGCGGCAGTGTGGCGACACAGTGGCGCCTCTGACGGACGGCCGCCGCATTATACGCAACGCAGAGAGGGCCAGTGGGTGGCCACCGGCCGCGCATGCGCAGGAGGGAATATCGCGCCGCCGCCCTGCGCCGAATCCAGCGGTGACGGATGGGATCAGCCTGCCTAATTCGCTGAGGAAGAGCAGATTTGTTACCTGAGTCAATCTCTTCAGTTCCGTATAATATGAGTTCAGTGACGTTCTCCGTTACTGTCTTGACGCTCTCATGCTCATGACATAGTTTCTACAGGGTGAAAAGTATTTAAACCGACAAACTCTGGGAGGTTGTAGGGGACATCAAAACAAATATTTTTCTCTAATATCATTTTTTCCTATGGGGATTATTTAAACCGGTGGAGGCTGTATTACGCTCTTCAGTTGTTAGAGGCCATATTACGATCTTCAATAGTTAGAGGGCGTACTACACTCCTCAGTTGTAGGCAACTGCTGTCCACCAGTGTAGTAGTGTGTTGTTCCTGTTTACTAATGGAGCAATACACCTGGAGTGAGTACACTGACATGGTTGGTGCGTATTACATAACAGCAAGGAAAGAGAAGCGCAACTTCCATGTTAAAAGAGGGAAACACAGGCCGATAGCAGCGCCTCTAGTGGTATGGAGATGAACTAAAAAAAGGATAAACATTACAGGTTGCATCCCTCCTAACTTATGTACGCAGTTTTTTTTTCTTTTAATTTTCTTATCTCAGTTTTCTGGGCGTGCTGTGAAATTATTTTGGCTAGCATCATAATAAAATAACTGAAACACGGCTATAGCACATTGCAGTACAACAGTGACAAACCTATTATTCAGGAATATTTGTAGTCCAATTTAGCTGCAACAATTTTATTTAGCTTCAGCTATTTAAGCTACAAGCTGGTTTCGACTTACTGTCAGTTTCAAGTATTGCATCTAGTTTTTATGACGCACAAAACATCCTGGAGTTTCTGTATGTTGATAGAAATCTGTATAACGGCGTCGGTTTACAAGTCTATTTTTGACGTTTGCGTATGACTGTCGCTGCTCCAATGATGTTTTCTTGAGCATCAACTGTCAGGCGCTAACGTCAAGAATAGACCTCCAGACTGACACATATCGATTTCTATCAACATACAAAAGCTCCAGGACATTTTGTGCGTCACAAAAACTAGACGCAACACTTGAAACTGACAGTAAGTCGAAACAAGCTTCTAGTCTAGTCTAAATAACTGTCAGAAGCTAAATAAAAATTGTTGCAGCTAATTCCTGAATAATTTACATACTTTGACATCTATGGGGTCAATGGAGAAGAAAACTATAATTAAGAGAATAATCGGCAGTTAAAGAGGTTCAACTAGGAAATCTTTATCACAGTATTCATCAATGAAGAATTCTAAAATTGTTACAACTATATTTCAGGACTGGAATTTCTAAATAATTGGCCAGGAAGCTTGCACTACTGACCATTAAGTTCTTAAAAAATGTTCAAAAAATGGTTCAAATGGCTCTGAGCACTATGGGACTTAACATCTGACGTCATCAGTCCCCTAAAACTTGGAACTGCTTTAAACCTAACTAACTTGAGGACATCACACAACACCCAGTCATGACGAGGCAGAGAAAATGCCTGACCCCACCGGGAATCGAACCCGGGAACTCGGGCACAGCAAGCGAGAACGCTACCGCACGACCACGAGCTGCGGACTTCAAAATGTTCCTACATCTTACGACTATAAATGCTTCAACACAAAAAAACATAAATGTGAAGTACCGAAAATAGGAAAGGTGGATAAAAACAGTGAAATGAAAACAAAACTTACCTTTTATTTCTCAAGCAGACAATAAGAATTTCACTATGAACAACAGTTTCACCTAATTCACTAGTGATATTAGAAATTTCACATGGAACACCTGCACATGTTTCAGGAACACATCCCTGTTTAGCCTCTGCCTAGTTTTATTCATAGAATCTTCCTCGAAAAAATGATTTTCACAAAGAAAATAAATATCACAACTCACATCAGGCGACAGTTCAAACTTTTCCATTTCAGAAGCAATTCTTGACGTTCTTGTTGCTAACTTTAACCGTTGTACCGACGTAATATCCAGATGAACAGCCGGGGAATTTACAGGAGTATTTCAACGTTTATTTGTTATGTTGAATATTCTGAAAAAACATAAAATTCTTCATTAAACAAAACTACTACTGACATACCAAAGTTATTTAAGTAAGCAAACAAATCACACAACTTCATTCACGATAGAACAGAATACATTTCATTTACCGGCTACGAGATTATTTACTGAAAATTAAATGTCTTACCTTAGGATTAATTGCGGACATTTTTTTCAGCAGAATATCTCTTCAATTCTACGGTGAACTTTATTAAATTTAAAGAAAAAAAAAACCTGTTTATAATGAAGATCAGTACTATGTAAATATGAAACATATGCAAAGACGACTGTAATCGTTGACTTCAGTACAGCCGTCCGGAGTGGCCGAGCGGTTCTAGGCGCTACAGCATGGAACCGCGCGACCGCTACGGTCGCAGGTTCGAATCCTACCTCGGGCATGGATGTTTGTGATGTCCTTAGGTTAGTTAGGTTTAAGTAGTTCTAAGTTCTAGGGGACTGATGACCTCAGAAGTTAAGTCCCATAGTGCTCAGAGCCATTTGAACCATTTGAACTTCAGTACAGAGCAAGCCGACGTAATCTCAACAACCGCCATTGCATAGCTCTCATTGGTCAATTCCAGCTTCGTTTGACCGAGCGAGGTGGCGCAGTGGTTAGCATACTGGACTCGCATTCGGGAGGACGACGGTTCAATCCCGTCTCCGGCCATCCTGATTTAGGTTTTCCGTGATTTCCCTAAATCGCTTCAGGCAAATGCCGGGATGGTTCCTTTGAAAGGGCACGGCCGATTTCCTTCCCCATCCTTCCCTAACACGAGCTTGTGCTCCGTCTCTAATGACCTCCTTGTCGACGGGACGTTAAACACTAATATCCTCCTCCTCCAGCTTCGTTTGGCCTCTAGCGCCTCTAGTGGTCTGGAAGGAACTACCTGGCTTGTTGCTTCTCTCATATACACTCCTGGAAATGGAAAAAAGAACACATTGACACCGGTGTGTCAGACCCACCATACTTGCTCCGGACACTGCGAGAGGGCTGTACAAGCAATGATCACACGCACGGCACAGCGGACACACCAGGAACCGCGGTGTTGGCCGTCGAATGGCGCTAGCTGCGCAGCATTCGTGCACCGCCGCCGTCAGTGTCAGCCAGTTTGCCGTGGCATACGGAGCTCCATCGCAGTCTTTAACATTGGTAGCATGCCGCGACAGCGTGGACGTGAACCGTATGTGCAGTTGACAGACTTTGAGCGAGGGCGTATAGTGGGCTTGCGGGAGGCCGGGAGGACGTACCGCCGAATTGCTCAACACGTGGGGCGTGAGGTCTCCACAGTACATCGATGTTGTCGCCAGTGGTCGGCGGAAGGTGGACGTGCCCGTCGACCTGGGACCGGACCGCAGCGACGCACGGATGCACGCCAAGACCGTAGAATCCTACGCAGTGCCGTAGGGGACCGCACCGCCACTTCCCAGCAAATTAGGGACACTGTTGCTCCTGGGGTATCGGCGAGGACCATTCGCAACCGTCTCCATGAAGCTGGGCTACGGTCCCGCACACCGTTAGGCCGTCTTCCGCTCACGCCCCAACATCGTGCAGCCCGCCTCCAGTGGTGTCGCGACAGGCGTGAATGGAGGGACGAATGGAGACGTGTCGTCTTCAGCGATGAGAGTCGCTTCTGCCTTGGTGCCAATAATGGTCGTATGCGTGTTTGGCGCCGTGCAGGTGAGCGCCACAATCAGGACTGCATACGACCGAGGCACACAGGGCCAACACTCGGAATCATGGTGTGGGGAGCGATCTCCTACACTGGCCGTACACCACTGGTGATCGTCGAGGGGACACTGAATAGTGCACGGTACATCCAAACCGTCATCGAACCCATCGTTCTACCATTCCTAGACCGGCAAGGGAACTTGCTGTTCCAACAGGACAATGCACGTCCGCATGTATCCCGTGCCACCCAACGTGCTCTAGAAGGTGTAAGTCAACTACCCTGGCCAGCAAGATCTCCGGATCTGTCCCCCATTGAGCATGTTTGGGACTGGATGAAGCGTCGTCTCACGCGGTCTGCACGTCCAGCACGAACGCTGGTCCAACTGAGGCGCCAGGTGGAAATGGCATGGCAAGCCGTTCCACAGGACTACATCCAGCATCTCTACGATCGTCTCCATGGGAGAATAGCAGCCTGCATTGCTGCGAAAGGTGGATATACACTGTACTAGTGCCGACATTGTGCATGCTCTGTTGCCTGTGTCTATGTGCCTGTGGTTCTGTCAGTGTGATCATGTGATGTATCTGACCCCAGGAATGTGTCAATAAAGTTTCCCCTTCCTGGGACAATGAATTCATGGTGTTCTTATTTCAATTTCCAGGAGTGTAGCTTTCACCCCCATGGTGCGTACTACGAAGCGCACCACAACGGACGAGCTGCACAGCATGTTTATCAACAACAATATCCTAAACGCCGTATCCCGCATCGTACGACCTTTGCTGCTGTGTACCAACGTCTGCGTGAGGCCGAGTCATTTAGCAGATTACAGGGACGCCGTCGCACGGTATGAACGCTGCAATTTGAGGAAGCGAGATCCTTCAGTCAGCACTCGTGCAGTTGCACGTAACATGGGGACGAATCAGGCGAATGTAAGAACAGTGCTTCGGGAGCAATTGTTATGGCCATTTCACTTACAGCGTGTCCACAACCTGGGACCAGTTGATTATCCACCCAGAGCACAGTTTTGGCAGTGGTACCTGGAACAGTGTGAAATGCATCCTACATTTCCATCCTCTGAGTTGTTTACCGATGAAGCAACGCTAGGGCGTGATGGAGTCTTCAACATGCACAATTCGCATGTTTGGAGTGAGGATAACCCACATGCCACAGTTACTAGCGCTCGTCAAGTGCGGTTCTTCGTTAATGATTAGATTAGATTAGTGTTTCATTCCATAGATCCGTGCTGAGGAGATCCTCGTGGATGTGGAACATGTCATTTTTTTTTTTTTTGCTGAAATAACAGTACTAATAGTATGAATATATACAATACATCATTTGTTTCTATTTAAAAATTCGTCAATGGAGTAGAAGGAGTTGGCCACTAGTAAGTCTTTCAGGCTCCTTTTAAACTGATCTTTATTTGTAACTAAATTTTTTATGTTTTCTGGCAAATAATTGAAGATGAGTCTTCCTGAGTAGTGGACCCCTTTTTGAACTAAAGTAAGTGCTTGTAAGTCCATGTGCAGATCAGTTTTGTTCCTGGTATTGTATGTATGAACTGAGCTGTTTGTTGTAAAAAGAGATATATTATTTAGGACAAATTTCATTAAGGAGTAAATATACTGAGAGGCAGTGGTTAGTATACCCAGTTCTTTGAAGAGGTTTCTACACGACGTCCGTGAATTTACTCCACAAATAATACGTATTACACGCTTTTGGACTCTGAAAACTTTTGTTTGACTTGAAGAGTTACCCCAAAATATTATACCATATGACATTATGGAACGAAAGTAGGCAAAGTATGCAAGCTTTTTCATTTTTATGTCGCCTATGCCTTCTAACACTCGAATTGCAAATACAGATTTGTTAAGGCGTTTCTGCAGTACTGTGGTGTGCTCCTCCCAACTGAATTTATTATCAAGTTGTGGGTCGGTGTTGTTGGGGACTGTTTAATTGGGCCGTAACTGCTACCTAGGCCATAAAAAGGCAGGCACTACTACAATTTTCTTACCAGAGCATTGCCAGATTTGCTGGAAGACGTCCCGCTCCCTACAAGACAACGCATGTGGTTCCAACATGACGGGGCGCCGGCACAATTCAGTCGTCGTGTGCGTCGATTCCTGGACCGACAGTTCCCAGATACGTGGATTGGCAGAGGTTGTCCTGTACCACGGCCTGCTCGATCCCCAGGTATGTCCCCTCTGCATCTTTTTGTGTGGGGAGAGATGCGCAACCTTGTTTGCGCAACTCCTGTTGCAAGAGAAGAGGATGTGGTTGCCCGGATAGCAGCAGCAGCAGGAACAATTCAGGATACTCCTGGGGTTTTTGCCCGTGTCAGACAGAACATGATCCGACGGTGTAACCTTTGTTTACGTTTCAATGGAGGCATTTTTGAAAATCTACTGTAACTGAATTTGGATTGTGTTAAATTGTTGTCTCTTTGTCATAAAAAAATGGAAAAGTGTTTGTTGGTTTAATTAATTTGCCGCCAGAGAAATCTTTCTCTACCGGTTTAAATACTCCTCATAGAAAAAAAGGACATTAGGGAAAAATATTTGTTTTGATGTCCCGTACAATCTCCCGAGTTTGTCGGTTTAAATACTTTTCACCCTGTATAGCTACACCCACACACCGCAAGTCATCTTACTAAGTGTACTGTAGAGTATCTTTAGAACCACATCTGGCCCTCGCCCCTTCCCCTGTTGCGTTCGAAAACGTGAGAAGGGGAAACGACTGTCTCTCATCTACCGTATGGGGTCCAATTTCTATGACTTGATCGCTACCATCATTTGGAAGACATATAAGGGAGGAAGTAATATGTTGCTCTTATGTTGATCGTATGCTCTTGGAACTTCAACAGCAAAACTACCCGTAACAACGCCTATCTAGTAGCGATTGTTATTGGAGATGTTGCATTTGCATATCACTCTCACGTCTATCAAACGATCCCACGGCGAAACGTGTCAGACTGAATTGTAATAACAAGTCTTTTTTTAAGCTTTTTCCTTCGTCGATGAACTGCATTTTCATAAGATTCTTCTGATAAATCCCAGCCTGGTATCTGCTTTTCCTACAATTACACTACTGGCCATTAAAATTGCTGCACCAAGAAGAAATGCAGATGATAAACGGGTATTCACTGGGCAAATATATTATACTAGAACTGACATGTGATTACATTTTCACGCGATTTGGGTGCATAGTGTCTGAGAAATCAGTACCCAGAACAACCACCTCTGGCCGTAATTACGGCCTTGATACGCCTGGGCATTGAGTCAAACAGAACTTGGATGGCGTGCACAGGTACACCTGCCCATACAGCTTCAACACGATACCACAGTTCATCAAGGGTAGTGACTGGCGTATTGTGACTGGCCAGTTGTTCGGCCACCATTGACCAGACGTTCTCAGTTAGATCTGGAGAATGTGCTAGCTAGGGCAGCAGTCGAACATTTTTTTTTATCCAGAAAGGCCCATACAGGAACTGCAACATGCGGTCGTGCATTATCCTGCTGAAATGTAGGGTTTCGCAGGGATCGAATGAAGGGTAGAGCCACGGGTCGTAACACATCTGAAATGTAACGTCCACACTTCAAAGTGCCGTCAATGCGAACAAGAGGTGACCGAGACGTGTAACCAATGGCACCCCATACCATCACGCCGGGTGATACGGCAGTATAGCGATGATGAATACACGCTTCCAATGTGCGTTCACCGCGATGTCGCCAAACACGGATGCGACCATCGCGATCCTGTAAACAGAACCTGGATTCATGCGAAAAAATGACGTTTTGCCATTCGTGCACCCAGGTTCGTCGTTGAGTACACCATCGCAGGCGCTCCTGTCTGTGATACGGCGTCAAGGGCAACCGCAGCCATGGTCTCAGAGCCGATAGTCCATGCTGCTGCAAACGTCGTCGAACTGTTCGTGCAGATGGTTGTTGTCTTACAAACGTCCCCATCTGTTGACTCGGGGATCGAGAAGTGGCTGCACGATCCATTACAGCCATGCGGATAAGATGCCTGTCATCTCGACTGCTAGTGATACGAGGCCGTTGGTATTGAGCACGGCGTTCCGCATTACCCTCCTGAACCCACCGATTCCATATTCTGCTAACAGTCATTGGATGTCGACCAACGCGAGCAGCAATGTCGCGATACGATAAACCGCAAACGCGATAGGCTACAATCCGACCTTTACCAAAGTCGGAACCGTGATGGTACGTATTTCTCCCCCTTACACGAGGCATCACAACAACGTTTCACCAGGCGACTCCGGTCAACTGCTGTTTGTGTACGAGAAATCGGTTGGAAACTTTCCTCATGTCAGCACGTTGTAGGTGTCGCCACCGGCGCCAACCTTGTGTGAATGCTCTGAAAAGCTAATCATTTGCATATCGCAGCAGCTTCTTCCTGTCGGTCATCTTCGGGGTGTAGCAACTTTAATGGCCAGTAGTCTAGTCGTATGTGATTATTACATTTTAGGTCGCTCGAGACTGTTACTAAATGGTTGTAATTGCTCTAAGCACTATGGGACTTAACATTTGAGGTCATCAGTCCCATAGACTTAGAATTACTTAGACCTAAATAACCTAAGGACATCACACACATCCACGCCCGAGGCAGGATTCGAACCTGCGACCGTAGCAGCCACGTGGTTCCGCACTGAAGCTCCGATAACCGCTCGGTCACAGCGGCCGGCCCAGATTTTTACTCCTAGATATTTTATTATTAACGTCTGCAGTGGTTTACCGCCAACAGCGTAATCGAATAGTAATAGATCTGTTTACGCACAATACGTTCTTTTTGGGATTCCCTATCTCAGTCTGTAGAAACGGAACCCTTGTGGAATCACTTTATTGATCACCTCTCTTTCTGTTTGTCCGACTGTTAAGACCACATGTTTTCTCAGGAACGGGGAGACACATCAAGTTGAAAAGTACGTCACATACTAAGTTTCTGGTCCCTTGGCGGTGTAAAACATTTAAGCTTCTGAGTCAATTGAATAAAATGATATGTCACATACTTTGATACTCATAGAACTCACTCACCGAAACTTACAGGGAAACATCCATTATCACTTAAGCACATTTGCTTATAATAACGCTTTAGCATTAGGGGTTTACAATAATGATTGAAGCAGAATAAAAGAACTTAAATTTGTGCTGAAGCCGGGACTTTTGTTGTTGATCTTATTTTTGTTCTATATTGTTCATCTACCTCTACATTTACATGGATACTCTGCAAATCACATTTAATTGCCTGGCAGAGGGTTCATCGAACCACCTTCACAATTCTCTATTATTCCAATCTTGTATAGCGCGTTGAAGGAATGAACACCTATATCTTTCCACACGAGCTCTGATTTCCCTTATTTTATCCCAGTGATTGTTCCTCCCTATGTAGGTCGGTGTCAACAAAATATTTTCACATTCGGAGGAGAAAGTTGGTAATTGGAATTTCGTGACAAGATTCCGTCGCAACGAGAAACGCCTTTCTTTTAATGATTTCCATCCAAAATCCTGTATCATTTCAGTGACGTCCTCTCCCACATTTCGTGATAATAAAAAACGTGCTGCCCTTCTTTGAACTTTTTCGGTGTACTCCGTCAGTCCTATCTGGTAAGGATCCCACACCGCGCCGCAGTATTCTAAAAGAGGACGGACAAGCGTAGTGTAGGCAGTCTCCTTAGTAGGTCTGTTACATTTTTTAAGTGTCCTGCCAATAAAACGCAGTCTTTGGTTAGCCTTCCCCATAACATTTTCCGTGTTCCTTCCAATTTAAGTTGTTTGTAACTGTAAAGCCTAGGTATTTAGTTGAATTTATGGCTTTTAGATTATACTAATTTATCGTGTAACCTAAGTTTAACGAATTCTTTTTAGCACTCATGTGGATGACCTAATACTTTTCGTTATTTAGGGTCCACTGCCACTTTTCGCACCATTCAGATATCTTTTCTAAATGGTTTTGCAGTTTGTTTTGATCTTCTCATGACTTTATTAGTCGATAAACGACATCCTCATCTGCAAAAACAACCGAAGACGGCTGCTCAGATTGTCTGTTAAATAGTTTATATGAATTTGTGCGAGGCGGATTTCTGATGACACCCATTTAGGTTCTTTGTTGATACATTCACTCAGTTTTTTTTCTTGTTTTTTTTGTTACAGAGGGTATCTAACCCTCTGACCGAACATGCTGAACTACCGTGCCGGATAGGATTCGAATCCGGGTCATCTTGCTTGCTAAGCAGGTATGCTAACCACTACACTACCACAGCAGTGCGGTTAACGGTGCTGCACGAACTATCCAAGTTGAGTGCTCTCCAAACTAAAGTTCATATCTTCTGCTTATTTTCCCTTACACTGTCACTACTGTCAGGGCTTTATCGTAGATAAAGAAGAGATTTAAACGTCTCAGGGAAAAGTATAATTATACGATTATTTGCTTACGTTATTCCAAGACAAATAAGAACCCAGCGTACTCTAAGTACAGAACAGCACTGATGCATTACGATAGACCTAAGTACAGAACAGCACTGATGCATTACGATATCCGTTCAGTGACATCAGCTATCTGACGTAGTACGCGTCATCCTGTGTGCCCTGTTGAATACTCGGACAAGTAGCTCTGAGACTTTTCTCTTTTCCTCAGCAGACGTTGACGCGTAACACATCTGAATTGAAATCATTGTAGGAGGAAAATGGTGTTTCCGGACATGGGTTCCTATTCAGAATATTATAGAACTTCTCTCTGTAGGTCTTAGAATTCCCGGACAAAGGTATTTGCATGAGTCTACTGATTTTAAACGGGTATCATTTTCATCCCCCCCCCCCTTGTCATGTTATAACAATGCTATGCATCAATGTGACAGTACGGTAGAGAAAGACAAATGTATTCTTTATTACTCTGTGGAGTGGACTTAGATAATTAAGATTTAATGATTTCATTTCATGAGCGAGGAGCATGTAGTTAATTAAAATGAACAAATCGACTCCGTTGAACTTTGCAGGAAATTATATATAACAGAGAATCGCTAATTCATATGCGAGAAGAATTTCATTGACACTAAGGTCAATGAACTCCGTTCATTTCAGAAAGATACGTGTTATTTCCACAAACGACGTATACTCAAGTGTGATCTATTAATGAATACCAGCTCGAGAACAATTCCGACGGGAGTGTTCAGTTCTAATTAAATAATTTGATGCTTTCTTCGGAAAAGAAGTGATTTGCCACCAATGTTTCTAAGAACTGAAGGCAAATCTGAAGGCTACGCAACAGAGCCCCGACGAATATTTCTCCCTAACTTTGATTAACACTTTCAGGTTGAATACAGCGCCTGCAGCAGCTGGAGCAGATCACCATAACAACGGAAGCGTATAGTGTGAAAGCGGTTTCAGCATTTCCCTTGTGTCCCACCAACGGTATATGTATTCACGACAACAGACAATCAATCAATCATACATATAAAGCCACAACACAAGGTGGTGTGGGAAACGTCTCAGTATAAAAGACTCAGTATATGCAAAATCTTCATCATTCACTCGCAAGTCGCCGAAGTGGCGTCAGCTAAAAAGGTAAAAAGGATTTGCAATGCGCCGGCCGAACCTCCCCGCATGGGGAACCCCGGCCAACAATGCCATACGATCATTTAATTTTTTTTTTTTTTACAAATAACAGTAAGAGAAGATAGCTGAGTTATTTTAAAGTCCCTCGTTCTCTCCTTCTATCTCTCTCTCTCTCTCTCTCTCTGTCTTTCTAACACACATACACACACACACACACACACACACGGGAGAGATAAAGAGAGGGAGATACGCTCTATAAGGCAGTGGTGAGAGACGGAAGCCGCACTGGATTAAAAAAGGGGACAAGCGACAGGAGAATGACAGGGAAGGCTCCTGTGACAAGACGTTAACAAAAGCGCCCGGCACTTCATTAACGTTCCCACTTATCTCCATTCTCTGTCGTACACGTATTTTCACGCCACACGTTCCTCTACAACAGAAGCATTAGTAATGAAGTACACGCCGGCGAGATAACATTATTCGGCGCGACTGCCCCAGGGTGTGGGGCCGGTGCTGGGTGTTACTTTGAAGTGCCGTCGGTTTCACGGAGCAGGTGCACACACCGCACCCAGCGCCCTCCCGCGTATGTTTTTGTCGAACACTGGACACGTTCTCCAATTACTTACAATACCTCCTGCACGAACGTCTGTGCCCGCACCCGAGTGAGCGTGGGTACTTGTTGAGGTCCGGCCCTCATACACGACACTGCGCTGCATTATTCATTATCGGAAAGCAGCTGGCGACAACTGTGACACTGGTACTCTTAGCTTTTCCTTCATCTGCGCAGCCCAAACTCGAGCGGCCGCCACGGTCCAGGAAACAAAGAAAAGTCGATAAAAATTTAGTGAAACTTCTGGAAAACCTGACTGCTGTCGAATGACATAAATAAGACTACTGATTGAAACTTCCTGGCAGATTAAAACTGTGTGCCGGACCGAGACTCGAACTCGGGACTTCTGCCTTTCGCGGGCAGGTGCTCCACCAACTGAGCTACCCAAGCCCGACTCACGCCCCGTTCTCACAGCTTTACGTCAGCCAGTACATCGTCTCCTACTTTCCAAAATTTGCAGAAGCTCTCCCGCGAACCTTGCTGAACTAGCACACCTGAAAGAAAGGATATTGCGGAGACATGGCTTAGGCACAGCGTGGGGGATATTTCCAGAATGAGATTTTCACTCTGCAGCAGAGTGTGCGCCGATATGAAACGTCCTGGCAGATGAAAACTGTGTGAGGTACTGGCATAAGTAAAGCTGTGAGGAGGGTCCGTGAGTCGTGCTTGGGTAGGTCAGTTGGTAGAGCACTTGCCCGCGAAAGGCAAAGGTCCCGAGTTCACGTCTCGGTCCGGCACACAGTTTTAAAAAAATGGTTCAAATGGCTCTGAGCACTACGGGACTTAACTTCTGAGGTCATCAGTCCCCTAGAACTTAGAACTACTTAAACCTAACTAACCTAAGGACATCACACACAACCATGCACGAGGCAGGATTCGAACTTGCGACCGTAGCGGTCACGCGGTTCCAGACGGTAGCATCTAGAACCGCTCGGCCACCCCGGCCGGCACACAGTTTTACTCTGCCAGGAAGTTTCATATCAGCGCACACTCCGCTGCAGAGTGAAAATCTCATTCAGAAGACTACTGTCTAGTTCGGAGAATAATAGCCGTTTGCAAAGCGCCCAAAAGTCGCTGGAGTTCGTGACACGTACAAGAGCCGTCTTATCCGTTGAAATGTAGCCCTTACTTCCGCAAACTTCATTCATAATAGAGATGTATGAGTGAAGTACACCTAGCCTATTAAAAGGGGTGTAAAACAGGGACGCTGCCTCTCTGCCCTGCTGTTCTGGATTTCCGGAAGGCTTTTGACACTGTACCACATAGCCGGCTCGTAATGAAATTCCGTGCTTATGGAATATCGTCTCAGTTATGTGACTGTATTTTAATTTCCTGTCAGAGAGGTCACAGTTCGTAGTAACTGATGGAAAATCGTCGAGTAAAACAGATTTCTGTCGTTCCCCAAGGTAGTGTTATAGGTCCTTTGCTGTTCGTTATCTATATAAACGATTTGGGAGACAATCTGAGCAGCCGTCTTCGGTTGTTTGGAGATGACGCTGTCGTTTATCGACTAATAAAGTCATCAGAAGACCAAAACAAACCGCAAAACGATTTAGAAAATATATCTGAATGGTGCGAAAAGTGGCAATTGACCCTGAATAACGAAAAGTGTGTGGTCATCCACATGAGTGCTAAAAGGAACTCGTTAAACTTCGGTTACACGATAAATCAGTCTAATCTAAAAGCCACAAATTCAACTAAATACCTAGGTTTTACAATTACGAACAACTTAAATTGGGAAGAATACATAAAAAATGTTGTGGGGAAGGCTAACCAAAGACTGCGTTTTATTGGCAGAACACTTAGAAAATGTAACAGACCTACTAAGGAGACTGCCTACACTACGCTTGTCCGTCCTCTTTTAGAATACTGCTGCGCGGTATGGGGTCCTTATCAGATAGGACTGACGGAGTACATCTAAAAAGTTCAAAGAAGGGCAGCACGTTTTTTATTATCACGAAATGTGGGAGAGGACGTCACTGAAATGATACACCATCATTAAAAGAAAGACGTTTTTCGTTGCGACGGAATCTTGTCACGAAATTCCAATCACCAACTTTCTCCTCCGAATGCCAAAATATTTTGTTGACACCGACCTACATAGGGAGGAACAGTCACCGGGATAAAATAAGGGAAATCGGAGCTTGTGTGGAAAGATATAGGTGTTCCTTCTTTCCGCGCGCTATACAAGATTGGAATAATAGAGAATTGTGAAGGTGGTTCGATGAACCTTCTGCCAGGCCCTTGAATGTGATTTGCAGAGTATCCATGTAGATGTAGATGTGTTCAAACTGTGCATGTGGTGAAATATTAAACAAAGCCGAAAGTTTGGAATTAAGATTACGGGCGAATTGATTCTCTGGCGACGTTAGTACGTTCAGTGAAATTGAGGAGGGATTACAGGACCAGCTGAATGTGTGAAGGAGCATTTTAGAAATGGTCGTCCCACAGAAAACTGTTCTCCATCTCGCAGTGATTTCTTCTTCTGCAGTCCGGCCCACATGTCTTCCTTGTTAGAACCAGATCACTGTTGCTCAACTGGATAAGCTGTAGTGGAACCAGCCGCAGTAATTGTATCTACCGGTTGCAATACAGATTTATGTCAGGTTTACTGGCTATAAGAGAATGGAGAACCCTCGATTGAAAACTTCGATACATGTTACTCCTTTTACACGAAACACCGCCAAATCAGTGTTGATCTGAAGTTACAATTCCGTCGCAGCCACGAAGTCACAGCCACTCAGGACAGCAAGCTTATGGTAGTTAACAGAACCCGTTACCAAAAAATTACAAATCTAACTGCCTGTGACAGCTCGCTCAAATATTACATAGCTCTATCGCTTTGAAAGCTCAGTTTTCGGTCTCGTCTTGCACAATACGCTACGTGGATTTTGCTTATTCAAAAGTCACACCAGAGGTTGAAAATACCGCTTCAGTTGTAAATTTCTTTTATTATCACGACCGGTTTCGGGCTCTCATAAGCCCATCCTCAGGTGTCGGCACTGTGCTGTGGCCCCCGAGCGCCGCGATGGACGTGGACTAGGCGCGCTGTGCTACCTATGAGCGCAGAACAGGAAGATAAGCATCATCACCGACAAATCAGATACATAGATCTTCATAACAACTCGTCCGAGAAGGTGTAGACGAAGTTCGTGAAACTTCTGAGTTGCAGATTAAAATTAATTGCCAGGAGATGGATACGCTGCGTTACGCAGATGGTACTGCTGTGATCACAGAGACAGAAAAAGATCAAAAGAATGTCCTCTGCACACTTGAAAGAATTTTCTACATACAATATGGTATGAGAACAAGCCAGAATAAACTAAAGTGATTCTACGTACTGCCGAAGAAATGAACCGTTAAGAATAAGAATTAGAATAGAGGAGCTAGAAATGGTTATAAATAAATAAATGTTCTGCTACCAGTCACGATTTTTCTTTATTTTAGTTTTCGCACGACGTGTTTCAAGAAATAGAAGTATCAACTTTCTAGACGTAAATATTACAAGACACAACAACACATGCACATTCAAAATTTATAGTAAAAACTCAATGACTGACACCACAATCACTGCAACCTCATGTCACCCAAATATCCATAAACAGGCAACGTACAGGTCAGTGCTGCATAGGGCAACAAAAATACCATTGAACTAAGAAAATATGCAACAAGAAATAAACACAGTGAAAAAGATTGCAGTTGCCAATGATTACAATGCTTCCATGGTTGACACAATCTTAGACAAAGTGAAGAAAAACCCAGGTACAAACTGCACCACAGAAGAAAAAGAGAAAAACAAATGTATATCTAGCATTCCATACACAGGCAATGTATAACAGAATGTTGCAAAAATTTTCAAAAATCACAGAGTAAAAATTGGGTATTCTACATCTAATAAACTACAGCAAAAACTAATACATAATATAAAGTGTAATCATGATCCATATTGAGACTCTGGAATATACAAGGCAACATGCCAGCAATGCTCCAAGTTCTACCTAGGACAAAGTGTTTTGTTTACATAAGATTTTTCGATGTGTAAAGTGTACAACAACTTGGGTATGTCGTTAAGTGTGTGTGCGACTCTACACAAATTGACCATTAGGAAACTGTAAGTACAAATTCTTCTAAATTGTAGGCACTAACTTCACAAAAAGAATTGATACCCAATTAAAAAATCGTGTGTTTCTTATGTATTACAGTAAAAGTCAACTAAATGAAGCTGACTCACACACACTGACAACATCAAAAGAAATGGCTTAATACACACAAAAAACGCACTTGAAAATGGGAATTATTTGTCGAAACGCGTCGTGCGAAAAATAAAATAAAGAAAAATCGTGAGTGGTAGCAGAATATTTATTTTTTATAAACAAATATTGTTTCTACAGTCGCAGGCTTTCAAAAACCATTTATAATGGATCAAATCAGAGATAAAAATGGTAGAGGAATTTAGCTATTTGGGAAGCACGATTACAAGGAATGGTAAAAACGGGAAAGAAATTGTGAGCAGAATGCAACAGGCCAAAATTGCACATAATATGAGGAAGAATATATGGATGTGAAACTTTGGCAACAGGAAAACAAGAGAGAAGAGGCCTAGAAGCCTTGGAGATGGGGTGCTACAGGAGGATGATGGAGATAAGTTGGAAAGACAGAGTTAACAAGGAATATTTGCTGAGAAGAGCGCAGGGAAACAAATCTCTGTGAAGTCACATCCAAGTAAGAAGAGACAAACTCATAGGAAACATTTTGAGACACAATAATATCATTCGAACTGTAACATAAAGAGCTATTGATTGGAAGAATTGCTGGAGCGAACAAGAATTTTATACATGAATTATGTCGAATGCACTAGATACGTGGAAATGAAGGAGAAGGCACGCAGAACAGAGGAATGGCGTACTGCAGCATACCAACTTCAAGGCTGAAGACTTAGAGAGAGAGTGAGAGAGAGATACGCTGCATTTCCTCAGAACCCTCCCAACAAAGCTAAGACTTCAGTTCGTCTTTCCTAATACTGATTTTACGTGTTTATCACTTCTAATATCGCCTACTAGTATTAGCAAAATACTCACAAGATATGACGTTCTCGAGATGTTCACCACCAGTCTTCTAATCACATAATGTAGTGTACTCTCTCTTTCATTTTTCGTCAGGTATGTGGAACATTTGGGTGACGATTCCGCAGCTGTGTTTGAAGAAAATGCCTTCGCCAGTTGTGCTTACCTTTTTATTTTAAAACACGGCTGGTTCTGGTAATCAAGGCCATTACTTAGCGATATCTACATAGAATCAAACAACATAACACGACAGAGCTACTTACGAGAGCTATTCGGAAAGTAAGGTCCGATGCTGTGCGAAATGGAAACCGAAGTGAAAATCCTATAAAGCTTTGCACAGATGTGTCGGGCAGAGACTATAGTATGCCCGTCAATCACGTTGTGTCACTCTTTTCAGTTCTGAGCGCACGGTGAGTACTTAAAGATGCTTAGAACAATAGTGTTTCCCGATAAGTACGAGTGCCTGGTGTGAGATTTCGCCTGATGTCATGCAGCCCACATAACACAGCTGTCACACTTTTCCTTCTGCTTGACATTTATCGGCCGCAATCTGATGGGGCAATGAAGATGCTCCTGCAGCGTTTCCGTCGGGAAGTGTTTGATCATCCGCAATAGAGCCCGTAACCGACTATCCCTGAGTTTTCTCTCTGCTCACATGAACCACTAGCTATGAATACAACGTTCTGGCAGAGACAACTATCTGTATACCAGCTTAGAAAACTGGCAGGAAGCACAGGCGGCTGCCTTCTGTGACGCGGGTATTGGAAAGTTGGTACAACGCTACGACAAATGTCTAAATCGGAGCGCCGACTGTGTAGAGCAGTAGCTGGAGAGTGTAGCTTACTGTTGCATAGAAAACGTTTTTGATTTTCGCTGTGGTTTCAATTTACAACCGATCGGACCTTGCTTTCGGAATAGGCCTCGTAAACTGTGAAAAATGCAGTAATAAGCGTCATCAACAACAAATAAAATACATAAATCTTCGAAAAGACAAAAAATAATATCGTGTGAACTCATCTCCTATTAAAATGGATGTATGTTATGTACACTAAATACAGGGCTATTACAAATGATTGAAGCGATTTCATAAATTCACTGTAGCTCCATTCATTGAAATATGGTCACGACACACTACAGATACGTAGAAAAACTGATAAAGTTTTGTTCTGCTGAAGCCGCACTTCAGGTTTCTGCCGCCAGAGCGCTCGAGAGCGCAGTGAGACAAAATGGCGACAGGAGCCGAGAAAGCGTATGTCGTGCTTGAAATGCACTCACATCAGTCAGTCATAACAGTGCAACGACACTTCAGGACGAAGTTCAACAAAGATCCACCAACTGCTAACTCCATTCGGCGATGGTATCCGCAGTTTACAGCTTCTGGATGCCTCTGTAAGGAGAAACCAACGGGTCGGCCTGCAGTGAGCGAAGAAACGGTTGAACGCGTGCGAGCAAGTTCCACGCGTAGCCCGCGGAAGTCGACGAATAAAGCAAGCAGGGAGCTAAACGTACCACAGCCGACGGTTTGGAAAATGTTACGGAAAAGGCTAAAGCAGAAGCCTTACCGTTTACAATTGCTACAGGCCCTAACACCCGATGACAAAGTCAAACGCTTTGAATTTTCGGCGCGGTTGCAGCAGCTCATGGAAGAGGATGCGTTCAGTGTGAAACTTGTTTTCAGTGATGAAGCAACATTTTTTTCTTAATGGTGAAGTGAACAGACACAATGTGCGAATCTGGGCGGTAGAGAATCCTCACACATTCGTGCAGCAAATTCGCAATTCACCAAAAGTTAACGTGTTTTGTGCAATCTCATGGTTTAAAGTTTACGACCCCTTTTTCTTCTGCGAAAAAAACGTTACAGGACACGTGTATCTGGACATGCTGGAAAATTGGCTCATGCCACAACTGGAGACCGACAGCGCCGACTTCATCTTTCAACAGGATGGTGCTCCACCGCACTTCCATCATGATGTTCGGCATTTCTTAAACAGGAGATTGGAGAACCGATGGATCGGTCGTAGTGGAGATCATGATCAGCAATTCATGTCATGGCCTCCACGCTCTCCCGACTTAACCTCATGCGATTTCTTTCTGTGGGGTTATGTGAAAGATTCAGTGTTTAAACCTCCTCTACCAAGAAACGTGCCAGAACAGCGAGCTCGCATCAACAATGCTTTCGAACTCATTGATGGGGACATGCTGCGCCGAGTGTGGGAGGAACTTGATTATCGGCTTGATGTCTGCCGAATCACTAAAGGGGCACATATCGAACATTTGTGAATGCCTAAAAAAACTTTTTGAGTTTTTGTATGTGTGTGCAAAGCATTGTGAAAATATCTCAAATAATAAAGTTATTGTAGAGCTGTGAAATCGCTTCAATCATTTGTAATAACCCTGTACTGTTGGAAAACGACTTGTCAACAAAAGCCTTGTTAACACTAAAACAACTTATATATTGTATGAGATCGATTATAATCTAGGAAACTGACATATGTCTCCTGAACTTTTAATAACGCCTCTGTGGAAATCTGCGCCTGTGATTGCAACCGTTGTTTTACACCGGTATGCATTTTGGTGTCAGTATTAAAGCGTTGCGTATTGCTAGAATGAGGTGGTAGTCGTTCGGTGGATGATCCAAAACCTCCATCTAAAACCCCGTAGGAACTCTCGGGTACGACTGGCCGTTTGTGGACACGAGTTGTCGTGCTGAAAGAAACTTTTGCGCTAAGTTTTCTGTTACACTTGTTTTGCATGGCCCGACTTAATTTTATCAGTGTCTCACAATACCTCACTGACTGTTGTGCCACATTCGAGGAAATCAACGAGAATATATGCGATTGCAGTCTTTCTCGGCGTATTCCACTTATGAATTCTTCTCTGGTTATCAACTGAGTTGTAGCGACGTCTTGTCGCAACGTTTCTATGAGTTTCGTACCCATCATCTTCTGGCAAAGTCTTGCGACTGTCTAGACATCATGAGTAAATATTACACCAACTCTCCTCAAAATACATACTCTGGTTGTATTATGAAAAAAAAGCAGCTTGCTTAGTATAAAATACATGCACCAGTTCCTTTTGGCATCCAGTCTCTAACTATCGTCCGAATCAGAAAGTGGAAGAGGGTGAGTTTGTACAAATAAGTAAGAGAGGATGTGACTTGAAAAGGAAAGAGTCACACCAGCTCGGAGCCTTGTGTTCGCCACCCCGAAATTGCAAAAAGAGCTTGCAACCTCCTGATAACCCTAGAAGAATTCATCTATCAACAAGAATCATTCCCTTAGAGTGCCAAAATACAGTAGCGATGATCTTTCTTGCTGACAGCGTTTGTAAACACTTCCTTGGTTTTTTAGTAGAATTTTCGTGTCCCCATTCCATCGACTGCCTGTTTGTTTCACAGCTGACATGCTTCACTCAAGTCTCGGCGCAGTTATAATACGATCGATAACTTTTTGTGTCCTTTCCTGTTTGGTTTTCGCAGACTGTGTGCAGGATGGCTGCCAAGGCAGCCGACAGATGAACACAAAACCAACTGTCTGATCGCAGAATTGGCATTCCTACAGCGGTCCACAGAGAAAGATGACGAGTTTCTCGACCGTGTTCTCACTGGGATGAAGCAAGAGTGTAGCATGCCACACCAGTAATAAAACAACAATCCATGCATTGACGGAATGGTTCACCTCTGAAGACTAAATTCAAGTAGGCAGTCACCCAAAAAAAGAAAATCATGTGCACTGTCTTTTGGGATCGGTGTGGTATGGCGGTGTGCGAGTATTTACCACGATTTACCGCGAGGGGAGACCGTAAATGATTATCGGTATTGTCAGACGTTGAAAAATCGGGCGAGGACGATCCAGAACAAGAGACGGGGATGTTGAAAAGATGCGTTACTTCTCCCCAAGTGGTTTTCATCTCTTCCGTCTCACGAAGCGTTTTCTTGCAGGAAAACGTTCCCACAACGGCGATGAAATGCAGACCGAAGAGACTTCGCGGCTCCGGACCTTTGACGGCAGACTCACATGACATGGACGTACAGTTGCTGGTGCAGCGTTGCAGTAAATGATCATCAATGATTGTGACGATGTCGAGAAGTAGCCAGTGAATCTGTGTAAGTATTCTACTAAATATTTCGTACTTAGTGATGTTTTGTCTTCTTTATCCGTCATGGGAACACAATTTCTCGATAGACCTCGTACGTTAACGCAGCGTACTTGCATCTACTTCTATTTATCCCTGAATAGTATCCCTCGGGCAGTTCTTCTCCGTTGTACAGTTTTGCTGTCTACTGTTTCCATCTTCTTGCCAATTTGTCTTCGTTATCAGTAGCTAAATAAAAAATAGGAACCGTTATGAAAGTATGAGGATTGAATGAAAAGTTATGCCTTCAACTTCGTTAATTGGGTTTGGATGGGAATATTTTAATAAATTAGACGCAGAAATAATCCTTAGAATGTGATCTTTAATTACCAATATTCACTTTTCCACATAATCACCAGCCAGTCGGGTACATTTCTGCCAACGATGAACAAGTTTTCTAAAGCCGTCACGGAAGAAGTCGACACTCTGTTTCCGCGACCACAGTTTCACAGTTCTCTCAACGTCTTCATCAGAAGCATTATGATGTCTCCGCAGATCACCTTTCACTATCGGGAATAGATTGAAGTCAGACGGTGCTAAATCCGGACTGTATGGAGGATCCCGTTCGGTGGTGAGATTCAGTCTCTGAAGTTCTACTGTGGTGGCACGTGAAGTGTGTGATTTGGCATTGTCATGCTGCAGGAAAACATTTCCCTTTTCCTTTCGGATCCTTGTTAGACGACGTTTCAGAGTTCGCAGAGTTGTGATGTAACCCTCCCGGCCTCTCCCGTCAGAGGATGGAGTCCTCCATCGGGCATGGGTGTGTGTTTCGTTCTTAGCATAGGTTAGTTTAAGCTAGTTTAATTAGTGTGTAAGTCCAAGGACCGATGACCTCTGCAGTTTGGTCCTTAAGCACTCACATATACACTCCTGGAAATGGAAAAAAGAACACATTGACACCGGTGTGTCAGACCCACCATACTTGCTCCGGACACTGCGAGAGGGCTGTACAAGCAATGATCACACGCACGGCAAAGCGGACACACCAGGAACCGCGGTGTTGGCCGTCGAATGGCGCTAGCTGCGCAGCATTTGTGCACCGCCGCCGTCAGTGTCAGCCAGTTTGCCGTGGCATACGGAGCTCCATCGCAGTCTTCAACACTGGTAGCATGCCGCGACAGCGTGGACGTGAACCGTATGTGCAGTTGACGGACTTTGAGCGAGGGCGTATAGTGGGCATGCGGGAGGCCGGGTGGACGTACCGCCGAATTGCTCAACACGTGGGGCGTGAGGTCTCCACAGTACATCGATGTTGTCGCCAGTGGTCGGCGGAAGGTGCACGTGCCCGTCGACCTGGGACCGGACCGCAGCGACGCACGGATGCACGCCAAGACCGTAGGATCCTACGCAGTGCCGTAGGGGACCGCACCGCCACTTCCCAGCAAATTAGGGACACTGTTGCTCCTGGGGTATCGGCGAGGACCATTCGCAACCGTCTCCATGAAGCTGGGCTACGGTCCCGCACACCGTTAGGCCGTCTTCCGTTCACGCCCCAACATCGTGCAGCCCGCCTCCAGTGGTGTCGCGACAGGGTGAATGGAGGGACGAATGGAGACGTGTCGTCTTCAGCGATGAGAGTCGCTTCTGCCTTGGAGCCAATGATGATCGTATGCGTGTTTGGCGCCGTGCAGGTGAGCGCCACAATCAGGACTGCATACGACCGAGGCACACAGGGCCAACACCTGGCATCATGGTGTGGGGAGCGATCTCCTACACTGGCCGTACACCACTGGTGATCGTCGAGGGGACACTGAATAGTGCACGGTACATCCAAACCGTCATCGAACCCATCGTTCTACCATTCCTAGACCGGCAAGGGAACTTGCTGTTCCAACAGGACAATGCACGTCCGCATGTATCCCGTGCCACCCAACGTGCTCTAGAAGGTGTAAGTCAACTACCCTGGCCAGCAAGATCTCCAGATCTGTCCCCCATTGAGCATATTTGGGACTGGATGAAGCGTCGTCTCACGTGGTCTGCACGTCCAGCACGAACGCTGGTCCAACTGAGGCGCCAGGTGGAAATGGCATGGCAAGCCGTTCCACAGGACTACATCCAGCAACTCTACGATCGTCTCCATGGGAGAATAGCAGCCTGCATTGCTGCGAAAGGTGGATATACACTGTACTAGTGCCGACATTGTGCATGCTCTGTTGCCTGTGTCTATGTGCCTGTGGTTCTGTCAGTGTGATCATGTGATGTATCTGACCCCAGGAATGTGTCAATAAAGTTTCCCCTTCCTGGGACAATGAATTCACGATGTTCTTATTTCAATTTCCAGGAGTGTATTTGAACATTTTTTTGTAACCCTCCGAATTTATTGTTGTTCCACGATCAAGGAAATGAACATGGGTAACACCATCTGCATCCCAGAACACTGTGGCCACGATTTTCCAGTTGAGGGCTGCATCTGGAGTTTCTTTTTCTGGGGCGAGTCTTTGTGTCGATATTCCACAGACTGACGGTTTGTCTCCGGGTCGTAATGGTGTATCCACGTAATGGTGCGTCACAACTGAATGGAGAAAGGCGTCACCTTCATTCTGGTAAAGCGAGAGGAGTGTCTGGAAAATTTCAACTCTGTGCACTTTTACAGGAGTCAGCATCCGGGGTACCTACCGTGCACAGATCTTCCGATAGCCAAGCAAAGCAAAAATGTGACCCACACTTTCTTGTGAAATGTCGATTTTGTTTGCAATCTCTGAAGATAAAACGATCGTCCTGAATCAATCTGTCAACATTTTCCTTGTGAAACTCGGTGGTTGCAGTCACAGGATGTCCAACTGTTTGTTTGTCGCGCAGGTCAGATGTTCCCGGCTCACAATCTTCAACCTTACTCACCCAACGACGCACAGTACTCACATCAGCACAATCACCATAAACTGCTTTCATTCTCTCATGAACCTCCTTTGGGGTGACACATTCTGCTGTCAAGAATTCAGTGACTGAACGTTGCTTAAATCGCACTGACTGACCGTCTGCGCAGGGTTCCATACTTTACACCGTTCAGTGCTAAGTTTTCCCGCCAACTGGAGCTGTAGAGAAGAGACTACGGAACAAGCCAGTACCTGCCGCACACCAATGCTGCCAACTGTTGAAGAGTTGCGTGGGTAGAGGCATTACTTTTCAGTCAACCCTCGTATGCGCATGAAGTAATCACACTGATTAACCAAATATGTAAACTATATAGAACATACGAGGGTCACTCTAAAAGGAATGCACACTATTTTTGTAAAAATACAGTTTTCATTCTGCATGTGTGAAAGTTTTGCAGTGTGTAGATACATCCTTCCCGCTTGTTTTCAAACTTAGTTCAACCTGTTCCCGTGAGTGGCGCCGTCACAGCATGTCTTCAAGATGGCTGCTACACTTGACGTTCGTCAGAAGCAACGTGCTGTCATAGAATTCCTGTCCTGTGAAAACGAGACAGTGGGAAACATCGACAAGAAGCTAAAAAAGGTGTGTGGAGATGCTGCTGTCGATCGCAGTACAGTTGGTCGGTGGGCAAGCAGGTCACGTGATGAAAGCGGGCACGGCAATATTGAGGATTGTCCTCGCAGCGGCAGGCCTCGTACTGCACACACTCCAGACAATGTGCAGAGAGTTAACGAATTGGTGACTGCTGACAGACGCATCACAGTGAACGAATTGTCACGCTACGCTGGGATAGGCGAAGGAAGTGTTTGCAGGATAATGAAAGTGTTGGCGTTAAAAAAGGTTTGTGCCAGGTGGGTTCCCAGGATGTTGACAGTGGCTCACAAAGAAACAAGGAAAACGGTATGCAGCGAACTGACCTGGCTCCATGTGACTATCATCTCTTTGGGAAACTGAAAGACTCTTTTCGTGGAACAAGATTTGAAGATGATGACTCCCCTATGCACGCTGCCAAACAGTGGCTCCAACAGGTTGGTCCAGAATTTAACCGTACGGGTACACACGCGCTGGTTCCAAGACGGTGTAAGGCAATTGAGAGGGATGCAAATTATGTGGAGAAATGAAAATATTGTTCCTAAAGGATGTATCTACACACTGTAAAACTTTCAAACATGTAGAATGAAAGATGGATTAAAAAAAATAGAGTGCATTTAGTAAAAATGATACCAAAGATGCCATAAGAATTCTTGACTGATGGTTATTAGTAAACACTTTCGTGGCACTGTCACTAGATAACTGGTGGGACCAGCCACTGCGACTCTGAATATAACCAGACATCTCCACGGGAACAATAACGGTTTGGTCTGTATGCATAATTTAAAATTTTTGACACTTAAATGATTTATTTGTGAATTTGAGTGCTCGCGTTTGCTTTCTATCATAACGTGGAAAATGTAGACAACTTAAAATATTTGTTCGAAGTACATCTACATCTATTTAAACTTATGAGATCTTCCTGCAAAGTTTCCGCATTTGTGTAGGTGTCTGGGTGTGCGGTTGACGAATGTGTTGTATTGCATTGTACCGTATGGAACCGGAGACCTGTAAACGACGGAGAGGCTTCGTCCCCGCCGCAGCCCTCAGTGGTTCAAAATCCCACCACACCGCCCCACACCGAAGCCCGGGTTACTGTGCTGTTTGGCCCCCAGTGCAACCCCCCGGGAACGTTGAAACACCCCCGTTTAAAGTCCGTTATTGGATTTAGCGTGATTTACCAAAGCCGACAAACAGTTAATTATTGTAATTGTATGACCGTGTGGAAAGGTTCAGGAGTGGAATTAAAATACAAGGTGAAAGGATATCAATGATACGTTTCGCTGATGACATTGCTATCCTGAGTGAAAGTGAAGAAGAATTAAATGATCTGCTGAACGGAATGAACAGTCTAATGAGTACACAGTATGGTTTGAGAGTAAATCGGAGAGAGACGAAGGTAATGAGAAGTAGTAGAAATGAGAACAGCGAGAAACTTAACATCAGGATTGATGGTCACGAAGTCAATGAAGTTAAGGAATTCTGCTACCTAGGCAGTAAAATAACCAATGACGGACGGAGCAAGGAGGACATCAAAAGCAGACTCGCTATGGCAAAAAAGGCATTTCTGGCCAAGAGAAGTCTACTAATATCAAATACTGGCCTTAATTTGAGGAAGAAATTTCTGAGGATGTACGTCTGGAGTACAGCATTGTATGGTAGTGAAACATGGACTGTGGGAAAACCGGAACAGAAGAGAATCGAAGCATTTGAGATGTGGTGCTATAGACGTGTGTTGAAAATTAGGTGGACTGATAAGATAAGGAATGAGGAGGTTCTTCGCAGAATCGGAGAGGAAAGGATTATGTGGAAAACACTGATAAGGAGAAGGGACAGGATGATAGGACATCAGCTAAGACATGAAGGAATGACTTCCATGGTACTAGAGGGAGCTGTAGAGGGCAAAAACTGTAGAGGAAGACAGAGATTGGAATACGTCAAGCAAATAATTGAGGACGTAGGTTGCAAGTGCTACTCTGAGATGAAGAGGTTAGCGCAGGAAAGGAATTCGTGGCGGGCCGCATCAAACCAGTCAGTAGACTGATGACAAAAAAAAAAAAAAAAACCTGTGCTTAATGGATGAAAGGCTCTCGGCTTTTCTGCTGTGGTTTCGGGGCTATTTCAACCGAGCGCGGCTGTTCTGAGACAGAATAGTGGAATGATTGAAAGTTTGTCTATTATTAAAGACCATAAACATTACGATGAACAAAGTGATACGTATTTTCTACAAACACACAAATTCTGAGGCAGTTCCTGCCTTCGCCTTACACGTTTAATTACGGTTATCTCTTTTATTAGTTGCTGATTTTAGGTACTTCGTCACACGCAATGATGATGGTTAACATTCACAACAATCCTCACTGCAATCCATGGTTGTTGCTGGCCGACGAGGTTGATGCGAAAGACGCAATTCGGCACTTGTCACTTTCTGTTTCATATCAGTCGCGAATCGGTATCGAAGAGGGTCCACCCAACGACGATCAGGCGGACGCGCTCAGTTGTCCTACTCCGCTGAATTTACCGTTTACTACTCACTCTACCACCATTCTTGCCCGTCTCCCCAGTACCACTTCTCACTCGACACTCTCCAGTACTACCGCTCACTCGACACTAGTCTCACTGCCTCCTGCACCGCTCGACAATCGACTCCTGTCTGCTATCGACCCGGGTGTCGGATACTAGCATCTATGTTCTTGGGATCACGGATCCCTTACAGCGTCTCGCACCAGACGAGTGTAACCCGAATGTCTGCGTGGCAGAGTAATTATGGAGTAGGCGTACGTGGAGAAAGTGCCTGCGGAGCAATCGCCGACAAAGTGTAACTGAGGCGGAATAAGGGGAACCAACCCGCATTCGCCGAGGCAGGTGGAAAACTGCCTTAAAAACCGTCCACAGCTGGCCGGCAGACAGTATAACACTCCCTTTCTGCTACTACTGTACCATAACCTTAAAACTGGAAACAGGTTACGAAATAAAACTATTTTGTTCAAGCAATTATGGTATATAGCAACAGAGCAGTGTTACCCTCTGAGAGGAATTTTGTTAGATTGACCGTGCTGTACCTAACGGGAATGGCTTATCGAAAATGAAAGTCAGAATTACGTAAATATTGGAATAGTAACAAACAAAATTTTGCCTAGCTATATTGTTTACAGAATAAGGGAAACGGTCGCCAGCCTAATTGGGCAAGAGAAAGATTAACGTTCTCGTTTATGAAAGTAGGTATAAGTAACTATAATGGACAAACACAACCTAGACTTAGCCACACGCGAGTGCAATGAACTCTGACACACATATGTTTTAAGATTGAAGCTAACAACTGGAGCAGCACAAACTATTTGCAAAAATTGTAAGAGATACCGAAACACCCTATTACTTTCAGGCTTACATAAAGTGAATGGTTTTCATAACATTACTATTAACATGCACTTCTAATACACAAATACTTAGCAAACTTGAATATATAGTGTTCCACAAATGCAGTTTTTTCACTTTTACTACAGCGAAACACAATACTGACCAAATTGCAAGAACTGACTCACCTTTAAGAATTTTCTGTAGACAATAATGTGATCGTTTGCCTTCTAGGCCTCAGTCTTAAGAACTTTTAATATTGAAGTTAGCAACAGCACTTTAAATAGCAGTTTCAATAGGAAAATTATTTTGAGCAAGCATCATTAACTCTAACTCACTCTCTTGCCACATTAACTTTAACTTTACTCTATCCAATAGGCATTAATTAGCAAACTGGGTTTTAACGTACTTTCAGTAAGGACACTCGGTAATCACTTTAGTTCAAACGGAGAGGACCCTGAGAGGTGTTATGATGAGGAGAAAAGTCAAGGTAGATACTTAAATTCAGATATAAATTACCTTATATTTCAGCACAATAACACATCCATTAAGCTGATCCTTCACTGTACATCATTATAGTATTACGTTACAGTGATTGCGCAACGTGGTGGCAACTGCATGTTGGTAGGTGAATTCGCAGACTGAATTGCTGGAATCTGTCATTTCTTGGTGGCGACAACAGATACAAATTCCAGAATAGTTCCAGCTATTTATCCATCCATCCGAGGCCTTAGAAAGAAGCAGGAAAAGCCTCTCTCGGAATCAGCACAATATGCATCCTTTACATGGCAGTGCATGGATTCGTAGCTCATCTCCGACTGCTGGCTCGTCCCCAACTCGTAGCTCGCCTCCGACTGACTATCAGTTCCACCCTTTCCACCTAGGCCAACCACAATTTGCGCGCGCTACACAGTTCCGTTCCCGAGGGGAACCACTACACCTCTTATACACAAAATTACTAAGATTCCTAAGTGAGGATCAGCAGTTTACATAACAGCAAACAAATACATTAAATAAAACAGAACATTTGCACATATTAACATGTCTACAAAAAATTATTCACACAAAATTACAATTATATACAGTAAGTTTTGTTCCCTCCAAATGGGACAAAGAGTATAAATGAAAGATGTGCTACACAGCATACAATCAAATCATGACATCAAAGTTTTAACAAAGAAAGGAGTATACAATTTTGTGTTCTCTATTCTATCAAACACACTTACAGAAGCTCAACGAAGTAACATTAAATAAACAAAAGCAAAATAAATCAATATAGTACTAGAGTTACGGTGTTACAACAGGACCTCGACAATAATCCGCCGGGCGGAGTCGTGCCGGGGACCGGCAAGCCTTCCCGCGCAGAAAGCGGTACGTTAGACCGCACGGCTAACCGGGCTGGCTGTACTTGGCGATACTCACACTCTGAGTAAGTCTACTTTCATGTCATTCTGTTATGTGTCTCAGAAGCATTCTCTCCCTAGTGTTCCAAACAACCTTCAGGAAAGGTTGCCCGTGTGAAGGTCAATACTACCATCACACCTAGCATCTTCTTACCGTCGTCTGTTAAGACTTCGCGAAAATGGCTGAAAAAAGGTTATACCAATCGCTTTCTCAGCTACCTGAAGCGAGCAATAGCTGCAGCAATAATAGCAGCAGCAACAGCAGCACTTACAAGAGGAAAATATCTGTAACGTAGCAAGCAGAAGCGGGAATAAATATGCATAAAATTACAGTGGGTGCGAGAGTTCGCGTAGGGCTGTGTAATTTGCCATCAGATCTTGAGGAGGCATCGTAACGAACTACATGGCTTGCGGGCTGTAATTGCCCTGTAATACCGCGATTGGCCTAGGTCAGGGGCAAGTAGGAATCCCGCAGGAGTACAGTGCACTCGCGCAAGTGCAGTTCATCGCGTGCTTCTCTGGACGCTTCCGCCTCAGCACGGGAGACAAGTAGCGGCTTAGTGCTCAGCTGTACCTCGTTCCCACTTAACCGCCGAGCGGGGAAAGTGCACCGCCTCGAAAAATACACAAGTCTTTCCAACAAATCTTAGAACTCCCGGAACATTAAAGAAACAGTCAAATACATCCACTGCGCAACTTCGCTTTGCATTAAGAAACGCTGAATTCTGTAACAACATTGATTTCAAAAATAATAAATTCTTATTTCACATTAGTACATTTTCTACGTAACTTCAGACGCTTGGGGCAAAGTTTAGCTTACAATTCGACCTCAGAAATTAAGAAAACTTGTAACACCAGAGCTCCAAAGCTTTCTTTTTTGACTGTTCTACAACTGTCATTAAGATATTGTAAATATTGTTTGATTGTATTGATACCACAAGAGTGTTCGCTTTTTCCTTTGTAAAAACTTTGATTTCATGGTTTATTCCTATACGATGTAGTGTCTCTGTTATTTAAATTCTTTCCCTCATTTGGAAGGGACCAAACTTACTGGACAGTGCGTGGTGCATTGTTCGTGGCCGGGCCAAATATCTCACGAAATAAGCATCAAAAGAAAAAAACTACAAAGAACGAAACTCGTCTAGCCTGAAGGGGGAAACCAGATGGCGCTATGGTTGGCGCGCTAGATGGCGCTGCCATAGGTCAAACGGATATCAACTGAGTTTTTTAAAAATAGGAACCCCCATTTTTTATTACATATTCGTGTAGTACGTAAGGAAATATGAATGTTTTAGTTGGACCACTTTTCTCACTTTGTGACAGATGGCGATGTAATAGTCACAATCATTTGGCTCACAATTTTAGACGAACAGTTGGTAAACAGGTAGGTTTTTTAAATTAAAATACAGAACGTAGGTACGTTTGAACATTTTATTTCGGTTGTTCCAATGTGATACTTTGTGAACTTATCATTTCTGAGAACGCATGCCGTTACAGCGTGATTACCTGTAAATACCACATTAATGCAATAAAAGCTCAAAATGATGTCCCTCAACCTCAATGCATTTGCCTTTACGTGTAACGACATTCCTCTCAACAGCGAGTAGTTCGCCTACCGTAATGTTCGCCCATGCATTGATAATGCGCTGACGCATGTTGTCAGGTGTTGTCGGTGGATCACGATAGCAAATATCATTCAACTTTCCCCACAGAAAGAAATATAGGGACGTCAGATCCGGTGAACGTGCGGACCATGGTATTGTGCTTCGACGACCAATCCACCTGTAGTGAAATATGCTATTCAGTACCGCTTCAACCGCACGCGCCCGCATCTCGTGGTCGTGCGGTAGCGTTCTCGCTTCCCACGCCCGGGTTCCCGGGTTCGATTCCCGGCGGGGTCAGGGATTTTCTCTGCCTCGTGATGGCTGGGTGTTGTGTGCTGTCCTTAGGTTAGTTAGGTTTAAGTAGTTCTAAGTGCTAGGGGACTTATGACCACAGCAGTTGAGTCCCTTAGTGCTCAGAGCCATTTGAGCCAACCGCACGCGAGCTATGTGCCGGACATCCATCATGTTGGAAGTACATCGCCATTCTGTCCTGCAGTGAAACACCTTGTAGTAACATCGGTAGAACATTACGTAGGAAATCAGCATACATTGCACCATTTAGATTGCCATCGATAAAATGGGGGTCAATTATCCTTCCTCCCATAATGCTGCACCATACATTAACCCTCCAAGGTCGCCGATGTTTCACTATGCGCAGCCATCGTGGATTTTCCGTTGCCCAATTGAGCATATTATGCCGGTTTACGTTACCGCTGTTGGTGAATGTCGCTTCGTCGATAAATAGAACGCGTGCAGAAAATCCGTCATCGCCCTGTAATTTCTCTTGTTCCCATTGGCAGAACTGTACACGACGTTCAAAGTCGTCGCCATGCAATCAGTGGTGCATAGAAATATGGTACTGGTGCAATCGATGTTGATGTAGCATTCTCAACACCGACGTTTTTGAGATTCCCGATTCTCGCGCAATTTGTCTGCTACTGATGTGCGGATTATCCGCGACAGCAGCTAAAACACATGTTTGGGCATCATCATTTGTTGCAGGTCGTGGTTGACGTTTCGCATGTTGCTGAACACTCCCTGTTTCCTTAAATAACGTAAGTATCCGGCGAACGGTCCGGACACTTGGATGATGTCGTCTAGGATACCGAGCAGCATACATAGCACACGTCCGTTGGGCATTTTGATCACAACTGCCATACATCAACACGATATTGACCTTTTCCGCAATTGGTAAACGGTCCATTTTAACACGGGTAATGTAACACGAAGCAAATACCGTCCGCACTGGCGGAATGTTACGTGATACCACGTACTTACACGTTTGTTACTAATACAGCGCCATCTATCACAAAGCGAAAAAAGTGGTCCAACCAAAACATTCATATTTATTTACGTACTACACGAATATGTAATAAAAATGGGGGTTCGTATTTTAAAAAAAACGCAGTTGATATCCGTTTGACCTATGGCAACGCCATCTAGCGGGCCAACCATAGCGCCATCTGGTTTCACCCTTCAAGCTAGACAAGTTATGTTCTTTGTAGTTTTTTCGTTTGACGCTTATTTCGTGTGATATTTGGCCCGGTCGCTATCAATGGACCACCCTGTATAATTGTAATTTCTGTGTGAATAATTGTTTGTAGAAATACCAATATGTGTAACTGATCTTACTTTATTTAAAGTGAATATTTGTTGTTATGTAAATTACTGACCTTCACTAAGGGCTTTTAATTATTGTATAATATAAAATATGGTGTGATTCCCCTCCGAAACCGAACTTTGTAACGCGCGCAAAGTGCGGTTGGCATGGATAGAAAGGTGAACGGAAGAGTCAGTCTGGGACGAGCTACCTACCCTCCAACTGCTCATGCAAAAGTTGTGTATTGTGCTGGTGCCAAGAGGGGCTTTTCGCGCCGTTTTCCAATGTGCGAAAGCCTTGGATGGATGGATGAATAGCTGGAACTATTCTGGAATTGGTATCTATTATCGCTTCCAAGAAATGACGGAGTCCAGCATTTCTACCTGCAAATCCACCTCCCAACACGCACTCGACACCATATTGTGCAATCACTATAACGGAATAGAAGAATCGTAGAAATGTACAGTGAAGGATCAGCTCATGTGGATGATTTATTTGTTTTCAATTATAAGGTAAACAAAAGACTATCTATGAAAACTTACCTTGATGTCCTCTGTCACATATCCACTTTGGATACTTCCCATGCTAAAGTGCTTACCGAGTGTCGTTATTGAAAAACATATTAAAGCGAAGTCTTTTACTAATTAATCCATCCTGAATATAGTAAAAAGAAAGTTAAAGTTAATGTGGCAAAAGAGTGTGCTAAAGTAAATGATGTTTGTTGAAACTAATCTTGCAATCAGAACTGCTTTCCCAAGAGTAAAATATATAATTGAATATAAAGCAGTAGAGTAGTTCAAACAGGCACTAAGGGGGCTAGGACGTCAAACGGGCCGACTTGGAGCAGGAGAGGCATCACAGGACATTTTAATTTCCACTGTCTATAATTTTACAAATAAATTCATAAAACTTTGTCAGCAACACCAGGAAGGATTCAGGATTCACAATCATTGCAGTGGAAGTTCGATAACATATCAAAATAATTTTTTTTTACGTGCGAAATTTCATCATTTCTTCACTTACTAATGGCTGCATTTGTTGCTATAGGTACACTTTTCTTCATAAGTTAGAGAGATTCTTCGATGAATTTTGCACGTCATACATACCATACTCACAGGTGTACGAAACTCAAGAATTTATTTAATTTATGAAAAAACGAATGAACTGTTATATTTTAAACTTCATGTTTAGAAAAAACACAAATTTTATAGTTAATTACCTCAATTTTTACCATAGTTTTTAATAGATTTGGAAAAAATCTAGAGTTTCATGCACCTTTAAGTATGGTTTGTATGCTGTGCAAAATTCATCGAAGAGTCTCTCTTACTTATGAAGAAAAGTGTACCTATAGCAACAAATGCAGCCATAAGTAAGTGAAACAAATGATGAAATTTCACATGTAAAAAAAACAATCATTTCGTTATGTTTTCGAACTTCCACTCCTATGAGTGTGAATTCTGAATCCATCCTGGTCATCCTGGCAAAGTTTTATGAATTTATTTGCAAAAGTGTAGACAGTGGAAATTAAAATGTCATGTGCTGCCTCTCCTGCTCCAAGTCGGCCCGTTTGACGTACTACCCCCCCATAAAGCAATTTATGGTCAGTTTCAAAACTAATAGTTCTTAAAACTGAGGCTTATAAAGTTTTGCTTAGTTAATGATCATGGTGCTGCCTGTTGTAAATTGCAAAATGTGAGTCAGTGTCTTATAAATATGTCAGTTTTGTGTCTCACTGAATTAAAAGTTGAGAACTGCAACTGTGGAAAGTTATATACTCATGCTTGCTAAGTTCTTTTTTTCTCTTGTATATTGAAAGTGCATATGAATAGTGTAGCAGGATCCACTGTATGTCCAATGTGCTCATGACAGATAACAGTTAATAGAAAGACCACTGTCTATGAAAACAGTAACTTCTTTTATTCAGAGGACAGTGAGAAGTAGTTTGCTAGTGAACTCTTTTTTTTATTCCCACGTCAGAAAAGTAATAGATAAAAGAAAGACTAAACCTATGCCCAATTTATAGTTTTGCAGTGAACTTTATTCACATCTCGTGTTGGATAGGAAAGTGAAAGGTGATACTAAATCTGTGTCCAATTTATGATTCTAAAGTGCACTTTAAATACTAATATTATTGAAACCATTCAGTTTGACCAAGCCTCGAAGGCAAAAGTATATATCATTATGTGTTGTAATTATGGAAATAGCTTTGTTCTTCCATAACCGTTAGCACTTCTTTCAACTTCAGCATCTGCGAGCGACAGAGTTAATTGCACTCTCGTGTGATAAAGTATAGGCTGTGTCTATACTTTGAACTTACTTTAATCTATTTTTTTGAACAGGAATGTTACACTTTTCTATGCCTAATTAGGCTGGCAACCGTTTTCCTTTATCATTTGGACAGTTTGCGTAGGTAAATTTTATCGGTTACTTGTTGAAAAATTACATAATTCTGACTTTCACTTCCGATAAGCCACCTCCTTTAGGTACATCACGATCAAAACAACAAAATTCCTTTCAGAGGGTAACATTGCACTGCTTCTAAATGCCATAACTGGTTTAACAACGTATTATCTGAACCATCAATTAGGGCGGTCCACAAATAACAACTCAAGTAAACATGTTATTCCAAAGAGTTATCGTGGAAGTAGGGGCCAGGAGGTAGTGGTCAAATAACACACACTGCTACAGATACCTTTTTATTTTGAGGACTTTCTCAATAATAAATTTTTAAGTCTGGCATTAAAAAAACACATTTTCAAAAATAATTTCCAATAGCTGACAAATTTTCTTTATGAAAAGGGGATTGCTAGGTATGACGTTAAAAATTTCCCAATAATAAGACAACAATTTAAAAAAAAAACTTTTTTAAATAGCTGGAAAATTTTCTCTATGTAAAGGATATTGCAAGGTATGACGTTAACAACTTCCCAATAATAAGATTTTAAACGAACAAGTCCTTAAAAAAAAAAAAAAAAAAAAAAAAAAAAAAAAAAAAAAAACTTTACGTAGCTAGTTTGTACTAAAGTTAAAATAGTTGTCTTTTGCCAATTAAATAACTTATATTACATCTGTCAGTTGTTACAAGATAAATGTGAATTAGCCAGCACACAAACCTTCATATTGAAGGCAGTTCACCCCCAAAATTTTCCTTGGCTCGGTGAGGCAGTGACACGTCCTAAGGGGCCCAGATCACAGTAGTCGGAGTAGTTACTGGTGGTCTACAGGGCCGCAGCAGATCAGCCCCAAAACTCCCATTGCAAGCTGCCACCTCCCTGAGTTACCCAAAACCAGAAGATATAGCAAGGGCGGTGGCTGCACAGACTCCAAACCACAGAGACACGCAACACCCACTCTAAATCACCCAATCGAGGTGTGAATGAAACGGCCCGACAAAGAAGCAAATACCACATTCCCGTGGACAGGCAAACGAAAACTGGGGGTGGGAAGACCGCAACAAAACCACTGGTGAAGAAACTCATACACTTCACTAGAATTTTAAAACCCCTATATATATATATATATATATATATATATATATAATTAAGCAAATTCCAGTGTTACATTCTTGATTTTCTTTATTTTCGATCCGTGGGACCACATTAAGGAGAAGTCTTCATGGTCATGGAACGAGTCAATACATGAAATTATAACACGATTGTAGAAACAGATAAAATAAAATATAAGAAACATATTCAGTTGTAGATTGTAGAAATAGATAAAATGGAATATAAGAAACATATTCAGGCAACACGTCGTTAGTTTAAATAAAGAAAATCAAGAATGTAACACTGGAATTTGCTTAATTTTTAGCTCTTCCAGGAGCTCCTCGACAGAGTAGAAGGAGTGAGCCATGAGGAAACTCTTCAGTTTAGACTTAAAAGCGTTTGGGCTACTGCTAAGATTTTTGAGTTCTTGTGGTAGCTTATTGAAAATGGATGCAGCAGAATACTGCACTCCTTTCTGCACAAGAGTGAAGGAAGTGCATTCCACATGCAGATTTGATTTCTGCCTAGTATATATATATATATATATATATATATATATATATATATATATATATATATATATATGAATACGTGAGGCAATACTGACCTTACGACTTATCTTTGAAGAAAGATTAAGGAAAGGCAAACCTACGTTTCTAGCATTTGTAGACTTAGAGAAAGCCTTTGACAATGTTGACTGGAATACTCTCTTTCAAATTCTGAAGGTGGCAGGGGTAAAACACAGGGAGCGAAAGGCTATTTACAATTTGTTCAGAAACCAGATGGCAGTTATAAGAGTCGAGGGACATGAAAGGGAAGCAGTGGTTGGGAAGGGAGTGAGACAGGGTTGTAGCCTCTCCCCGATGTTATTCAATCTGTATATTGAGCAAACAGTAAAGGAAACAAAAGAAAAATTCGGAGTAGGTATTAAAATTCATGGAGAAGAAATGAAAACTTTGAGGTTCGCCGATGACATTGTAATTGTGTCAGAGACAGCAAAGGACTTGGAAGAGCGGCTGAATGGAATGGACAGTATCTTGAAAGGAGGATATAAGATGAACATCAACAAAAGCAAAACAAGGATAATGGAATGTAGTCTAATTAAGTCGGGGGATGCTGAGGGAATTAGATTAGGAAATGAGACACTTAAAGTAGTAAAGGAGATTTGCTATTTGGGGAGCAAAATAACTGATGATGGTCGAAGTAGAAAGGATATAAAATGTAGACTGGCAATGGCAAGGAAAGCGTTTCTGAAGAAGAGAAATTTGTTAACATCGAGTATAGATTTAAGCGTCAGGAAGTCATTTCTGAAAGTATTTGTATGGAGTGTAGCCATGCATGGAAGTGAAACATGGACGATAAATAGTTTGGTCAAGAAGAGAATAGAAGCTTTCGAAATGTGGTGTTACCGAAGAATGCTGAAGATTAGATGGGTAGATCACATAACTAATGAGGAAGTATTGGATAGGATTGGGGAGAAGAGAAGTTTGTGGCACAACTTGACCAGAAGAAGGAATCGGTGGGTTCAGGATGGTAATACGGAACGCAGTGCTGGATCCCAACGGCCTCGTATCACTAGCACTCGAGATGACAGGCATCGTATCCGCATGGCTGTAACGGATCGTGCAGCCACGTCTCGATCCCTGAGTCAACACATAGGGACGTTTGCAAGACAAAAACCATCTGCACCAACAGTTCAACGACGTTTGCAACACCATGCTCGGAGACCATGGCTGCGGTTACCCTCGACGCTGCATCAGAGACAGGAGCTCCTGCGATGGTGTACTCAACGACGAACCTGTGTGCACGAATGGTAAAACGTAATTTTTTCGGATGAATCCAGGTTCTGTTTACAGCATCATGATTGTCGCATCCGTGTTTGGCGTCATCGCGGTGAACGTGCATTGGAAACGTGTATTCGTCATCGCCATACTGGCGTATCACCCGGCGTGATGGTATGGGGTGCCATTGGTTACACGTCTCGGTCACCTCTTGTTCGCACTGACGGCACTTTGAACAATGGACGCTACATTTCAGATGTGTTACGATCCGTGGATCTACCCTTCATTCGATCACTGCGAAACCCTACATTTCAGCAGGATAATGCACGACCGCATGTCGCAGGTCCTGTACGGGCCTTTCTGGATACAGAAAATGTTCAGCTGCTGCCGTGGCCAGCACGTTCTCCAGATCTCTCACCAATTGACAACGTCTGGTCAATGGTGGCCGAGCAACTGGCTCGCCACAATACGCCAGTCACTACTCTTGATGAACTGTGGTATCGTGTTGAAGCTGCATGAGCAGCTGTACCTGCACACGCCATCCAAGCTCTGTTTGACTCGATGCCCAGGCGTATCAAGGCCGTTATTACGGCCAGAGGTGGTGGTTCTGGGTACTGATTTCTCAGGATCTATGCACCCAAATTGTTGCGTGAAAGTGTAATCAGGTGTCAGTTCTAACGTAATATATTTGTCCAATGAATACCCGTTTATCATCTGCATTTCTTCATGGTGAAGCAATTTTAATGGCCAGTAGTGTAAAAATACTTCGCAGGAATGTAGACACTGTACATAGTGACGACAATTTTCGCTCCCAAGAAGGCCGGGGATCTGGATGGCCACGTGGCATTGCCAAAAAGGAAGACCATCATGTCCGGCGTGTGGCTCTGGCGCATAGTACTCCAACAGCACCAGCAATCTCAGCAGAAGTTGTCACCACAGTGACACAACGAGACGCAGCCGTCTTAGGTTGTATGCAGGTGACGCTGTCGTTTATCGACTAATAAAGTCATCAGAAGATCAAAATAAACTGCTAAACGATTTAGAAAACATATCTGAATGGTAGGAAAATTGGCAGTTGATTCCAAAATAACGAAAAATGTGAGGTAATCCGCATGAGTGCTTAGAGGAATTCGTTAAACTTCGGCAACACAGTAAATCAGTCTAATCTAAAGGCCGTTAATTCAACTAAATACCTAGGTATTACAATTACGAACAACTTAAATTGGAAGTAACATACAGAAAATGTTGTGGGGAAGGCTAACCAAAGACGGCGTTTTATAGGCACGACACCTAGAAAATTTAACAGATCTACTAAGCAGACTGGCTACACTACGCTTGTCCGTCCTCTTTTAGAATACTGCTGCCTGGTGTGGGATCCTAACTAGATATGACTGACGTAGTACATCGAAAAAGTTCAAAGAAGGGCAGCATGTTTTATATTATCGCGAAATATGGGAGAGAGTGTGACAGAAATGATACAGGAACTGGGGTGAACATCACTAAAAGAGAGGCGTTTTTCGTTGCGACGGAATCTTCTAACGAAATTCCAATCACAAACTTTCTCCTCCAAATGCGAAAAGATATTGTTGACACCGACCTACATAGGGAGGAACGATCACCACGATAAAATGAGGGAAATCAGAGCTCGTACGGAAAGATATAAGTGTTCTTTCTTTCCGCGCGCTATACGAGATTGGAATAATAGAGAATTGTGAAGGTCGTTCGATGAACCCTCTGCCAGGCACTTAAATGTGATCTGCAGAGTATCCATGTAGATGTAGATGTAGATGACAAACCGCTGCCATTTTTGACTTCTGTGGCGTCAAGAAGTGGTTCATTGGAGGACATTGTGGAGGTGTGTTGTGTTTTCAGATGAAAGCGGGTTGTGGTTTGGTGCCAGTGATACACTGGCATGTCTGGATACTAGGTACATTGGGCCTTCACCTGGAGTTACGGTCTGGGGTGCTGTTTCGTATGACATCAGGAGCACTCGTGTGGTTATCCCGTACACCCTTACTGCAAATTTGTATCTCAGTATGGCACTTCGACCTGTTGTGCTCCCGTTCATGAACAGCAAAAATGGTTGAAATGGCTCTAAGCACTATGTGACTTAACATCTGAGATCATCAGTCCCTTAGACTTACAACTAGTTAAACCTAACTAACCTAAGGCCACTACACACATCCGTGCCCGAGGCAGGATTCAAATCTCCGACCGTAGCAGCTGTGCGTTTCCAGACTGAAGCGCCTAGAACTGCTCGGCCACAGCGGCCGGCTATGAACAGCATTCAGGAGTGTTTTCCAACCTGATGACGCTCATCCACATACCGGTGCTATAACCCAAAATGCTCTACAGAATGTCGACATGTTGCCTTGGGCTGCTCGAGCACCAGATCTGTTTCCAATCGATCACATATGGGAACCATCAGACGCAAACTCCACCGTCATTCACAACCAGCATTAACCATCCCTGTATTGACCGATTAAGTACAACCGACATGAATCTCCATCCCACGAACTGACATCCGGAACATGTACAACGCAATGCATACACGACTGCATGATCCCATTCAACTTTCTGGCGTTTACACCGATTATTAATGTATCAGCGTTTCACATTTGCAATGGCTTATCTAGGACTTAGATTAACCTGTGATTTTGCATTGTTAATCACCTACGTATGTTACCAAGACAAATATATTCCCGAAATTTCGTTACTCTACATTAATTACTTTTTCATGTCGCGGCTTCTTTCCGTCAGTGTATGTAGTGCATGGCTAACTCAAGTCATTTTTCCAGAGAGATTAAAGTAAACGACCGTTAAACCCCTGTATAAGAAGGTGATAGGAGGGATCTCACTAACTACCCATATGTTCCATTAAAAAAAAAATAGAAGTTGGTGATTATCATCCACCCCAAAAACAGTACTATCCCCCTTAAATGACGTTTACACTTCAGAAGAGTTGCTCTACTGGTATTGCCGTTTTCACATTTACTCACCAAGTTTTACAAGCATTATGTAATAAAAAAGCGCTGCTTTGTATTTTCTGTGACGTATCTAATGAATTTCGCAATGTGAACTAAAATATCCTCCTAGGTAAACAGAGGTTTTGTTGTACTGATGTATAGTTAACCAATCGATAATGTCATAGCTAAGCAACTGTAAGCCGGAAGTTGAGCTTAGTAATTCAGCCAATGTGTTCAGGCGAGTAAGTGTTCACTTACAGGGCTCCAGAAGGCTGAGTCTTATACATGTAAATGCCGGCCGCGATGGTCTCGCGGTTCTAGGCGCGCAGTCCGAAACCGCGCGACTGCTACGGTCGCAGTTTCGAATCCTGCCTCGGGCATGGATGTGTGTGATGTCCTTAGGTTAGCTAGGTTTAAGTAGTTCTAAGTTCTAGGGGACTGATGACCACAGCTGTTAAGTCCCATAGCGCTCAGAGCCGTTTTTTATACATGTAAACGAACTTCCGCCTAAATTACAACGTGCAGAATTAGTTCTTTTTGTGGATGACACTAGCATTCTGATCAGTCGAAGCGAACATGCAGCAACAGAAGAAACGGCAGCGTCAAACACTGTTTTTCTGCGAGAGTTAGCCGCGCGGCTTAGCCATGCAGTCTCAGGCACCTTGTCACGGTTTGCCCGGCTACCCCCGTCGGAGGTTCGAGTCCTCCCTTGGGCATGAGTGTGTGTGTTGTCCTTAGCGTAAGTTAGTTTAAGTTAGATTAAATAGTGTGTAGGTCTAGGGACCGATGACCTTAGCAGTTTGGTCCCAAAGGACTTATCACAAATTTCCATTTGCGAAAGTTATCACACTCAATTTTAAAAAGACACAGTATATTAAGTTCTGCACACCTAGATGTACAGCATCTATGATAACTGTTAACAATAAGTGAGGAAAAAATAAATAGGGTAGAAAGTTCAAAATCCTTAGGTGTCCGTATTGATAAGAATTCAAATTCGAAGAAGCTCATTTCGGAACACCTAAAGCAATTAAGTTCAGCCACATTGGCACTCACAGTCATTCCAGTTGTTGGGAAGGGACAAATCACCTGAGTTGACATGTTATGTATATTTTCATTCAGTAATATCTTTGCAATAACATTCACGACCAAAAGAAGGGACAGGTTGATAGAACACCTTCTGAGATGTCAAAGGATCTCTAGTTTAGTATTGCAGGGAAATCTGTTGGGGGGGGGGGGGGGAGGGGGGAGAGGGGAGTAAAATTCGTGGAGGTACACCAAGAGATGAATACGGTAACCAGATTCAGAAAGATGTTGGGTGCAATAGTTATTGGGAGATGAAGAGTCTCGCACAGAATAGAGTACCACGGAGAGCCGCATCAAACCAGTCTTCGGACAGAAGACAACAACAGCGAAAAAGTCCTCGGATAACTCGTCATTAAAAAAGAGTGTCTTCACTGTTCAAAAAGAAGAAGAATAAGTGGCGCTCACGCACGATCATCTTGCAAACTTCTTTTAAGGGGTTCGGCATTCTGACTACTGCTTCACGGTACGTTTATGCCCTCGAGAAAATGGCTGAGAATTATCCATTGCAGTTCAAAAGGAACAATAATGTACGTAATTACAGCAGACAGGAAAGACATTCATTACTCCACATTAAATGACAAATTTTATCCTTGACAACTTCTTCTATCCCGTATAACAATTTCTGGTATTGTAATGTGTAAAAGGTGGTGGGTAGGAATTACTAACTTGCATTTGCATGTTTAATACTACTAATAATAAAATCATATATATATATATATATATATATATATATATATATATATATATATATATATATATATATTCAGCATATTAATTTGCCTACTCATTTCTCGTCATTATGATTTATTCTGAAAATGATCAGTGGAACATGAAACTGAGTAAGTAACATGACTACAAAGCTTTTATTTTCAGAAGCACGTCAGCTTTGCAGATCTTGGAGCCGCTCCTTGTCATCACGTAGTCGGGTAGTTGGTCCCACAAGGCTGTGTGCAGCCCGTATCAGTGCTCTCACCAAGGAAAACCCCATATTATTACCAGGAACTGAACACCACGCGACCTGTTAGTAACCCTCATGCAGACATGTTGTGTGACTATGCCTGTGGCTTTGCTAATGACTCCAACTGTGCTAGATAAAGATAATCATTTGCTACATCTTGTAACGTAAATTCCATTCACAGGCCCTGAACGGACAATTGGTAACGACCGACCGCCGCGTCATCCTCTGCCAATAGCGCCTTTGGATGTGGTGTGGAGGGACGTGGTGTCAGTCAGCACTACCTAGATTAGGAAGGCCTGCGAAGGCATGATGGGATTACCAAAAGTAGTCATAACAACAGCAAACCATTAGTGTTATGTAGCACTGTCCTGAGCTTGTGTATACGTCAATCTTCCACAGTGCGCCTCTTTTAGAATATTTTTATGTCATTTATGTGATACACAGCTCAAATTTGCTTTAGGAACAGACAAAAACGCGCTAAGATGTTGTGTTACTGGGTGTAGCGGAAATTAGCCAACAGGGCCGGAAGGAGGTTTTGTATTTCCGAAGGAAGGACAGTTGCTAAAAAAATGAAAACGGTCTATGCCCCGGGCAAATTTAACTATCAGTAAAACAACAAAGGTAAGCAATTTATGTTCCTTTATGTAGTACGAAGTTAATAAAGTGAAGCATAACCTTAAATTTATACATAAACTAGCACTTACTATGTTACTGTTGGCAGTATTATTATTTTCTTTTCTTTCTCAGATGTTATGTCTGGTTAAAAATGGAAAGTGACGCGGATCTTGATCAAGCGAGACTTCCTTTTAACTGTACGGTATATGTTACATTGCATTTAGGAACTTTCGTGTAATTGAACAAGTATCAATAATTACAGATTTCTGTAGTTGTACATATAAGTTTGGATGTAGCTGTATTGCGTTGATGTACTGGTGGATATTGTGTGGTATGACTCCTGTAATCGGTATAATGTCAACTTTATCCTGATGCCACATGTCCTTGACTTCCTCAGCCAGTTGGACGTATTTTTCAATTTTTTCTCCTGTTTCCTTCTGTATATTTGTTGTATTGGGTATGGATATTTCGATTACTTGTGTTAGTTTCTTCTTTTTATTGGTGAGTATGATTTCAGGTTTGTTATGTGGTGTTGTGTTATCTGTTATAATGGTTCTGTTCCAGTATAATTTGTATTCATCATTCTCCAGTACATTTTGTGGTGCATACTTTTATGTGGGAACGTGTTGTTTTATTAGTTTATGTTGTACGGCAAGTTGTTGATGTACTATTTTTGCTACATTGTCATGTCTTCTGGGGTATTCTGTATTTGCTAGTATTGTACATCCGCTTGTGATGTGATCTACTGTTTCTATTTGTTGTTTGCAAAGTCTGCATTTATCTGTTGTGGTATTGGGATCGTTAATAATATGCTTGCTGTAATATCTGGTGTTTATTGTTTGATCCTGTATTGCAATCATGAATCCTTCCGTCTCACTGTATATATTGCCTTTTCTTAGCCATGTGTTGGATGTGTCTTGATCGATGAGTGGCTGTGTTAGATGATACGGGTGATTGTCATGTAGTGTTTTCTTTTCCCAATTTACTTTCTTTGTATCTGTTGATGTTATGTGATCTAAAGGGTTGTAGAAGTGGTTATGGAATTGCAGTGGTGTAGCCGATGTATTTATATGAGTGATTGCTTTGTGTATTTTGCTAGTTTCTGCTCTTGCTATAAAGAATTTTCTTAAATTGTTTACCTGTCCATAATGTAGGTTTTTTATGTCGATAAATCCCCTTCCTCCTTCCTTTCTGCTTAATGTGAATCTTTCTGTTGCTGAATGTATGTGATGTATTCTGTATTTGTGGCATTGTGATCGTGTAAGCGTATTGAGTGCTTCTAGGTCTGTGTTACTCCATTTCACTACTCCAAATGAGTAGGTCAATATTGGTATAGCATAAGTATTTACAGCTTTTGTCTTGTTTCTTGCTGTCAATTCTGTTTTCAGTATTTTTGTTAGTCTTTGTCTATATTTTTCTTTTAGCTCTTCTATAATATTTGTATTATCTATTCCTATTTTTTGTCTGTATGCAAGATATTTATAGGCAACTGTTTTTTCCATCGCTTCTATGCAGTCGCTGTGGTTATCCAAAATGTAATCATCTTGTTTAGTGTGTTTTCCCTGGACGATGCTATTTTTCTTACATTTGTCTGTTCCAAAAGCCATATTTATATCATTGCTGAATACTTTTGTTATCTTTAGTAATTGGTTGAGTTGTTGATTTGTTGCTGCCAGTAGTTTTAGATCGTCCATGTACAGCAAATGTGTGATTTTGTGTTGGTATGTTCCAGTAATACTGTATCCATGATTTGTATTATTTACCATGTGGGATAGCGGGTTCAGAGCAAGGCAGAACCAGAAAGGACTTAATGAATCTCCTTGGTATATTCCACACTTAATCTGTATTGGCAGTGATGTGATATTATTTGAATTTGTTTGGATATTAAGTGTGGTTTTCCAATTTTTCATTACTATGTTTAGGAACTGTATCAATTTAGGATCTACTTTGTATATTTCCAATATTTGTTGTAAGCATGAGTGGGGTACACTATCAAAAGTTTTTGGTAATCAATGTATGCATAGTGTAGCGACCTTTGTTTAGTTTTAGCTTGGTATGTCACCTCTGCATCTATTATCAGCTGTTCCTTACATCCTTGTGCTCCTTTGCAACAGCCTTTTTGTTCTTCATTTATAATTTTGTTCTGTATTGTATCTGTCATTAATTTCTGTGTAATGACTGAAGTTAATATTCTGTATATTGTTGGTAGGCATGTTATGGGGCTGTATTTAGCTGGGTTTGCTGTGTCTGCTTGATCTTTGGGTTTCAGATAAGTTATTCCATGTGTAAGTGTATCAGGGAATGTGTATGGATCTGCAATGTAACTGTTAAATTATTTAGGTAGATGTGAATGTGTTGAGGTGAACTTCTTTAGCCAGAAATTTGCTATTTTATCTTTTCCTGGGGCTTTCCAATTGTGAGTAGAATTAATTGCTTGGGTGACTTCATGTTGCAAAATTATCACTTCAGGCATTTGTGGTATCATCTTGTATGTGTCTGTTTCTGCTTGTATCCACCGTGCATGCCTGTTATGCTGTACCGGGTTTGACCATATGTTGCTCCAGTAGTGTTCCATGTCTGTTATGTTTGGTGGATTGTCTATATTAATGTGTGTGTTATCTATTGTCTGGTAAAATTTCTTTTGGTTTGTGTTGAATGTTTGGATTTGTTTCCTTCTATTTTCACTTTTATTGTATCTTCTAAGTCGTTTGGTCAATGCTTGTAATTTCCGCTTCTTTTCATCTAACTGCTCTATCGCTTCATGTTGTGGGATTTTATCTAACCTTTCTCGCTTTTTGTCTGATATTTCATTTCTTATAAATTGTGTTAGCTGTCTGATGTCTTTTCTCAGTTTTATTATTATTATTATTATTATTATTTTCACTTTTATTGTATCTTCTAAGTCGTTTGGTCAATGCTTGTAATTTCCGCTTCTTTTCATCTAACTGCTCTATCGCTTCATGTTGTGAGATTTTATCCAACCTTTCTGGTTTTTTGTCTGATATTTCATTTCTTATAAATTGTGTTAGCTGTCTGATGTCTTTTCTCAGTTTTATTATTATTATTATTATTATTATTATTATTATCATTTTCGATTATTCCCATTTAAAGAGAGCGTTTGAACTTGAATCCCTTTATGATGATTGTTTATGTTTTTTCTGTGCCTATATTTTCTTCATGTGTTCACTGTGTTGTGGTGTCAAATTTGTGTCTCTTGATGATGTTCCTGAATTCAGTTCTATTTTCTGCATCGTTTACTGTTATGTGTGCTTGTCTGAGGTCCTCTTCAACTTCTTTTATCCATTTTGTTTTTCCCCTGCCTGAGTTGATGACTTTAAGAATTCGCTTTGAAATTCTGTTTTCATTCATCCTGTTGATATGTCCGTAGAACTACATTCTTCTTTTCCTTATTGTACCCGTAATCTTGCCTGTGTATTTATATAATTCTGATGTTGGTCTCTTCTTCCAGATTCCTTGCTCTTGTATCGGGCCAAAAAAATTTCTAAGAATTTTCCTTTCTTGTTTCTCTATTTCTTTGATTTTAGTTTGCCCACCTATTTTTCTTGTTTCAGATGCATAGAGTGCCTCCGGAAGTTCGACGGTGTTGTAGTGCCTCAATTATTATTATTATTATTGTTATTTTCGTCATTCATATATCTTAAATTTTGAAATGCGAGGTTAAAACTGAACACTGTGAGTGAAGCGTGCGCACTAATCTAGATAAATTCTGTATAGGGTTTTAATCCCTGCAGGTTCTTATTTTCCACGAACGTTTTAATGCGTTGTCATTGAATTCACAGAAATTACAGAACAGTAACATCAGTTTCTTGTTTGGTTATGTGTTTAACGTTATCCCCGCGAATTTTTACGTACAACGTGTTATTTTAGTTGCTTTCTTGTCGCGAAAGTGATTCGGAACATCTACACGAATGGGGATACGCTGCAAATCACAGGTAAGTACCTCGCAGAGGGTGTCACCGCGTGCGGTGGCGCGCTCCACGTAAAGTGTGTAGAGAAATTGTTTTGTTATCAGTTCAGAGTCCTGCACATGTGGGTGTTATTTCTATGCCAGCCGAGCTGCTCGTAGAAATTTAACAGGCTGTTGTGTTCAGCAGTTCCTGGATTAGTGGTTCAGCAGACTAACGAGAAGGTCATTGAGTCCCAGTTGAAAAGCTGGCCACTGTGACCGAGCGGATCTAGGCGCTTCAGTCTGCAACCGCGCGACCGCTACGGTCGCAGGTTTGAATCCTGCCTCGGGCGTGGATGTTTGTGATGTCCATAGGTTAGTTAGGTTTAAGTAGTTCTAAGGTCTAGGGGACTGATGACCTCAGATGTTAAGTCCCATAGTGCTCAGAGCCATTTGAACCATTTTTTGAACCCAGTTGAAAGGAATGCAGAAGGAGTAGAAGTTTTCGTGTTGTCACCGAGTGATTAGAGCAGGGGCTCTACTTTGATGTTTTATTCTGTTTGTTTCAGACTAACACGACTGGTTTTTGAATAATGTGACATGGGAAAGAACAGGCAACCGAATACTGAACGGCTAGACACCGATGTCGTTGAGATAATTCAACTAATAGACGTAAATATCTACCAGGAACTGATGTAAAATATAATATTCAGCATTTATAACTATGAAATTATCTAAAAGAAAATACTGTTTTAGACTATCTCTCAGTAATATAACTTCCTCATTATTGAGGTCATGCACGTTCACTGACAAAACATGTAAGATTTTTTGCATTAATGTAAGAAGTATACTACTAATTTTGTTAAACTAGTAATGTATGACACTAAAAAAAATATTTAGCCAGAAGAAAGCGTTTCTAACATTGGCTGCCGGTATAGACTGCTCGTCGGCAGACAAGATTTGTTTGACTGCTCTTTTTAGGTGCTCAGGGCACAGGCCTTCTCAAGCTAGGTGTGCGCGGGTTCAGTGCACCCCTTTCCCGGCTGTTTTCGTGACCCGAAGTCGCTTCTACTCGGCTAGTCAACTACTCAGTTGGCTTCACGAGGCTGGATCATCCCGCAGTAGTCCTTCCATCACGGAAAAATCCCTGGCAGTACCAGAAATCGAACCCGGGTCCTTCGCATGGCAATGAACCACCCTGACCACTCAGCTACGCACGGGGCATTAGATCTTGTAAAGTTACCAATTTCTAGTGATATCGTACCATTCGTTTCACAATCAATAAAATGTTCCGATCTCTTAAACCGTGATAGAATGAGTTTCACATTAAAACCGAACGCTTCGTAACAATTTGCGGAGGACATTATCAAGGCAGATCGTAGCTTCTCCGATTGTCCTGTTCATATCCTGGCTCGCTTCTGAATGCAGCAAAATTTCGCTTCCGCGCAGTGGCATGACGTCACATAATGACGACAACGGAGCGCAATTGGCCTTTGTGTACTGCCGTCGTCCGCTGTTGCTATCACCGCGTGCTGGAGAACTGGTAGACATCTTCTTGAGCACCGGAATCAGATGTCATCCGATTCCACAACCTCCTTCCCATTGCAGTTCCTTACTGTTACCGACAAATTTGCTGCAATCATTTAAGATATAATATTGAAAGTCAATTAAAATTTTTTATAAATGTTAATGTAATCCCAAACAAAGCAGGTGTTGACAGATGTGAAAATTACCGAACTATCGGTTTAATAAGTCACAGCTGCAAAATACTAACGCGAATTCTTTACAGACGAATGGAAAAACTGATAGAAGCCGACCTCGGGGAAGATCAGTTTGGATTCCGTAGAAATGTTGGAACACGTGAGGCAGTACTGGCCATGCGACTTATCTTGGAAGCTAGATTAAGGAAAGGCAAACCTACGTGTCTAGCATTTGTAGACTTAGAGAAAGCTTTTGACAATGTTGATTGAAATACTCTCTTTCAAATTCTGAAGGTGGCAGGGGTAAAATACAGGGAGCGAAAGACTATTTACAATTTGTACAGAAAGCAGATGGCAGTTGTAAGAGTCGAGGGACATCAAAGGCAAGCAGTGGTTGGGAAGGGGGTGAGACAGGGTTGTAGCCTATCCCCGACGTTATTCAATCTGTATACTGAGAAAGCAATAAAGGAAACAAAAGAAAAGTTTGGAGTAGGTATTAAAATCCATGGAGAAGAAATAAAAACTTTGAGGTTCGCCGATGACATTGTAATTCCGTCAGAGACAGCAAAGGACTTGGAAGAGTAGTTGGGCGGAATGGACAGTGTCTTGAAAGGAGGGTATAAGATGGACATCAACAAAAGCAAAACGAGGATAATGGAATGTAGTCGAATTAAGTCGGGTGATGCTGAGGGAATTAGATTAGGAAATGAGACACTTAAAGTAGTAAAGGAGTTTTGCTATTTGGGGAGCAAAATAACTGATGATGGTCGAAGTAGAGAGGATATAAAATGTAGATTGGTAATGGCAAGGAAAGCGTTTCTGAAGAAGAAAAAATTGTTAACATCGAGTATAGATTTAAATGTCAGGAAGTCGTTTCTAAAAGTATTTGTATGGAGTGTAGCCGTATATGGAAGTGAAACGTGGACGATAAATAGTTTAGACAAGAAGAGAATAGAAGCTTTCGAAATGTGGTGCTACAGAAGAATGCTGAAGATTAGATGGGTAGAACACATAACTAATGAGGAGGTATTGAATAGAATTGGGGAGAAGAGGAGCTTGTGGCACAACTTGACTAGAAGAAGTGATCGGTTGGTAGGACATGTTCTGAGACATCGAGGGATCACCAGTTTAGTATTGGAGGTGGAGGGTAAAAATCGTAGAGGGAGACCAAGAGATGAATACACTAAGCAGATTCAGAAGGATGTAGGCTGCAGTAGGTACTGGGAGATGAAGAAGCTTGCACAGGATAGAGTAACATGGAGAGCTGCATCAAATCAGTCTCAGGACTGAGGACCATAACAACAACAACAAGGTTTTTATGATTAATATGCAGCTTGGCTGACTTCAGATACCTGTTAATGTCTGAAAAATTTCATAGTTTCTTAATTGTTTAAAATCTCTTTTGGTGACGTCAATTGCTGATCTCATTTCCTTGTTAATATTCGATAAGTTGTTTAATTTCTCAACTGTTTTTAAAATCTATTTAACTTACGTCATAAGTTGTTGACTTTTATTTTAATAAAAGATTACGCATGGATTCAGCGATGAACACTACTTTCTTGCCTCCTGGCTCTGGCGTACTGGCAGCAGGGTTTTAAGCTGCTTTAGGCTAGCTACGTTCGTTTCAGAGATGACTGGACACCGGGAGAAAGAACCAGAAACGAGCTCGGGCGAGAGACGCTCCACGTGAAGTTCATTCCCAGTGTCAGGGAGCACGTGGCGGCCATTTAAAGTGACTTACAAGTGTGTTAAGCGCCTCGTGCCACGCGGTGTCGAGGTCACAGGAGACGGAACCTCTCCTGTTGCCTGAAATGGGAAGGCAAGTGGCGTTCACAGTACTTCGCCTGTGGACTATGCTGTGTATCCCATCGACATGAGTGAAGAACAAGTCTCAGAGTTTTACGACCAGAGGCAAAGAGAACAATAGGGTACAACTGAAGTAAAGAACACTGTGTGAGCCGCTGCAATCGTTAGCACACTCGGAAAATAAGTCTCAGAAAATGAGGGTCTGTTTAATTCATGCGCTTTACGAGTGCCACTCGTTAGTCGCATAGAGAATACTGTTGAAGTAAATGTGTTTTGGCTGGCGCTCAGACCGGGGAATAAGAATAGCGCTTAACGTCTGACGTGCAAAAAGAAACGCTGAAGTCAAATCACGGTGAATTCTAGACGCCAGGTGGAAGCGCGCAGTGCGGTAATACAGACGTGTATTGTTCATGTTTGCCATTATTTGCTAAATGAGTCGATTTAGGACTGTGAAAACTACACTCTTGGCTATTAAAATTTTAACACCACGAAGGTACCATGTAACAAACGTGACATTGGCGTGAATGGTACTGCATGCTAAAATACTCAAATGATTATCATTAGGACAGCAGATAACTCAAAAGCACGAGAACGTCATAATTTACGAAATATGGGAAATTTGGGGTCTGTGCAATACTATGCTGTGATTGCGACAAAAGCTATATCGGCCAGACAGGCAGGTTCATCGACTTGACGTTCAAAGAACACACCTACGCCAGCAATAAAACAGCTTTATACAGGGTGGTCCATCGATCGTGACCGGGCCAAATATCTAACGAAATAAGTATCAAACGAAAAAACTACAAAGAACGAAACTGGTCTAGCTTCAAGGGGACAACCAGATGGCGCTATGGTTGGCCCGCTAGATGGCGCTGCCATAGGTCAAACGGATACCAACTGCGTTGGTGGACCACTTTTTCCGCTTTGTGATAGATGGCGCTGTAATATTCACAAACATATTTCTTACAATTTTAGACGAACAGTCGGGAACAGGTAGGTTTTTAAATTAAAATACAAAACATAGGTACCTTTGAACATTTTATTTCGGTTGTTCGAATGTGATTCATGTACCTTTGTGAACTTATCATTTTTGAGAGCGCATGCTGTTACAGCGTGATTACCTGTAAATACCACATTAATGCAATAAATCGTCAAAATGATGTCCGTCTACCTCAATGCAGTTCGCAATATGTGTAACGACATTCCTCTCAACAGGGCGTAGTTCGCCTTCCGTAATGTTCGCACATGCATTGACATTGCGCTCACGCATGTTGTCAGGCGTCGTCGGTGGATCGCGATAGCAAATATCCTTCACCTTTCCCCACAGAAAGAAATCCGGGGACGTCAGATCCGGTGAAAGTGCGGGCCATGGTATGTTTCGTCGACGACCAATCCACCTGTCATGAAATATGCTATTCAATACCGCTTCAACCGCACGCGAGCTATGTGCCGGACATCCATCATGTTGGAAGTACATCGCCATTCTGTCATGGAGTGAAACATCTTGTGGTAACATCGGTAGAACATTACGTAGGAAATCAGCATACATTGCACCACGTTTTTCAGATTCCCGATTCTCGCGCAATTTGTCTACTACTGATGTGCGGATTAGCCGCGACAGCAGCGAAAACACCTACTTCGGCATCATCATTTGTTGTAGGTCGTGGTTGACGTTTCACATGTGGCAGAGCACTTCCTGTTTCCTAAAATAACGTAACTATCCGGCGAACGATCCGGACACTTGGATGACGTCGCCCAGGGTAACGGCAGCATACGTAGCACACGCCCGTTGGGCATTTTGATCACAGTAGCCATACATCAACACGATATCGACCTTTTCCGCAATTGGTAAACGGTCCATTTTGACACGGGTAACGTATCACGAAGCAAATACCGTCCGCACTGTCGGAATGTTACGTGATACCACGCACTTACACGTTTGTGATTATTACAGCGCCATCTATCACAAAGCGAAAAAAGTGGCCCAAGTAAAACATTCATATTTCTTTACGTACTACACGAATATGTAATAAAAAGTGGGGGTTCCTATCCAAAAAGCGCCATTGATATCCGCTTGACCTATGGCAGCGCCATCGAGCGGGCCAATCATAGCGCCATCAGGTATCCCCCTTCAAGCTAGACGAGTTTCTTTCTTTATACTTTTTCCGTTTGATGCTTATTTCCTGAGATATTTGGCCCGGTCACTTTCAATGGACCACCCTGTATTTACATCTGCAAAACAAGGGAGATGATATTGGGTGCATTAACCAAAAATTAAAAAAATTACATAATGCCGAAGAAACATTTTGGAACAACTAGACGTTTACGTAACGAAACACAAAGAACCGGATAAACTTCTGAATGAACAAAATGAGTTAGCAAATTAACTCATACTAAAATATTTCACATGACTGATGTAGCTGTGGTAGTTACTGTTTCCTGCATACGTGCTCCAGCTGCTCATGGGGCCATCTTGCAACTAGTGTACCACTTTACTGTCAGCGCCGCGTCCGCGCTTCCTAACGTCTACCCAGCTAACTTTAACACCTCGCAGCCGGGAGAAGAGAGCCAGCGAGCTGCAGCGACGAACTGCCTCTCCTAAGCCAAGGACGTAGGCAGGATTTTACAAAAGGGGTGTTCGGTTCGTAAATGAGGACCTTAAAAAGTCTCACATTATCGATTTACTCCGAAAACATTTAATTATAAGGTACATAATTTGCTTTCTGGAGTCCTTCATACGTACAGTATTTAGTACATAAAATTAATAAAGAAAAGCGTTTTTAAGAATGTAGGACGCATATTCTCAACAGTATGTATATACAGGGTGGTCCATTCATAGTGACCAGGCCAGATATCTCACGAAATAAGCATCAAAAAATAAAAAATAAAACTACAAAGAACGAAACTCGTCTAGCTTGAAGGGGTAAACCAGATGGCGCTACGGTTGGTCCGCTAGATGGCGCTGCCATACGTCAAACGGATATCAACTGCGTTTTTTTAAAATAGGAACCACCATTTTTATTACATATTCGTGTAGTATGTAAAGAAATATGAATGTTGGACCACTTCTTTCGCTTTGTGATAGATGGCGCTGTGATAGTCGCAAACGTAGAAGTACGTGGTATCACGTAACATTCCACCAGCACGGACTGTACTTGCTTCGTGATACATTACCCTTGTTGAATTGGACCATTTACTAACTGCGGAAAAGGTCCATATCGTGTTGATGTATGGCTATTGTGATCAAAATGCCCAACGGGAGTGTGCTATGTATGCTGCTCGGTATCCTGGACGACATCATCCAAGTGTCCGAACCGTTCGCCGGATAGTTGAGTTACTTAAGGAAACAGGAAATGTTGAGCTACATGTGAAACGTCAGTCGCGACCTGCAACAAATGATGACACCCAAGTAGGTATTTTGGCTGCTGTCGCGTCTAATCCGCAAATCAGCAGCAGACAAATTGCGCGAGAATCGGGAATCTCAAAAACGTCGGTGTTGAGAAAAATGGTTCAAATGGCTCTGAGCTCTATGAGACTTAACTTCTAAGGTCATCAGTCCACTAGTACTTAGAACTACATAAACCTAACTAACCTAAGGACAACACACACATCCATGCCCGATGCAGGATTCGAACCTGCGACCGCAGTGGTCACGCGGTCCAGTCTGTAGCGCCTAGAACCGCTCGGCTAACCCGGCCGGCCGGTGTTGAGAATGCTACATCCACATCGATTGCACCCCTACCATATTTCTATGCACCAGGAATTGCCTGCGCGACGAACTTGAACGTCGTGTACAGTTCTGCCACTGGTCACAAGAGAAATTACGGGACGATGACAGATTTTTTGCACGTATTCTATTTAGGGAAGAAGCGTCATTCACCAACAACGGTAACGTAAACCAGCATCATATGCACTATTGGGCAACGGAAGAACCCCGATGGCTGCGACAAGTGGAACATGAGCGAGCTTGGCGGGTTAATGTATGGTGCGGCATTATCGGAAGAAGGATAATTGGCCTCCATTTTATTGTAGTCAATGTAAATGGTGCAATGTATGCTGATTTCCTACGTTATGTTCCACCAATGTTACTACAAGATGTTTCACTGCATGACAGAATGGCGATGTACTTCCAAGATGATGGATGCCCGGCACATAGCTCGTGTACGGTTGAAGCGGTATTGAATAGCATATTTGGTGACAGATGGATTTGTCGTCGAAGCACCATACCACGGCCCGCATGTTCACCGGACCTGACGTCCCCGTATTTCTTTCTGTGGGGAAAGTTGAAGGATATTTGCTATCGTGATCCACCGACAACGCCTGACATCATGCGTCAGCGCATTGTCAATACACGTGCGAACATAACGCTGTTGAGAGGAATGTCGTTACACGTATTGCCAAATGCATTGAGGTTAACGGACATCATTTTGAGCATTTATTGCGTTAATGTGTTATTTATAGGTAATCACGTTGTAATAGCATGCGTTCTCAGAAATGACAAGTTCACAAAGGTACATGTATCTCATTGGAACAACCGAAATAAAATGTTCAAACGTACCTACGTTCTGTTTTTTAATTTAAGAAACCTACCTGTTACCAACTGTTAGTCTAAACTTGTGAGCCATATGTTTGTGATTATTACAGCGCCATCTATTACAAAGCGAAAAAAGTGGTCCAAGTAAAACATTCATATTTCTTTACATACTACACGAATATGTAATGAAAAATGGGGGTTCGTATTTTAAAAAACTCAATTGATATCCGTTTGACCTATGGCAGCGCCATCTAGCGGACCAACCATAGCGCCATCTGGTTTCCCCCTTCAAGCTAGACGAGTTTCGTTCTTTGTAGCTTTTTCGCTTGACGCTTATCTCATGAGATTTTTGGCCCGGTCACGATCAGTGGACCACCCTGTACATTATGTGATCAGAAGTATTCGAACACCCCAAAAATATGCGGTTTTAAAATTAGATGCATTTCCGTTATTGTAACATATAACTGCATCATAGAGACGTATTCTGAGTCCACAGAATGTCGTTTTTGAGCATCTAATCCAAATTAAATTATTGAGGCTCTCATTTGCATTTTGTATCTTTACGTGAGGACACTTCTTCAATAAACCAGGGTTTCTAAGAAACCTGAATTTGGGCTTGATTGCACTCATAACATGTTCTGGTAATGAGTGTTTATGTGAATACGTCTCATTTCTGTTGTTGAACTTATACCAGTCGTCTTTCAGACACAGACTGTGCACTGATGTTTGGTCAGTGGATAGTTTGTGGAAAAAAAAATGCCCGCGCAACATGCCCCATTGCTTCTAAATTGTGTGTGTTTTTCCTGATAGCTCTCCCATAAAATAACTGAAGAGAATCTGTTTCTTTCAGAGTAAGCCTGCCTTTTCCTCCTAGTGGTTTGCATCCTTAAGTACTTTACCTTTTTCCTCTATCAGCAAGCGACGAAGCCTACCAAAAAGCACCTTTGGATGTGGCTAACACATTCCAACTTTTCTATTGTTGTATTGTACAGATTTTTATCTGTTACGGCTTTGAACGAAGAGGAGCCCTTATTACCAAGGTATTTGGTACATCTAACACCATCGTGGTACTCAGATCTGGAGAACATCCTCACAACTGCAGCAGCGTCCATGCCCCCACTTGACCCACTATAATTTATAGAGCATGCTACTGCATGCTTTCCTTGCCACAGTTTCTCACTATCTTCATTGTTGGACATTTTCCTTGTTACACACCGGTGGCAGTATTTAGACCTAATTTCTACATCTAAAACATTATCTGAGTCAATACAGCAACAGGTGGAGCTCCATACAGGTACGCGTGACTCTTTAAGGTCTCATCTACACACACATACCTCAATCTATAATTTGTCTAAGAGGGCATTGTCTAGAAATACACTACTGGCCATTAAAATTGCTACCCCAAGAAGAAATGCAGATGATAAACGGGTATTCATTGGACAATTGAGTCAAACAGAGCTTGGTTGGCTTGTACAGGTACAGCTGCCCATGCAGCTTCAACACGATACCACAGTTCATCAAGAGTAGTGACCGGCGTATTGTAACGAGCCAGTTGCTCGGCCACCATTGATCAGACGTATTCAATTGGTGAGAGATCTGGAGAATGCGCTGGTCAGGGCAGCAGTCAAACATTTTCCGTATCCAGAAAGTCCCGTACAGGACCTGCAATATGCGGATGTGCATTATCCTGCTGAAATGTAGGGTTTCGCAGAGATCGAATGAAGGGTAGAGCTACGGATCGTAACACATCAGAAATGTAACGTCCACTGTTCAAAGTGCCGTCAATGCGAACAAGAGGTGACCGAGACGTGTAACCAATGGCACCCCATACCATCACGCCAGGTGATACGCCAGTATGGCGATGACAAATACACGCTTCCAATGTGCATTCACCGCGATGTCGCCAAACACGGATGCGACCACCATGATGCTGTAAACAGAACCTGGATTCATCCGAAAAAATGACGTTTTGTCATTCGTGCACCCAGGATCGTCGTTGAGTGATGGAGCGTCAAGGGTAACCGCAGCCATGGTCTCCGAGTTGATAGTCCATCCTGCTGCAAACGTCGTCGAACTGTTCGTGCAGATGGATGTTGTCTTGCAAACGTCCCCATCTGTTGACTCAGGGATCGAGACGTGGCTGCACGATCCGTTTCAGCCATGCGGATAAAATGCCTGTCATCTCGACTGGTAGAGATACGAGGCCGTTGGGATCCAGCATGGCGTTCCGTATTACCCTCCTGAACCCACCGATTCCATATTCCGCTAATAGTCATTAGATCTCGACCAACGCGAGCAGCAATGTCGCGATACGATAAACCGCAATCACGATAGGCTACAATCCGACATTTATCAAAGTCGGAAACGTGATGGTACGCATTTCTCCTCCTTACACGAGGCATCACAACAACGTTTCACCAGGCAACGCCGGTCAACTGCTGTTTGTGTATGAGAAATCGGTTGGAAACTTTCCGCATGTCAGCACGTTGTAGGTGTCACCACCGGCGCCAACCTTGTGTGAAAGCTCTGAAAAGATAATCATTTGCATATTACAGCATCTTCTTCCTGTCAGTTAAATTTCGCGTCTGTAGCACGTCATCTCCGTGGTGTAGCATTTTTAATGGCCAGTAGTGTAAAACTAAAAGAGCCTAAATAGGCGTAGTCACATTTTAAAAACGCGGTACATAAGTACTAAGTCAACACCAAGCTCTGGCGTGCGCCTCGTCTCCATGGACGCCGTGCGGTGGGCTTTGGGAGCTCACGTTGAAACTAAGTAGGACTCCTACTTAGTTTCACGTGAGCTCCCGAGACCCACCACACGGCGTCCATGGAGACGAGGCGCACGCCAGAGCTTACGTCTTGGCGTCGACTTACAATTAGTACTTATGTACCGGATTTTTAAAATGTGACTACGCCTATTCAGGCTGTTTTAGTTTTATTTCTAGACCATACCCTCTTAGACAAATTATAGATTCAGGTACATCTTCTGAAGAAGGCTCAATTATTTTGGGCTGAAACCTAGGTAAAGGTTGGCTTCATTACCGCAATCGAGGCTGATAGTTTCTTATATATTAGATTATCAAGGTTGCTGACTGGGCTGCAATGTTGAAAGTACAAATTCTAAATGTGTCTCAGCCAAATATCTTGAATTTTGGCTTTTACAACTGTAGTTAGCTTAGTAGTGCTGAGAGCTGAAGACGACACCAATGCGAGGTAAGAAATTTATTATTCAGTTTATGGATTTTCGCACAGAGACCACTTTTGTACTTATTCAAATTTACAAGACCGTAATAAGATCGAGTAGATCTGAATGTACTTACGTCTAATTTGTCATTATCAAATAGGTAAGCAATAACAGGTCGTCAAAACAGTGAAATCTGTTTAGAACAGAGACTATAGCACCACGTTTAAATTCACTTATACCTTTGTTACGTGCGATTGTAGCAGCAGTAACCGATCTAACAAGTGCGCCAGACACTTGTTGTCTTATGTTGGCATTGTTGACCGCAGCGCCGTATTCTGCCTGTTTACATATAACTGCATTTCAACAAGCATGCATATACCAGTTTCTTTGGCGCTGTAGTGTGTTTATGTACATTGTAATTTTCTATGGATGTGTGAATACTTTTTTCGTCACTGTGTGAACCCATCTGGTAAAAATTTTTATTTACTTATTGCAGAACTTTTATTTATTTATTCCTTTTATATGGGCAGATTAGGAAGGAAACCCCATACCGTTAGTTTTTTTTTAAATTCTTTATTTCAGTAACAACAATAATAATAATTATACAAATTAACCCACCACCTTAGTGATTAGTGGATCCTAATGTTAATACACTATTATATGTTATTAGCAGCTATTACAGTTATTACAGCTATTACAGTTAATTTGTGAGTTACAGACAGTGTGACACAGTACATGTTAATAGGCAGATTACGATTTTTAATCTGTACACTACTAGCTACTTGTTAATATTCCTAACTGCCTGCAGCGCTACAGGTGTGTCAGCCTAGATATAAACCTACTACTTTAGGCCCTGCTCATCGAGCTAATCCCGACGAGCGTGCCCCTGACTCTGGGCAGGCCAAAACTACTTGTCGCTCCAGGTTCCTAATTTAGTATCCACTTCTAATCCTACTAACTACTAACTAACCTACGTCAAATCCGGTGCTGTCGTAATCGAGAATAGGTGTACCCCAGTCCCCCTAGCCCTGCACGTGGCGGATTCCAACTAACAAGTCGACCTGTCCAACTACAGGCGGTACAGGATTAGGGTACTAGGACACGTTCAGTGGTTGGTTCTAATCGCGAAAGTCCATCAGGTATGCAGTCAGAACTTGCCAAGTTGCTCAAGGTTTCGTAAGTCTCTTCGTGTCTTAATAAGTCGTATGTGTTGTTGTTTGGAAGTTGTTGTCTTAATGTAACTGCTACATCATCTAAAAGGGGGCACTCGTAAACCACATGGTCGGGAGTGCCCTCCGAAGCGCCAAAGTCACACTCAGGTGTAGCCCTTTTCCCAAACCGACATAGGTATGTCGGGTAGGGCCCATGACCAGTGAGAAAATGTATTATACCCCGGGTTGGTTCGAAATACCTCATGCCTAACCTTTCTTTAATATTTGGCAAGAGTCTGAAGGTTCTTCTGCCAGATTCATCCATTTCCCAAGATTCCTGCCATAAGTTCTCATCCCTTCTCCGTATCTCTCTTTTGTCCCTAGCCAGAGCTCCCAGTATATTCTCTATTTTCATGTCGTTCCCTTTCTGTTAGTTTTTTTAAATTATTTATTTCATAAAACAATAATAATTATACAATATTAACCCACCTTCTAAGTCGATTAGTGGGTCATAAAATGCTACATAGATTAGATTACAATGCAGCTTTTACAATTATGTTAGTGAGCTACAGTTTAACTACGACAATGTGTTAGTTTCAGTTTTCTACGACAATGGGCAATTTGATCTAACTACTTATTACTTAACTAATCTACTATGGCTGTTACCTGCAGCGTCACAGGTGTGCCAGTTGTATATACACCTACTTGGGACAGCCAGGCTCAACGAGCTAAACCCGAGGAGCATGCCCCTGACACTGGGCTGGCCGAGGTAAGTAATCGCTGCAGTTCCTTAAATTAATGTCCTAATCTAAATCCTACAAAACTAACTTAACCTACGTCCTATCCGGTGCTTGTCTTGATCGGTGGTGTTGACCCCCCCCCCCCCCCCTAGTCCTGTACGTGGCGCATTCCAACTATGATGGAAGTCGGCCAGCCCACGCACAGCCGGTACGGGAATAGGCTCTGGTCTCAGTTGGTTTGATCTACGAGTTGATACCTAATCTAGGTCCCTCAGGTATTCTACTAACACTTTTCGTGATACCTCATCTGCCAATGCATTCAAAGTGTGAAAAGTGTCTTCTTGTCTGAGTAGGTGGTATGTGTCGTTATTTGGAAGTCTGTTCCAGAGTGTTGTCGCGACATCATTGAAGAGAGGGCACTCGTAAACCACATGGTCGGGAATACCCTCTGCCGCGCCACAGTCACACGCGGTGGTTGCCGTCTTCCCAAACCGACATAAGTATGTCGGATAGGGTGCATGGCCAGTGAGAAAGTGAATGAGTCCTCGTGTAGGTTCATGCCCCCACGCTCTTTTACATCTGGTAAGAACTGAAAGGTCCTTCTACCAGTTTCTTCTTCCTCCCAAGCCCTCTGCCAAAGTTCCTCCCCTCTGTTTCTTATTTCCCCCTTATCCTCCACCCTCACACCCATGGTTTCTATTATTTTCTCCATATTCCCCTTTTTGGCCCAGTACAACGCCGCTTGTTCTCGTATCTTGATGTCTAACGGACAGAGCCCCATTATGACTGACAGAGCTCCCCCCGGAGATGTTCTGTAGGCCCCCACGGATCTCAGAATCGTGCTTCTCTGGTCCCTTCTCACTGTCATGGCGGGCACGACGCTCTTGAGCCTGTGCGCCCAGACTCCCGAGCCGTAGCCCACTACTGAAGTTGGAATACTGTTATGATTTTTATGATGTGAGGAGGGGGATGAAATCTTTTATGTCCAATGGAGGTGAGGTTGTTTAGTAGTTGGAGAACTCTCTGGGTTACGGTGTCTCTGTGTTTCCCGACGTTCCATCTCTCGTCAATGATGACTCCCAAGTATTGTGTCTCCCGTCGCCGAAGAACTGGGGAGCCATCGATTCTAACAGTAGGATTCCTGATTAACTGTCCTTTTAATAGCAATTTTTAAAAAAAAAATCTTTTATTACCATCAATAATAATAATTATTATACATAATCACCCACTTCCTTATATGATTAGTGGGTCTTACTTTCTAAGTATGTTAGATACAATTATCAGCTAATTACAATGTAGTGGGTTGTGAGCTACAGCTATACTCTAATTACAATGGGCAGCTATTGTTACACGTATTAGTATTTAACTTCTAAGATTTTAACTAAGTCTACTGCCTGCAGCGTCACAGATGTGTCAGAAATATGTATATAAACCCTACTTTATTGCCTTGCCCATCGAGCTAATCCCGATGGGCGTGCCCCTGACACTGGGCAGGCCAGGATGTTATTCGCTGCAGGTTCCTAATACTAGTTTCCTAATCTAATTTCTACTAACTAGTTCTAACCTAAGTCAATTCCGGTGCATCGTCTAGTCCTTGATGTTATTACCCACTCCCCCTAATCCCGCACGTGGCGGATTCCAGACTGCGAAGGTCGGCCTGTCCACGTGCAGGCGGTATGGGAGTAGGGCGCGTGTTTGGCACTAGAATTTCTCTAATTTTATTGTAACTTGTGGTAATTAATTTATTTCCCTCATGTATTCTTTTAGCACTTTTCGTGATACCTCGTCTGCTAGTTTATTTAGTGTTTGAAAAGTGTCTCGTTGTCTTATGAGGTGGTAAGTGTCATGGTCAGGTAGTTGGTCACGTAGTGTGGAAGCAACATCATTGAAGAGGGGGCACTCGGAAATCACGTGATCGGGAGTGCCCTCCGGTTCACCACATTCACACGCGAGTGTGGCCCTTTTCCCGAGCCGACATAAGTATGTCGGGTATGACCCATGTCCAGTGAGAAAATGGATTAGTCCTCTGGTGGGTTCAAAGCATTTCATTTTTAGTCGTGCCCTAATGTTTGGGTCCGCAGCTCGTGGTCGTGCGGTAGCGTTCTCGCTTCCCACGCCCGGGTTCCCGGGTTCGATTCCCGGCGGGGTCATGGATTTTCTCTGTCTCGTGATGACTGGGTGTTGTGTGCTGTCCTTAGGTTAGTTAGGTTTAAGTAGTTTTAAGTTCTAGGGGACTGATGACCATAGATGTTATGTCCCATAGTGCTCAGAGCCATTTGAACCATTTTTTGAACCTAATGTTTGGAATCAGTTCATATGTCCTACGCCCTGTTTCGTCCGTCTCCCATAGTTCTTGTCATAGTTTCTTGCCATAGTTGTTCTCCGCTTTGCCGAATCTCACCCTTGTCCCTAGCCCCAGTGCCTAAATTCTCTTCTATCTTCGTTGCATTTCCCTTCTTAATCCAGAACCACGCGGCCTGCTCTCTGATTTTGATGTCCAGGGGGCAGAGCCCCATTATGACCAATAGCTCTCCCCCTGGTGATGTTCTATAAGCCCCCACAGATCTAAGTATCATGTTCCTTTGAACCCTTGTCACTGTCATGGTGGGCACAACCATCGTGAGCCTGTGTGCCCAGACTCCCGAGACGTAACCCACTATTGATGTTAATAAGCTATAATGGTAGAGTTTTATGAGATGAGGGGGGAGATGAAATCTTTTATGTCCGATGGATATGAGATTGTTCAATGTTTGAAGGACTTTCTGAGTTATGGTTTCAATGTGTTTCCCGAAGTTCCACTTCTCATCAATGATGATGCCCAGATATCGTGTGTCACGTCGCCGAAGGACCGGCGAGCGCTCGATTCGTACAGTCGGGTTACGGATTAATTGTCCCTTCAATAGCAAGTAGGTAGACTTGCTTGGTGATATCGTCATTTTAGTGTTTTGGCACCATAGTTGTAGCTTGTTTAGGGCACTTTCTATTTTGGGTTCTATGTCTTCGCGGCTACGGCCTCCGACCAAAAGGAGGAGGTCATCTGCATTGGCTATCACCTCTAGCACTTCCTCACTTTGTTGTAAGGTGTCTAGTAAAGGCTCCATGTGGGTGTCCCAAAACAGGGGCCCTAACACGGAACCCTGGGGACAGCCCTTTGTTATAGATTTCCCAATTCTCCCGCTAGGGGATGATAGCCAGACCTCCCGCTCCTCGCAATAGCTCCTCAGACACCCATATAGCGGCCCTGGACACTCCTTCTCCCGCAAGCAGGAGAAGAGCGAAGGCCACCACAGGTTGTCGAAGGAGCCACTGATGTCAACCATGATGCCCACCACGTACTTGTGCGCGGTAGAGCCTCAGACTTCGGCCGCCAGGGTGATGGCATCAGATGCCGATCGCCCAGGCCTGAAGCCGAACTGCCTGCTGCTCATCCCACACAGCACTCGGTGTGCGGCCAGTCTGTCAGCTAGTAGCTTTTCTAGTATTTTTCCGAGTATTTTGAGCAAGCAAATTGGTCTATAGGATTTTGTGTTTGTTGGGTCTTTATCTGGTCCTTTTCGGATAATAACTATGTTCGCTGTCTTCCACACCTTTGGAAATTTTCGTTGTCTAAGACACTCATTGTACAGGTGAGTGAGTAGTGCAGTTAGCTGGGGAGCTAGAAACTGCACCACCTCAGGTACAATGCCTTCTGGCCCGGGAGCTTTACCCCTTTTAAGTGATTTTATGTGGGCAGCCACGTCTTCCTCTGAGAAAGGGTAGACTGCCGTGTTGTTATTGTATTCATTGAGGCTATCAAGTCTTAGTTGTTGTTGGTGTTCGGATTCCCCATCCGCGCTATCATCAGGCAGCAGGGACTGGAGGAGGACCTCGGAAGTCTCCTGCCAGGATCCCGTCATCCTGTCCCCGTGCCTGACTGTTGATAATTCCAGTGGAGAGCGGATCTTCTCTCTTACTAATTTATATGGTGTGCCCCAGGGGACCAACGCTAATTGGCTCTGGACGAAGTTTTCCCAGCTTTGTGTTCTGGCAGCTTGGAGTTCCTTCTGGAATCGGAGTTTAGCCTCCCGATATTGCAGCAGCCACCTTTGGCGTTCTGGCCAGGCGACACTGCGCTGGTAGTGTCTTCTCAACCTTCTGACAGACAGGCGCATATCCTCGAGTTCAGGCGACCACGGTGATGGAGAGGCTGCCATGGCCATCCTCCGGGTAGGTACGGCAGCTTTCACCGCGTTAGTTGTTGCACTGATCAGTTCCTCCGCTCTGTCATTTATGTCTATGTCCAGGTCTGCGTCACCCTCTGGCAAGGCAGGAATGACGCACTCCCTCGCTAGGCGTTCCCAATCAGCCCTTTTATAATTGAATTGCGTTTCCCATCCCATGGCCCTGCGGGACACTCTATCTCCTGTGATGAATGTAATTAAATTGTGGTCGCTAGTGGTGGCGTTTTCTTCGGCTTTCCATTGTTGTATTATATTGACTGCGTTAGGAGTGGCTAAAGTTACGTCGATGTTTGTGCCTGGTCCTCCTCCCCCAGCATAGGTTGGAGGGTTGTCAGCCACCACTAGGTGCGAGGCCATGATGAAGTCTTCGACTTTCTCCCCGTTTGTGTCCCTTGCGCCGCTGTACCACAGGGGGTTAATAACAGGTTTTTTTTTAAAAAAAATCTTTATTTCAACAATAATAATGTTTATACAAAAGGAACCCACCACCTTAGTGATTAGTGGGTCATAACAATTCTACAAAGTTATATATTCAGCAGCTATTTTTATTATTATTATTATTATATTGGTACTATGTTTATTATTGTGAGCTACAGACAGGATCTACAGGATAATAGGCAGACTACAGCTATTAATCTATTCTACTTGCTAATTGTTAGTTTTCTTCCTACTTATTAATTCCTAGCTGCCTGCAGCGTTACAGGAGTGTCAGCATAGATATAAACCTACTGCTTTAGGCCCTGCTCATCGAGCTAATCCCGATGAGCGTGCCCCTGACACTGGATAGGCCAAGACTTTTTGTCGCTGCAGGTTCCTAACATAATATCTATATCTAAAGCTACAACTACTGTACTAACCTACGTCAGTTCCGGTGCTTTAGTCTTGATCAGTGTACCCTGGCCCCCCTAGTCCTGCACGTGGCGGATTGCAACTGAAAAGTCGACCTGTCCACGCACAGGCGGTATACGATCAGGGTAATTGGACACATTCGGTATTTGTCGTTAGTCGTGAAAGTCACTCAAGCATGCTGTCAGTACTTTCCGTGATACCTCATCTGCCAGTCTGTATAGAGCTTCAAAAGTTCCTTCGTGTCTTAGTAGGTCATATGTATTGTTATGTGGAAGCTGTTGTCTTAGTGTCACTACTACATCATCGAAAAGGGGGCACTCGTAAACCACATGGTCGGGAGTGCCCTCCGAAGCACCACAGTCACACTCGGGTGTAGCCTTTTTCCCAAACCGACATAGCTATGTCGGGTAGGGCCCATGACCAGTGAGAAAGTGTATTAGACCCCGCGTTGGCTCGAAGTACTTCATCCCTGGCCTTTCTTTTACATTTGGCAGGAACCCAAAAGTTCTTCTGCCAGTTTCTTCCGTTTACCAAGACTGCTGCCATAAGTCCTCACCCCTTCTGCGTATTTCTCCCTTGCCCTCACCAGTGCTCCCAGGATATTCTCTATTTTCGTATTGTTCCCCTTCTTAACCCAATACCATGCTGCTTGCTCTCGTATTTTTATATCTAAAGGACAGAGCCCCATTATTATTAATAGTGCACTTCCTGGAGATGTTCTATACGCCCCTATAGATCTTAATAGCATGTTTCTTTGTACTCTTCTCACTGCCATGGCAGGCACCGCCCTCGTGAGCCTATGTGCCCAGACTCCCGATCCGTGACCCACTACTGACATTAATATACTGTTATGGTACAGCTTGATTAGGTGTGGTGGAAGGTGAAATCGTTTATGGCCTATGGAAGTAAGGTTGTTTAGTAATTGTAATGCTTTTTGGGTTACGGACTCAATGTGCCTTCCAAAGTTCCACCTTTCATCGATGATGACGCCCAAGTAACGAGTCTCATGTCGTCTTATAACTGGTGAGCCTCCGATTTTGACTGTAGGGATCCTCACCAGCTGACCCTTCAGTAATAAATACGTCGATTTTGTTGGTGAGATCGTCATCTTAGTATTCATACACCACAGTTGTAATTTGGTCATCGCTCTGTCTATTTTTCGCTCAATGTCCTCACGGCTCCGGCCGCCGACCAACAGAAGGAGGTCATATGCGTAGGCAATCACCTCTAGCACTTCTTCACTCTGCTGCAAACTATCTAAAAGCGCCTCCAATACAGTTTACTAAATAACATCCTTGATTATGATCTTTAGTTCTGATAAAAAAGTTATTCTACATAAACAACGGTGTATGAACAATTTTTTTCGCGACTGTAGATGTAGGTGTGGAACTGCATGAATCACCAGCAGCTTTTCCGCCCGCCGTCTGAGCTGCAGCCTCTGTGACGCACTCCCCGTCACTGGCTATGCCACCACGCAGCTATAATAACACGACTCGGCATTGTAGTTACAAGTGCAGTTGTCCGCAATAAGCAGAGGGTACGGTTAGAGGGGACTTGCGAACGCCTCTTGCGGCTGCCGAGCTGCGGGGCTCGGCCCTCAGCAAGGACACATCTGGCTGGAGTGCGGGTGACGCAAGACCCGTACTGCCGACAGCGGCCGGCACTTTGCGCTCGCCGGGCGGCCTGCCGTCTCGGCGTGTGGGCCTCGCCTCTGGAAGGAGGGGGGGGGGGGGGGGGGGGGGCTGAAGCTTCTGGAACGGAGTGCGGAGGAGAGGAGAGGTCTGTGACCCAGCCCAGGCTGGGAACCGCTAGGCACACCTGCGCCGCTCCTCGCCTCGCCGCGCGCGGGTCGTATTGTGCGTCCGCGCTCCACAATTTCCAGGGACCGCAGCCGCTTCTCCAGGTCGATGACGCTCAGTGGCCGGCAGCGGGTCTGCGCTCGTTAACCTCTTCCGCGTCACCCTCAGCACCTCGTGACGCAGCTGGTGACATCACGACTCCTGCGCTGCTGCAAACACATCTACACCTAAACAGCTGGTGAACTTCTGACTCCTCTGCATCTACTTCTACAACTATGTAAACCACCGTGAACAGCACGTCAGAGAGTGTTTCCCACCTGCCCACGTACAAAATTCCTTTTGTTCTATTCGTGGGAGGAGCTCGAGAAATAGGTTTGTTTACCACCACGGAGAACAGAGATAAATTCTGCCGAAATTTTTACAAAGGCACAGACGGTGTTTAGAAAGGGTAGATTGCATGCGACCGGTGGTGGCGTGTTTGTCGCTGTTAGTAGTAGTTTATCCTGTAGTGAAGTAGAAGTGGATAGTTCCTGTGAATTATTATGGGTGGAGGCTACACTCAACAACCGAGCTAGGTTAATAATCGGCTCCTTTTACCGACCTCCCGACTCAGCAGCATTAGTGGCAGAACAACTGAGAGTAAATCTGGAATTCATTTCACATAAATTCTCTCAGTATGTTATAGTCTTAGGTGGAGATTTCAATTTACCAGATATAGACTGGGACACTCAGATGTTTAGGACGGGTGGTAGGGTCAGAGCATCGAGTGACATTATACTGAGTGCACTATCCGAAAATTACCTCGAGCAATTAAACAGAGAACCGACTCGTGGAGATAACATTTTGGACCTACTGATAACAAACAGACCCGAACTTTTCGACTCTGTAAGAGCAGAACAAGGAATCAGTGATCATAAAGCCGTTGCAGCATCTCTGAGTATGGAAGTTAATAGGAATGTAAAAAAAGGGAGGAAGGTTTATCTGTTTAGCAAGAGTAATAGAAGGCAGATTTCAGACTACCAAACAGATCAAGACGAAAATTTCTGTTCCGACACTGACAATGTTGAGTGTTCATGGAAAAAGTTCAAGGCAATCGTAAAATGCGTTTTAGACAGGTCCGTGCCGAGTAAAACTGTGAGGGACGGGAAAAACCCACCGTGGTTCAACAACAAAGTTAGGAAACTACTGCGAAAGCAAAGAGAGTTTCACTGCAAACAGAAGGTAAACGATGTCAAAGTTAGCGTAAGGAAGGCTATGCGTGAAGCGTTCAGTGAAGTCGAAAGTAAAATTCTATGTACCGACTTGACAGAAAATCCTAGGAAGTTCTGGTCTTACATTAAATCAGTAAGTGGCTCGAAACAGCATATCCAGACACTCCGGGATGATGATGGCATTGAAACAGAGGATGACACGCGTATAGCTGAAATACTAAACACCTTTTTCCAAAGCTGTTTCACAGAGGAAGACCCCACTGCAGTTCCTTCTCTAAATCCTCGCACAAACGAAAAAATTACTGACCTCGAAATAAGTGTCCAAGGAATAGAAAAGCAACTGAAATCAGTCAACGAAGGAAACTCCACTGGACCTGACCGGATACCAGTTCGATTCTACACAGAGCAGGCGAAAGAACTTGCCCCCCTTCTAATGGCCGTGTACCGCAAGTCTCTAGAGGAACGGAAGGTTCCAAATGATTGGAAAAGAGCACAGGTAGTTCCAGTTTTCAAGAAGGGTCGTCGAGCAGATGCGAAAAACTATAGGCCTATATCTCTGACATCGATCTGTTGTAGAATTTTAGAACATGTTTTTTGCTCGCTTATCATGTCATTTCTGGAAAGCCAGAATCTACTCTGTAGGAATCAACATGGATTTCGGAAACAGCAATCGTGTGAGACCCAACTCGCTTCATTTGTTCATGAGACCCAGAAAATATTAGATACAGGCTCCCAGGTAGATGCCATTTTCCTTGACTTTCGGAAGGCGTTCCATACAGTTCCCCACTGTCGCCTCATAAACAAAGTAAGAGCCTACGGAATATCAGACTAGCTGTGTGGCTGGATTGAAGACTTTTTAGCAAACAGAACACAGCATGTTATTCTCAATGGAGAGACGTCTACAGACGTTAAAGTAACCTCTGGCGTGCCACAGGGGAGTGTTATGGGACCATTGCTTTTGACATTATATATAAATGACCTAGTAAATAGTGTCGGAAGTTCCATGCGGCTTTTCGCGGATGATGCTGTAGTATACAGAGAAGTTGCAGCATTAGAAAATTGCAGTGAAATGCAGGAAGATCTGCAACGGATAGGCACTTGGTGCAGGGAGTGGCAACTGACCGTTAACATAGGCAAATGTAATGTATTGCGAAAACATAGAAAGAAGGATCCTTTATTGCATGATTAGATGATAGCTGAACAAACATTGGTTGCAGTTACTTCTGTAAAATATCTGGGAGTATGCGTACGGACCGATTTGAAATGGAATGATCATATAAAATTAATTGTTGGTAAGGCGGGTGCCAGGTTGAGATTCATTGGGAAAGTCCTTAGAAAATGTAGTCCATCAACAAAGGAGGTGGCTTACGAAACACTCGTTCGACCTATACTTGAGTACTGCTCATCAGTGTGGGATCCGTACCACGTCGGGTTGACAGAGGAGATAGAGAAGATCCAAAGAAGAGCGGCGGGTTTCGTCACAGGGTTATTTGGTAAGCGTGATAGCGTTACGGAGATGTTTAGCAAACTCAAGTGGCAGACTCTGCAAGAGAGGCGCTCTGCATCGCGGTATAGCTAGCTGTCCAGGTTTCGAAAGGGTGCGTTTCTGGATGAGGTATCGAATATACTTCTTCCCCCTACTTATACCTCCCGGGGAGATCACGAATGTAATATTTTTTAGAGAGATTCGAGCGCTCACGGAGGCTTTCCGGCAATCGTTCTTCCCGCGAACCATACGCGACTGAAACAGGAAAGCGGGTAATGACAGTGGCACGTAAAGTGCCCTCCGCCACACACCGTTCGGTGGCTCGCGGAGTATAAATGTAGATGTAGATGTAATTCGACGTGGTATCGGATCAACAAGTCGTTGGAAGCCCCATGCAGAAATATTGAACCATGCTACCTCCACAGCTGTAGTTAACTGCGGAAGTGTAACCAGTGCAGGATTTTGTGCATGAACTGACGTCTCGAGTATATCCCTTATGTTCGATGATATTCATGGATGGCGATCGGGTTGGTCAAATCATTCGCTCGAATTGTCCAGGACGTTCAGGCCAATCGCCAGCAATTATAGCCCAGTGACATTGTCACACATAAAAATTCCGTCGTTGAATGTCTGGAAAAAAGGAGGGAGACGAAGTCGAGTGCCTAGAAAATCTACATCTACATCTACATTTATACTCCGCAAGCCACCCAACGGTGTGTGGCGGAGGGCACTTTACGTGTCACTGTCATTACAAAATGAGTGATAAATGTCAAGAAAGTCGCGGACTCGAGGGAAAAGACCGTGAAGTACGGCGGTTGAGAAGCGAAAAACGGAAGCTTCTATAAACAACTCACAACTTTTATATGTTGAGCAAAACAAAATTCGACCGGTAAATATTTCGTGCACCTTAAGGCAGGTAACACGATTTATATCTTCCACGAAGAAGCAGGTGACGTACATTTGGCTGCCTATTTTAAGCCGGGTTCACACACCCATCTGATGTAGCGCCACAGCTTGTGGTTTACCACAGTGGCAAAATGAGCTACCGTTCTCACCGGACGCCACGAGTTCCGCATAGTTGCACAGTTTCCGGTATGGCATCAACTGAAATCATATGGGCGGGTATGAATATCATATTGCAGGTTATGGCCTTAGAGATGTGACGTGAGTTAAATACAAGGAAGACAAAACCCCAATGTTGGATCTGAGAATAGATTTCGCACTGTAATAAATCATGTGAAACAAACACATTTATAAAAGAAATAACACTCAGAGACGAAAATGCTGTCTGCAATCGCAACTAGGCGCTTCAGTCCGGAACCGCGCGACTGCTACGGTCGCAGGTTCGAATCCTGCCTCGGGCATGGATGTGTGTGGTGTCTTTAGGTTAGTTAGGTTTAAGTAGTTCTAGGGGACTGATGACCTCAGATGTCAAGTCCCATAGTGCTCAGAGCCATTTGAACCATTTTTTTGCAATCGCAAACTAACCAAAAGCTGGCATGTAAATATTATTGGCAGACACGCCATTCTTCCAAGATTTTAAAGTCTTATTATATTCGTTGCTACAGGAATTTCGAATAACTAATTTTTAGCTTAACAGCTGACACGTCACACTCTGGAACTATTTCCAGCGTATAATCCACAACTTATACAACGCTTGGTCTCCCAAATTACGAAGTTTATGTGACTCGTTTTTTTATTAAATGTATTAAGTTTCTTTATTTATTCAAAAACATTTTAGGACTGGGGGATACATCATTGGTTCGCAGATATTGCACGCACACACGCACTGCTGCAGAATGTCAGACATAGGTTGCTGTTCATGCAATTTTAGAAGCAGCGAAAGTGTTCTTGCCGACCATTGTTTTCACTTTTTCCAGAAATGAAATAAAAAAAAACACTGAAGTGGAATGGCGTACAGCAGCAATTACACCAGAAATCTGGATGTTTGTGTTTCAGATTTGAATGTTTGTGTTTCGAAATACTGCCACCAAGGTGCAGAGGTGGGGAAAATGGTCCAACAAAGAACAATCAAGCTGAACTTTTTGTGGTGTGACAAAAGCTGCGTCTCTTAAGTTGCGGCACGAAAAACTGGGAAATCACACATGCGACTAAAATGCAACTTCAGTATGTCGCTAGCTGTGGCGACACTTTTGTTGCGTGTGTGAACCCGGTTTTAAGTTGTATGAAATATTTTGCGAACCCTGTACATCGTCTAGGCAGTGGTACAGCACAATGATGTGCTTGGTCTCTCAACGAGGCATACTTTTTTTACGATTAAGAGAGACCTTTGACCTGCTGTCGTTCCGATTACAGACATTATGATATTACTTGTACTAGTAGGAATCGATAATTTCGAAACGTATTGTGAGCCCATCTGTTTCAAATTTTCGATAATTTCAAGGGTAAGGAATATCAGAATATGGTTATCGAAGGTATTGAATGATGTGGGGTAAAGTAACCTTACGAAACAAGTTGAAAATTAAAATATATGCAATAGCTACGCAGTATGCAAGAGGGTAAATTGGACAGTAAAACGCATATACTGAGTCGGATTATTATGATTAACCCCTTCCAAACATTACGGTCTTCATCTGTTGACAATCCTGCATATTTTCCAATTACATCAACTGAACTTTCATTAAGGTGCCGCTAAGGCACATGCTTATTAATTTATTTATTTTATATCCTTCAGTCTAGGGATAGCGTCTTTCACCAATAATCAGTCCCAGGCTCTAATCCCGCCACCACTTAATTTCTGATTAACAATCAACCGAGGCGGCCGAAGGCTTCCGGAGTAAGAAGTCACCATCAATCCGCCAAAGGACTTGTTAAAGAGGGTGGAGGAGCGGACTGACTTTCAGGGTACTCTCTTCCCCTAGCGGTGGGAAACTACCGCTAAAGGTGGAACGATCAGCAACGATCAACAGCGCGAGGATGCAGAAGGCAATGGAATGGTTCAGATGGCTGTAAGCACTATGCGACTTAACATCTGAGGTCATCAGTCTTCTAGACTTAGAACTAATTAAACCAAACTAACCTAAGGACTTCACACACATCCATGCCCGAGGCAGGATTCGAACCGGCGACCGTAGCAGCAGCGCGGTTCCGGACTGAAGCGTCTAGAGCCGCTCGGCCACAGTGGCGGGCTGAAGGCAATGGAAAACAATGCATTAAAGATATAGTGTAGCCACAGAACATGTGGCCTGTAATTGAAGAAGTGTCATGACGATCTCTCCGTTGGCGAAAGATTCCACACTAGGCCTCCATTAGAATCCCCGGGACGGGACTGCCAAGGTGGAGGTGTGCATAAGTAAAAGCCTGAATAACCAACGAAAGGATAACGTTCTTCTAGTCAGGGTCTAGAATGTCAGACGTTTGAACGTGATAGGGAAGCTGGAAAATTTGAAACTGGAGATGATGCTAAGGCTCATTCTAGATACAGTGGGGTCAGCGAAGTGAAATGGAAAGAAGACAAGGATTTATGGTCGGGCGAGCACAGGGTAATATCAACAGCAGCAGAAAATGCTTCAGTCTGGAACTGCGCGACCGCTCCGGTCGCAGGTTCGAATCCTGCCTCCGGCATAAATGTGTGTGATGTCCTTAGGTTAGTTAGGTTTAAGTAGTTTTAAGTTCTAGGTGACTAATGACCTCAGATGTTAAGTCCCGTAGTGCTCAGAGTGATTTGTAACAGAAAATACTATGACGGAAATAGAATTCGTTACATATAGGAGTGTACGACAGGGAAGACAGTTATTGTCGAAAGTTTAGTGACAGAATCGTTCTCATGAGAATCGACGGCAAACAAACACCGACAACGACAATTCAGGTATACATGGTGACGTCGCGAGCCGTGTATAACAGAGGAAATACTTAAGTTGATCAGTGAAGGAAGGAAATACAAAGATATTCGGGGAAATTGTGGAATACAGAAACACAAGTCACTTAGGAACGAATAAATCGGAAGTGCGGGGAAGCTAAGGCGAAATGGCTGATAAAGAGTGTGAAGAAATCGAAAAAGGAATGATTGTCGGAAGGACTGATTCAACATACAGAACAGTCAAAACAACCTTCGGTGAAATTAAAAGAAAGAGTGGTAACATTAACAGCGCGATGGGAATTCTACTGCTAAATGCAGAGGATAGGGCGGATGGGTGGAAAGAGTAAATTGAAGGCGTTTATGTGGGGAGGGACTAATTTAATGAAGTAGAGAAGAAGAAATGGGAGACGATATAGAAGAGGTAGGGGATCCAGTATTAGAATCAGAATTTGAAAGAGCTTTGGAAGACTTAAAATATCATCTGACTTTCGTAATAATGTGATCCACACAATTTCAAAGATTAGACAAGGTCGACAATTATCGCACAATCAGCGTAACAGCTCATGTATCCAAGTTACTCACAAGAATAATAAACATATGAAAGGAAAAGAAAACTGAGAATGCGTTAGATGACGATGTTTGGCTTTAGGAAAGGTACAGGCATCAGAAAGTTAGTTCTGACTTTGCATTTGATGATGGAAGAAAGACTAAAGAAAAATTAAGACACATTCAAATGGTTTGTCGACCTGGAAAAATATTCGACAAAGTAGAATGATGCAAGTTGTTCGAAAGTGTAAAAAAAATCAGGGTGAGCTATAGGGAAAGACGTGTAACATACGATAGGTACAAGAGCCAAGACGAAATAATAAGAGTGGAAGCCAAATAACGAAGAGCTCAGATTAAAAAGGACATAAGACAGGAATGAAGTCTTCCGCCACTACTGTTCCCTCTATTCGTCGAAGAAGCAATGACGAAAATAAGAGAAAGTTTGAAGAGTGGAATTACAGGTCAAGGAGGAAGGATATCGACGATAAGAATAGCTGATGACATCGCTATGCTCATTGAAAGCGAAGAAGAATTACGTGATGTGTTAAATGAAGTGAACGGTCTAATAAGTGCAGAATATGGACTGAGATTAAATCGAAGAAAGACAAAAGTAGAAAAGTAGCAGAAATGAGGTCAGTGAGAAAATTAACATCAGTGTTGGTGATTACGAAGCAGATGAAGATAAGATTTGACTAGCAAGGCAGTAAATTTACCCAAGGCAGACGGAGAAAGGAGAACATAACATGCAGACTAGCACTGACAAAAATGCTATTCCTGAACAAGAGAAGTCTACCAGTATCAAATATAGACCTTACTTTGAGGAAGAAATTTCCGAGATCGTCCGTTTGAAGCCCAGCATTGGTATGGTAGTGAAACATGGACTGCGGGAAAATCGGAACAGAAGAGATTCGAAGCATTTAAGATGCGGAGCTACAATTGAAAATTAGATGGACTGATAAGGTAAGGAATGAGGAGGCCCTCTGGACAATCGTCGAGGAAAGGAATATATCTAAAACACTGACAAGAAGAAGGGACAGGGTGGTAGGACATCTGTTAGGACATCAAGGAATAACTTCCATGGTACTAGATGGAGCTGTAGAGAGTAAAAGCTGTAGATGAAGAGAGAAATTGGAATAGACCTAGCAAATAATTGAGGATGTAGGTTGCACGTGCTACTCTGAGATCAAGAGGTTGGTAGCCTATGGGAACGGAATTCGTGGTGATGGCCGAGCGGTTCTAGGCGCTACAGTCTGGAACCGCGCGACCACTACGGTCGCAGATTCGAATTCTGCCTCTGGTATGGATGTGTGTGATGTTCTTAGGTTAGTTAGGTCTAAGTAGTTCTAAGTTTTTGGGGACTAATGACCTCAGAAGTTCAGTCCCATAGTACTCAGAGCCATTTGAACCATTTTTTTTTTCTTTTTTTAATTCGTGGCGGGCCGCATCAAATCAGTCAGAAGACAGATGACGCAAAAGAAAAGGATTAACGTTGTAAATCATTACATAAAAGGTCTTTTAGTCTTCTGTCTGCTCATTATTTCTAGTCTGTCAGATTTGTTTTTGTTTCTCTCTCTTGAGATCACCGTTACCGCAGTCGTTTTGTTAATCTTCATCTGTAATCCGGTTTGCGTGTCTTGATTTTGGTTTTGCTTGTTTTATATTCTTGGATCATATACCGTAATTAGGAGGTATCTCATACTTTCCTTAATCTTTGTAATATGTTACATGTTGACCTTACTGTTCCGAAAGTTTTCTATTATTCTCTTACTAATTTTGTTTCCTCGTCTTCTGGTCTTAAGTTCATGGAATGGCATCGTTTCTTCCTGATCGTGTTCATTACCGGTTCTATTTTCTTTTTTACCGTGCCATTTGAAGGTATTCGCCAACGGCCTTGCCGCAGTGGTAACACCGGTTCCCGTCAGATCACCGAAGTTAAGCACTGCTGGGCTGGGCTAGCACTTGGATGGGTGGCCACCCGGTCTGCCGAGCGCTGTTGGCAAGCGGGGTGCACTCAGCCCTTGTGAGGCAAACTGAGGAGCTACTTGGTTGAAAATTAGTGGCTGCAGTCTCGTAAACTGACATACGGAGTGCAGACCGCATGCCCCTCCATATCCGCATCCAGTGACGCCTGTGGGCTGAGGATGACACGGCGGCCCGTCGGTACCGTTGGGACTTCCAAGGCCTGTTCGGACGGAGTTTTATTTCAAGCTATTCCCCAATGCACGCTTACTTCATTTTGTGTGTTTATGCGTGCCCTAATTATACGTTTTCTATTCTGTAAATTTCTGATGTAGGAGCTGATTTAGTGATGATTTTAATTGGCTTTCCTTATTTTCTACAATCAGATACACAAATTCCTTGGCACCCCTTCCATCGAATCCCACGGTTACATTGTCTGCCCACCACAATTTCGTTTTCAATAGAGTCATAATTACGTCTTCCACTCCAATCTGCTCCCTCGTGAATTTGTTTTTCTGCCTCTGTAGATAACTAAAAACGTTTATCTCTTGATTACTTGGTGAGAAACGATCAGTTTTTAAATGGTTTTAAGGTTAAAGAGGAGATGGTATACATACCAGAAAAAGGCTGCAGACACTGGGCTAATCCAGTTATTACATCATGGTGAGACATACATTCCGAAATCAAATACTGGATTGTAAGGCGTTCGCGGGAGCAGATATAGACTCAGATGACAGTTTAGTAATGGTGAAGATTGAAATGAAGTTTAAGAGAAGAAGAATCAGTGAGGAAAGAAGAGGGATAAGGGATTGTGGTGTGAAGTGGCCAGATCGGGAAAAGTGGCCAATACATACTTTTTGCCCTTGGCAGCGGTTGTGCCTGCCGAGAAACAGTCAAAACGATTCTAACATACAACATCACTTTCGTTGGTGAGTCTGACAGACTCTGTTATTTTTTACAAGGATAAAAAAATGGCTCTGAGCACTATGGGACTTAACATCTGAGGTCATCAGTCCCCTAGACCTTAGAACTACTTAAACCTAACCGAGACGCGCGGTTCCAGACTGAAGCGCTTAGACCCGCTCGACCACAGCGGCCGATCAATAAGTAATGCCCCACATTTTTTTCTCAGAACATATTTATTGTTAAGAGTCAGAATATGGTGACAATATAATCAATATTTCTTGTCCATGTCCTCTTTATCTACGTAGTCTCCATCATCTTCTATGGCTGTACGCCAACGGTGTGGAGCTGGTTAAAGCTCTTGTCCTGTAGGCATAGCCATCTTTTCACTGCATGACTGACATTCTCATCATCTTCAAAGTGTGATCTGTGACAGAAAGGCCTCTCCGTCAGTCTCAAAACGCTCCAACAATTCAGATCAAAAATGGCCAATCTTTGAATTCTGTGGTCCACCGTGAACATTCGTGGAACCCATCGTGATCACCTCTTTGAATATCCCAGAGTCTCAATCATTGCAGAGGCACTTCGAATGCTGACTGACAACTGAAGAGCCAATTGTCGAGTTGTGATGTGCCGGTCGGCACGAATAAAGGCATCCGCACCATTTAGCATGTCTGGAGCAGTGGCTGTGACAGGACGTCCCGAGCGTGGCTGATCATGGAGCTCTGTTTCTGCATTTCCTGAGGCTGTAACTTTCTTTACCCGCAGACCAAATGCACTCCCATCAACTGCAGCATCGCCGTACACTGCACACAAATGTTTATGGACGTTCACTACGGTTTCTTTTTCTGAACGCAAGACTTCAATAACAGTCGCTGTTTGTAACGGGAGTCGTATGTAGACGCCATTTTGACGCTGTACTACTGCTCTGCCATCTGCCAGAACGGTTTGAAACTTCATCGGCGCACAGAACAAACATCAAGTGCGAAGCACCAACAAGGACGTTTGTCTATGTATATAATTATTATTTTTTTTTTTTTAAGTGGGGAATTCCTCATTGGACGACCCTCATAGTAAATACACTCCTGGAAATTGAAATAAGAACACCATGAATTCATTGTCCCAGGAAGGGGAAACTTTATTGACACATTCCTGGGGTCAGATACATCACATGATCACACTGACAGAACCACAGGCACATAGACACAGGCAACAGAGCATGCACAATGTCGGCACTAGTACAGTGTATATCCACCTTTCGCAGCAATGCAGGCTGCTATTCTCCCATTGAGACGATTGTAGATATGCTGGATGTAGTCCTGTGGAACGGCTTGCCATGCCATTTCCACCTGGCGCCTCAGTTGGACCAGCGTTCGTGCTGGACGTGCAGACCGCGTGAGACGACGCTTCATCCAGTCCCAAACATGCTCAATGGGGTACAGATCCGGAGATCTTGCTGGCCAGGGTAGTTGACTTACACCTTCTAGAGCACGTTGGGTGGCACGGGATACATGCGGACGTGCATTGTCCTGTTGGAACAGCACGTTCCCTTGCAGGTCTAGGAATGGTAGAACGATGGGTTCGATGACGGTTTGGATGTACCGTGCACTATTCAGTGTCCCCTCGACGATCACCAGTGGTGTACGGCCAGTGTAGGAGATCGCTCCCCACACCATGATGCCGGGTGTTGGCCCTGTGTGCCTCGCTCGTATGCAGTCCTGATTGTGGCGCTCACCTGCACGGCGCCAAACACGCATACGACCATCATTGGCACCAAGGCAGAAGCGACTCTCATCGCTGAAGACGACACGTCTCCATTCGTCCCTCCATTCACGCCTGTCGCGACACCACTGGAGGCGGGCTGCACGATGTTGGGGCGTGAGCGGAAGACGGCCTAACGGTGTGCGGGACCGTAGCCCAGCTTCATGGAGACGGTTGCGAATGGTCCTCGCCGATACCCCAGGAGCAACAGTGTCCCTAATTTGCTGGGAAGTGGCGGTGCGGTCCCCTACGGCACTGCGTAGGATCCTACGGTCTTGGCGTGCATCCGTGCGTCACTGCGGTCCGGTCCCAGGTCGACGGGCACGTGCACCTTCCGCCGACCAATGGCGACAACATCGATGTACTGTGGAGACCTCACGCCCCACGTGTTGAGCAATTCGGCGGTACGTCCACC